>NC_136061.1:1584253050-1584853050 GCF_964261635.1 Lissotriton helveticus | reverse complement strand
GGGTGGCAATCTGCCAATTTCGGGGCTAACCACTCGGAAGAGTGGTAGTGCAAAAATAGAGAGAGAGAGAGAGAGAGAGAGAGAGAGTGAGAGAGAGAGAGAGAGAGAGAGAGAGAGAGAGAGAGAGAGAGAGAGAGAGAGAGAGAGAGAGAGTGCAACGGCAGGCTAAATAGTACACGTGCAACAGAGAGGGCGGCAGTGCATTCAAGAAAGGCTATTTAGTGCATTACACAGTAAAGGGTATTCACGAGTCCGCGTTAGAATCTTGTAATCATGCAGTTTGAGCATCAGACAGGGTAGAGGGGACGTGCTTTGAGAAAAGGAAAGAAGAAAAAAGGAGGTACCATTTTGTCGCACTTTCTCGCATTCTCGGTCCTTTGACCAGTTGGGTCAACGCCTCAGTCACACACACACATTCCCTCACAGTTTCGCATCATACGTGACATGGGTTCATTCGTCCGGTCTGGTTTAAGGGTGATCACTTTTTATCAGGTTGTGCTAATTTTTCGGGTTTGTTCGATACGTGAGTAGTTTGCAGGCGTGCTTAGACACCACCCTGCGGCGCTAGTCCGTTTCGTGTATTTAGACATGGCAAGGTCTCAGATCTTCGCCACACCTTGGCTGTAATCTCTGATGTAACCTGCAGAGGGAGGAAAAAAAGGGGGTGGGTGGGGGAGACAGCATTCGCACGCATTCAAATACATGGATTCATAAGTCCTTTACTTACCTCTTACTCGTCTTTCCTCCTTGGGGCAGGGTCCCCGGGGATATGGTTTTCGGAGTCGAGGGGGGGTAGTGTGTTCATGTAGGGCGTGTGCGGGGAAACATAAAAAGGAAACCAGAGGTGCCTAGTGCGAGGTATCTAGTCAAAGGATATATCTCACTATCGGGATCCTTAAACCTCTTTCAACGCCGTGGCGTTCTAAAGTTCTTCGGTTCTTGGGTCCCTGCTACTTTGGAACGTTGTACTTTACAATATTTACATTATTTCATTTCACCCTCCTTTTACATTCCCTCATTTACACCATTCGTTTTACCCATCCTTGGAAGTCACGGTCTTCCTCTACGCGAGAGTTCATGAGTCAGTCGCGTACTTTTAAGGCGGAGTGTCGTGTTGTCGATCCGATCCGTCCTCCAGGGCTGGGCAACCATCTTCCTTTAACCTTAAAGAGAGAGCAGAGTAGGGTGCACAGAAAAAGAACTTTCCTACCCATCCCATATTGTTTTAAAATAAAGCATGCAATACCCGTCCATAGTTTCAAAGACTTTATTTTGCAAATTCATTTCAGCATATGGATTAGGAGGGTGTGGTCGTATTTGGTCGGTCGTGGCAATGGCTAAAGTGCGTACAGTGGGGGGTGTCGTTTGCAACAATAAAAACATCGGAAAGTTTTACTCATTCATTTGTAAGAGACTAAAACGTCTATTAATTGGCTGGGGGTTCGGGGGCATATATTTTCATAATTTAGAAACATAATCATAACAGTTGTAATCAGATTTCCTATATGCATACCGTACGTGTGCATCGTAAATGAGGTTTACATCAGTTATAAAAATATAATACATTGTACATTCGTAATCAACATTTGTAACGGGGATCTTTTCACACTATTCGTCGAGTGAGTTCTCTTCGTCTTTTCTAGCCAAGTGTACAAAGGATCATATAAAATCTCAGAACATCAAGTTTATATTAGTGCGAAGGAACACCACGAGGTGTTCGTAAGTTCCGATTGATACCAGCGCCATTTTGGGCGGGGCCGGCACAGTCCGGAAGCAGCATCAGGGGGAAATGTTTCCATTACTGGCAGTTTGGACCAGAGTCCTTTTCGGCAGTTCTAGAATTCACGCTAACAGAAGGTGTGGCAATGTCATGTTGTTTCGTTGGCGATCAAGGCAGCCGTCCCTTACCGGAAACCTGCAAAGGCCGAAGGTTCCGCCGGGGACCTTTGTATGATCTTCAAGGCTGCGGAGATGCTGTCGGAGATGGGGGCTCGTGCTCCATGGGACAAATGTTCGAGTTGTATGGCTGGCCAAAGTTACTCTAGTGGCCGGGGCCCGCCTTCCAGCGGATCCAGACGCCATTTTGAGGCCCTACAGGGGCCACTCTCGTCGAGTTTGCAAGAATGGAAGAGACCCTTCGGAGTGAAAGGAAGAGGTCCCTGTTTTGTGAGAGCGGGACGTTCAGCTGGGGTGCAGCTGTGATGCCCCCACCTGGGGGGGCGAGGGAGACTCGTTCACATCGTCTCCTTCTCCCGGTGCACTCCATGCCGCTCCTTTTCATCGCCCCGCATGAAGGCCTCTCCACATCCGGTGTTCCCCAAGTGCCACCATTGTACGTTCGGTGCTGCGCAAATACTGGGGTGCCACCATTGTACGTTCGGTGCTGCGCAAGTACTGGGGTGCCACCAGGGTGTGTCCGGTGCTGTGGAAGTATGGGCACCATCGCCTGACTGGGGGTGTTCGGCGTCGGGCTGGGGGCTGGGAAACCTCCTACCGGTGGAGGTGGGAGAGGCTCGTCCGCGTCGCCTCTCCCTCCCAGCCCAACTTGGACAAATTGTTGTGGAGGTACGTGCAGGACATCCCGCCGTCCAGGACTGCTGCGGCTGTGACGGAAGAGAAAAGGAAGAGGTGCCTCGTTCTCCTCTTGACATGTGGCGGGACTACCTTAGTCTTTCCAGGCCCGTTGCGGCCGGCCAAGGAGACATGTGGCGGGACTACCTGCAAATGCCCAGGCTGCGGGCTCCTGCCTCTCCTCTGGCTCCCCCATACGTTAAGATTTCCTGACCAAGAGTTGGCGGCGGGGCTCGCCTTATATGGGTTGCCGTTGGTTGGGCGTAGCCGTAACCCTGCCCTACTTTGGAAGGTTCCAGAATGGGGGGGGGGGCGAATGTTCTGTTTGACTTTCATTTTCTACAGTTTATCGTTATTATTCCTTGTTTGTTGTGTTAAATTAAAAGTTCAAGTTTATTAATGGTCTACGGATTTTGTTTTACCATTTCTTTCTTTCCAGGTTGCTTTGATGCTAGGTTTCTGCTAACAGAGGTCGAGTAACACGGAAACACGTGTGGAGGGATGACGCAGATTTGTACATTACATACACACAAACTCAGACGGGGGACAGTACAAGTACGACATACAAAGACCCAAGACAAATATAAAAACAGTTATTGGTCATAATTATCTCTTTCCGTCTGTGAATTTTAAACGAGGCTGGGTTCCCGTCTTGACATTGCCCGACCTAGGAGAACTTGATCATGCCGCTGAGATTTTCCTGGCGAAATCTGTGCCATCGGGCATAATCAAACGCGGTGGTTCTGTCTGGTCTGTCTATGTAAGTCGGGTTCTTCTCTGTCTCGCGCCTTTTCTCGTACTGTCGGTCTGTCGTTCTTGTCGGCCCTTTGCCTTTACTCACGCTCAGTAGAGTCGGGCATTGGGCTTTCCAGTGTCCGACATACCTACAAAAAGCGCATTGGTCTGACCCTAAGTCTGGTCGTCCTTTGCATAGTGTCGGGGGATAAGTTGTGGGTAGCGGTGTCCTGGGGTTGTCCTGTCGGTATATTTCCCTACTTGGTTTATCCTCGTCTTTTCTCTGTCGTTTCGTAGCCTCTCTGCGCCACATACCGAGACTGTCGAGCATAATTGGCGTCGTCTTATTATTTCGAAGGGCTATTTCTAACGTTTCTATTTTATCAAGGTCAAAGGATCCTGCCAGTGGCCACTGTTTGTCTTGGCTATCTTCGGTATACCTGTGCCATAATTTATTATAAGCTATGGTGACTAACCCATAGTTTATGAACATGTCCTTATTAGGGGTGCCTTCTAGTGGAGCTATATGGTCCACCTCTAACACCCGGTCCGGGCTAAACAGGCTATTTATCAGTGGGGAGAAGACAGACATGACGGCTCGTAACGAGGGACTAAAAAGTCAGCACTGCCTATCTTATCACTAGGTGCAAAGACTAGACAGAATATTTCTATTCTACGTTGTTTGCAGGTAGTGAATACCTCATGGATCAAAAAAAAATATATAAAACCAAACGACCAATAAATAACAATGGGGAGAATGAGTAGGACCGCAAAGATCTGCGTTACCTACCCTTTTCACTATCTGCAAAAAGGGTGGTCTCTTCCCTGCTTGCAGACAGGGAATCTCCAGGAAACAATAGTTTGTGAACAACAGTTCAGTTTCAAGCAATTATTGAGTGGGGGAGAAAAAGAACAAGCACGGCTGCTACCCTACCTATCCTCCACTGCTTGCAAAGGGAGAGGGAGCCTGTTGTTTCTCCGTTTGCAGACAGTGAATCTCTAAATAAAAAAAAACAGAGCAATACTAGTATTTTGAACAATCAAGCAATCAAAACAAATTTCGCAACTTGTCGTGGCAACACGACCTTACCCGGACCATGTGGACAGTTTCTTGTCTTCCGAATCCAGCGCCCGATCGTCCTCTTTTTCTCGTATTTCTCACGGCACTCCTGATGGTTCCCAGTCAGGACCGTAGATCACTCGAGAGAGGTCTGTTCGGAACTAGTGAAGTTCGGATGATCGGCTGCCAGACGAGGGTCTATTGGGCAAGAGCTCTCCCGATCGTTGCAGTCGTTCACTCTGTCGTCGGGACCTCTCCCACTGGATCCACGAGTCGCTGATGGGCCCCACGCTTGGGACGCCAATTGTAAAAAAAGTTCAATCGGGTCGGGGACAATCGATATTTGCCCGGCGGTATTGCCTCTGTGACCCTCTAGTTATTTAAATCAATGAAGAGGCAGGCGCTGGAGACTGAAAAGCAGGAAACAAGGTTTTTTTTATTCTCTCCGGAGGAGAACACAACGAAACGGACAGAAGGTATCGTTCTGAGGTGCTCTAACTGCATCCCGGAGGCCTGGCCTCTTATACACAAGTTTATCTCTTTATTACATGTAACACATTCTCGTTGATACTTTGATGTACGGAAAGACATCCTCAGAATCCCCTTTTGGGCCCGTTCCCACACACATTTACAGTTGAAGTCCCCACCCTAGTCACAACAGGTGATGAGCATCGCGCAGCTGGATAATCCGCCGATTCACGGAATGTGGGGAGTTTGATCGGATCTCATGGGGTGGGGGCTTTGATCAACCCGGGGATTCTTTGATGGGGGAAGCTTTCTATTGTACGGGGAGGGGCAAGGATGGTATCGGCAGAGCTGGGTGTCGGCTTGGGAACGGGGAGGACAAAACGGGCACACGGGGAAAAAGGGGTTTGCATCTAAGGGCCGGAGATCATGAAAGGAAAGCAGGGAGGCGTCGCGCTGGGAACAGGATGAGGGCCTGGGGCAGAGCAGCGCCGGAGAGGGGTTTATGACTCAAGGCAGGTGCAAGCAGGGGGTGGTCAGCGTGCGGGCTTAGCGAAGGCAAAGGGCTATGTCAGGGGCCAGCGGCATGCAAAAGGGTTTGTTCTGATCGGGGCATCTTAAAAATGGCGGGCGCGCACGACAAAAGTGTGGCATCAGGGAAGAGGCAAGATGGCGCAGATAATGTTCACCAAAACGCACTAATTTTCCACAAGTGTTCATCCACAGTTATGGGACAAGGAGATCTGCTTGCCACCTGGTTTAGATTGGTGCCTTGGAATTGGGAATACGCCATGATCTATGGACAATATTCACGGCAACCCATAACTCCACGATACGTTATTATTAGATACTGATGGGACAATCTGTTATCAGCCCTGGTGTGGGAGCACATATGCACCAGGGCATACACTAATAACATGCAGGCAAACCCAAGCCTATCCAATGAGACTGCAGGTCAACCAAGAGCACAGCAGGGTTAAGCAACAGTCAGTACTAGTACTAGTGTTGTAGTACTACTATAATAGTACTGCTCACTTTCTACAAATTGCTATTCAGTAACTTACATGTGGAGGTCAGCACCACCACCGCTCTTATCGCAGATCTCCGTATACATATATGTGTAATTATAAACGTGGGAAGGAATGCTGGGCGTGACAGGAAAGTCGGGACTTCTTACTACAAAATGGAAGTGGTTTAGAGAGGCGTAAGGAGTTTAGGGAGGGGGAATGTGAAGGAGGGTTTAAGGAGAGACATTCACCCGCCCACAACAGAGTAAGCCTATTACTATTCACAGACTCCACTTCTAAAGTTACTACAGCCGAAAAAGACCACAACAGTAGTAAACGTACTCCAAGCTGAGACTTGGACTAAACCCAGACCACACATGGCCAACCACTGGAATGGCAACATGCCCCAAAATAAATAATGGAGGCAGGGACTCAAAATAGACCTCCATATAAAATAATGTAAAAAAAAAGTATTTGTAATTTTTAATTATAGATATAAATTTAGTTCAACATTTGAAATACATAAATACAAATTCTCTTTGTTCTATTGGAAAATATTTTAATCTTTTGTTTGTAAAAAAACAAATGTAACTTACATTTTTATTAAAAAATAATTCAATTAATTTAAATGAATTCTACACAGAAATGTTAGCAACTTTTAACTTTAAATATGACCATTTTGGTTTAAGTATGAATTTGTTTTTAAAACATCTTTTAAAAATGTAATTTTATTTAATATATTAAATTAAATATTTGTTGCAAATCTAAGTAAATAGTGGTGGAGCTTTTTTCTTTTCCCTTTGTTCTGCTTACTCGTCTTATTTCACTGAGTAACTGGTTTGGAAAATTAAAGAACATTTACAGGGTGTTGGTAATGCCTATACATGGTATAACACAACTGTATGCTTTCTCAAAGACACCAACAATTTATTACCCTGAAATGAGGTTCAAAAACAAAAACTTCATTGGTTATCTAGGAGAGCCACATTCCTTTCATCATCCCATAAATTCCCCGGACAAGGACAAGTTTGAAAAATGCGTTGATTTCAGTGGTTTTCTTTCAACCTCCCAGTCTCACCAGCAACATGAGTACTAATCTAGCTTAATTTGTGTTGGATTCAGATTACCATCAGTGAAATCCTGACACCTACTGCCTTTTCACCAGGGCTCCAAAAATCTTTGGCTCAGAACACTATGCTGCACTTTTGTGCTGCTGGAGCGTAATTTTTTGGATGTTCAGGTAGCACAATGTGCGTGGCATAATTATAAGGCCTCGTAAAGCCACTTTACGTGGCTTTCCATGGCCTTGTATATATGTTCCCCTTTCACTCTGAACATTGTGTGAAAGGGGCATTCCATGGGTGTTGCTGTGGGTGTTCCCACGCAACAGCCATGGAACCAGAAGCATTGCTAGATTTACGAGAAATCATAAACCTGGGAATGCGTCAGGATCTAACGCCACCCCAGATTTGGTGTTAGGGAGGTGCAATGAGGAGAAATGTTTTAATTTCTCCTTGTTTTTTCCTTTTTCTATGTGTGCTAAATTCTGCAGCACATATAGAAAGAGGAAATCGCCTGAATTGATTGACTTTGTGCAGGAAGGTGTCCCATCCTGCACAAAATCAATCAGCCTGCAATGCAGGCACCCTTGAACCACGGTTCAAAGGTGTCTGTGTTGGAATATGGCAGCCCGTTGTGCACCGGCGGAGGGGAAAAGGGCAGGAATATGATGTATCTTATGGATACAGCACATTTCTGCCCTTTTGTTTTGACTCAGGGCAGCGCTGCAAGATTCCTTGCGGTGCTGCCCTGCGCCACAAACCTCATAAATGAGGCCCGATGTGTGCCATTTCGTTGAGTAGTGAGACTTTTTTCGAGTGCAAATTCTTTAGAATAATAGTGCATTGTCACATAAAGTATACAAGGGTGCTGAATTTTTTCTTGTCAGCCTTGAACTTACAACTAGGCTTGAATTTTTAGAGACTCTTGTGCAGACTTGAATTTTCCTTAGGTCATTCAATGTTCTTGCACTTAAGGAACTAATAGAGATAAATAGAAAACTGACGAAAATACTCTAGGTCAGTGGTCTTCAAACATTTTAATGCCGCGCCCTCCAGGAAAAAAAAAGCAGCAGGGCCCACCCCTCAAAACTTTCACAATTATTCCATTAAACTGCCAATGTTTAAATATGTATAGACTTTTTAAAACAGTGCAGTTAAGTTATGTTACCATTTTAAAAATGCAATCAAATACATGATTGCCAAAAAAACTACGCTTAGACACCTCTCTGTCAAGTACCTGTAAGCCAGAACTGTAATTTCCACAGGAGCAGACGAATAGTTTCTCAATCCCCTACTCCACTACAGCAAGCTTGTAGACGCTCACTAAATAGCAAAGAGGGGGAAAGGGGAATGGGAAGAAAATGAAAAAACAGCCACTGGATTCGATCTGGCCTGGTGCCACTCTTCTGATAGGTGCATGCAGCCTACAGAAATATAACTTTATATATACATATACACAGCCACTAGCAATATTTCATATCCACAGTACTATTACCGACTCAAAGTTACCTGTCAGTGTTCCAGTGCTTGTTACTCTCTCTTGTTGAATATTAGAAGTCTGACTTGTCTCCTTCTGTGTAAGTGATGTCTTATTTGAGAAAGCTTGACCTTGCACTGATACCACGGCCGGCTGGCTGCTTATCTTTTAATCTGTGTTTTTAATAATTTAATATTGCATTGCACTGTTGTTCCTCTGTGTCCGCCCCCCCCCGTTTTTTTCAAATTGGAGCCAGCACAGACACCCACAATACCCAGGACAGACACACGATCCCTCCCGAGCATTTTGGGGCATATTATCGTATTTGGGGTGACTGAGATACCTGTGGCCGATTCTAGGGCCATTCACTCATTGTGCTCGGCCGAATTTGACGGCGGCCATCTTTGATAGGGCTACTTTGATTCGGCGCTCTAGCCTCAGGTATAAAAGCCGAGGCAAAGCGCTGCTCGCGAGAAAGCTTGACCTTGCACTGATACCACAGCCGGCTGGCTGCTTATCTTTTAATCTGTGTTTTTAATAATTTAATATTGCATTGCACTGTTGTTCCTCTGTGTCCGACCCCCCCCCGTTTTTTTCAAATTGGAGCCAGCACAGACACCCACAATACCCAGGACAGACACACGATCCCTCCCTAGCATTTTGGGGCATATTATCGTATTTGGGGTGACTGAGATACCTGTGGCCGATTCTAGGGCCATTCACTCATTGTGCTCGGCCGAATTTGACGGCGGCCATCTTTGATAGGGCTACTTTGATTCGGCGCGCTAGCCTCAGGTATATAAACGGTTAGTCATGACTCCGCGCAGCGGACGCGCACAGCGGGCGCGCCTGAATCGCGCCGGAGTCACGCCAGAGTCCAGCCCATCTGCGCCCGTCTGCGCACGAACGGGTGCAGGGGCTGGGGCTCTCGGCTATAGGCTTTCGTATACACAGGATGCATTATACCACTTACAGAGGGGAACCCAGTCATTGGATCCAACCACGCTAGCCTTATTAGAGGAACTGTCTATTCGCGGTTCATGCAGCAGTAAGTCCACCTCCTATTCCCATACCCTGAATCTGGCTAGCCTAAATACTAGATCACTGCAGTGTCATAGTCTTGAGATTTTCACCCTACTCCAAGCTGGAGAAATCGATGTCCTAACATTGACCGAGACCTGGCTCGGGGAAAATTCACTACCAGACATTATAGCTGCAGTTCCTTCAGGTTATGACATACACTGGCATAATCGTATGGGGAATGCCCGTGGGGGAGGAGTAGCTATACTTTTTAAGAAAAACCTAGCTGCAATTAAAATCTTGACAGAAACAGTGGACCTGGCCGATATGCTGGCAGTGAAAATTATGTTTGATAATTTGTGTTTAATCATTCTCACTGTCTATCGCCCGCCAAATTCCACCTCGGCCTTTAACGACCTATTTATGGCCAGCATATCGGATATATGCTCACGTTATAAGAACATAGTAGTTACGGGAGACTTTAATCTACACTGGGACAAGGAGAACAAGCATTTGCAATGCAATAGGTCTCGCATTAGGAAAGTTTGAGCCATTGGTATTGCGAATTACATTTTTTTAATTTAGCTATAGTAATAGCTAAAGTAATAGCTTTGTCATTTACAATGCCAATAGTTTTAACTTTCACAAATGTGACACCTATAGCATTTGCAATGCAATATGTGTTGTGAACCTGGCTGCCTTTTGTCCCTTCTGTGGAGTCAACTCATTAACATAGATGTCCCTGTTTCACTAATATAACTAGCTAATATAGAAACATGAATGTGTTGCAATCCACGCTTGATGAGTGACATTCCATTCACTGAGTGACGGTCCTTGGACTAATCCAAAATGGGAATAACGCTGCCAATAAAACAGTGGCTGAAGGGAGTTAACTCCCCCACTCTATGTATGCTGCCCAGTTCACTCTAACAAGTTAAAGATATTTCCAGTTGTGTTCAAGGTAAGTAAGTACTCATGGGCGAGTTCGGTGCTCTGGGCCGAAGCCTCGCACCCCCAGCCTAGTATATCTGATCGAATCATCACGTCTGAGCCCCAGAGGACGGGATCCGCTGCCTGATTTGAAAGCCTCTGCGCACAGGGCCCAACAACGGGGCTAGCGACCGAGGAAGTCTTCTCATCCAAGCCCGAGGCCGGCGGCGGAGAACCCAGCCGGTCAAATAAGATCAATGTGTAATGAGTGCTGAGCGGGACCTCAAACACACGGTTCTCCCACACACAGAATCACCTCTCATGCACAGCCACACACACTCACAAACCCATTCAACCATCTCACCGCTCAGCACACGGCCGCTCCAATTTCTCGCGGGTTTATACACATAAAATACGCCCAGTGCATTCTGGGAATCATTTGCCGGGTCATCATTACCGAAACATAGAAGATGGACAACAAAGCTAGGGCCCAATTGCACGAGATAAGGCAAAATAAATGGCACCTAACACCCATTATTTGTCGAAGAAATTAAATCTATAGTGAAAAAATCTTTCTTTTTGTCTTAAGAGTGATTATTAAGGGAAAAAGGTGCAATGTTATGATGTTAATTATTCATATATACTAGACACATAAAGATAAGTGTTTTTGATATAATGGTTGACGGCTCAGATGTGCGCAATACGAACGTACGGTATCACGCTCTATTGATAGCTGAACAATTTTTCCTTTCAATCCGAGGGCTCGGTTTCATTTATAAAGATGGCGGCTGATCGTGCCAGGCCTCTGTCCGTTTTCACTGTTAGTATCTTTGAAATTATCCCTCACCTCTGCGAATGGCTAAAGCTCGCGGCCGACCGGAAGTCCCGCCTCCCGAGGTCCGCGAGCTGGCGGCGCATGGAGTGCCCTGCCGTCCGGGGTAGCCCGGGTCCCCAGGAGGGGGCCGGGGAGAAGGAGGAGTGTGGCGCCTGTTGCGGGGCGAGACGCGCCGTGAGGAGCCCCGCCGGAAAGCGCAGTCGGTGAGTGGGGCCCAGGGCTGATGTGAAGTGCGTGCGTGCCTGTGTGTATGGGGGGGGGGGGAGAGAGTGTGTGCGAGCGAGTGTCTGTGTGTGTGTATGCGCATGCATGTGTGTATGTGTGGGGATGTGCACGGCGCGGGAATTGCTGTGAATGTGGACGGAGCCGACGTGCGCGTGCAAGCAGCTGAATCCAGCCGGGGAGAAGCGCGTGCACCTTCTCGTCCGTCCTTCCCTCCAGACAGCTGACTATACGTCTCCGTCCCTGGAATGCATCCTTTGGATGCTTATTCCAGGGCGAGACCTAAAAAGGAACCAGCAGCTAGCTCTTTGGAGACAACAATGTGTTCGCTTGGTTTCAGGCAACTGGTAGACTCCCCTACGCACATAAAGGGCCATATCCTTGACCTGGTCTGGGTGTTGGATCCTAAGATCACCTCAGTAAGAGTTTTCCCTTGTATCTGGTCAGACCACCACCTGATATATTGTGATGTCCCTATTGGTGCAAAACCCCCACAGCCCCCACCAAAATTTAAAAAGACTCGTCAATGGAAAAATGTTGATGCACAAACATTGACTTTGTCGCTCAGGGAACTCACTCAACCCACGGCGCCAGGCGCCGATATAGACCAAGAGTGTAGAGAGTTAATGGGTGATTTAACAAGGGCAATTGATCAGATTGCTCCAGTGAAGTCCCAGAAAATGAATAGTGGTGGGAAGGGAGCCCCCTGGTTCACACCAGCTCTAAGAGAGCATAGGAAAGATTTGCGAAATGCTGAGAGAATCTGGAGGAGAAAAAAAGACCCCGAATCCTGTGAACAATACAGGCAGTTGCTTCGGGCCTATAAAAAACATATACACGAATCCAAAGCGACATTCTACGAAAATCGCATTAACAAGGCAGATAATGTTCAGAAGGAAACTTTTAAAATCCTCATGGAACTAAGTAAAAGAACTCAACCTAGCCCGCCTCAACCTAGAAGAACGCATTCTGTCCATGCTAAATAGGTCATTGAACATGGGACAGCTGCCAGCTAGCTTTAAAGAAGCCCGGGTGAAGCCCCTAATCAAGAAAGCTGGGGCCGATCCCAAAGTATTAAAAAACTATCGGCCTATTTCCCAGCTTCCATTTCTCTCTAAGGTGCTTGAGCAGCATGTTCTGAAGTCCCTGGCTGCGTTCCTGGAGTCCAACCATCTGCTCCATGACATGCAGGCAGGGTTCCGTGCCCACCATAGCACCAAGTTAGTCATGCTCTCGGTGCTGGACGACCTTAGAGGGTTGGCTGACCGAAAGAAACCAAGCGCCCTGATACTTCTAGACCTATCAGCGGCGTTTGATACCGTCAGCCATACCATACTCCTGGATAGGTTGGCCAGGTTTGGGTTTCGGGGCTCTGCTTACCTCTGGCTGGAATCCTTTCTGTCTGGGCGAACCCAGAGGATTCAGCTGGGAGAGGAGGTATCAGGAGCAGGAGACCTGACATGTGGGGTACCCCAAGGCTCCGCCTTATCCCCCTTATTGTTCAACCTATACCTGCAACCACTAATAAGCACCTTGGTTGAGATGGGCTGTCGGGTGTTTAACTATGCAGACGACACTCAGTTGTTGCTGAGCATAGATGACACCATACGGGCCCAGTCGCTGGCACAGGAGATTCTTAGGTACACTGTTAACTGGATGTCCAGGAATCTCCTGAAGATTAACCCCGAGAAAACAGAGGTGTTAATTGTGTCATCCACTTGTTCTCCCTGGTGTGACCTCTACTGGCCCCAGGAATTAGGGCCCACACCCAAGCCAACAATCGCGGTCAAAAGTCTTGGCATGAGAATAGACGGCTCCCTCTCAATGACCAATCAAATCTCTGCGGTAGTGGGTACTTGCAACGGCATCATAAGACAACTGCGCAAACTTGTTCCACTTCTTTCCCAGTCCATGCTTCGCACGATAGTTTCCGCCACCATACTGTCGAGGCTGGACTACGGAAATGCGCTCTACCTGGGCTTACCTAAAGCCTTAACAAACAGACTGCAGGTAGTCTTAAATGATGCGGCAAGACTAATCTTTAGACTTCCAAGGAGATCACACGCATCCCCGCTGTTGCTGAGTCTTCACTGGCTACCAGTGACGCAAAGGTCGGCTTTTAAGAGTCTCTGTATAGCCCATAAGGCTATCTACGGGCAAGCCCCTTCCTATATCAAGGAAAGACTAGTTATCTACAGGCCCGAAAGAAGCCTAAGGTCCTCCGAGGCTCAGTTGCTTGTATGTCCTCGGTTCAGGCTAGCAACAAAAGGAGGGAGATCCTTCTCGGTCCTACTGCCCAAAATGTGGAATGAGCTGCCTGAGTCTCTTCGCAAGGAAGGAAATCTGCTCCGCTTTAGGAAAGCCCTAAAGACAACTCTATTTAGAACAGCGTTGAGCTCAGTACAGATCTAATTCGCCTCCTGTGGCTGCCCGAGCTGTGATGTCATTGTGGTCAAAAGCGCCCTGAGACCTGCCGGTGATTTGGCGCTATACAAACCGACATAAACATAAACATAAACATAAACATTTGCAGGTAGGATATCTATAACACAAATAATCATATAACTTCTACCAAAAAACTCTAGAACAGGTTTAGTTTGATTATTTCTTCTAACCTTTACCTGTGTATCTTTTTAAGCACTCCTCCTATCAATTCCATTCTTGTAATTGTCTTTTATCACTTTACTAGTTGTTTTAATTCGATTTTCATATTTTCTTTCTCTTATTATAGGTGCCAGACTGCAGTGTTGCAAATGTTGGTAAGTACAATTATATTTAATTATATTTACTTGTTGTACTGTTTACTCTCGCTTGTCAAAAGTTCTAATTGCGTGGAAATATCCAAAGTAAATGTCAAGTATCTTTCTGAAATTTGGTGTGCAGGTACTTGTTCTCTAAATAAGTCTCTTGAAAACACCGAGCTTCACTTTACTCCAATGAAGCTTCATGGAATCTTAGAAATAAGGAATATGCAAATTCTTCTCCTTTAACTCAAATGACGATTATTTCCTTGAAAACTCTTTGACTTAACCATAGCAAATTAGAGATAACTTACTTGCTGAACATCGAGAAAGGAAAGAAAACCCCTCAGACCTGATTGTCTTACTTGTTCTGAAATGCGTCGCTCTGTATAGTTGAACGCCGATATTTTCTCTCTCTCAAAACTGCAAATGTCCTGGAAATAGACGCTAAGCAGAAGCGTCTCTGGAATAATGTACTCATTGCGTCAAACTCACTCTGAGGGCCTGCAGAACAGTGAACGGCAGCCGGAAATACAGAGGAATCTGCCGCCTCACGGAGAACTTCAGTTGAAGTGCGCAGCACAGTTTGAAATCAAGCGCGAGCTCTGCTCTGAGGATTTGTCAGGCAAAGAACTAGAATGGCAACTGGAATCTGCAGCGGCGGCCATCTTGGAATTCTGCGAAAACGAAGTAGACAGAAATCGCAACCACAAAGTTGCCTGCTTTACTGGCATGGATCTGCGAAGCCTGAGATACAGGTAAAATGGCCTCTTAATGCCTACAATTCTGTTAGAACTGCTTTTCTTGATTCTAGACTGGCCAATCCTGACACTCTCCCAGCCAGGATATGAATAACAAAAGATATTAGTGATGACCCATTACAGAGCGGCTTAATGCAACTCGTGTTTTTCTGCTGAAAACATAGCACTGTTGTCAGCATAGTGCTGCCTCCCCTCCTCCCCCCACCCCGGATCACATGAGACCCTCCCTAGGCATCCCCTCCCCAGTTTGAAGACCCCTGATCTAGGTTAGTGTCCATACATGCTTAAAATGGTAACATCCCAATTGCAGAATGCTCAATGTTGATATAGGTGAGTTCTGCTATCCATAACATCTTAAGCTGATCCTCTTCTTGCAATAATGTTTACTATATCAAAAATTTTACAAGGCATTGATTCAATCCCTCTTTTTTTACATTTTTTTCAGGATGATAACTAGTAGAGGGATGAACTTCCATGTCCAACCCTTTACATAGTGTAGACCAGATTGTTGAGATGAAGTGAGAACCTCTGTCTGTTATAAAAAAAATATGACACAGCATTTGATTGATATTATGCGCAAAATTTGTGCTAATTCTTTTTGAGGAGGGCAATTTAGGCTAATTATTAAAGTGTCCAATTCTAGTCAAGTGATCAATAATATACAAGAATGACAACACAGTTGTGATACTTAGCCAATTCTACAATAAAGTAAAGACTTTACTGGGCTACCAGATCTAAGAGCTCAGTACACGTGAGCTCGCAGAAAAGTGAGTGGGCTGATCCTGTTATCAAACATTTTTAATTATGAGTTTCCTGACACATATTGGCAGGCCAGACCGGCTGATATTTATCAGGGTGAAAATGCCAAGTACTTACTGGAACATGCTGATTATGATGCTGTAAAGATCAAAATCTGGATATTCTTCTCCAAAACACATGATACGCATTAATTGTGGCACCTGATAAATAGGCAACACATCTTTGTCATATTTTATAGATTGTGATTATTATTACCTGCTAGCCCATGGTCTAGTAGGGGAATTAACTACCTTTTGTAGTACATCCTTCAATTTATTTGGTAAATTATGATAAAATAGGGTAGCCCTATTATAAACAGCCAACTAGTCTCAACTTCCATATCATTAAACATGGTTATGTAACAGAGTAAGTCCTGATGGGCCCTCTTTAAAGTTTCAAACTCACTATCCAAAAAAGAGCATGATTTCCTTTCAAACAACTTCCATGTTTGCTCACAGAGCCCAAAACATTATACAGCAATGGGCCATTGCGTTCTACTAATGGAATACTCCGATTTTTTCATAAGACAAAACAAACACATTGTACTGCATAAGAAAGTGCAAGTAACATTGAATAATATGGATAATATGTTTATTTAAACAATTGTCTATAACAAAAATACATAGATTACAGAATTCATTTGTCTTAGCAACGAAAGATGGCCACCAAAAGGAGCATCGGAGATGAGCTCCTGAGGGATGGGGTACCCTTTGGTGAAAATCCTGAGATTCCCTTAATCAACTACTCTGCGACAGGAAGGAATTTGGATCATATCACAGGAGTGAATTGCATTGTTTTGGTGCTCAAGCCCTACTCACCCAGGAACACTTTGATGACGAGCCATCCTGGGACAGCATCCTGGACCTTGGCCGCGCTGAAGCCTCTTGGTCCGAGTTGGCGAAGGGATTGTTGGTGGTCTCGGCACTGTGGTCAGTTGCAGAGTCAGCAACGGCAGCGGACTCATGGCTCTGCCTGCCTTTCCGCTTCAGACGGCTGGTGGAGTCTGGATGCATGGAAGCCCTGTTTTGGGCTATTGCTGCCCTGATGCTATGGGTGGGGCCTGCTCAATCAGTGCAGGTAGAATGAGCTCGCCCTCTGAAGTTCATAAGAGGTGGGGTGGGATGAGGAGCATCGATCCTGGAGCCGTTGGTGTTATGGTCGCAGAGCTCTTGTCAATTGGGATCTGTGCTGTCCCTGTTGTTGTCTGAGTCTGTTCTTAGTGCTCCCGGCCCTACTGAAGCTCGGCAGTCACCATCCCAGCCAAGGAGGGCTAGGTCATGCCTGTTTCTGTTGTGGCACAGCAGCCCCAGCTGATGGGAGCCGGGCCACGGTCAAATTGGAATGCCGCATTGAATGCCTTTCCTCATGCCTACAACTGAAGAGGGCGGCCCCAGAAAAGGTGAGTGACAGGATGATAACATGCTCGCCTTCCCTGACTGGTGAGTCAACTTGAGGAGTCCCTTCCTCATCAGACTGAAAAGTTTGGTTTCACCTCCCCATGGAGTGACCATCTTGGGTGCTCTGTTGTAACTCAGGTTCACTGCTATTTTGACCAGGGGTCTCTCTCTTCTGCCCTGGCATGAGGATCTCACTTCACAAGATGGCGCCAGACCAGCTCGTCTGAAACAGACACAGGACTTGTTTTCTAACCCAGGCACCGAAAGTAAAGCAGGACTATAGCAATCTGGCCATTTCATTAAAAGAAAAGTAGGATCATTCAAGGTGCACCTATGGAGAAGCCATCTTGTAGTGGTGTTTCACCATTGCTCATCACGATCCCAGATTCTTCTACTAACTTGCCCAATCTCCCAACTAAATTGTATCACATTTAAATCACATGCTAAAATTCCTACTATTTATGTAAACAGACCTCACAAAGGTGAATCTGATCAAAATATACCTCTAATCATGGAACGCTATTAAGTCTGGTTGAGCTATAACCCTTTGCTACACAAATACGATAGGCCTTCCTATAATAGTCCTTTGTAAATTTCATCTTCAAACTTAAAATTGAACGCATCTCACACCATTTGCTTCCTTTTCCAACATGGCTCCAAATAATTCTTGCCCCAACAATAACCTGCTGTCACAGGTGGGCCATACTGCATTTAAGATTGTTTACCCCCCTAATCTATCTGCTAAGAACTTTACACATAATTTACTCAAATGGCACTCTGAAATGCTTATCTCTGGTGCATACCTTTGCACTTTAAAAGGTGTTGTGGTTAGCACCCTATCTTCTTCTCTAACAGAAGAGCCCAATGGAGAAGAGTCCTAACCTCCTTGCTCTGATCCAAACCTATAAGGAAAACTCCTAACGGTTTCCAATAACCATAATACCCCAACCATACTTCAAGACTGATCTCGTAATATCCCTATACAACAATGGGAGCATCCTTATTCAGCAGCGGACCATAATCTTGAACGCGTTGACAAAATCTTCATGAGGTTAAAAAATACATTAGATAGGACTGTACCCTCTACTCCACCTGATTGAAGTCTCTTCTCTCTGTTAAAACCCCACATTGCATCCACCAACTCCCCCACCTCCCCCTCACTTGCACTGACTTGGCATGACTAGTCACCTTGCGACTCCAATGATGAAACTAATGTTGTTTAACCTGGTTCTTCTATCACAACCAAAGAATGCATGACTACCAGTGTGAAGGTCTTACCTCCTCCCTCATGTCATATGTAATTGAAACACAATAAACTCCCCCATATGCTTTCAATAACAACAATCTGGGGAACTCCAGGTACTCTAACTGCCCTTTCTATACATCACCTTCACCCCAATGGGCTCCTATCTCATCCACCGGGTGCCACGACCCATGTCTTCAACTACCCTAGTGCACAAGAGGCTTATCGATGAGTCCAATCAGACTCCTTCTCTTACCCCTCTTGCTCTCTCCTCCTCCAGTACACCACCCACTAGCTACCACTCACTTCCTGTCAGCTCACCTACTCCTTACTTCCTTACTGCTGAGGAATGCATATTGCATACCACCACTCCCTCCTCTAAAGGATTTAATTTACTGTCTACCCCTAGACCACCCACTCTCGCTTTAAACCCCCAGTCTATTAAAGATAAGCTGACAGCCCTCAAGCATGATCTTCTACTAGTTAAAGAGGGCCTTCAGAACCTGTTACACTTCTCTATGAAGATGGAGAAGCTCTGGAATCTAAATATTACCTCTAAGTCTAATCAACCTTGGCATTCCGCAATGGCAAAACACAGCAGGAATAGAACTTTGTCTGTGGATAACTCGGTGAGCCTGCACTGGAAATCACGGCCACATCCCAATCACCTGTCCAAGCCCCCATAGGATTAATGTCCATTTAACTGAGGCTGACATTCTCTTCCATCTACTATCTTACAACTCCTCCCATAATACTCATCACCTGCTTCTTTCAAGATCCAAACTATTTCCTCCAACCCGCTTATAGAACTCAGTGTCAATCTCAGCACTATGAACAAGGATAATTTATTACCTGTCTCCTCATCACACCTAGAAACCGTTGCAACTAAATCCCACAAAAATCGATGCTCCTTAACCATAGGTCAATGGAAAAGCAAACGGCTGACCTCATACGTTTGCATAAATTGGACCTACTGATCCTAAGTGAAACTTGACGCAATGACTCATCCTCACAAATTCTGGACATCTTAGTTACCCCCAAATATGACATCATCAGACTGAATAGACTGGTTAAAGTTGGGGGTGGCATCGCATTTATCTTTCACTCAGCTCTTACCCTGAGACATACAGAAACTGCTCTGATGTCTACCTGTGAACACCTGGGTATCGAAATCTGGAACAATGACAAGACAGTCTGTACACTCCACATGATCTATCACCCCTCAGGTGATAATATTTGAACAAACATTGGAGGTCATTTCCTTCAACTCTGAGCAACACCATCACCGTATCTTCCTTGGGGATTTCAACTTACACTGAAACGATGCAAATAATCCCCTACTGTGCACTTTCAAGACTTTCCTCTTGGACCTAAACTTCACCCAGTTGTGCAACGATCCAATCCACAACAAGGGCACCACCCTTGATTTAATCATTGCCAAAGACAACGTCATACAACTGAATGTCATATCACCTTATGACTGCTCAGACCAGTACCTGATCTCTTTTCTCATCTTGGAAAGGGTGCTGATCAGACAAGGACAACCTTGTAGACCAAACAATGGGCTTGAGATCTGAGGAATATCAACGTTAATGATCTAACCTACATTAGCAATAACTTACTTCCTCTGCCCCTAATATGACAATTCTGGATGACCTTACTGATCTTTACATCTACTCGTTGATGAATTTGCTTGACAAAATTGATCCAAAGCAGCTCAAAAGGATTCCCAGCAAACACTCCAATCCCTGGTTTAATTGCTCCCTTAACAAGGAAAGGCGCAAAATAAGGGTGACAGTAGGATCATGGAGAAACTCTCCTTCCATAACAAACCTCAAGCAGTTGAGGATGACAAGGAGTGTGTATCACAAACACATCCATTACGCCAAAGCTAATCACTTAAAATCACAGCTAAACAATTCCAAAAACAGACAATAAAAAAATCTTCAAAATCATCACTCTATAAGCAAACCACTCTACCAACCATCACTCTACGCTTGAGAACTCACTCCACAGCAGTGAGGAGTTCTCTACACAATTCAGAGACAAGACTAGAGAAATTGAACTAGATCTGCAACTCACCATACCAAAGACACATTTTCAGACCCAGCCCACTCCCTCTCCCTCTCCATGGTTACCCTTGGCGAGTTCCCCTCTTTCTGGCTATGTGGAGTATACTCCAAAAAATAATGTGTTGTGGAATGCCTTTTCATTACCAGATGATGCCGAACAATTCAAAATTATAACTACACTAAAACGTTCAAATAATTTCAATATTCATCTGCCTGCCAAGTGCTTCAAAGAGCTTAGATCTTCCGTGCTCCCACTTTGGTCTAAGTCGGTCCACAAATCTCTCATGCAGGGCTTGATTCCTGACTGCCTCAAAATAGGAAAAGTCACCCACATCCCAAAGAAGCCTAATGCAGTCTTATCTGATCCTTACAACCTCTGCCCCCATTCAAGAATGGCTCAAATAACTAATGGGACTCAATTGCGCTCGTCGTGTTGTGGACTCCACTAAATCATTCGGAATAATTCTAGACAAACACCTGAATATGCTAGACCACATCAATGCAACCACCAGAGGATCCAATCACCAACTCAGCACATTAAGGAAACTCAAACCATTGCTGCCACCTGATGACGTGCAGCTAGCAGTCCTATCCCGAGTTATTTCCTGCCTAGACTAAGGAATTGTGCTGCCTAAAGCCCGACCTGCTACCCTAAGGGCAACGCTGAACTCAGTGGCCAGACTCATCGCGGGGTCAAGAAAATGTGATCACATCGCACCAGATCTAACTCAGCTCAATTGGCTCTCTCTCGAAGCAAGGATTTGGTTCAAGATAGCCTGCCTGACGCACATAGAGCGTCATTTCAACACTCCAAATTACCTAGTAAAAAACTCGAACTATCTGGTTTGAACCAGACCCTAAGAAGCTCTAACCCTCTACTATTGAAATCACAAAATTAAAGAAGAAGAAAACTGACCCCTCCCCCGGTCTCGCTCCAAGAATAAGGAATGCTCTTCCTCCCAAAATCAGAGCTAACTCTTCAACTACCTCATTCAAAAAAGAAGTCAAAGGGTTGTTCCTGAAAAGTTTCCGGCAACTATAGACTTGAAGTCACCAAAATAACTTTAATTTCATGTTTACAGCATGGATTCAGCTTTCAACTATGCAATGCTTTGATTCTTTATATCTCATATGATCACCTTTTGTCTGCTTAACTTCAATTATGGTTTGCTTACATTTACAGCGCTATGATACCCTGTTGGTCATGTTCACGCTTTATAACATTTTCAAATAAATGAAAGAAATATTCAATTCCAATTATGATTTTTTTAGATTTCTTACAGATTGTAAAAAAGTCCCTGCCGAAGTGCAATGTCAAAAAATCGCATATTTGATAAAAAACCAATAGCAATGCATAGCATATTTACACCATATTTTAGAAACAAAGCTTATAAAAATATATGATGTGTGTTTAAAAATAAAAGGCAAGCAAATAAATCATAAGAAGTAGTGCAATTTAAAGTGTATATACAGAAGAGTACATGTTCCTGAATTTTAGGAGCGAGATATGGGGCCTCTATTAAAGGTTACATCCAAATCTGTATTTTACAATCGTGTGACAAAGTACGGTATTTGGCAAATAAAGAACGTAAGGAAACACATCAGAACTTCTCGGATTCTGTAATGATAGTGAAGGATTTTGGGCTAGAATACAACATGTGCTTTTTTAGGGACAAGGTCAATACATCATAATAAAGCAACTTTTGAGGAAATGGGTCCCAGCTGTCAAAAGCCCCTGTGGACAAGAAATACTCATTAATGTTATTTATACACTTCAAAAGGACCCCTGCCTATTTTAACTCACTACGTTGTGCTTTGAGCTAACACATCCGTGATAGTTTATTTAAACTGCAATCTGGGGAAAGTGTGTTTAGAAATGTTTAAAGACGTGTTCCAACCATGTGCCACCATGAAACCAATTTCAGTTCACAATGAATGGTATGGATCACTAACCCTGTTGGGAAATTTTACATTCTTTTTAGGCACACACCCTCTACCGAATCTAAAATATCCCCTCCCTCTAAACAAACTATTTCAGATTATTAAGAGCTAAACGTTGGATTTTTACAAAAAATACTTTCAGGGGTAGTGTAAGGGACAACACCCCTGACATAGACTTAAACGTCACTAGAGAACTGACCTGTAAAAGTACTCTAGCTTTAGTAAACAAAATCCTATTAAGGAATAATGCATACCATTTTCTATGCCCTGTTAATGCTCCTGGAGGTGCTAAAGGTATAGTGGATGTCTATAATGAATACGTTTTAGAGCACAACTTAAATTCGTGTTGTATGGTACCAATTTCCTTTTTAAGTAAAATAAATTCTGACTGTCATTTCTTATTTTAAATCCTTTCTAAACTAAGCTCATGTTGTCACTCGTTTATCATATTTAAAAGTTGACTTTCATTACCACTGGAACCCTTTACTCAGTTGGAATAATAAGTGGTCTAGGCAAACTGGGTGGGTTGCACTAACCTAGTGATCAGGACTCAATTCGAGTCTTCTTTCTTCTTTTAAAGCTTTATTCGGAGCACAGAAAACATGTCCATAAAAGCACACACAGTTACAAATACAGTACATTTGATCAATTTAAAAAAGAGACACATAGCACAGTATTATACAGAAGGGGATGAATAAATATTTAAAAGCACATACTTTTCCTGGCACCAATTGCTTTAAGCAGGAAAGTAGCAGTAAAAAAGCAGATGTCCGGGTGATGCAAATTAAAAAGCAGTTTCATAGAGTCATTAATTGTTCTTACTCCAAATCTTTTCAACATAGGCTTTAAGAAAATGTTCCGCAGTTCACCATACAGTTGGCACAATAAAAGAAAGTGCATAGTGCTCTGTTCAGCATTATTATCACAAGCACAGGGTCCAGATGGACGCATTTTTACGATGGGACACGCAACCAAGTAATGCACTGTCCCCATCCTCATCCTGGTCAGCACAAACTGATGCAAAACTCTAGTCACCTGAGTCAAGTACGGTTGGAGTCCAATAAAGTCATTCAAACTGTTATACAGCTTACAGGTATAGAGATTTGGTTCCTCCAATGTACGCCTCTCTGCACAATAATTCAAGAAGGTGACTTTCAAAGTAGGCTTGGAAATGTCAGAGGCACAGTGTCGATCATTGGATACATTAAGCCCAAAAACCTTTTGAAAACTGTCAATCGTATATTTGATCCATGGGATCTTTAAATGATGATCCAAAGTGAGGCAATCATTGATAATGGCTCTATTCAGGGAGGTACCATCATTCTGCCATACCGAGCGCCACAATAATAGGGGTCTTAACATAATCATATCATTTAAAAATTGAATCCCCAGTTCCTTGTGGACCAAGTTATTAGAGGTAGATTTGGGTAAACACAGAAGCCTTTTCAAAAAATTATTCTCCTCTACCTGCAGACTCCCGGCTGGTGACACACCCCATACTCCAGCCCCATAGAGGGCCGTGGAAAGACATCTGGATTGGAAAACATTTAACATGTCTTTAATCCGCCTGTTCCCCAACTTCTTAGCGAAAACAAATACCCCAATAGCACTCCTCGTCATCTTTGTTTTAACTGCCTTATGCTCTATATCCCAGCAGCCGTTTTTGGAAAATGTAATCCCCAGGTAGCAAAAATTATCAACTTTATGGACCGGTTCACCTTCTATGAAATAATGGGAATTAGATTTTGTTTTAGATCGCCCTGTCCCACACTCCATAACGTAAGTTTTAGTTCTATTAATCACCAGTTTCCTGCTTTTGATGAACTGTACAAACCTGTCCATCAAACGTTGAAGGCCTAATGGGGTCCTAGACAGCAAAACGGCATCATCCGCATAGAGTAGCACAGGGATGTTAAAGTTGTTAACTCTCGGGGCATCTGCCGTAACTGTCTGTAGAACAGAATCCACCTCGTTAATGAAGAGTGTGAAAAGCAGGGGTGCTAAAACACACCCCTGCCTTATTCCCCTCCCTATCCTGAACTTGCTAGTACACTCCCCGTTAGGTCCATACCGGACACTGGTGCATAATTTTTCGTACAGGCGAGCCAGGAAATAGACTATACCTTCAGGTGCTCCCATTTCGATCAGTTTGGCCCAGAGAATAGCGTGGTCTACCATATCAAAAGCGCTGCTTAGGTCAGCGAAACATAAATATATAGACCCTTTTTTGGCCTGGGTATATTTCCCTACCAAAAGTTCTAAGTTTAAGCATTGCTCAATGGTGCCACGCCCTTTCCTAAACCCAAACTGACTGTTGGTTAAAATCCCGTTGGTCTCTGCCCATTCCTCTAATCTGACTAAAAGGACCCGGCTCATAACTTTTACAGACGAATCCAGTAAAGATATTGGCCAGTAATTTTTTGCGTCACCCCGATCACCTTTCTTAAAGATAGGGACAATTATTGATTCTGCCCATGTTAACGGTATCTCACAACAAACTGCTGCGTTAAAAGTCTTAACCAACAATGGGCCCCATATCTCCGGGGCCGTCTTGTACACATCTATAGGCACCCCATCTGGTCCCTGGGCCTTGCCTCCCTTACTAGCCCTGATGCTATCCATGACCTCAGGTGTGGTAATATTTAGGGCAACGGTGGGCCAACACTCTCCAAAGGTGACCGGTCCATTACCAGAGTCAAAAATAATGGAGAAATGTTGGATCCACGATTCCATGCTCACATTTGATGTTAACTCCGGTACCTTCTCATCCTTAAGAAATGGGCAGTTCACAGTAGCCCAAAACAGTGTACAATTTTTCAATTCAGCTGCTTGGCTAAGATTGTCCCAAGCTTCCTGCGGAAGTTTGGCCTTTCTGCGCTGAAGGATCAAATTGTAATCCAGCCTAAGTTGGATCACCAGACTCTTATCTCTAGGTTTAACTGCTAGGGCCTCTTTTAGACCTTTCCGGGCAATAGTGCAAGCATGGTCAAACCAGCCCCTTTGTAGTTTGCTCTTGTGCCCACCTATTCTGGTGAACTTTTTGTTGATGATTGCATTAATTCTAACAAAGTGATCAATACTTTCAGCCGGGATTGCTTCCTGCTCGAGGATTGCCGTAATTTCTGTCAAACAATTATTAATGATAGAATCAGATGTTATTTCGGCCTTATCCCCTTTCCACCTCAACCTGAAACCATTGGGTCTATGGGGTTCAATATTAACAACAGTACCCGAATGGGAAACAGGGGCAGATTTCCATATCATGGCTTCAATAGTTAAGCAATTATGGTCACTTAGCATAACATCAACCACCTTTGGTTCTGAGCACAAGGGGATTAGGTTAGAAGACATGCACATAAAATCAATGACAGTATTAGCCCCCCTCCCTACGAAAGTCGGTAAACTTTCTCCCAAGTCATTCTTCCCATTTTCCAAAATTTCTATATCGTGGGCTACCAATAAACTGTTCAGAGATTCTCCATACAGATTATGGGGAAAATGGACATCGGCGTCCCCTTAACGATCGAAGACACCACATAAATTCTGATAGGATAAGGGGCAAACTGAAATGTTAAAATCCCCCACAAAAATAAATTCATAAACAACATTAAAATTATTCACAATACTACTTAACGCATTTTCTAAGTCATTAATTACTGTGTGCCTGGTACCATCAAATATATTATTATAGAAATTAATCAAAAGGATATTTCTACCTGCTTCTTGTGCTAGCCATAAAATTTGGGAGTGAGCCCCCACTAATACATGTTTTTTCACCAAAATTGGTAACTTGACTGAGATCAAAACCAGCAACCCCCTTTTTGCCCTACCAGAGGGTGATGCCAAGGGGGGAAGTTCGTAAGATACAAAGCAATTTTTGCACCAGGTTTCCTGCAGGCAGATAATGTCAAAAAGACCAATAAATTCTTTCCATCCTAAAATATCCTCTTTGGCCATCAAGCCTGCAACATTCCAACTGGCGATATAGCAAGTTCCGCTTTTCCTACAATGGCTAGCATTTGGTGGACCATCGCTAGATATGGACATGTTCTCATTTAAATTAAAAACCAGAGTGTTATGCCTAGAAGTCTCGTCTTTTCCTCCAATGGACACACATTCTATTGTCACACTATTTACCAATTCATTTTCTGACATGGTTGACTCTCCATTACGGTTTTGGGATGGCTGAGCAGTCTTTAGTCAATCATTTGAGTCTAAACCGCTCAGGGCTTGATATCGATTGAACGTTGGTACCTCCAAGCCCCTATGCCTAGAGTCCCCCCAGCGTCCTCTCCCCCCAGGACTTAGTTTAGGCTGAGCAAATAAATGCCTATAAAAATATCCCAGGGGTCTAAGTGTTATTCCTTGGTCGCTAGGTGGGCGTGAGGTAGCTCTGATCAAAGAGGTAGTGGCTAGATGCGGGTCCTTAAAATTCACTATCACACAGTCACCACCAATATTTTTCTCCGATTTACCAATCCATTTAGTCCTGGTTGTAGCCAAGATCTGATCGGTTAAATCTAATGGAAAACCATATTCCTGGTTAAGCCAACTCACAGTTTTATTATTTAATGACTCATGGGATTCCATGTCACCGTGAGGCCCTGACTCATTCACAGGTGGTACGTTGGTCAGGACTGCCACATACGGGGCGCAATCTGGCAGTAAATCCAGTTGGGAATACCCATATCGCCTAGGTTTCCCTGTCCCTGACTTTGGTTTAGCCCCTGGGGTGTTGACACTCACTATATTTGGGACTAACACAGGCCTGATATTAGGGACAGCCTCTGTTACTATGGCTTTTTCAACAGGGGTGATCATCTGAATGACCGCTGGAGATGAATCACTAAGCTTCTTGCTAGCTTCAGGGGTAACATGGTCTGAGTTAGATTCCTTCAATAAACCCCCTAATCTCACCACCTCCCCTGTAATAAAATCCAGTTTATCCATTAATGGTTTGATTAATGTCTCAATCTTGGCATCAATGATATTAATAAACAAATGAAGCTGGTCAGAGTCTAATGTTATCTGGTGACTGTTGGCCATAATGGTAGGGTCACAACTAGTGACTCAGCTACAGGGGCTAATCTCTTCCTAGCCGGTTTACCTCCTCATTTTTGTAAAATAGGCCTCCTTCTGCCTGATCTTAATGTTCTCTGTATTCTGGGGGCAGGAGAATCAAGTACACTTAAATCAGAAACAGCCGGGGAAGCAGGTACTATATCATTGGGGGGGCACTCAGAGCTAACTAGATTAGACTCATCCCCCGTTATTATATTAGTTACGCTAGCCAAATTTGACTCATCCCCAGTTATTGCATTAATTAAGAATGCTATAGGGGGGTCTGGATCACAAGTAACATCAACTAGAATAGTTGATACAGGCGTTGGTAAGGGGGATTTTGATAGAGGCACTGGTAAAGAGCCACGTCCCAGGGAGAGTCGCCGCTCTTTATTTATGTTATCCACTACCTTGATAAGGTAATTATCAAGGGTATTTACACTGCTCTCTTTCGACATAATTACACAATAAATCACACAAATATATTAAAAACGAGTATAAGCCTTAATGAATAATAGTGGAATATCCACACAATAGGTAGCCCAGCACGGAAGGATCAGTCACAATAGTTCTTTAGTCAGCTTCTAGAAGTTCAGTACCTTTTAATGATCTCCTGTAACGTCCCGGATGCAGGGTCCATGGCCCTGCCCTGTCTCCTTCTGTCTCTGACTGTCTAGGACTGTCCCTCCCTTGTCCCGGGCGCCTCCCGCGCGCGACTCGCGGGTCGTGTCTGCTTTTCAAGCGCCTCCATGCGCTTGCCTCGCATCACGAGCGCCCCTTAGGCTGCTGGGGGTTGTAGTATGCAAAACTGCTGCCGTTTCCCTCACGGCTCCGCCCGATGGCGTGACTCGCTCTCCCCCGGGGCTCTCGGCCGCGTCTGCTTTTCAAGCGCCTCCGTGCGCTTGCCTCGCGTCACGGGCGCCCCTTAGGCTGCTGGGGGTTGTAGTATGCAAAAATGCTGCCGTTTCCCTCACGGCTCCGCCCGATGGCGTGACTCGCTCTCGAGTCATGTCAGTATCCCGACTTCCCTGAACCCATTGATGACCCACACAGGCTATTGATGCTGGTTACCAGTAGACCTGTGGAAAAGAGAATGTAACAAGAGGGGGGGAAACACACAATCTGAAGGTATTCACTATGTCTGTTCTTACTGCTGGACTCAACATGCACTGCAGAGGTGTGGACACCTACAACAAGAAATAACTATTTTAGTATTTGGCCATTTGATTTAGAGTTCACTGATTCTACAGTGGCATACCTTGTGACACTCTCTGTATGACACATTCTGTATGGTTGGGGAAGACTCCATGACTTCCTATCACTGAAGGATACAATTTAGGGGCATATCATCAAGGGACAGCGATAAATAATGCAAAGTATGCTTAGCGCTTTTTTATTTATCGCCGTCTATCTCTGGAATTTATCGCCCTTATAGCATGTTATTAACAACGCATTTCTGCAGGGCGATAAAAATTCCAGTAATACTGGGGAAATCGCTGTTTTGAAGGGAACATCACTGGTTTTCCAGCGATGTTCCCTCCAAAATGGCGATAACCTTGCTGATAATACCCGGTGGTCGTATCAGCATTTTCCACCCCCCATGTTAGGGATAGGTAAGTCTGCATTTTAGCAGACGTTAGTTTTTGGCAAAAACAGCGGTTTTCTCCAAAAACTAACATCTGCTTAAATGCTGGGGCAGCCTTGCAAATATCGCGCTGGGACTTCAGCGATATTTGCAAGGTTGTACTGCCCAGTGATGTCCACTTTGCATCTAATTAGAACTGCAAAAGGAGGCGTCGGGTAAAAGGGTGCTAACATGGGCTAATGAATGTTAGCACCCACTTGTAAATAGGGCGAAAAGATTATCTCAGCTTTTTTGGCTTTTAAAGCCAAAAAAGGCGGAGATAACGCCCTTGTTAATATGCCCCTTACTTTTTTAATAGATGAGCTAAATAAACTGAACTCTAGCACACCTTCCTATGTAGATGACAAACCTCAGAGAATTGAAAATCCTATGTAGATGACAAACCTCAGAGAACTGAAAATCAAGCCAATGGTCTGAATATTCCCAGTGTACATTTATCAGCTATAACATAATTAATACAAATTAGTGAAGTGCTTTCACTCCTGACAATGTATGCTCACTTTCCCACAAACTGGGAGTACCTGACACAACAGTATACACAAATCCGGTACAAGCTGAGGATTCCTCTAGCGCTTCTTGTGAACAAGTGGAACAGTGTTTGCAAAGGATGACTTCACTACTAATAGGCAAACAAAAGTCTACATCCTTGATCACAAATCTTATCTAGAATTCATCCATGAATTCCGTAAATGTATATTAACTCAAGATGAAATCATGATGAGTTCCAAACTTCCGCCACCAAGGTTCTGGCTGCAGCAACTAAGTATATTGATTGTCTAGCGAGGAATTCTTTAAACAACAAAGAACTTTTATTCTATTAATCTAAGGTGGATTTGCCATTGTAAGTCTCTTAGACTCCAATGGAGCTCTGGGACATGTAGTTACTTTGGCTCCAGTGGCACGTTTCACTTAGTGTAAGCATTGTAGCCACAAAGCATCACACCAAGTAGTCCACGCACGCAGTATGCATCATTGGCATCCTCCAATAAGAAAAACATGATCGCTTCTGAGGTATGGAGGAGTGCATCTCCACACCCAGCCAGCATACAGAGAACGCTGTCCATGGATCATGGCAGTTTGCACTTTGGGCATTCTTCTCCCTTAGCAACAAGTCAATTTTCGAGGGAATATGTTGCAATCTGTCATATTTTCATTGCCTCTTGTAATGGTGTCTTAAGACAGCTACATACAGGGACCTTTGTGTAGCAGTGACTTTGAAAGTGTTGATTTTTTCTGTGGAGACACCAGATTTGCATCAATCAACCTTCATGATGAGCATGCTTCATTGGCATGCTTTGACATCTGACTAACGATACCAATCATTTATTGGCCTGTGGATTATTTACCGTCCAATACTGCTCCCCAAACACGGAGTCAGATCTAAACCTCCTACAATTCAGTTCACCAGGCACAATCTGAATGTGGACCGGCAGGGCACACTGGTTAGATGTCCATAAATAAGCTGACATGACTAATATGTTGAATATAATGCATCCTCATCTTTCTGGATTATGCCCATACCGAAATGTAAATACCCAAAACTCCACATGAAGGGTTATTCTAATTTCCTCACAAAATGCCCTTGGCAGATTTTCAGCACAGCTATGCCAGCTATACGGCAAATAGTTCCTTGAGATTCCATGCCATTTTCTAGACCTTTATATTTTACCCCTATATGAAACCAAAGAACATTCACATTCTCCATAGTGTGGCACGTTGAGTTAGCACACCAGGGACCGAATAGTGGTAGGTATTTTCTGATTCTTTCCTAGTTTTACATTTGGAGTGCTTCCTGGTCTTCATGACGTTGAAAGCACTACTCTGAGACATCAACTTTCACACAGAAAATACCATTGCCCCATGGTCTCCTGACTAGTCTTGATATCAGAAAACTCTTGGAAAAGGTATCTGAACTCCTTTCTCATAGCTTATCTGTGGTGTATGGTATGCGGTGGATTTATGCATGAATAATGTTTAAATGAAACACATTTTAGCATATTCAAAACTGATAAGACCTGCTAACTTTGATTTAATATTGTGCCCCAACATAGAAGGACACAAATCAAAGAGATGAATAAACACAAATACGGAATACATTTAGGTACAGAGAAACACACCCAGGGCTTATAGAGCAACATACACAGGCCTACAGGCACCCTTTTACTTTTGCTCTCGACTCACAGGATATCCCTTCCATGACCACAGTGTTTAGAAATACATAAGAAGGGAAGACATAAAAGGTTTGCAAAAATAAATTTCAAGTCCCTCATAATGAGTGGTTAGTAATTTTCCTTGCTATATCACCATTTTGGAAGTAATCAAGTCTCAGCACAATCTTTTTCTTTGAATGTGCTGCCCATCCTATTTGGTCATCGAAGCACAGTGCAGGGGGTACGCCACTGGTGTGCCAAAGGCAAGTCTTTTTGTGTACATCTATGCCATGATGCACCCAGTCATACTGTTCAACTTTCTAGCTATCCTCCCAGTTATGGTGAGTCACAGCTGATTTATTCCAATGGACCTGCAATTAGCATTGAATGCTGGCAGTTATGTCCCTGATACAGCCACTTTACTAAAACAACTCAAAGAAAATATGTTGTACGAATCTCCTAGAAAACCATTTCTGTTGACATTCGTATAAACAGCTGAAAGCGGGCTATGAGATATTTTAAAAGCATTTCTGTGCAATGTCCTCTCGGCCACTGCACACAGACATGAAATATATGACACTTTAATAGACAAATAAAATCTGATCTTTTGTTCTTAACCAAGACCTGACTTTCACGCCTTTCAGACCCATTTTTGGATGAGCTAGTCCCTGTGGACTTTAACACAGTGTGCAAGGACTGCTTGGGCAACCAATGGGAGAGGTGTTGTGTTCATTTACTATTCTATTTTAGATATTAAAATCGATACCTTTCAAAAAAGCACCCTTGCTGAAAGGCTTGAAATTACACAGAAATTAAACAACTCCCTGCACTACTTTCTGTTACTGTACTGCCTGGCTCAACATTCTAGTTTATTATCTTACTAGAAGCAGGATAACAATTCTCAAAGATATTACTGTATGGCTCTATGCAAGTATGCTTTTGTCACATAATTTAAATATTTAATAGAAATATTTCATTTGAAATGTATCCCTACAGCGAGCAGACACTCAAAGTGTTCCTTCTTGGCACCGATTTTCACCAACTGTGACAATCTTTCGTATAATAAGACACAACCTGTTTCCTGGTGAGATCATTCTCTTATTCCCTTTAATCTTTCTTTACCCCCTTTTGCCCTAAGTACCCTCCTAATATTCATAAATGCAAAAGGAATTGGAAAATAGTTACCCAAAGGAATGTATCTGAGCAATTAAATGAACATCTCTATCAATACCTTACTAGTTTTGCAGACACATACTCTAATCCAAATGAGATCTTGACAATTATCTCCTTCGTGCTATCAGTCTTAATCTACTTTCCCTGATACACCAAACAAAGAACCAAATAAACCTGGGGAAAACGGTGGTCTACTCCAGAATTGGCTAAATGCAAACAAGATATTGGAGAAATAACTATGCGAACAACAAGGAGGGACATGAAAAGGACAATATTTATAGGGGTCCAGTGTACCTGTCCTAAGAACATACAACAAAGAATTGTACAAAGTTCCCCAAGAGGTAAAGCTAGTGTTGCAAAGTAGTCTCTCTCTCTATGTATGAATGTGAAATCAACAGTCAGGGAACCAAGGGGGTCCCTTTTCGGAACTAGGAAGCCTCCCACAACTAGTAAGCTGGATGACTGGTTTCATCCAGCACGATGGTTGTCTTGCCTCATCACCGGCTTCCTGCTCCAACGTCAAGCCGGCGCTGCAATGCCTGACGGGTTTCACAAGGTGCTACACTTTTATGGAGATCTTTTGTTCCTTGCCGTAGTTGAGTGCGTGTGAGGGGCCTAGGAAGGTGAAGTAGTGAGCAAGGAAAAGTGTGTTTAAAAAGGTTAGTTTAGTCCACTAAGACAACTTTTTTCACGTGGCTAACTGCCTAGTTAAAAGAGTGAAAGGAGGGGTACCGAGAACCAAGGTTACGGTAGTATGGCCTCGTTCAACCCTCGCCTGTGGTCAACATGTTTCATGCCCTATAGGCAATTCTTCAGGACCTAATTGTGCTCATAAACTTATAAGGGGCCCAGATTGGGCTACAGTGTATACAATATACAACCTGGTGGGTCAGTAACCAGAGCAGGCAGATGGTCCTGCGTGAGAGTCAGACCTAGAGAGATAAAAGAAAGTGTTATATACAGAAGAGTACATGCTAGTTGTTGCATGACATAAACTATATCAATTCTAAACACTTCAATCGGGCGTCGGTGATCACCCAGATACAAGGAGATCAAGTGGTGTGAACGTGAGAGAGAGACTACGGATGCTTATCGCATTGTTATAAAATTATAGTATTTACATCTTATTGCTAACTAAAACTGATAGTCTACTTCTTTTACATATGACAGGTTCAGTTAGTTAGTATTGCAAAGGTGAGGGGCCATTCAAGCCAAAAGGGGGTAAGAGTTGGTAACCCAAGTGTAGAGTGTAAGAACTGGGATCTCACCCTAATAAACCATAGGAAAATCCCCGCAGACTGTTCTTGTGGGACCTGTGCTTCTAGGTGATTGCCTGCAAGGTAGAGCGGGGAAAGAAAGGCGGAAAGGACGGGGTTAATTAACCCAGTCAAGGGGCAGGTGGAGGTATGGAGCCGACCAACAGCCCACATGAAGTCCTGTTCCACCAAACAGCGGGTGCCCGTCGGACGTAACTCTCGACCCAAGGGACGGCGCCATCAACGACGCCACGGGTAGCGCCCGGGACACAAGACCCCTCCACTGGAGACCATCAGGATAAGGGGTGATCCAGCCCAATCAGTAATGATGCCAACAGGCGTGGCAGGCTCAAACCCTCAGGGACGGAAATAGTTGTCCGCTCGCTAGTATCCCAAACAAGGCCTGCGGGTGGCGTGTGACACGGCGGCACCGCGGAGATCGCAGACCGGCGCCGCTCACCCGGGTGAGGGCAGTCCTCGGTTACCGCAGAGTGGCGGCGAAGCGCGACTCAATCGGCCTCGCTAGAAGGTCCGTGGACAGGGAAACAAGGATGCATATTCACACACACAGGCTTACCTGGTCAGCGCGAGGTCGATGCCTCTAGGAACCTACCCCCACAATCCGGCGTGTCACGGCACGCACAACAGCTGGTAGCGTCCTGGGAATCCCGCCGCCATTAAATAAGGGGAGTTCCCATCCACGAGGACGTATTGTGGGGGGGGGCGTGTCCCAGGTAGCGTCACCGAGCGACACAGCCAATCGTATGCCTAATGTGTGTAGAGAATAGGCAAGAGCGTGAGTCTATGCGATTTAGCGTCTTAAGGGCGCGCCATGTTGGGAAAGGGTTGCATTCTACAGGATTGGCAGAAACGGGAGACCCCATCACATCTATTGGGCTCTTGGAGTAGTAGCGCGCCAGACCCTGCCCTCAAACGGAGGGGACTATAGACTAACGTTAGTCGAGTTATCTGGCTAATAAGTTCCACGGGACAGAATCATTAAGACCACGAGTATCTAATTGTAAACGATGCACCCACCTCTGTTCAATTCTATGTAGTGCTTGCTGACTGATGGAAGGGTGCCATTCCAAAATGACCCATTGTATGCTTTCGGCAGGATGGCCGTTTTGTTTACAGTGTTCATACAAACGTGTATGTGTCTTGGCACAGCGGATGTTGCTGTTGTGTTCCATAATGCGCACTTTGACAGTGCGCATCGTCATTCCTATATACTTTAAACCGCAGGGGCATGTCAACATATAGATGCATTTGCTACTGTTGCAGTTTGTGTGCTTGTTAAGGTGCCAAGTGAATGTGTCCGACAGTATGATGTCTTTACCTTGTGTGGACTGTGGACAGACGACACAATTACCACAGCGAAAATGACCTACAACTGGTGGTAACCCCCAAAGTGTGTTCTGGGGGAGTGTACTCGTCTTCTTTGGTCGAGTGTGGATGAGAGTGTCCTTCAGGTTTGCTGTTCTTTTAAAAGCAAAGCGTGGACGTGGGATATCTAATCCAGCTGAATTAAGGATACCCCAATGAGTGTTCACTGTCTTTTTGATGAATGTAGAGTTTTTTGTGTAGGACGTTACACATGTGATGATATCTTTGGTATCCTTAGTATGTGTTTCCAGTAGAGATTCTCTATTGTTGTTGAGTGCTCTCTTCACTGTGTGTTTAAGGAGTCTCGTCGGGTAGCCCCTATCCTGGAGTTTATGTTGCAGAGTGGTTGCCTCCCGTTTGTAATCCATTACCGAAGTGCAATTTCTGCGAACCCGCAGAAATTGACCAAACGGCAGATTTTCCCTCAGTGCCCTGGTGTGATGGCTATTGTAGAGCAGGAGGCTATTCCTGTCGGTCTCTTTTCTGTAGAGAGTGGTGGTAATCTCTGTAGGTCCCAACATAATTGTCAGGTCCAGGAAGGGTAATGATTGTTCGGATATGGTACCCGTGAACTTAAGGAATGGGTTCTGGAGGTTAATCCATGTGCAGAAAGCCTCGCAACTTGCCCGGTCACCTTTCCAAAAGATCAAAATATCGTCGATATAGCGTCGCCATAGGGTTAGGTGTTCGAGAAACGGGTTGTTGTCAGGAGAGTAGATGTAGTATTTCTCGAAAGTGGCCATGTATATGCATGCCAAGCTCGGTGCAAAGGTTGATCCCATTGACGTGCCACGAATCTGGTGGTATAGCTGTGACTCATATTTGAAGAAATTCTCCGTTAGAGCTATGTTGGCCAATGCCATGATGAACGAGATCGGGGTGGGGGATGTCCATACTTCTGACCTCAAGGCGGACTCCACTGCTTCCAATGTAGCCTGTTGGGGGATGTTTGTATATAGGGATTCCACATCCAATGTCAGTAGAAGGTCGACATCTTCCCTCCCATCCAGGTCGTTAATCAGGCGTAGGACATCCCTGGTGTCCTGGAGAAAAGATGGGATTTTCTTAACTACGGGTTGTAAAAATACGTCACAAAATTGGGAAAGTGGTTCCAGTAAAGAACCTATTCCGGAGACGATGGGCCTGCCCGGGACCGGGGTCACCCCCTTGTGGATCTTCAGTAGTGTGTAGAAATAGGGCGTTACCGGTTCAGTGGTGATGAGGAATTCTGCTTCCTTCTTGGTTATCCATTCATTTGTCTCGCCCTCGATCACCAGACTCATAATGGTAGTAGTCAGGCGTTTGGTAGGGTCCACAGTGAGAGGTCTATAATGGGTGATGTTAGACAACTGTCGTCTGCATTCCAGGTCATAGTCGTCATAGTCTTGGATCACCGTTGCTCCCCCTTTATCCACCTGTTTGATGACGATGGTATTGTCATTACCCAAGGTGAGGGAGGCTTGTCTCTCTGCATTGGTCAGGTTATGGAAATGGTTGATATGGGGTTTGTTTTTAAGGCTAGCAAGAACTGCTCGTTCGAACGTCAAAATCTCTGGAGGGACCATCCCATCCGTGGGAGTGAAGGTGGAAGGTTTACGTAGTCCCGTGTCTGGACTCTTTGGTTCGGGTTTGTCATCAAAGAAAGCCCGCAGGCGTATCTTTCTGAAGAGTTGTCTGATTTCAATCATCTCCTGAAAGCTGTCTGGAGTCGGAGTGAGGACAAAGCCAAGTCCTTTTTCCAAAACTCTGCTCTCAGTTGGAGTCAGGACTTTTTTTGAGAGGTTCACCATCAGACTCTTCTCCCCCTGGTTGTACTCCTGGTCTCCACCATGGTCTGTGGTGTCGGCTGGTCTTGCCACTGGACCCCTTTCTGTCCACCTCGCTTTCGCCCTCTTTCTCTGCCCCAACCTCTGCCTTGAAAAGGTGGCGGGTTCAAAGGGTAAAATTGCGGCGGGCCCTGTGGGTAGAAGGGATACTGCCATGGAGGTGCCATGTGTGGGGGCTTATGGAACATTGGTCCCTGTTGGTAGCCTTGTTGCCAGTTGGGGCGTTGTGGGAAACGGTTGTTCTTTGGATTGTACCCTCCACTGGAGTCGCTACTAGTAGAGCCTCGTCTGCTGTTGTTATCTGAGTTGTCATCCGAGGAGTAGCTGGTCTTTTTACTATTGAAGCCGTCTTTCAGGTATGGATATACCTTCTCCTTCTCAAACTTCGAAATATCTTTTTGAAGTTTTGCTGTTTTTTGGTTCAGGAGGTATTCATGATGGTCAGCCATTTCCTGATTAATATCAGCTAGTTTGGTGGTGAAGGCGGCCTTGTTGTTCTTGTTAACTGCACTCCTCATAGTGGCTTCTATGGCTGTGATTTTCTCTAGTAAGGCATCAGACAGCCGTTTAGCTGTTTGTACGATTAGGAAGAGTAAGTCCTTGGTGCATTTCCAGAACACCTGACACCAGTCAACCTTGAATTGTTTGTCTTCTAAAAAGAGCCTGGGTATAATGTTAACGATTAGACCCTGAGGTGCTATTTTGCTTCTCAGGTATTCGGTCATCATTGTCCCATGTATAGTGATCCTTATCAATGCTTTCTTCATCTCGGTCAGAATGACCCAGTCGTCATTGGTAGTGCCTGAGGCAGAGGCAGTAGGGGTATTGAGCAAGGTGGGTGCTGCCCTTAGGGCTTCGGCAATGGCGTCCTCATCAAAGCTGAGACCCGGTACATCTTCCATAATTGGTGGAGTGTGGCCGGGTTTAAAGGTATGTGCTAAAGGATAGGTGATCAAGCCACTAATGTGGTATTTTGAAAGAGAACGAGTATGTGATGGGCCAATACAGTGAAGTAGTGTCACTGTTGGTAACCTAAGTGTCCCGTGGGGGGCAACCCACGCAAATCATGTGAACAACAAGGAGGGACATGAAAAGGACAATATTTATAGGGGTCCAGTGTACCTGTCCTAAGAACATACAACAAAGAATTGTACAAAGTTCCCCAAGAGGTAAAGCTAGTGTTGCAAAGTAGTCTCTCTCTCTACGTATGAATGTGAAATCAACAGTCAGGGAACCAAGGGGGTCCCTATTCGGAACTAGGAAGCCTCACACAACTAGTGTGGAGGGGTCTTGTGTCTCGGGCGTTACCCCCGGCGTCGTTGATGGCGCCGTCCCTTGGGTCGAGAGTTACGTCCGACGGGCACCCGCTGTTTGGTGGAACAGGACTTCATGGGGGCAGTTGGTCGTCTCCATACCTCCACCTGCCCCTTGACTGGGTTAATTAACCCCGTCCTTTCCGCCTTTCTTTCCCCGCTCTACCTTGCAGGCAATCACCTAGAAGCACAGGTCCCACAAGAACAGTCTGCGGGGATTTTCCTATGGTTTATTAGGGTGAGATCCCAGTTCTTACACTCTACACTTGGGTTACCAACTCTTACCCCCTTTTGGCTTGAATGGCCCCTCACCTTTGCAATACTAACTAACTGAACCTGTCATATGTAAAAGAAGTAGACTATCAGTTTTAGTTAGCAATAAGATGTAAATACTATAATTTTATAACAATGCGATAAGCATCCGTAGTCTCTCTCTCACGTTCACACCACTTGATCTCCTTGTACTTGGGTGATCACCGATGCCCGATTGAAGTGTTTAGACTTGATATAGTTTATGTCATGCAACAAGTAGCATGTACTCTTCGGTATATAACACTTTCTTTTATCTCTCTAGGTCTGACTCTCACCAGGACCATCTGCCTGCTCTGGTTACTGACCCACCAGGTTGTATATTGTATACATTGTAGCCCAATCTGGGCCCCTTATAAGTTTATGAGCACAATTAGGTCCTGAAGAATTGCCTATAGGGCATGAAACATGTTGACCACATGCGAGGGTTGAACGAGGCCATACTACCTTAACCTTGGTTCTCGGTACCCCTCCTTTCACTCTTTTAACTAGGCAGTTAGCCACGTGAATAAAGTTGTCTTAGTGGACTAAACTAACCTTTTTAAACACACTTTCCCTTGCTCACTACTTCACATTCCTAGGCCCCTCACACGCACTCAACTACGGCAAGGAACAAAAGATCTCCATAAAAGTGTAGCACCTTGTGTTACCCGTCAGGCATTGCAGCGCCGGCTTGACGTTGGAGCAGGAAGCCGGTGATGAGTCAAGACAACCATCGTGCTGAATGAAACCAGTCATCCAGCTTACTAGTTGTGTGAGGCTTCCTAGTTCCGAAAAGGGACCCCCTTGGTTCCCTGACTGTTGATTTCACATTCATACGTAGAGAGAGAGACTACTTTGCAACACTAGCTTTACCTCTTGGGGAACTTTGTACAATTCTTTGTAGTAAGAAATAACTATGCCCCAGACTTAAAAGCCATCTATATTGGGAGATATAGAATTTAGCCAAAAAATAAAGGCCTTAAACTTCTATTATTATGACATGCATATTACCCAAGCCCAAAATATAACTAACGAACATTTTAATATAATCAAGGATTTCATGTAATTGAGGAGTTGCAATCTCCACCTGCAATGTTTCTGTAAAAAACTATCATCATTCTTTTATAGAAAAACAATCTCATCAGGACAAATATTGTAAACAATCTGATTCCTGCAACTCATGATAACAACTTTTCACCTCCCCTCCCTCCCTATGTTGCTCTCAGTTTGTTCACCCTAGTCTGACTTGTCTACTCTAGGTCTGCATCCATCCACTTGGCTCTGATACCTCAGGTTCCTTCTAACAGGAGAATTATTTAAGTTGTTCAATCTGTTCTCACATTAAATTTTGTGCCTAAAAGCAGGAAAACAGCAGCGAAAAGACAACTACAAAAAAACAGAGTTACAACCTTCTGACTTAACCCCTTCGCTGCTTCGAACGTTCCGCGCTGGTGCGGAACGTTCTATTAAGCGGGCGGGGTCAGAACGTTCAACGGACGTGCGCAGCACTGCCGAGGTAGTGCACACGACGTCCGTTGAACGTTAGCAGCCAACTTTCATCCAATATCTCTTTTACTCTACTGGACAAAGTTGTTAGGGAAATATCCATTTGGTTAACTGCAGCACTACATTGAATCCCACAACTTTCTGGAACTCCTCCTGTGTGGCTCTCGATCAGGCAGAAGCACTGAACTTGTGGGTCATCCACAGCCTTGGTGTACCTGAACCTGTTGGCACCATTTGATACCTTTGATTATTCCATACAAATTTACAGATGAAAGGAAATGGGGATGTCACGTTCCTTATCTGGCTCTTCTCTTATCTTACCTGCCCGGATCAAGTGGTAGCTATTCCTCCCTACAATTCAAAGCTCTCTACTGTTGTGTCCCACAGTGTTCTTTCACCACTGCTTTTTTATATTTTCAGCGTCCTTTCGGCATAAGCCTACAGTTTCCTCAACTGGATCCCTGTTATTGGCCCCCACCAAGAATTTCTTCTTCCATTTTCAACCTCAGGTTAAACTTGGACTCTAAACTGTCTTTTAGCACACATCTGAAGTAATTTGCCAACACATATTTCTAACACCTAACAACTATTTGCAGCAGCTTACCATGTTTGGATAGCTTCCACCAAATAATAATTAAAGATGCACTGATTTTATTCAGCATGAATTATGAAATTCTGTTCTGTTCGCTGCCCTGAAAAAACTATAATTTCCCACCAGCTAATTCAAAATTCAGGCACAATATTAGCCTGTAATACACTTAAATTCCACCACATACAACCAGTCCTAAGGCAACTAGACTGACTTTCTGTACAGCAGTGATTTGTGTTCAAGACTATGACTATTGTCTATTGGGATCTTTATCTCCAGGGTCCTGACTTCATGGACATTTATCAGACATTTTGCCGTTCAAATAAATCTACTGACCTTTCCCTCCTGTGCATTGCCCAAACTGAAACAAACACATTTAGTGATCACTCCTTCTCTGTTACTGCAGCATACCTCTAGAACACTCTCCCATTATCTCTATGCACCAAATCATCTTTAGTATACTTTAGACAAATGTTTTAGACTTTGGGTCGGATTTAGATCTTAGCGGATGGGTTACTCCATCACAATGGTGATGGATATCCCATCCTCCAAAATAATAAATTCCATTATATCCTACGGAATTTATATTTCGGCGGACTGAATATCTGTCATTGTTGTCACGGAACAACCCATCCGCCAAGCTCTAAATCAGGCCCTTACTTATTTTACACATAACTATAATGGTGCTAACCGCAATCTTTAAGCTGTCATTGATGTGTGGCCCCATGAAACTTCGGAATATGTGCGCTGTACAAATAAAATTAACATAACATATCCTCACTCTGGAATTGCGATTACCGGTATCCCAGTAATTCGAGCGACAGGAAAATAATTATAGTTATAAATATTTAGGGAATAATGTGGAAATTGGACTAAATGTCCTGACTGTATGTTTTTTCCCTGGTATTCCACCCAAAGACTTCAAGTGTATGTAGTTGGTGAAATTTACAAATGAAATACCACGAAGCTTCAGTGTTCTGACAAAGCTTGTAATTCCAACTGGGCTGGCAACTCATTTACGAGATACTAAAAGTGTCACTTTACTTGCCAGATGTCAACAAGAGTTGATTGCAACGTTTTCTGTGTTGCAGCATTTGACAGCTGATGGTAAGAGCTAACAACCAAATATACTGCAGAATATGTGTTACTTTTTAACAGCACTTCCAGAGAGAATTGATGTACTGGCAAATCTATAATGGGAAACTTTGTGACACAAAATACAAAAATCCCTAATGCAAAATGATCTTCCGTGGGTCAGACACTGACACTGACATGGTTTGCATCAAATTTTAGCTCATTCATAGACAATGATATTAGTAAATGCCTTATATTGTTTTCAGTTTTATATAACATGAACATGGTTGAATGGTACCTTACATGAAAACCAGATATTGTAGATTATTTTAGGGACAGAAAGGTTAATTTACTTGCCCAGAATCACAGGATATTGAGCCAGGCACAGGATTCTAACACTGAACCTAGTTCATCAGTTACAAAGTTGGAAGCTCCAGTCGCAAGACCACAGCTCCCCATATACTGATCTTATGATAGCGCCATACAAAGCCAACAAATTTGTATTCCACAGACCATTTCACTCAAAAATAATCCAAACAACCTTTCTTGAACTGGGCTACACCACTATTCAAGACAAACCTGAAATTATGTCACTTAATTGTAAAAATTAAAAAAAAGATCCTCACAATTAAAGGCATGAAAGACGCAGGTTCTGGGGAGAGAGAAGCCACAAAATTGATGTTTTTTTAATCAAAAGAGTTAAAGTATAAAAACTGGTGATGTCAGGCATTATCAGTGAATCACTTCTGCTGCATATAATAGAAATTAAAAGAAAGGTGTTTAATAGTCTAGATTTGATTGGATTTTTTCCAGTTCGGATAGTGCCGGTATGCAATAGTTTCAATTCAAGGGCAGGACGTAGCCAAATTGCATCAGATGCTCTTAAAGCAAAATTGGATGAGTCCTTACACTGTCTGGGATTCCTGATTATTAACATGTTGCTAGAAATAGCTGTAGTGGTGATAATGAAACAATTTGAGATAATTTTAAGCCTCACTGTTAAAAATTGGGGGCCTCTAGTTGTCAAGGACTTGCATCTTTGTCCAAGTAGGGACCCTTCTTCCCAGTCAGGATAAGGGAGTAACACTCCTAAAATAACCCTTGCTCACCCCCGTGGTAGCTTGGCATGAGCAGTCAGGCTTATCTTAGAGGCAGTGTGTAAAGCATTTGCACATAACCGACAGTAATACAGTGTAAGCCCTACAAAAGGACACCACAGCAGTTTAGAAAAATAGCCAACATTTTTATATACAAGACCAAAAACTATAAGAATCCACAAAACAGTACTTAAAAATCTACAGTTATCAAAATTCGCTTTAAAAACAGTTCCTTGATGTCGATAGCTCCGTCCGGGGCTATCACGGCGTCGTGAGCAAACAAATCCAAACAGTTCAGGCTGGTCACGGCGTAGCGGACCAGCTACGGCTTCGGGAAGACCCGCAAACAGTACCTGTTAGAGATGCAGGGCGCCAAGGCCCTTGAAGTCACTAGCGTTGAAGGTCGAGCTCTTTCTGTTGAGATGAGGAGCGCTGGCAAGCGTCGGGTGCTGCGGTGCAGCGTGCGTTGACCTCAGGTCGCGGTGAGAGCAGCGGCTCGGTGGCAGCGTCAGATGGCGTTGTATGTGAGACCAGGGTCACGGTGCGAGGTGAATGCGGTGCAGGTCACGGTGCAAGCAACGGTGTTGTCATTGCTGAAGCGCTGTCGTTGGCGGACGAACGGGAGTCGATGGTGCCGGCGTTTGTAGGCTAAGGCTGCGGTGCGGGATGAGGGCGGTGCGTCGTGTAACTTTATGAGCGGTGCCCTCGAATAACAGTGCAAGCAGCTGCTTCGATTTCGACGTGGAGCAGTGGCATCGGGGAGGCCAAGGCGTCATCGTGAAGAGAGGCGGTGCAGAGTGCAGTGCTCACAGGTCACGTGGCGAGCGACAGCTCGGTGGCGGCGTCAGCAGGCGGCGTCGGTGAGGCCAGGGCCATGGTGCGGCGGTGCTCTCTGCAGTGCCCAGGCTTTGGCATGAAGTGAGGCGGTGCACAGTGCAGTGCCCACAGGTCACGGTGCGAGCAGTGACTCGGTGGCGGCGTCAGCAGGCGGTGTCGGTGAGACCAGGATCGTGGTGCGGCATTGCAGCAGTGCCCTCTGTGGTGCCTTTAGGACACGGAGTCGGCAGCGGCGTTGTAGACTTCGCCGAGATGCTTTTCTTCTGTCGAAGCCCAAAACACACAGTCCCCAGTTCTGAGGGCAGAAGAGCTTGCAGTCTTTGCTGTTCCTGAGCCTTCTTGAACAGGTGGGCAAGCTCTACCTCAAGCCCTTGGAGAGACTCACAAATTAGGTTGCAGAAAGTCCAGTCCAGTCCTTTAACTGCCCAAGACAGAAGCAGCCACTGTAGGCCAATACAGCAAAGCACACAGCAAAGTGGTAGTCCCTCCTCACAGCTTCTCCAGCTCTTCTTCTTGGCAGTCTTCTTGATCTAAAAGAGTTTTCAAGTTCAGGGGTCTGGGCCCCAGTATTTGTCTCCAAAATCCTTTGATCCTATAGGCAGAGGGTGGCTGTGCCCAGCCAAAACCAGTTCTGCCTTCTCTGGTGTGATTTCCTAGCAGGGGGTGGAGACGGCATTGTCAGAGGCAGACCAGGCCCTATGAGGTGCAAGGAAATCTCCTCCCTCTTCCCCCATTGCAGCCCAGGTCTAATCAGCCCTTTCCTGACCTACTTAGACTATCGGGAGCCACCCTTGCCTCCTAGCCATCTGTCATCCAAAACCCAGACAGGCAATCCACATTCCAGTAGAGGCACATGGGAAGACTGAGCAAGAAAATACCTACTTCCTAAAAGTGGTATTTTCAAACAGAGAATGTAAAAATCACCTTTACTAAAAGATGCATCATTAGATTCTGAGTTCAAGTATACTAGATTTTATATCTCCATAAAAGTGTAGCACCTTGTGTTACCCGTCAGGCATTGCAGCGCCGGCTTGACGTTGGAGCAGGAAGCCGGTGATGAGTCAAGACAACCATCGTGCTGGATGAAACCAGTCATCCAGCTTACTAGTTGTGTGAGGCTTCCTAGTTCCGAAAAGGGACCCCCTTGGTTCCCTGACTGTTGATTTCACATTCATACGTAGAGAGAGAGACTACTTTGCAACACTAGCTTTACCTCTTGGGGAACTTTGTACAATTCTTTGTAGTAAGAAATAACTATGCCCCAGACTTAAAAGCCATCTATATTGGGAGATATAGAATTTAGCCAAAAAATAAAGGCCTTAAACTTCTATTATTATGACATGCATATTACCCAAGCCCAAAATATAACTAACGAACATTTTAATATAATCAAGGATTTCATGTAATTGAGGAGTTGCAATCTCCACCTGCAATGTTTCTGTAAAAAACTATCATCATTCTTTTATAGAAAAACAATCTCATCAGGACAAATATTGTAAACAATCCGATTCCTGCAACTCATGATAACAACTTTTCACCTCCCCTCCCTCCCTATGTTGCTCTCAGTTTGTTCACCCTAGTCTGACTTGTCTACTCTAGGTCTGCATCCATCCACTTGGCTCTGATACCTCAGGTTCCTTCTAACAGGAGAATTATTTAAGTTGTTCAATCTGTTCTCACATTAAATTTTGTGCCTAAAAGCAGGAAAACAGCAGCGAAAAGACAACTACAAAAAAACAGAGTTACAACCTTCTGACTTAACCCCTTCGCTGCTTCGAACGTTCCGCGCTGGTGCGGAACGTTCTATTAAGCGGGCGGGGTCAGAACGTTCAACGGACGTGCGCAGCACTGCCGAGGTAGTGCACACGACGTCCGTTGAACGTTAGCAGCCAACTTTCATCCAATATCTCTTTTACTCTACTGGACAAAGTTGTTAGGGAAATATCCATTTGGTTAACTGCAGCACTACATTGAATCCCACAACTTTCTGGAACTCCTCCTGTGTGGCTCTCGATCAGGCAGAAGCACTGAACTTGTGGGTCATCCACAGCCTTGGTGTACCTGAACCTGTTGGCACCATTTGATACCTTTGATTATTCCATACAAATTTACAGATGAAAGGAAATGGGGATGTCACGTTCCTTATCTGGCTCTTCTCTTATCTTACCTGCCCGGATCAAGTGGTAGCTATTCCTCCCTACAATTCAAAGCTCTCTACTGTTGTGTCCCACAGTGTTCTTTCACCACTGCTTTTTTATATTTTCAGCGTCCTTTCGGCATAAGCCTACAGTTTCCTCAACTGGATCCCTGTTATTGGCCCCCACCAAGAATTTCTTCTTCCATTTTCAACCTCAGGTTAAACTTGGACTCTAAACTGTCTTTTAGCCCACATCTGAAGTAATTTGCCAACACATATTTCTAACACCTAACAACTATTTGCAGCAGCTTACCATGTTTGGATAGCTTCCACCAAATAATAATTAAAGATGCACTGATTTTATTCAGCATGAATTATGAAATTCTGTTCTGTTCGCTGCCCTGAAAAAACTATAATTTCCCACCAGCTAATTCAAAATTCAGGCACAATATTAGCCTGTAATACACTTAAATTCCACCACATACAACCAGTCCTAAGGCAACTAGACTGACTTTCTGTACAGCAGTGATTTGTGTTCAAGACTATGACTATTGTCTATTGGGATCTTTATCTCCAGGGTCCTGACTTCATGGACATTTATCAGACATTTTGCCGTTCAAATAAATCTACTGACCTTTCCCTCCTGTGCATTGCCCAAACTGAAACAAACACATTTAGTGATCACTCCTTCTCTGTTACTGCAGCATACCTCTAGAACACTCTCCCATTATCTCTATGCACCAAATCATCTTTAGTATACTTTAGACAAATGTTTTAGACTTTGGGTCGGATTTAGATCTTAGCGGATGGGTTACTCCATCACAATGGTGATGGATATCCCATCCTCCAAAATAATAAATTCCATTATATCCTACGGAATTTATATTTCGGCGGACTGAATATCTGTCATTGTTGTCACGGAACAACCCATCCGCCAAGCTCTAAATCAGGCCCTTACTTATTTTACACATAACTATAATGGTGCTAACCGCAATCTTTAAGCTGTCATTGATGTGTGGCCCCATGAAACTTCGGAATATGTGCGCTGTACAAATAAAATTAACATAACATATCCTCACTCTGGAATTGCGATTACCGGTATCCCAGTAATTCGAGCGACAGGAAAATAATTATAGTTATAAATATTTAGGGAATAATGTGGAAATTGGACTAAATGTCCTGACTGTATGTTTTTTCCCTGGTATTCCACCCAAAGACTTCAAGTGTATGTAGTTGGTGAAATTTACAAATGAAATACCACGAAGCTTGAGTGTTCTGACAAAGCTTGTAATTCCAACTGGGCTGGCAACTCATTTACGAGATACTAAAAGTGTCACTTTACTTGCCAGATGTCAACAAGAGTTGATTGCAACGTTTTCTGTGTTGCAGCATTTGACAGCTGATGGTAAGAGCTAACAACCAAATATACTGCAGAATATGTGTTACTTTTTAACAGCACTTCCAGAGAGAATTGATGTACTGGCAAATCTATAATGGGAAACTTTGTGACACAAAATACAAAAATCCCTAATGCAAAATGATCTTCCGTGGGTCAGACACTGACACTGACATGGTTTGCATCAAATTTTAGCTCATTCATAGACAATGATATTAGTAAATGCCTTATATTGTTTTCAGTTTTATATAACATGAACATGGTTGAATGGTACCTTACATGAAAACCAGATATTGTAGATTATTTTAGGGACAGAAAGGTTAATTTACTTGCCCAGAATCACAGGATATTGAGCCAGGCACAGGATTCTAACACTGAACCTAGTTCATCAGTTACAAAGTTGGAAGCTCCAGTCGCAAGACCACAGCTCCCCATATACTGATCTTATGATAGCGCCATACAAAGCCAACAAATTTGTATTCCACAGACCATTTCACTCAAAAATAATCCAAACAACCTTTCTTGAACTGGGCTACACCACTATTCAAGACAAACCTGAAATTATGTCACTTAATTGTAAAAATTAAAAAAAAGATCCTCACAATTAAAGGCATGAAAGACGCAGGTTCTGGGGAGAGAGAAGCCACAAAATTGATGTTTTTTTAATCAAAAGAGTTAAAGTATAAAAACTGGTGATGTCAGGCATTATCAGTGAATCACTTCTGCTGCATATAATAGAAATTAAAAGAAAGGTGTTTAATAGTCTAGATTTGATTGGATTTTTTCCAGTTCGGATAGTGCCGGTATGCAATAGTTTCAATTCAAGGGCAGGACGTAGCCAAATTGCATCAGATGCTCTTAAAGCAAAATTGGATGAGTCCTTACACTGTCTGGGATTCCTGATTATTAACATGTTGCTAGAAATAGCTGTAGTGGTGATAATGAAACAATTTGAGATAATTTTAAGCCTCACTGTTAAAAATTGGGGGCCTCTAGTTGTCAAGGACTTGCATCTTTGTCCAAGTAGGGACCCTTCTTCCCAGTCAGGATAAGGGAGTAACACTCCTAAAATAACCCTTGCTCACCCCCGTGGTAGCTTGGCATGAGCAGTCAGGCTTATCTTAGAGGCAGTGTGTAAAGCATTTGCACATAACCGACAGTAATACAGTGTAAGCCCTACAAAAGGACACCACAGCAGTTTAGAAAAATAGCCAACATTTTTATATACAAGACCAAAAACTATAAGAATCCACAAAACAGTACTTAAAAATCTACAGTTATCAAAATTCGCTTTAAAAACAGTTCCTTGATGTCGATAGCTCCGTCCGGGGCTATCACGGCGTCGTGAGCAAACAAATCCAAACAGTTCAGGCTGGTCACGGCGTAGCGGACCAGCTACGGCTTCGGGAAGACCCGCAAACAGTACCTGTTAGAGATGCAGGGCGCCAAGGCCCTTGAAGTCACTAGCGTTGAAGGTCGAGCTCTTTCTGTTGAGATGAGGAGCGCTGGCAAGCGTCGGGTGCTGCGGTGCAGTGTGCGTTGACCTCAGGTCGCGGTGAGAGCAGCGGCTCGGTGGCAGCGTCAGATGGCGTTGTATGTGAGACCAGGGTCACGGTGCGAGGTGAATGCGGTGCAGGTCACGGTGCAAGCAACGGTGTTGTCATTGCTGAAGCGCTGTCGTTGGCGGACGAACGGGAGTCGATGGTGCCGGCGTCTGTAGGCCAAGGCTGCGGTGCGGGATGAGGGCGGTGCGTCGTGTAACTTTATGAGCGGTGCCCTCGAATAACAGTGCAAGCAGCTGCTTCGATTTCGACGTGGAGCAGTGGCATCGGGGAGGCCAAGGCGTCATCGTGAAGAGAGGCGGTGCAGAGTGCAGTGCTCACAGGTCACGTGGCGAGCGACAGCTCGGTGGCGGCGTCAGCAGGCGGCGTCGGTGAGGCCAGGGCCATGGTGCGGCGGTGCTCTCTGCAGTGCCCAGGCTTTGGCATGAAGTGAGGCGGTGCACAGTGCAGTGCCCACAGGTCACGGTGCGAGCAGTGACTCGGTGGCGGCGTCAGCAGGCGGTGTCGGTGAGACCAGCATCGTGGTGCGGCATTGCAGCAGTGCCCTCTGTGGTGCCTTTAGGACACGGAGTCGGCAGCGGCGTTGTAGACTTCGCCGAGATGCTTTTCTTCTGTCGAAGCCCAAAACACACAGTCCCCAGTTCTGAGGGCAGAAGAGCTTGCAGTCTTTGCTGTTCCTGAGCCTTCTTGAACAGGTGGGCAAGCTCTACCTCAAGCCCTTGGAGAGACTCACAAATTAGGTTGCAGAAAGTCCAGTCCAGTCCTTTAACTGCCCAAGACAGAAGCAGCCACTGTAGGCCAATACAGCAAAGCACACAGCAAAGTGGTAGTCCCTCCTCACAGCTTCTCCAGCTCTTCTTCTTGGCAGTCTTCTTGATCTAAAAGAGTTTTCAAGTTCAGGGGTCTGGGCCCCAGTATTTGTCTCCAAAATCCTTTGATCCTATAGGCAGAGGGTGGCTGTGCCCAGCCAAAACCAGTTCTGCCTTCTCTGGTGTGATTTCCTAGCAGGGGGTGGAGACGGCATTGTCAGAGGCAGACCAGGCCCTATGAGGTGCAAGGAAATCTCCTCCCTCTTCCCCCATTGCAGCCCAGGTCTAATCAGCCCTTTCCTGACCTACTTAGACTATCGGGAGCCACCCTTGCCTCCTAGCCATCTGTCATCTAAAACCCAGACAGGCAATCCACATTCCAGTAGAGGCACATGGGAAGACTGAGCAAGAAAATACCTACTTCCTAAAAGTGGTATTTTCAAACAGAGAATGTAAAAATCACCTTTACTAAAAGATGCATCATTAGATTCTGAGTTCAAGTATACTAGATTTTATTTTCCCACCTCGTTCCCAGGGCCAGTTATGTTTATAAGATGTTATAAACAAACTTCCCATTCTGTCCTATGGGGAACAGGTAGCCTTGCAATAGTGAAAAACTAAATGGGCTGAAATTCACTATCAGGATATGCCACATACACTAGGGCATGTCCTACCTTTCACATACACTGCACCCTGCCGAGAGCGGTACTTTCGACCTACCTTAGGGGTGCCTGACATGTAAAAAAAGGGAAGGTTAGGGACTGGCCAGTGTATGCATGGGCCAAGTCGACATGACAGTTACAAACTGCATGCAAACTCTGCAATGGCAGGTCTGAGGTACCTTTTCTGGGCTACTCAGGTGGGTGGCACATTCCGTGCTGCAGGCCCACGCATAGCATTTGGTTCCCAGGCCCTGGCACACTCAGTGCACTTTACTAGCGGCTGTCAAAATAACCAAACAGCCAATCATAGAAACACCAATCCATAACATACTTTACCACAAGAACGCTTGCACTTTACCACTGATCAGCAGAGCGAAAAGTCTGCAGAAATACTACGTCAGCAAAAACAGAGTCAAAACCAGGAGGGCAGAAGGCAAAAACTCAGGGGAAACACGCCAAAAGATGCCATGTCTAACACTTACGTACAAAGGTTTTTAGTGGCAAACACTGATACAGAAAAACACTGGGCTTTTAACTTCAAAACATCTTTTCATATTGTAAAATGTAAAATCCGTATTTGTAAAGCGCAAACTACTCACGGCGCTGGGGGCAGTCATGGAAATTAGGTGAGCTATTGCCCAGAGTCACATGGTGCTGAGCTGAGCTGAGCTGCCGCTGGATCCGGGGATTGAACCGTGAACCCTGTGCTCCGAAGTCAGCTGCCCTGGCCCCTGCAGCACACCTCTCCAACATATTGTATCAAAACCATTTTACAAGCCAGAAAATATTTACATGTACCACATTTAGGAAGGGGCAGGAAAGAGGGCCCCTGCTCTAATATTGGATTCACAATGGTATGTATCAATGGTTTGTCACCGAAATTGTGGTTGCGAACAATTGAATAGTTTCTGGCCACCACGTTTGGGTGGTAACTGATGGCAAAGTGGAGGTGCCCTGTGGGGCAGATTCCACTTTGCAAATCATATTGCCTGTCTTCTGGGGAGTAGGCATTGATCCACTTAACCACTGCCTCCACCTCAATCCTGAAGTGTTCCCAAATGATTTTTTTTTTTAAAGCAGCACGTGTCCTTTTAATGGACATTGGTCACTTAAAAAAAGGTTTCCCATTTGGGACAGTGAAGTCAGGGATGCAGGTCTGCTGTTCTTTGTGTTCCACCATCCCTGCTTTTGCAGCCTATTACGGGGGTCGAATATTGTGGCTTTCCTTATTAATATTCATTAGGTAGATCACTTTGTGAACAAAATGAAGGAGTACTACCCGATGAGGGTAAATGAAGGCTTTTGTCTAAACTCAGGAAACATTGTTCCTTTGTTAGGAAACCCCTCACTCACCACCTGGTGGTGACTTGCTTCATCATCGGGGCCCACCCAAGTGGCCTAGCGTCACTTGGGTGTGCTTCAAGCAGCGAGCACGGAGAAGTAGGTGACCCGCCTGATTCCGCCCACACAACTACTATGTTGTTACCGGCATAGCGCCCCACTCCTGCTTGATGCAGCTCGACCTGAGCCCCAGCATTATTTTGTAGCACCCTGAACTTTAGGTGTGCGTTCCAGAAGCCGATTTTTTCCTTCTGATGTCCAAGGATTTAGGGCTGGGTGTGTCTTTTAGGGGGCACATACCACCCACTTCCTTGTTTTGGTCCTGAGGAATACCGGGGACTTTCCCCTGATGGTAGAAACATGTCGACCAACACATAAAACAGAGATAAGTAGGTCGTAACTTCCCTACTACTATCTCAACTTTATTTTTAACTGTTGTCCAGTAACTTTTTTATTAAACTCTAAATAAAAGAATACCAGGACAATTTTAACACTTACACTCTTTTTTGTTTACACCCCACATTTCACTACCAGCTCCACTGCAATTGCAGGTGTTGAAGCACACCCAAGTGACGCTAGGCCACTTGGGTGGGCCCCGATGATGAAGCAAGTCACCACCAGGTGGTGAGTGAGGGGTTTCCTAACAAAGGAACAATGTTTCCTGAGTTTAGACAAAAGCCTTCATTTACCCTCATCGGGTAGTACTCCTTCATTTTGTTCTTTCATACCTTGACCAAGGGAATCAGGAGTATTCCCCGCCCGACGACTACGGACGCAACTCCTTACTCTCCTACTTGTTTTCCAAGATCACTTTGTGACCCACTTTTCAGTGGGCAATTTGCGATGAAATATATTAGTACCTAGGTCACTTGGCAAATTGCACTCTCATTTGCAAACTAGACAACCTGGTTTACAAACGGAATAGTACATCAAGCCTCCTTCGAACATCCTAATAACAAAAGGATCATCATACATATTTATAGAGGAGGGACTTGGCTTAGGAGCCAACGATGGCATACCCATGATTTGGGAGCTCCGCACCAGCTGTGCCATTTATCCTGAGTATCGTGGTGTCCGCTGGGGCCGCGCTACTGTGTGCCCGACCCAGTGGAGATAGCTGGGACCCTATTGAAGCAGCTTGGAGACCCGGGATTGAAGGACGATCGCCAGTGGGGCAGCATGTAAAGCTGCCGAGGCTGAGGCAAAATGGCGGCCTGAGTCTCTCCCGTAGAAGTGGAAGAGGAGCGGAACTGCAGCCGGAGCCTGGGGACAGGGAGGCTCGTAGACTGTGGTCCCCGGGGCATGGAGTAATGCTGGCGCCTTGTGTCCCCGCTGGGGGCCTTCACCGACTGGCCGTGTGGATGTATTGTTGTCCTGATCAGATGCTCAGAGTGCTGCACTGTGGTGTGAACAATGGAGGGGAGGCGAAGCCCTGAGTGCGCCGGGAGGCGCTGAGCCACCACCGCGGTCCTGCAGAGCAGAGGAGAGCTGCAGCGATGCCTGGGGCGGCTGCTCTATTGGAGTGAGAAGCTGTGGCCGGATTCCCCCCCAAGGTATTACCCAGCCGGGGGTGTGGAGCGGGGGCGCAGAGTGGGAAGCAGTGGCCAGCTGTTGTAACCTGGGCAAAGCAGTGGCCTGAAGTTCTCTCCGACCGCCAGGGGAAGTGTCAGACCCGGCCGCGATGTACGGACGTCAGTGCGCCCTGCCTGCAATGGATTGCGGTCAGTGGTGTGGCATTGGCGGCCTGAAGCCTGGGGTGCAGCTGCGAAGTGAGGCACTGAAGAGCTGGCTGGGTTGTGTGGGCTGCACCCCATCTGTGCCTGTGGCCCGGAGCGGAGAGTGTCTGGCTGCGGTGGGGGGCCCTTGGCGGTATCTCGTGGCCCCTGCCCAATTGAGAGTGATGGTGACGCCAGTGATGCCCCAATAAACTGAGTGGAGTAGAGGGACTTGGCGCTTCAGTAAGTGGCAACAGAGAGGGGCGGCGGAGTTGAGGTGTGGAATTGGAGATTCCATAGTGAAGTGAAGGAGTGACAACCTTAGCCCGGATTGGAGGCCTCGTGGGGCTGTGCAAATTACTGTTGGCTCTGGAGGCCGAAAGGCCCACAGTAAAGAGTTGGGCTGGTGCGCACGTCATTGGAAACGGTGGAGGAGCGTGCTCCACCCAGTGTAGACTTGTGGCTGGGCTGGGGAGTGTAGTGCTTCCTGAGACTTGGAGCTGAGTGTAGTCCTTGGCTGATACTATGGCTCACGGCCCTGGCGCAGAGATGAAGAGGAGGTGTGGTAGTAATGTGTGGCCCCCACTGAACCCGCCACCTGAGATCGACGATTTTTGAGGACCTGGTTCTGAGGCCTGTCGTAGGCACCACAACTGCAGGACAAAAGAGCAATACACAAGTGCAGTGGGCCAGAAGACCCCAGGGGAATTATTAACGGTGAGGGGTGCTTCAGTGGGGTGCAGGGTGCAGTGACAAGTCACCCACATCGTAGGAACTCTGTGACTCTGCACTGGAGTGATGGGTGGCTGTCATCCTGACAGCTGCCCCTCTACCGCCTAGAGAGGGGTGCACCAAATCCTCCGTTGGGTATTCTACCTCGCTGGCGATGGAGAAAACCAGAGGGAAGCAGATGGGGCCTCCCCCTGATCACAAGGACACAGCATCTGACTAGGTGCGCAAGGAGTCGGGGAGTGAGTCCACAGACATCCCTGTCCAACAGCAATTGGCTAAAATACTAACAGCCATTGCTGATACCAAGGCGAAGCTCCACCAAGACATCAGCACCCTGGCAGTGGGTCTGGGCCTGTTGAGGACTGAGCATGCAAAGCTGGCAGACAGGGTCAAGCAGACCGAATCCTCCCTGACAGTGATTACTCTGGCACATCAGTCCTTGACTAATCAGATGGGGGAATTGTCCAACCGAGTTGCTGTTCTGGAGCGGAGGGCCGAGGATGCAGAGGGGCGGAATCGTAGGAATAATGTGAGAGTCCTGGGTTTACTGGAAGGGGTCGAAGATAACAACATATTCCAGTACCTGGAGGGATGTCTCCGTAAGGTGGTTGCACGTGAGGGCTTGTCACAATTTTACACCCACAGTTTTACACCTTGGAGAGGGCGCACCACGTCCCGGCCAGGCTGCCGGCCCCAGGATGCCCCCGCGCCCAGTGGTGGACAGACTGCTCCACGTCAAAGAAAGAGATGCACTACTGCAGAAAGCGCGCACGGAGGGACCATATTTGGTAGACAGTAGCAAAGTGTCCTTTTTCCCTGACTACACATTGGAGGTTCAGAGGCGCCGCACGTCCTTCCTTGAGGTCAAAAGGGCTCTGCGCGATGAAGGGATCCAATACTCCTTGATGTTCCCAGCCAGACTGCGGATAGTGCTGAACGGGAAGACGGACTTTTGTGATGATCCCAAAGCAGCTTGGGAGTGGCTGGATGCCTATAAAAGCACCAGCTCTTACACTCCTGGAGCGATTTAAGGCGCTGTCAGGATTGAAGGCTAACAAGAAAAAGACCTACTTGTTTCCTTTAGTGAGTCCAACATCTCGGCCAGTGTGTCTACCAGCTGACATCAATTGGGCACCCCTCTCATTCAAATATCTTGGGATTCATGTCTTTCATTCCTGGAAGACCTGAGAAGTGGGAACCACTGCGGTCTCTCAGGGCATGCGTGCACTTCTGGTGCACCCTGCAGCTGCCTATCATGGCGAGAGGTTCTTTACTAAAGATGGTTATGCTGCCGAGATTGCTGTACTTTTTTGTTAATTTGCCTACCTTGATGCCCCGGGAATGGTTCAGCCATTTAAATGCCCTGGTGAGGGACCTATTCTGGAGGGATGATAGACGCTGGGTTTTCCTGCAGACGTCACAATGCCCGATGGAACAAGGAGGCCTGGGAATGCCAGATTTTGAACTGTATATGTTGGCTGCCCAGTTACAATAGCTTTGCACAATGGATGGAGGGTGTGAATGCGGAGGGGACCTGGCTAATGGAACCAGACGGTAACTTGGCTCTTTTGCTGGCCAAACTGTTGAGACCGGCAATTAGTGTCCCATAGAAGTCGGTGTTGCAGCTCACAGCCATACACACATGGAAACGGTGCGTGCATATGCTGGGTGGGACCCAGTGGTACTCACTCATGCTACCCTTGGTCGGGCTACCCCATGGGGACCCGCTGAAAGTGTTCACGGCGGAACAACTGCAGTCGTGGAGAGAGGCAGGTTTGGTTCAGTGGGTGATTGTTGTCAGGATGGCACCCTGGTCCCTTTTGCTGACCTGATGGATGCCTATGGCCTCTCTCCCAGCCGGTTCCTGCAGTATGAACCTCTGGTCCGCACCTTTGGAAAGGTATGGGGTGTGGGGGGGATGAGCCTGCTACCCACCTGGTAATGCATGCGTTGAATACATTGGGCACGGCGGGGCACCAAGTGAGATGGCACCATGCATGGTTGCAGCAGCCACTGGCCCCATGACAGATCTCCGGAGTAAGTGAGAAAGAGCAAAAGACAGGGAATTTACAGATGGTGAATGGGGTAAGGTACTGAGATCTCACAAGAAAATCTCGAGGAGCACCAGAATTAAATGTACGCAACTGAACTATATACACATGGTGTAAATGACGCCTCATAAATTAAATGTTATATACGGGGGTGAGATGCGGAAATGCCCAAGGTGTGCTTATGTGGATGCTGGCTTCATACATATGACATGGAGTTGTGGTGTAGTTCGTTTGTACTGGGAGGGAGTCCTGGCCAAGATTAAGGATGCATTGGGGAGGGACCTGGCTCTGTCTATAGACACTTGTTTGTTGGGTCTCTTCCCACATCCTCCTAAGCGGAAAGTGGAGAATCGATTCATAGACCTGGTCTTGGGTTTAGCTAACAGGAGTATTGCACTGGTTTGGAAATCTGCTATGGGAACGCAGGTGGCTAGTTGGAACAATGAAGTTAATAGTTGGGCGGGTGCTGAGGCCAGAGCCTTGCGTTGGGAGGAGGCTAAAGGCATCCAGAGAAAGCCAATAGCAGATTTATGGAAAGAAGTGCTGGCGAACTGGGAAAATCCAGAGCAAGCACGTATTGCTGGTGTGGAGGAGGTGAGTGGTAGCAAATGATCCACACTTGTTGGCACGGCAAGGCCAGGCCGAAGAGGACTTGACAATGCACAGCCTCCCCCTCCTGAGAGAATGGCTGGGTGGCGCCAGTATTGGGTGAGCGTTGGCGGTGGATCTGGGGCCAGGGCTCGTGGGTGGGGTTTCTTCCCCTCATCCTTTCCTCCTCCCCTTTCCCTCCCCCCAGGTGACACAAGTAAGGTATGGTTTCCTTTGTTACTTTTTGTTTGTTTTATCTTTTTGTTTTATTTCTCATGTTATTGGATTATATGCTCATGTCTAACTGGTTGTGTGTACAACTGCTGCGGACACTGCCCGACCCGAGTACGGAGTAGGAGTTGCCCACCCGGGCAGGGCGAGGAAGCAGTGTTAGGCAGGGTCCACAATGGTCACTTAATGGGGCGGCAAGCTAGTGTGTGTGCAAGGATGAGCAGTCTCTAGGCTCAAATATAAGTTTGATGTTGCTACATCCTACCCCAGGATCAAAATTGTAATGTATGATACCCTGTCTAGGGTGAACAATGAGACCTATATTGAAATTTTAGTGTTGCAAATATTTTGTAGTGCAATTGTGGTAAAACCATAAATGTTATTAAAAATATGTTTTAAAAAAATACATATTTATGGATGAGAAATTTGGTATTATGAGAACAATTTATGAAATTGTTGAAAGAGTTATTATGAGAAAAGTAGCTTTTAAAATAAAGTGAACGCCAATTTAAGAATGACTCTCTTGGGCATATTCTCAAGGATGAATCGCTGAGTTATCGTAACTTTATCGACACTTTATCGCAGCCAAAGTCGCGATAAATGTATCGCCCCATTCACAAGCTGGTGCTAACAGCCCATATCACCAGTTTACCTGCGATAGCTGCCGTAAAAAAAATCGCCACAGATTACCCGGGCAACTAACGCTAATGATATGCAGAGTAGGCGTTCCCGTGCAAAAAGCAGCGACAACACCACTCCCCAACATTCACAATGACCAGCCAGATCAGCGATAAGAACCCCGAATTTAACACCTGCTCTGACCAGGTGTAAAGCCGGACGACAGGCTGCACCAGAAAAGGGAGAGCAGAGCAGAGCCACACCTGAAGATCAACAGATGCCATGGAGCTACTGATTATGCAGCTCAGAGCCCCAACAGGGCCACAACACCCACTGCCACCACCCCCAGGCCCGCCCCCTCCCCCCACCCCACCACAGAGGCAGTGCAGACAAAGACAGTGTACCTTCAGTAAACGCACCAGCTTCACAGACTTAACACCAGAGAATGCCATTGCCCACTACAGGCTCAAAAGGACAACCATCCTCCGCATCCTGAACATCATTGACCACAGGCTGACGGTACCAACACAGCGGACAACCAACATCCCACCTCAGACAAAGCTTCTGACTGTGCTTCACCTGTTGGCCTCTGGTACTTTCCAACCAACAACCGCCAGAGTCAGAGGAGTCTCACAGCCAGCCCTATCCAAGTTCCTCACACCTGTCCTGGATGCCATCATCAGCTTGGTACCCCAGTACCTATACGTCCCCCACACTGCGCAGGAACAGCTGGTGATCTAGCAAGGCTTCTACACCATAGCTGGCTTTCCGCACATGTTGGGGGCAATCGAATGCACACATGTCCTACTTGTGCCCCCTGCCGACACTGCACACAATTACCGCAACAGAAAGCACACTCATTCCATCAATGTGCAGGCAATAGTGGACCACTGGGGACTCTTCACCAATGTCGTCGCCAACTACCCAGGCAGAGTGCATGATTCCTACATCTTCCGACAGTCCGTCATCAATCAGCGCTTCCAGGATGGCACCTACAGAAATGCACTGCTCGTTGGTAAGTAACAAATGAACACACCACACACCTCAACTCCACAATCATGCAACTCACAACTCTGGGAATGCACATGTTATAAGCTCACATACAACATTCCAAACAACATACCCACCCACCAGACACAACAGCACAACAGCACAACCTACTGTGGGAACCTGGGCTAGCCATGTACATAAGCCATCAATGGCATGGCACCTCAGCCACACAATAGCAGATTGTGGGGAGAGATGGGGACCAGGCATGTGCGAAGTGGGCAAGTGACCCATGAATGAGAATGTACACAATGCCAAGTGTGGCGTGGATGTGATGGCCAGACTGCAGCATGCAGACCACACACATGTCCATGTCGACATACACCGCTGGTGTACGGAGCGTAGTGGACAGTGGAAGCAACCATGTCACCCCAGCCAGTGGGTAAGAATGCGGAAATGTAGCTAGTTACATCCCCCCCAGTAAGCATGAGCGGAGTGGGCTGGCCCGGCATACGCCAGGCCAGCGTAGGGGTGTGAATAAAAAGCACGTAACTCTGGGCGTGGTTCTCTTCCGGAATGCCCAACATCTCTGCCAGGGTGGTGCCTCTTACCCAGCCACGAGGCCGACACCATCGCCATGAGCGGTGTTGCCTGCGATCCTGTGCGCCTGCTGCACCCCGGGCCACTGGTCCCCAAACTCATCTTGTCCGCCTCAGCGCACCAGGACACACTGCCCACATGCGGACACCGGCATGTGCCGGTGCAAGCTCCAAACCCGAGGCCAGCAACCTTGGCAGCCTCCTCAGACCATCACAGCGTCTGCGACACAGGCCCGCAGTACTCCTTTCTTGTTGACGTACTCCACCGGCTTACACAGCGGACTAGTAGGTCACACATTTGGAACTGAGGCTTGATTACACTATGGCAGAGAATATTTTATTATGGCTGAGTTTATATCACTGTACTGCCTTTGATGTGGTTCCACCAACGCCGTGCATAGCATAGCAGTCCAACCACACGTGTCTATGGGCCCTCGCTGACTTCGGCCTATGCTGCAGTCAACCAGGCCCCACACCAATCCAATACAATCTGAACCAAGCAGGACACTGCATTGTTGCAGGCTGCATTCCCGCTCAGCTCTGGTGACTCTACCTCCGTCAAACACAAAATATCCCCACGTGCCATTCCTACATCAAATCTTAGAGATCCAGGAGGAGATGGCTGAATAGCGGTTGACCCGCGCTGACCGCTGCCTCTGTCCAACACTGCAGTCAAGTAGGTCACACATTCAGAACTGGGTCTTGATTTCATCATGGCAGAGTTCCTATCACAGTATGCAAGGAGAGGAGTAAGAGGAAGAGACGGTTCAGTCTGGAGGAGAAAGTATCTCAGTTACGGAGGTGATCCAACACTACCAACAGCTGCACTGGTGCCACTTTCTCTGTACCTCACAAGATGACGACACGTGGCTCTGGGCCACTGCTGACCGCTGCCTCCGGCACACACTGCGGTCGAGTAGGTCACACAATTGGAACTGATTCTTGATCTCCTCATGGCAGAGTTCATATCATTGTACAGGTATCATCACAGACTGCATCCCCTCCAGCTCTGGTGCCACTGACTCTGTACCACGGTAGTCATGGACACTCTCTGGTTGAGCTTTGGTTGCATATGTGTCTATGGCTTGGGGGTTGTCTACATGATCATGTATCTGATACTGACATGGTGGTAAAAAGGTGTCTGTAGCATTCAACTCCTCCATATGCCTGTTTGCACTTGCTTCTGCCCTCTGCATCATGCCCAGGAAGGACACCTTCCACTGTCCCCCGTAACATTCCACGACATTCTCCTTGGACATTAACGAGGACCCGCTCAGCTCTCGTGGCCCTACCTCAGTGCATCGTAAGTCACCGTCCTGTGGCGGTGTGCCTGTGCCGGCCGCAGTGCATCCAGGTCCACTAACTAAGTTATGAACGCTTGCTGTTTGTACTTTTAACTCCTGATTGCCTGATCACTGTTGTAGTTGTTGCCAGCACCCACTGACCCCTGAGGGGTGGCTTACACTCACACCACACCCATCCAGCACAGGCGTCACTGGACATGTGGCCCTGGCAATAAAAGGGGCCTGGCGCATTTGCCCATAGCCAGTCCCACAAACTATCTAAGTGTGTCCGTGTGGTCATTATGTATGCATGAGGGACCCGGGACCATACCACATTACATTGTGCTGTGTACAGCGGACGCAAACATATCACCGCAGGCTGTGGGGTGGACCAAGGACATGTAGCTGTGTCGTACCCCACTGTGAGCGTAAGCGGAGTGGACTGGCGTATGGCAGTACAGCATAGGGGTGTGGTTATTTAACATGTGGCTCTGGGCGTATTTAAATTTAGGCCTTGCCAAGGAAGTAAGTAATGCGTGTGTCTTTGTTGTAGTGTCTGCGCCACCCATCCCGCAATGGACAATGTTGCTATGAAGCATGCCCCCCGAGTGTGGGGTCGGCCGAGGGGTAAATGAGGGAGTGCAAGCCCGCTCGGGCCAGGATCAAACATGCCAACTATTGTGTGTGTGTAGCTAATACCGTAGCATCAGCCAAAGGTCTACCCTCAACACCTGGCGAGGTCAGCCAGGCATGAACTCTATATCTGTGTCCACCTGGTTGTTACTATAGGCACACACACAGGCCCACACACATGTGGCCGCCCAACTTCAGTGCACAACATCACTGTGTCGTTGTCAGGCTTGTGGATAAGCGCAGACATGTATGACGATGGTGTGCCATAGGGGTGCAAGTGATGCAACTGCGCTGCGCACACTAGTGAATGGGCTCTGGGGAGGGAGGAGCAGCAGTGAGGCTATGTGATACACAGCAATGCCGCACATTTGCTACATGTAGTACATGTCATACAAGAATCACTGAGTCACACATATCACACACCAATGTACCAGTGAGCCTGCCAAAACATCATGCAGAACTATTGACTCATGTCTCTCTGCACTGTCACAGGTGATCAAGGATATGTACTCTGGGCTTGGATGATGACACCCCTCCAAGCCCCGAACACACAGGCCCAGAGGCAGTACAATTTGGCCCACAAATGCAACAGGGGCATCGTGGAACACACATTTGGCGTGTTGAAGTCATGTTTCAGGTGCCTGGATGTCACAGGTGGAAGGCTCCTATACAGGTCAGACATTGTGTGCAAGATGATCGTTGCATGTTGTGTGTTGCACAACATATGTGTACGCAGCAATGCCCCATGGATACAAGTGCCAGATGCACCGGATGATGATGATGAAGATGAGGCAGGTGGACCACACCCCACTGCAGCTGCAGCAGGAATAACCCATAGGAACACCATCATTGACAATTTCTTCAGATGAGCACGTCACATTGTGACAATCCTTAGCAACCATGGGACAGTACAAAATGGCCACAGGCACAGCATGTGCAAATAAATGCATTCCTAGACACATTCCCTGAGTGCATGTCACTCATCTGTACGAGCACATCCCTCAGACACGTGTGCAGTCGCGTAGCTAGGGGGGGAGGGGGGCGGTCCGCCCCAGGCGGCACAATATTTGAAGCGGCTGACGCCCAGACTGTGACAGTAAAAAGTCAAGTCAAGTGGAATGCAAAGCCATGCGCTCGGCTCCAGGCTGGAGCCTGCACTCTGACGTGACTGAATGGCACCTGCGCCGGTGACCGCAGCAGACTGTGACTGCATGCACAGTGCTCACACACCACACGTGGGACTTACTTTTGGCAATGAAGGTCCCGCGCAGGTTTGCACTGTGCCTGCTGCATTGCAGTTAAAACTTAAAAGCCGGTCAGGAGTGCAGGCTGCACAGCAGTTGTGGTGACAAGCCACCAGCGCTGCTCCAAAGTCCTTCTTTATTTGTTACGTTCCAGCGGAGGGCAAGTCCAGTCAGGACAGGCTGAATAGTTAGATGAATGGCTCCATGCAATTGCAATGGATGGCTGTGAATCGGTTGACGAGGAGGCGGTGGGTACCGCCTGTCTTCTGCCGCCCTAAACTCAGCAAATATTTCAGAATGTAAACAGACCAATGCCTTGGTTTGAAGCTACCTGGGTGCAGACGAGTCTGAAAGAAGGTCTTTGTTTTTCTAATTCCAGTAATTGCTGTTACCGAGGCGTTCAGCCTACCCCGATGTCAGTCTCTTTTTAAAGTAAAGGATTGTCTGCAATAGCAATAAATAAACAAGCATTGGCAAATACAAAATGTCCAGTCTTTTTATTTAAATCATTGCAACTGTTCTTCGAGATTTTTTGTGTTCGTGTGGATAGATTGGTCAATCACTCATGCTCTCACAGGCCCTTTCAAATATCCATATAGGCGTTTATTCATGCATCCACATTGTCCATTATTGCACTTATTCTGTAGTGTAGTTCCTATTATCCCAATAGGCTCTGCGCATTGGAATAATACCTTCAATAGTATAGGCCTAGACCAGACGTTAACTAGGTCTACTACTGTCGATATTAGACTTAAAGTTTTTGGTTTTGCCAGCTAGCTCAGAGTTCACTAGAAACTTTCTCGAATAGGCAAGGAGGAGTTGAACCTCCCTGGATAGACAAGAAGGGATTTAGTTTCTGACAACCATAGAACATGACAACTTTGCTCTCCCCTAATCAAGAGTGTATCTCTAGAGTCGTGTGAAAACAAAAGACGACTTATTTTACTCAGTCAGTACGTGCATTCTTAGTCTCACCAGATTGTAGAGAAAGGAAGAGACGGGCGTGTTCAATAAAAGATGTTATTTATTGATCAGTCTCTTTTCTCATACAAGAGAAATGGATCGATATTATTGCAATACTTATGGTTAAGTAAAGTGCATACAATAAAAGCAGAAGTATAAAATAATACTGTAAAAACATTGATATGGTTTCTAAGCCATATGATGGTTTAAAATGAATAAAATGAATACATACACATATACATTTGACTAATCGTACTCAACTGGTGTTTCTAACTACGCCTACCCCGTGTACCTGACCTAAGCCTAATACGTGGGCGGGAATAGAAAGTTACAGTTTAAGTTAAGTTTGGTTTGCCAAGTGACTAACTAGAGAATTCTCTGTGAGGGGTTATTCAGTTCTGTACCTGGAATCTAGGATGAATGAGGGATGGTATCTCTCGTCTCTGGTCTCGATATTCCAGGCGGCCTGCGAGGGCTACCCGGAAGCGCCGGAGCTGGATTTTCTCGGCAGGAGAAAAGCAGCGTCTCGTTCTCAGCGCGTCAGGAAGGCGGGGCTGCGCCAGCGGGGTCTGCTCTGCTCTGGGCTTCGGCAAGTCTGGCTGCTCCGATCTCGTCACCACCGCGTGTGTTTGTATAGGGCAATATCGGTAATATTTATACCTTTAAGGTGCCGAGATTGACGTAAGGATGGACATAGATACGTCAATAAGGATGTCATACGACCTGGTCGTTAGCACATTCTTTTGCTGAAGTTCTCGGTGAAATCAAAACAATGGCCGCAGGGTTTTTCCCAGGTCTGTCATAGGTTTGATTTGTTTTGAGAACTCCGTATGCCTTATCAGGGGCTGTAGGAATATCGCTTGTCTAATTAGATGGCAAGCGTTATGACCTAATCAGATAACACGTTCCTGTGCCGTAGTGTGGCTTTATCAGATAACGGTTCCTGCATCATGGGGGTTTTCTGCCTCATGGGATGGCTGCTAGTTAACTTGTTAACCGGAATAGGGTCAGGAATAGGGGGATCGATACAGAACCTATAGGAATACATCACAATTCCATCTTGCAGACACATTATTATAACATACTGGCTCAGGGAAACGTGGGCAAAATAGAGATTGCACTGAGTTTTCAGGTATTCAGATAGTTTTTCTTAAGAAAATGCCATCAGAAATCCTCTAAAATGTGCGAGTCAAGTGCACTGTTAAAGTAAACACTGACAAAGCTCACAGTTTAACTTGTTTGTTGTCAAATAAATTTTCCACTTTTCGCTAAAAAGAAATCCCACAATTATTGCATAGCAGTAGGGTGCAATGTCTATGTCACAAGGAATGAACACAAAGTAGGTGAAGCAGCAATGCAAAGTTTCCCCCATACACAGACAGTACAACACAGGTAGGAACAATGTACACTTCCATTCACCTACGAAACATGCACATCAGCAGTTCAAACTTTCTTCCTTTCCTAGACTGGTTTCAGCTATCCCTCAGCTTACGTGTGCTTGCAGGCTTGGATAAGTGTACAAACAAGAGTGTGTTTACGCGATGTTGTGCAAATGCTTTTGTAGGGCGTTAGAGTGAAATTGAGTATAAAATGGGTGTGTGGTGGTGCGCCTCAGATATTGATAAGATAATTGATTTTCCACTGCCTTTTATTTTTTATGCTACATCGATTGAAAGAAGAAAATATTTTATGAGAGTAATTAAAACACCTGGAAACGTGTGGTGCAAATATACTCACAAGAGGCAGAGAAATGCTCACGTTAGGACAGAGGGACACCCCTTTGAGATATTACGTAAAATAAACATCTGTATGAAATCTGAAATATTCCTGTGGCCACATTCTGCACTGTAAAGGGCGAGACAGATGCAATTCTTACAATGTGACCATCATAGACCATTAATACAGTACCAGAAAAAAAGAGAATAATATGACAAACCTGGATATGCACTATACCTCTGTACATCATGACAACTTGTAATGATGCATTGTGTAAATGTATTCATGCTCACTAAAAATGTAGACAGACGTGATGTTGTATGTGTACCCAATTGTTACTAAAAACGAAATAAACAAAAATAAATTGTGGCAGTGCTCCCAGACTCCCAACAAGAGGAGCGCTGTGCTTTAGGCCCTGCCTGGCCTGCATCAGCTGGAGCTCCTGCTCCTCCAGTGAGGCATTCTCACACCCAGCTGCAAGGGGCGGCAATCCGAGGGATAGCCCCGGGCGCCACAAGCTCTAGCTACGCCCCTGCACGTGTGAGTGCGACATGTAGTGCTAACAATTGTATGAATTTGTTAATGGATGGTGGGTGTGTCACCTCTGGGCAGTGAGGCTGTTTAGGGTGTCACGTATTCGACCTGCCAGTTGTGTGTGTCATAGTTAGTGCAGTATCCCGCTCTTCAGTGTTTCACATGTGCCCCAAATCATTTCATTTTGGCTGTCATTTGTGACCTACCAGTGACAACAGGGCTCCTTTTGGGGTCAGATTTGTGCCACCATGATACAGGGATGCACCCTGTGACTCAAGTCCCACACCATCGGCAACATTTACGTAAGTGGGAGTCACTGCCCCTACATTTGTCCATGCTTACATAATTGATTGATCATGGGCATGACACGTCTGTGTGCAGGAGGTGTGTTCCGCATTGGCGCAATAGAAAGGCAGACTGCATGTCAATGTGCATTGTGACTGTTTGTAAGGAGATGCCTATTTGATGTTGGACAATGGTCAATTTTTCTACGTCAAGGATGTGGGGTTGTGCCCGTACATTGTCATCCCACCATTTTTTAACTCTGCTTTTATGGTGCCTTTTCCCGCCTGACGAGTGGGAATTGCAGGCCTGTTGCTGGTCTTTGCAGATTTTTGTATCGTGATTGGCCTCATCGCACCATTTTTTGCATTCCTGTTTTGCATTTTTGCGGCATTGCGCTGACTTTATCGTGGACATTTGACGTGTTATTGTGAGCCTATCACATGGTACCGCCGTGTTGAGAATACAACTCTAACTCAGCGTTAGTTTCCTGCGATAGACTGCGATGTGGAGAGTTGCGTTCAGCTAGATTTGCGGTAATTATCACACGTTCTTGAGAATATCCCCCGAAATGGGAGATTCCTGGCCATAATTGATGATCATTTTTGGGCGCACAGGATAAAGTGCGAAAGAAAGCCCATGGTGGATGCCTTACCTGCCTTAGAGTATATATATGTATAAAAAAAGACATCCCCAATAGCAATGAATCGCGGTCCCAAGCGTTCACATCACAATTTTGATACATCGTTTCAGAAAGAAAATCCTTTCTTCCCATGATTCTGCTTACTCACTGAGGTCAAGGACTCAAGTTTCACTTAACTGATGAACCCCTATGGGTGAATAATGGCTTGTGGGTTTTCTTATTGCCCCCTGTAAGTTGGAGAATGCTTGGTACTTTGAATTAACCAACTCCTTTGGGTGAAATCGAGCTTATCAATGAACACCCAGTCGTCTCACTTAAAAAGATTTTTTTTTAAAGTATTTTGAAGCCAAAACTGTAATAATGACAACACCGCCCAAACTTGCAGCAAGTTCTAAACGTGTTGTAATAAATAATGTGACCTGCACAAAATGATTTCAGTTTCCTTTTGGAAAATCTTGTGTAGTTTGCCTCTTCACAAAACCAGTGCTTTAAATGGGCCGGTGCTGTCAGGTACTGAGTACCTGCACTTCTTTATTTTGAGAGGGAGAGCACCTGCACTTCTCAAAAGAGGAGCAATGCTTTCAATTGGAGAGTACTGTCAGTTCTAAGAAGCAAGCAGGTACTCTCGTATGGGGTACCTGTACTTCCATTTTTCCATTTCAAGCAGTGCGCAAACAGGTTGTGGTTGCGAGTTTCTCCCATATGAAACCTGGGCCTCATTTATGAGGTTTTGCCGTAGGGCAGCGCCGCAGGCCTTCCTGCTGCACTGCCCTACGGCAAAAGAAAAGTGCAGGAATGCTCCATATCTATCAGATATGGTGCATTCCTGTCCTTTTCCCCTGCACAGGCGCACAATGGGCTGCTGTGCGCCAATGCAGGCCCCTTTGCAACATGGTGCAAGGGTGCTGGAAGGAAACCTTCCTGCAGAAAAACAGTCACAGGAGGCTTTTCCCTCTTTCTATGTGTGCTGCACATAAGAGGGAGGAAAAATGAGGAGAAATAAAGTTATTTCTCCTTGTTGTCCCTCCCTTACGCCTCCCCTGGGGACGCATACGTTTTTGGCAATGCCTCGGAGTTACAATTTCTCGTAATTCCGGGGAGTGTCAAAAAGCCCTGGAAGTTGCTGGGAACACCCCCAGCAACACCCATTGCACGCCCCTTTAATGCAGAAAACTGTGTTAAAGGGAACAATATTTACAAGGCAGCATTAAACCAAAAAAGTGGTTTATTGCTGCCTGGTAAATATGGAGCAGGCTCCTGCGCCACCAGAGCGTCACAAAAAGTGATGCACCGGCGGCGCAAGGGGCTTATAAATAAGCCCCCCCTACCTTGTGGATGAAAGATGCCAATTGAAATCCAATAAGTAAGAAGTGCCCCAGGACACCTGTAGGGGCATTCTGTGGCATCCATCACCTGTGCTATAATTCCCCTCGCGCCATCGAAGGACAGGGCAGACAGGACAGGCAGCGCAGCAGCGGTGCGTCCCTTAATGTGCCGGGAGTGTGTAACTGCCAATCTATCCCTTCGCTGTCCAGCCAAAGAGTTAGTAAGACACTAAATCAGTTCATTGATCCCAGCCCAATCGATTGAGTTACAGACCTGATCACTGCAATGGGCAATTAACAGCCTCTGGAACGAGCTCCCTTCATGTAACATCAAATGCTCCACTAGACAAAGCCAATAGCCTGATTGATCCGAAGCCGCATCTTTAGCAGACGTCGTGTAAATGAGTAAACAATATACAGCAGGACCGGAAGACAGGATGTGCGTCCTACCCAATGAGCGCCACCAGCACTGGCCCACCTGGCATAACAAATGAGCAACTGCCGGCGTGATAGGCTCGTAACAATGATTTTAGAAGCTTCATTATATATTGGGATTCATAAAAATCTAGGGCCTCATTTATGAGGCCGTGCGTCACTTTTACGCTGCCGGTGCGTCACTTTTTGTGACGCACCAGCAGCGTAAATAATGTGCCTTGTTGCACCATATTTACAAAGTGACGCATCTAGGTAGATGTGTCACTTTGTAAACCCCTGCGCCACATTATACCTGCGCCAGGTATAATGTATGCAGGGGGGCGTTCCCCCGCCAAAAGCCTCGTAGAAGTGACGCAGTGAAATCTATGAGATTTCACTGCGTCACTTCTAGGACGCTGTTGCGTCAAAATCTTGCGCCTGCCTCACAGCAGGCGTAAGACTGACGCAAGCCCTTTCACATGGGGCTTGCCCCATGTGAAAGGATGCATTGCTGGAGTTGCGTCACTTTTGTGACACACTCCAGCAATGCGTCACTTTTGCGCTTACAGATACGTCAGAAATACTGACGTACCTGTAACTCCTTGCGACATGATGCGTCATACTGTAAATATGACGCATCAGGTATGTCGCAAAGAGTGCGCACTGAGCAGTGACGCATCGCTGCTTTCACGCAGCGATGCGTCACTTTTCATAAATGAGGCCCCTAAGTTCTACGTTTCGAAATCTATAAAGTAGGCATTTACCTACTCACCCTAAAGACTACTCCTGTAACTCCGTGGACTATCTGTAGGTTTACGGTTACCAGAACTAGGCAACAGCACAAGTATTTTTATTTTTGTCCCCACTTTTTTCTACCAGTAGAATTTATTTTCAAATACATAGAAATTATTTTGTCTGCTTACTATCAAAAAAACTGGAAGTGTGAAGGTGGCTTTCGTTTCCTCCTAGCTGCATACTTACTCCAGGATATCTTCAAACTCACAGTCGTATTGTGAATGTTTTTGAACAGCTGCAAAGTTAGCAGTTTTGGGATACTCCCCAAATAATGCTTTCTACTCCCAGCTCTGTTGAAACACTAGTTTTTCCATTTACCTCTTTTACTATGCGCACGATCGCACAAAATAAACCAACAAGGCAGGTTTAACACTGTTATAAGTGAAATTTAGGGAGTGGATGGGGGTGGGGGAAATTCCTCAAAGCTTGGTCCTGCAAATCAGGATTGGAAATGCCTACAAAAACATTTAACTGCTTAGAAGTGACTTCTGATACCAGTTCACAAAAAGTAAGGGGGTAGGCTTTGTGTACTGGGTGCCTATTTCTATAAATATGGGTCCAGTTGATAAGGAAAACTGATGGCTGTTGGCAAGCAAGTAAGATGCAAATACATATTTCTCTGAGGAGTGGAAGGCCAAAGTTAGGTCGGGAGGACAAGGCAAAATTTACATTGCTTTTCTGTATTGGTAAAAAAAAAAAAAAAAGTGCAACCATCCATTTAGCCCCGTAGTCGTTTTTTCTTTTTTTCTTTTTTTTTACAAAAGGCCCATTCCAGACTGCCTCATGTTCATCCGTGTCAGATGTTAATGATAACCAGGGACTATGTCAATGCCTGATATTTAGATGTATTGAACGTAAATATGCCACATGTTGATGTCCTCAAAATCTAAACTAAGGCTTGAAATCACTGGAATAACATTTTTGCACTCTTGGTTTTTACTTGGAAAATTTAAGATTTCCCAATTACTTATGATTTTGCAATTAGAAGAGGATTTGAAATCCCCGCCTCACTGCTGAGGTATCCAAGCTCTGGATCGTCATCTGGTTGACCGTGACGACCTCTCAGTGATGTTGTGATTAACAAGCGTCTGGTCTACTTTTCCAACTGGTGTACATATCTGTACTTAGGACATAGATTATATTGTTACAATGATTTTCAGTGATGTCATTTTACTGAAGTCATAACGTCAACAGTAGGGACAGCTCGCCATTTGACCCTTCACCCCCCTTTGGTATCAGAATACGTGACATCACTTGGTCATTAAAAAAGAAGCGAGTTTCAAAAAATCGCTATTAAATACAAAAAAGAGCAACTTGTACCTTCTCACTTCAAGTACTGAGGGCCTCATTTATGAGACTCCTTGCGCCTCCGGAACTCACTTTTTGTGACGTTCTGTGGCGCAGAAGCCTGCGTGATATTTTTCAGGCAGCACTAAGCCACTTATTTTGGCTTAATGCTGCCTGACAAATATCAGTCCCTTTAGCGCAGTGTTCTGCGTTGAAGGGGCGTGCGTGCAATGGGTGTTGCTCGGGGCGTTCTCAGTAACATCTATGGCCTTTTGACACTGCCCGAGATTTACGAGAAATCGTAAATCTGAGGCAGTGCCAAAAGCTTACGCCTCCCCAGGGGAGGCGTAAGGGAGGAGCAACGAGGAAAAATCTCTTTATAACTCCTCGTTCTTCCTTTTTCTATGTGTGCTGCATTCTGCAGCACACATAGAAAGAGGAAAAAGCATCTTGTGATTATTTTTGTACAGAAAGGTTTCCCTTTCTGTACAAAAATAATCATCCCCGCAACGCAGGCACCATTGCATCATGGTGCAAAGGTGCCTGTGTTGGCGTACGGCAGCCCATTGTGTGCCGGCGCAGGGGAAAAGGACAGGAGTGAGCCGTGTCTTATAGATACAGCGCATTCCTGCCCTTTTCTTTTGCCGTAGGGCAGCGCAGCAAGAAGGCCTGCTGCGCTGCTCTACAGCAAAACCTCATAAATGAGGCCCTGACTTCCTCCGCACATGGGCCTTGAATCTGCGCTTGTGCAACTAATAATGGAACTGAAGATCCGACAGTATCAGGGTGATTTAATCGGTCTTTTAACACCTTGCGCTGAGTTTTTTATAACCCCGCGTTACAGGACAAGCTCGTCATGAGTGTACGAGAGGCGTACCTCATGACGAGCTGAGCTCGTCATGAGCGTCGAAGGGGTTAAAAAGGCAAACTTCCTTCTCTGACCACTGCTATAGCAATCGGACCACATCCCCTTCCTATTGGAAAGGATATCAAACAGATCCCTCTCTCAATCTGACTTAGCTCTTATATCTATTATTGCTTTGTACTGCACTAATTGCTCTCCAGCTGGGATTGCACTACATAAAGACCAGGGGCTGTATTACATGAAGTGACCCGGGTGTAGAATGGGCATTTGTGCCCACACTGTGTGCCCTCGGGGCACTTTGGTATTACAGAAGTGGCTGCAGACACTTGTGCAGCCCCTTCTGTAATACTGATAGTGCTGGCACACAAAAAGCACCAGCGCTATCTGCAGGGGGCGTCCTGTAATTTGCATGGGGACATGCCCCATGCACATAAGGGAATCACTTTGCCTCTGCACATGCGCCGTATTACAGATGATGGCACAGAGGCAAAGAAGCTCAAAGGGGTGCACTCAGTGTGAGTGCGCCCCCTGAGAGCAGCCCTTTGGTGAAGGAAAGGGGGTCCCGTGGACCCCCCAAACGTATCCTTGCCAGAGAGTGCAGTCATTGACTGCACCTGTCTGCAAGGGGATCTCTAATCCCCCTTCAAAGTGCAGGTGGGTTGCCACCTGCACTGTGAAAACAAGGAGCGGCTGTAACGCAACCACTCCTTTTTTCACTGAATGCGCTGCCCCCAGCGCTTTTTCATTGTTTGCACAAGACGCACCTTTTAAAAGGCACGCCTGGCGCAAACCACAAAAAAGCGCCTTTTCTGTAATGTGGTCCCAAAGATACTTACAAATATCAATATTTGCACAGGACATTAAATGTAACCTGTTAAATTAGTGGTCAATAATGTGCAAGCAGTGGAATGCTTCTGTGCTTCTCTATGACAACAGTATTGAATTATTCCTGACCCTTTACATAGAGTATATAGCAAAGTAAATGGTCCTTTGGCATTTAAAAATATGCACATTGAGTAACTGGTATATGTAAGAAATTGGGTTACTGGTTGAGGGGGATGAAATACTACTCAAGCAGCGACCACAATTCTTTTTTTTGTGGAGTTTTGTATAGCGCGAATTTGACCCGAAGATAGAAGGTATCAGAAAGCTTTACCTGAGCACCAGTTGTGCTACACAAGGACACATTTTTTTTTTCTTGTTAGGCTCGGGGACATTAAGTGATTTTCCCAGAATCACCGGATGTTGAGCGTCATAGCCGAGACTCAAACCTGGTTCCCCAGATTAGAGATCAACCATCCTCTCCCCAAATCTTGCCAGGGTGAAGTCACAAGCAAACCCCAAATCAACCTGTGCTCAATCATCTGGTAGCTCGGCATAAAGCAGTTAGGCTTAACTAATATGCAATGTATAAAGTATTTATGCAGCACGTGAAACTGTAATAAAGTTAAAACACAACACAAAAAAAATCACACGCCAATTTATAACAATAGAGTACATTTTAATTAATAAATCAAAACAAACAAATCTAATCATTAGAATCGGAGATAAACAATTTTAAAGATGTAAGCGAAAATAACACAGGAAATCACAATTCCCCAACTATAGTTATCTAGTCACACCCGACCGGGACAAAGTCACAAATTCAGGCAGACCGCAAGGGAGCATTGGCTGGCTGTAGAGACCAACTTAGATCTGCTGAACATAGTATTTTAATCTTGGTTGTTAACAGATGTGGAATCCCATGTTGCAGATGTCTCATGCAGCACAGACGATGCGAGCTTCGGGCAAGGAGATGCGTTGCACAGCAGTGGTTCTGTGAAAATGCGAAGTGAAAGGTGATGTCCTTTGCATGAGATGTTTCGCGCCACAGGTGTTCGGATGGGCTGCATAGAGCAAGGTGATGTCCTTTGCATGGAGATGCGGCGTGGAGTGACGGTCCTTTTTAAAATCTTTATTTATAGGATTTTATAACAGTAAAGTAATACAAAAAGGAAAGTAGAAAGAGCTATACAGGGAAATCGAAAAACATTGTCAAAATAATACATTGTACGGTTCACACTACTGCATGGCATCGTAGAAGAAAACTGCACCTATTAAAATGTTGAAAATTTAGAGATCTGAGAGAGTATACGAAGCGGTGAGGAGAAGAAAGAAACAGATATGCAAGTCACACAAAAAAGGGTATGATTGTTCAGGCCATGGTACCATGCATAATGGGGACTTCACAGAAATACCTTTATGGTTTAGGTCTCATATCTAGTCTAGTGGATATGCATTAGTCGTCCTTGAATCTATCTAAATCAGTAGGGAAAAGCAGCAAGTAGTCTCGCAATGGTTGTCATATGCTTTTAGGTCTAGACGCTGGTGGCTGCAATGTTGCATATATGTCACTTGTGGGGTCACAGTATATCAAATCATGAATCCAGGCCTCCACCGTACGGGAGCTGGTACCGCCCCAATGTAGGGACACCTGGTGCTTAGCCAATATTAAAGCAATGGCAGCATAACGTCGGACTCCTGTAGGCAATAGTTTAATGTAGCTCAGTAGTGCCATCAGTGGGGTTGGGGTAAGCGAAAGATCTGACATGCGTGATAAAATGAAAAAAATGTCCTCCCAGTGAGAAAGTATTGGTGCGCAGTTCCACAGCAGGTGTGAAAAATTGGTATGCTCCACTGCGCATCTGGTACAACTGGGTCAATCTTAGCCATGAGGTGTGGGGTACTGTAAGTCTGGAGTAAGTATTTAAAATGAAGTAATTTATGCAGATGGTTATTGGAAACCAACTGTGTCTGCTCACAGCAGTAATATCATCTTGTGCCTGATAATTGATTCCCCAAATCCCTCTCCCACATGGCTTGAACCCTCTCCATCTCAACAGGTCTCAAAAGGAGAGACACATGGTATAGCCGGGAAACCAGGTGGGTATTGTCCGGGGCCATGATCACCATAGTAAGTGGTCGAAAATCCATAAGTTCAGCAGGAGAGGAAGAGAGTGTTGTGCGAACAGTGTTGTATAATCGGTGTAGATTGAATCTGTCCATGTGGGACATATTATGCCCCTCTGTTACTGAGGTCACAGATGGTAGCATGACATCAGCGAAGAGATCGCCCAGTAAGCAGAACTGGCACATGGCTAATGCCCGCTTCGTTAATGCCTCCTGGGTCACCGGGAGCCAAGAGTTATTGGGATGGGCAATATGAGGATATTATAAGAGGTCAAAGCCCAAATAATGCTGGAGTCTGATCCAAGCCTAGTAGGTGGTAAGAAGTATCTGTATTTCCGAGAGTATCCTAGGAAGGGCTTGCGATATAAAGGCTGAGAGGTGATAAGGGCGAGCTTGAGTCCATTCCGGTTTAATGTATTGTAAGTGAGCATCTGGGTGATAACAATAATGTGCATAATGTACCTGCACTATTAGATAGTAGAGTTAGAAGTCAGGGACCCAAATCCCCCATGAGCATAGGCCAAGATCGAAGTTTGCCTGCTGACTCTTGGGTGTTTGCCCGCCCAGATCAGCTGTATGAGCATGCTACTTAGGGTGTCAAGGAAATTGCCAGTCAGGGCTATAGGATTATTGAGAAATAAATGTATAAACTTCGGCAGTACCACCATTTTGATAATGGCAATTCTGTCTGCAATGGATAAGGGGAGCTTAATCCACTGGTAATTTTGGGATGATAGTCTGTCAATAGCAGGACCATAATTGAGGCGATTGACCTAAGCACTAATCCAATGGCGATAGATGCCCAAGTATTTCAGGGAATCGGTAGACTATTGCAAAGGGGATTAAAGGGGACAGGGGACTGTGGCCTTTGTCAATGGAAACTTTTCAGATTTACTCCAATTAACAGTCAGTTCCCAAAATACCCTGGGCCTCATTTATGAAAAGTGAGGCATCGCTGCGTTAAAACAGCGATGCGTCACTTTTCACTGCGCCCTCCTTGCGAGACCAATGATGCGTCATATTTACAGTATGACGCATCATGGCGCAAGGAGTTACAGATACGTCAGTATTTCTGACGTATCTGTATGGCGCAAAAGTGACGCATTGCTGGTGTGTGTCACAAAAGTGATGCAACTCCAGCAATGTGTCCTTTCACATGGGGCAAGCCCCATGTGAAAGGGCCTGCATCAGTCTTACGCCCGCTGTGAGGCAGGCGTAAGAAATTGACGCATTTGTGTCCTAGAAGTGGCGCAGCGAAATCTTATAGATTTCACTGCGTCACTTCTATGACTCTTTCTTGCGTCAAAATGCCCCCCTTGCATACATTATACCTGGGGCAGGTATAATGTGGCGCAGGGGTTTACAAAGTGACGCATCTACCTAGATGCGTCACTCTGTAAATATGGTGCAACAAGGCACATTTTTTACTCCACGGGTGCGTCAATTTTTGTGACGCACCAGGGACGTAAAAATGACGCAAGGGCTCATAAATGAGCCCCCTAAATCAGACAACCTCTGAAGAAGGGGAGAAAGATTTGACTCGGGGTCCCTAACAAAGAGCATCACGTCATCGGCATATAGTGAAGCCAAAATGGGGCCTCGATGAAATCGCTACCTGCGTGCCAGATGGTTCACCTGAAAATGGTGCCAGGGGATCCATAGCAACAATAAATGGTAGGGGCAAGAGAGGGCATCCCTGCCTAGTACCTCTTGACAGTGTGAACTGTTTGGTCGAGGTGCTGTTCACTTTAAATCAGGTCAATGGGGCAGTGTAGACCAGTCGGACTAAGTCCTGGAAACCTCTGGGCACACCCAGTTTCTGCAATGTGGCATGCAAAAATGATCATTCAAGTGAATCGAACGCCTTTTCAGTGTCCGGTAGGACAGCAGCACCAGGAAGAACAGGCGATATCTGGATAAGGACAGCGAATACTGTGCAAAAATATACTGAAGTGGAGCAGTTCCGAACAAACCCAGATTGCAGCAGGGAAATTATACTGTTTACGAGTAGGGAGAAAAGGGTAGTGAGGACCTTAGCTAATATTTTTTTGTTGTGGTTCAGAAGTGACAAGAGTCTGTATGAGGTGCAAAGTTGTGGAGATTTGCCGGGTTGAAGTAAAAGAGTTATCACTGCCTCTCGCAATGTGGGGGAAGGACTCCCTCTGTCAGGGATTCTGTGTAGACCTCCAGCAAGTGAAGTACAAATAGAGAATTATAGGCCTTATAAAACTCGCCTGTGAGGCCATCCAGTCCTGGGGTGCAAGTGCCGCTCAGGGGTTCAATGACCTGTGAGATTTCTTCACAGGAGATGGACGAGGTGAGGAACTGCTGGTGGCCCCGTCAAGCCACACAATAGCCACCTCTGCTAGATAATCGGGCAAGCACCTCATCCACAATGGACCTTCAGGATGTATACAAGCGATTATAGTAGGAAAGGAAAGCAGAAGAGATATCTGCGCTATTTAACTAAAGAACCATCTTCTAGTTGAAAGTCAGTGATGAAGGAGGCATCTTCATTGATAAGATTCAGGCAATTCAGCACAATTTTGGGACTAGCTCAACTAGGCAGGCAATGACTTCCTGTAGGAATTTTTCAGTGTCCAATTGACATGTTTCCCCCCTAATGGGGTTCTCTCCAATTGGCTTGCTTGACTCTTTGTCTATCCTTTAATCCTTGAAATCTGGCTCCCCTGCGGATCCATGTCTAGCAAGATTGCTAGCGGCGGCTGCCGGGGTGGTTAATACCATCATAAACATGTCACTTCAGACTGCCATAGTTCCACCTGAGTGGAAGCAGGCCAAACTACTACCATTATTTAAAAAGTCTTCCCTAGATCCTAATACGCCATCTAGCTATCGACCCATATCTCTTCTCCCGGCAGTGGCAAAGGTGTGTGAAAAAGCAGCCTACAAGTAGTTGGCCACCTTTGTTGAGACATCTGGAGCCCTTCATCCTGCTCAATTGGGATTTAGGGCAATGTATAGTATTGAGACGGCCCTTGTCGAAATATTGGAGGCGATAAGAGAATGCTTGGAAATCGGCGGTAGAGCAGCCCTCATTTTGTTGGACCTCACTGCCCGTTCAAATCGGTGCCCAACCGTCAATTACTTGCTCGTCTTTCGAATATTGGCATTTCTGGTCTAGCTTGGGGCTGGATAAAATCATTTCTTGAGGATAGTACTCAGTAGGTATGGATACCTCCGTTCTCATCGGCCCATAGAAAGGTGACCACGGGCGTTCCACAGGGCTCTACTTTGAGTCCTCTCTTCTTTAACCTTTATGTTATACCCCTGATCTACTTAGCAGAGGAGCTGGGAGCGAAGATCATAGCTTATGCTGATCATACTCAGCTTCTGTTTACCTGGAAGGAAAACGACTTATCCCCAGACCAAGCTAAAAAGTGTCTCTCTGCCGTTTTTAAATGGCTTACACTCTCACAGCTTAAGTGCAATGAGGACAAGTCGAGGAAATACTACTGTATGGATCTTTGCCCCCACATTTTAGGGAGGTGATCTAGCCTACAGAGTACCCCATGCCAAAGTCTATCGGCAATCCAGCTAAGAATTTGGGCATGTGGTTAGTGAGGACCTCCGGTTCTCCCCTCCGATAAAGAGACTTGCTGGTAGGTGCTTCGGCATATTGAAATCACTTAGAAAGTTCCTTCCTCTGTTTCCCAGACCAGCCAAGGAGATGGTGACACAAGCCCTTATCCTGTCACACATTGACTATGCTAATGCATTGTACATTGGCTTGTCTGAATATCAGCTAAACAAAATTACAAATAATACAAAATGCGGTTGCTAGAGTTTTGCTTGGCATTCCTGGAAGATCTAGCCTGAAACAACACCTTCGGGACCTACACTGGCTTTCTGTGGCAAGACGTGTCCAGTTTAAGGCCCTCCTTCTTGCTCATGGAGCATTGCATGGAACGGGGCTACCCTATCTCAAAGACACTTTAGCTTCTATGAACCCAAGAGAGAACTGCGCTCAGCCGTGCAGTGTTTAGTTGTGGTTCCCCGTTTTCGCCTCTCTCTCACAGGGGGCAGTTCTTTATCTTTCAAAGCCACAGTAGCCTGGAATGCCCTTCCTTTTGAACTACGAAATACCCAAGACCTCAGACTGTTTAAGAAGTACCTAAAGACTCTGCTGTTTAATTAAGCTGTGCCTCTCTCAGTTTCACTGCTTTATAGTTGGCATCCGCGCCGGAACACTCTTGAGTAGCCATGCGCATTACAAATGCCAAAAACATAACAACATGATACAATGGGCGGAGCAGCCTGGCCAGTGTGCACTCAGGCCTCTCACCTTCCCCGTGGACCTGCGCATATTTGCCTTGGTATCTCACCCTGCGAGCCTCTAGGTTGCGAAATTCATGTAGTAGCATAGCGCGGTGTGCAATAGCAGGTAGGAGTCAGCTCCCTTTGCCTGTTTGTCAAGATCCTCCAGTGCACGTTCAGTAGTAGCTTCTTATAGATCGAAGCACTCCTGTATGCTTGGCGGTGCAGATTCCTCTGATGGATGCCTTAAATGCCTCCCACAGCACTGAGTGTACAAAGTACAAAGTAATTTATTATGTTGATTATTTAAAATCTTACAATATTACACATCAAAAGGAGAAACAGTGATAAGCTGTATTCATATAAAAACAATTTAAAATGGCATTGCATCAGCTTTGTAGTCAGTTAAGTATTTACAAAAGGTACAAATCCTAGTTTCCTTTTAACTATTATTAGGAACTTTACAAAATTAGCATTTCAAATTATATCAGTCGAGATTAGGCACTTAATCAGGGCCTGCCTACATGTCCTTATGCCGCGTGCCTTGAAAAGAACCCTAAGCAGTGCTTTTCTCTCTTGCAGGAGATCAGGGCAGGTACACAGAAGATGAAGAATATCCTTCTCACCGTTCTTGCACAGTCTACATTGCGTTAGGGTTACCGATCTCTCCCACGGTGGAAGGTGACACAGGCCTGGCATTATTCCAAATCTGGCTTTAAGGAACACCTGTTTATTTTTTTCTGTCCAAGGTGTTACCAGATATTGTTGAATTTCCTTCTTTTTATAACCATTTAGTGTCTCCCAGGCGTGTTTTCTCTTTTTAAGGGTATCTTTATCGTTTAGAACAGATAGGTGGTTTGTGGTTTTGTTAATTATTTTCTTAAATGATGTCTTGGTTATATTATTTTCCCATATCGGCATGACCGCAAAATCCTTTATTGCTTTCCTAAGATAGAGTGCTGCAGTAGAGTTGGTGTCGTTATTTAATTCTCTCCATAACAGATGCGATATTTCATTATGGTGGTCATTTTTTATTTGATTCCATACTTTTATAAAGTGGCCCTGCCTTGCATATTGTTGGTTGGTGAGTCCGAATTCCAACCTTACTTGGGCAGGGGATGCGTTCGCTGGAAGATCGAATATGGTCCGGTAAGCTCTAGTTATGATTTTGTTCAGAGTTTCAGTGTCTATACCCATTACCGCTTCGCTACCGTATGTGATAGTCGGTAGTAGCCTTGCACCAATAATACTCAGAAGAGGGCCGTAGGTTAGGCTGGAAAGTGACTTCTGCACAATTCTGAATGCTGCAGTTAATGCGTTCGCTTTTCTTTGCATATCGCTTTTTTGTAATTGGAAGTTACCCTTCGCATCAAATAACACACCCAGGTATTATATACATCTACTTGTTCTAGCTCGGTCTTATCCATGAACCATTTGATCTTATATCTTATTTTATTGATTTTGGTAACAACCATGATCTTAGTTTTTGTCTCATTTATGACCATCCCGTTATCCTTCGAGTACATGTGGGCCCGCCTAATTAGGCGCTGTAGTCCCACTTTAGTGTGGCTCAGAAGTATGACATCGTCCGCGTACAGCAGGTTCGTGAGACGCTTATCAGCTAGTTTCGGGGGGGTGCATTTTCCTCTTCCAGTATTGTAGTTAGGTCAGCGAGAAACAAATTAAAAAGGAGGGGGGCTAGAACGCAGCCTTGTTTTAGGCCTTCGTTTGCTGGAATCTTCTTAGATATAATTGTTCTGCCATCCCCCATCCTCACACTCACCCATGTGTCTGTATACAAGAGGCGAATCAGTTTCAGAAGAGGAGCTGGAATTTTCATTTTCTCAAGTTTTTTCCAAAGTTAGGGGTCGATTAGGATGGCGGACGGAAACGTGTACCGTCCGCCGCGGAAGGTGGCAAGATACTCCGGACCTGTCCGCGGAAAATCCGCAACAGCAATTAGGATAAAACATGCAAAAAACGCCGACCGCGGCGTACGGAGCACACCAATCCCCGTCCGCGGCGGTCGGAGTACACCTGAGTCCGCGGCAGGCGGACGGAACAGTAAAAACACCGACCGCCGCGTACGCACATGACCGCGAATACATCCACCACCCCCGCGATACCTGCGCAATGTCCGTGTCCGCTATTAGGATAACTCCGCAAGTACCCCGGTAGTCACCGCCATCCACGTCCGCAGCGGTACAAATGCACCGAGAATCCGTGCACCACAGCGGAACGACAACACAAACAACATCCCTACTGTCAAACCAATGCCATACATTGGCACGGAAGTTAATCACCAAACACACGAAAAAAAACGCCCACCCACCGAAAACATCCAAACCAATCACAACACACAATGATCCACCGCCAAGCACCACACAATCCACACCTGGCAACACTCCCACCTAGCACCTGACTGCCAATAACCATCCAGACACGGTCTAGACACACACCATAAAAGAACTCCCACCCACTCCACAACTCCTCTGCATCACAGCATAGCTGCTAGCAGGACACACCACTGAACTGAGACCAAAGAGAAATAGCATTCACACAACCCACACCCAAACACACCCACCACACAAACACCCACCACACCATTCTTACACACCACACACCTGCACCTCCCCATCCACGCAAACCCACACCCCGAGCACCACACACCATGGCACCAAAAAAAAACCCAAAATTCACTGACACCGAGTTGAAGGTTATGGTAGATGAGATTATCCGTGTGGAACCCCACTTATTCGGGGCCCTAGTGCAGCAGACCAGCATAGCCAGGAGAAACAGCATGTGGGACCGGATAGTCACCAGGGTGAATGCCTCCGGGAGCGTCCCGAGGACGAAGCAGGACATCCAGAGGCGGTGGCACGATCTAAAGACCCGAGTCAAAGCCATACGAGCAAAGAACTATCTCCGGGCTAATCACACCGGCGGTGGAACCCCTCCGGAGCCCTTACCCTACACCGAGTGGGAGGACAAGGTGATGACCATCATCCACCCTGAGAGCCTTGATGGACTTCCTGAGGGAGAAGAGGCTGGTAAGTACAAACCAAGCACCACGAGCACTACTACATGGTGTGCCTCACACAACTGTGAAGACACATCTCCCAGACCCCAACCCATGCATGCAGTCCACATACTCACCAACGTCGAATTCACTCCAACAGGCCCCCATGTCCATAGGGATGGCGGTGGTGGTGGGTGTGAGGGGATGTAACTACAACTCCCAACAGGCCCCCAAGTCCATAGGGATGGCGGTGGTGGTGGGTGTGAGGGGATGTAACTACAACTCCCAACAGGCCCCCATGTCCATAGGGATGGTGGTGGTGGGTGTGAGGGGATGTAACTACAACTCCCAACAGGCCCCCATGTCCATAGGGATGGCGGTGGTGGTGGGTGTGAGGGGATGTAACTACAACTCCCAACAGGCCCCCATGTCCATAGGGATGGTGGTGGTGGGTGTGAGGGGATGTAACTACAACTCCCAACAGGCCCCCATGTCCATAGGGATGGCGGTGGTGGTGGGTGTGAGGGGATGTAACTACAACTCCCAACAGGCCCCCATGTCCATAGGGATGGTGGTGGTGGGTGTGAGGGGATGTAACTACAACTCCCAACAGGCCCCCATGTCCATAGGGATGGCGGTGGTGGTGGGTGTGAGGGGATGTAACTACAACTCCCAACAGGCCCCCAAGTCCATAGGGATGGCGGTGGTGGTGGGTGTGAGGGGATGTAACTACAACTCCCAACAGGCCCCCATGTCCATAGGGATGGCGGTGGTGGTGGGTGTGAGGGGATGTAACTACAACTCCCAACAGGCCCCCAAGTCCATAGGGATGGCGGTGGTGGTGGGTGTGAGGGGATGTAACTACAACTCCCAACAGGCCCCCATGTCCATAGGGATGGTGGTGGTGGGTGTGAGGGGATGTAACTACAACTCCCAACAGGCCCCCATGTCCATAGGGATGGCGGTGGTGGTGGGTGTGAGGGGATGTAACTACAACTCCCAACAGGCCCCCATGTCCATAGGGATGGTGGTGGTGGGTGTGAGGGGATGTAACTACAACTCCCAACAGGCCCCCATGTCCATAGGGATGGCGGTGGTGGTGGGTGTGAGGGGATGTAACTACAACTCCCAACAGGCCCCCATGTCCATAGGGATGGCGGTGGTGGTGGGTGTGAGGGGATGTAACTACAACTCCCAACAGGCCCCCAAGTCCATAGGGATGGCGGTGGTGGTGGGTGTGAGGGGATGTAACTACAACTCCCAACAGGCCCCCATGTCCATAGGGATGGCGGTGGTGGTGGGTGTGAGGGGATGTAACTACAACTCCCAACAGGCCCCCAAGTCCATAGGGATGGCGGTGGTGGTGGGTGTGAGGGGATGTAACTACAACTCCCAACAGGCCCCCATGTCCATAGGGATGGCGGTGGTGGTGGTGGGTGGGGTGAGTACCAGTGCAGACAGAATCGGCAAAAAAGTGAAAACAACCTGTCAAGTCCACATTACTCATCCTCACATTTTTGTTTTGCAGGTCATCCTAATCTGACAGCTGGAAGCAACACCCGCCCTCCAGACTCGCCAATCACAGACGTCTCAGGGGACGATTGGCCAGCCACCTCCGGGGCAGAGGATGATCCCGGCACAAGCAGCCAGCCAGGGCCATCTGGCTCCCAGGTCACCCCTGCACCAACAACTACGGCCTCTGCCATTGTGACAACACCGGCCACTGTGACCTGCACAGCCACCACCAGCACCACCTCCACCACCACCACTACTACCACCACTCCTGCCCCTGCCACCCTGCCCAACCCAACGGCCAACGCCGTGCCAGCGCCATCCCAGCCACGCAGGGAGAGTGTGAGGCAAGGCAGAGATGCAAGGCCAGATCCGGCAGGCAGGAGCATACGCCAAAGAAGACGGGAGGATACCAACACACCCAATCCAGTGCAACAGTCATTGGAGGCACTGGGCAGGGTGGAGGTGAGCTACCAACGTGGTCAGGCACAGGCAGACCGGGCCCACCAGGACTTTGTAGATAACACTGCAATGTTGGGGGCCATTGAGAGGCGGCTTGGCCAACTAGTGGACATCTTCACCAGGACAATCAGGCCACAAACAACGCCACCGCCACCGCCACCGCCACCGCCACCTGCGGCGGATGTGGTACCCGATGCCCCAGCGCAACCAGCTGACTCCGTACCGGCACAAAGACGGAGGGGCCGTCCGAGGCTGGAAGTGGGCGACAGCAGTGTGGAAGCAGCTGCCACACGCTCCAAGAGGAACAGAAAATGACTGTACCAGTACCTGCGCATGCCATTCACCCTGCCAACTATCCGGTCCCACCTGCCACAGGCCTGCTGTACTAGGCAGACACCACCCTATGTGGTGTCCGCACGGACATTTCATCTGCCATAACCTTCTACTCTCACTCCCCCACCCCTTCACTCATTTGTAAATATGCACCTACACCCATGCACAATTTGTAAATAAAAGCCACTTACTCACTCAATCATGTGTTGCCTCCATGTTTATTCACATGAATGCATCAGAAACAGATGTAACTGGGTACAGGTATCCAACTGGTACAGAATCATGGCGCTGCGGGAGTGACCTAGGGAAAATAGAAACCGCAAAGACACGTCAGGAAACATGATCACACTCATCAGAACACACTGCAGTGCAACATTTAACAACCCACACGCATCACAACAGTAATGGATGAGACGACACACATCATGGAGACGTGCATTGGCCACAATTTAGCACACACACACACATGCATGCATCACATAGCAGAACACAGAGATGAAGCACACCACTATGGCACAACACCAGCACACATTCACAGGGCATACCCAAGCAGCACAAGAGGAGCACACTCACAATCAAGGGAAGTAGCGATCAATGATCTGGCGCCTCTGGTCCACACCTTCCTCCTCACCACTATCCTCATCAGTTGACATGGCTGGGTCGGGAGGGCGAGGAACTTGCAGTTCATCAGGGTCCAAGAGCAGTTCAATGTTATAGCGCACAGCCAGGTTGTGAAGCATGCAGCACGCTATCACGATCTTGCATACTTTGCCTGGTGAGTAAGGCAGGGCCCCTCCAGTCTTATCCAGGCACCGAAACCTAGACTTGAGCAGGCCAAATGTCCGTTCTACCACTCTACGTGTCCTACCATGGGCATCATTGTATCTCATTTCTCCAGCTGTAGTGGGAGTGCGTAAGGGACTGAGCAGCCAAGGCCTGTTTGGGTAAGCCGAGTCGCCTGTGTTGGTGGAAGAGAGAGAGAGAGAAACATCACAACCTGCATTGTGGGGCACACCATGCCACACAGATATCACTCCTGTCACCACAGCATACTCACCAACAAGCCACGCTTGTGCCGGACGCAGATTAGCCATCAGTTGGGGGACCATGCTGCTCCGCAAGATGTGGGCGTCATGTGCAGAGCCAGGGAATCTTGCACACACATGTGAGATGATGTTGTCGGCCTGGCACACCACCTGCACATTCAGGGAATGGAAGTGTTTCCGATTCCTATACACCTGCTCACGTGCCCGTGGTGCAATGAGAGCGATATGCGTGCCATCAATGGAACCCACAACGTGTGGTATACGACCCAGGGCATAGAAGTCAGCTTTGACCGCTGCCAACTCCGCCGCCTGAGGGAAATGTATATAGTCATGCTTGTACAGCATCATGGCTGTCAGTACATCCCGGAGTACCGTGCTGAACATGGCCTGTGACATTCCCCCGGCATCTCCAACTGTGTACTGGAATGTGCCTGTTGCAAAGAAATGGAGTGCCGCCATCACCTTTTGCGTGGGTGTCATGGAACCTGGATAGGTTCTTCGCGGCTGCAGTTGAGGAGACAATAGGGTCACAAGTTCCAACAATCGACGGCGATCCAGCCTGAATTTCCGGATCACCTCCTCGTCCACCATATCCTCCAGCACAGTGTATGGGCGATGGACATTTGGAGCCCTCCTGTGTGGGAGTAGATGGAATGGAAGTCAAATCACATACAACGCATGTGTGTGCACCTCAATCACATGTCTACGCCCTCTACCAACATGTAGTATCCAGTGTATGCTTGTCATATGTGTGACTCCTCTGATTGTCAGGACAACATGGATCGATGTAGCAACAATGTGCATCCACTAGCAACATGATGTTTAGCAACATGTGCAATGCACACTGTCTCACCTCAACATCACTGCCAACCAGACATGTGACATGACCCACATGTGTAGGCCCAACATCACATGCACACATGCAAGTACATGCACACATACTAAATTAAACACCCCCCCACCCCCCCATATCATGATGCACCAATGGCAACACCAGGAATGGTGGGCATACGGACATCACATGCATGGGGACACAATAGGCAACACACATGTACAGTACACAACAGAACCCCCACCATAGTCATCATCTGACACATACCACTCACTGACAACTGATTCACAGGTGCCCATACATACGGGATCTACTGTGTACATGTGAGGTACGACAAAATTGTGTAGGGTACTACCCGATGTGGACATGCACACGTGATGGACACTTGTGGCTCACCGATGCCCATGGTATGGACACACATGGGATGGAGCATGACATGTGTAGCCACGCAATCACGCACACAACCGTGAGCAGGCAGCTGCAGACAATGGTACAAGGTGCATCATCGGCTAAGATGCAAACATTGACCACGCCATGGCGGTGCACTGCATCCGCTGTTTACGTCTGGGCATACGCGGGCCGCCTTCGACATTCACATTGTCTGCACGTGCACAGACCGTCACGCCCACACACCGGCAAGTGCATGTGCAAGGTTCCGGGACGGATGGTCGATTGGCAACAATGTTGTATCACTGGCGCCTCCATGGCGGTGCACGTACACAGCGGGGGAGGTGCAGGCCTATACACCCTGTAGATGTACTCAATGGACATGCCAGTTCATGACCCCCCTTACAGTCACCTTGCATCATCCACCGTACACCGGCCGGAGCGGACGGCCCATGAACAACCGCCGTGCCAGGCCCTGCCCAGGACCGCCGTGCCGGCCATGGCAACAACCGCCATTGCACGGCCCTTCCACTACCGCCGTGCCAGGCCCTGCCCAGGACCGCCGTGCCGGCCATGGCAACAACCGCCATTGCACGGCCCTTCCACTACCGCCGTGCCAGGCCCTGCCCAGGACCGCCGTGCCGGCCATGGCAACAACCGCCATTGCACGGCCCTTCCACTACCGCCGTGCCAGGCCCTGCCCAGGACCGCCGTGCCGGCCATGGCAACAACCGCCATTGCACGGCCCTTCCACTACCGGCGTTCCCTGGCGGTCCGTGCAATGGCGGTTGTTGCCATGGCCGGCACGGCGGTCCTGGGCAGGGCCTGGCACGGCGGTTGTTCATGGGCCGGCCGCTCCGGCCGGTGTACGGTGGATGATGCAAGGTGACTGTAAGGGGGGTCATGAACTGGCATGTCCATTGAGTACATCTGCAGGGTGTATAGGCCTGCACCTCCCCCGCTGTGTACGTGCACCGCCATGGAGGCGCCAGTGATAGTACATTGTTGCAACTGAAGCATCCGTGCCTGAGGCTTGCACGTGCGGTTGCCGATGTGTGCCCGTGACGGTCCCTGCACATGCAGCCAATGGGAAGAGGGACGCTGGCCGCATACGGCCAATCGCAAGTAGCGGAAGCTGTGCACCGCAACAAAAGGGCCAGTCATTGGCCCATTTCACGATCACGCTTCCAGGGCTGACCAATTGCTGGCGACGTATGCCACTGACACGTGCTGAGGGCCCTATATATGTGTGTTGGCCAAAATGAAACTTCCTACCCTGGGGACCATTGCTGCCTGTGACCATCACCTCGACCTGCTGCTGCTGCTGAGCTGACCACCGACTGCTGCTCTAGTGCCATCACCTCGACCTGCTGCTGCTGCTGAGCTGACCACCGACTGCTGCTCTAGTGCCATACTCCGTGATCTTGCCATGTCGAGAGGCAAAGAGATCCGGTCTCGACCCTTCACCGCCGCGGAGCTTGATGTCCTCGTGGACGGTGTACTCCGCAACTATGGACGCCTCTACGGCGCACCGGGACGGGTGGTAAGTGCAGTGTGGGACATGTTGGTGTGCATGAGGGGGCCAAATGATCAGGCCTATTTCTATCTTAGCTGTGTAGTGTGGGCTAGACATATGTTCCTGATTGTGCATGGCTGCTGACAGTAACGTCTTGCCCCTATGTGTGTGACAGGCCACCTGTCCACTGACTTACACCCTTTTGTCTCCCATCATGGTAGGTCAAGCTGCACCTTCGCAAGGACCTGTGGAGGAGCATAGCACGGGAAGTACGGGCATTGGGGGTGTGCAACAGACGACATACACACTGCCACAAACGCTGGGACGACATTTCCAGGCTGAGCAAGAATGTAGCGGAAGTAACACTGGGCCTGATTCCAAGGACGCCCCGTCTGTCCCGACGCTCCATGACCCCTCTCATGCACCGTATCATTGCAGTGACGCATCCTGAACTGGCCGAACGTCTGAGTGCCGACCAACAGCAAACTAGCGGTGAGCATACTGTCTGTGTAGGGAACTTGTGAGTGCTATGCATGTATTGGTGCACAGACACACTATTGAGTTCCGTGTTGCGTATGTATGCCTGTGATGCCATTTTGGTCCCATTGGGTGGTACTCATTTGACATCCAGGTCCGCCATGTTGACACGCCACTTGCTTAGTAGTTGAGTGTAAAAGCACATCCCCTAGTGGTCCATGGCCCCATGGCAGAAAATGTGAGGATGACTGGTAGGGGTGGGCCATGTGCAGGATGAGGGCTCCTAAACCTTTGTCTGCTATGTGATTTGGCTATCCTGTTCCTTCTGTACGTGAGTGTGCCCATGACTCACACATCTTTTCTGTGCATTTCAGCTTTGACAGAGGACACTCAGCCACAGACGGTGGAGAGTAGCCGAGGAAATGAGTCCGGCTCAGACTTCGCACACACGCAGACTGACACGGAGGAGGCCAGCGCCGGAGAGGGGGACAGGACCGTCCCTGAGGACTCGCATGTGGAGACACCATCGTCCTCCTCGTCGGACACTCTTGGTGAGCCTGCACTGTTGTCACAGACTGGGAGTGGGCACTCATCACCTTCTGTCGTAAGACAGCACACAGGGCCCACACTTCCGCCAACTGCACCATGTACTGTTCGTGGCCGGAGGAGTAGGGGGAGCAGAGTGGCGTTCGGTGCAGGCACCGCTGCCCCTGCCACGGTGAGCCAAAATGCACTGTGTGCTGAGGCCGTTGATCTGCTGCGACAGCTGTGTGTGGGGCAGACCAATATGACAAATGCTTTCCAGGACCATGATAGGAAGTTGGGGCAGGTGGTGGCATTCATGGAAGGGATGCATGGCGATCTTGCAGGTCTACACAGGACAGTGCAGTCATTGGCAAGCAGTGTGTCGTCTGCAATAGTACAGTCGAACGAACAGGGTGCTACTTCTGTTTCACCATCTACACCGCTGGATGTCTCAGGGGGTAGTGATTATTCTGAGCAGGACTCAAATACAGGTTATTGCACTAGAAGCAGCGTCAGACAGCACGTCAGGGCACGCAGGGCACAGACCCCATCCCCTAGATCAGCTAAATCTGTTCACGTAGACGACGTCAGATGCACTGGAGTACACACACAGGATCCACAAGTGTTGTTGGGGGACATGCCTTCCGGAGCTACACAGGCATTCAACACGAAAGGTACTCCCAAGGCAAGGGATACTCACATGTCCATGGACTGTTCCTTGGACAAGGCCAGTCAGAAGACAAAGGCACCTACTAGGAGCAGGGAGACTCCCAAGGGCAGGCCCACAGCAGAGGTAAGGGACACTCCCAAGGACAGTGAGAAGACTAAGGCACCTACTAAGAGCAGGGAGACTCCCAAGAGCAGGCCCACAGCAGAGGTAAGGGACACTCCCAAGGACAGTGAGAAGACTAAGGCACCTACTAAGAGCAGGGAGACTCCCAAGAGCAGGCCCACAGCAGAGGTAAGGGACACTCCCAAGGACAGTGAGAAGACTAAGGCACCTACTAAGAGCAGGGAGACTCCCAAGAGCAGGCCCACAGCAGAGGTAAGGGACACTCCCAAGGACAGTGAGAAGACTAAGGCACCTACTAAGAGCAGGGAGACTCCCAAGAGCAGGCCCACAGCAGTGGATAGGACCACTCCCAAGGGCAGGGACACACACAGAGAGCAGGTGTCTGCTGGAGACAGGTGCACCACAGACGACAAGTCTGCTGGCAGGAACAGGGCGGCGAGCAGGGCACAGGCTACATCCAGAGACAACACTCCACCTAAGGATAAGGCACATCCTACGGACAAGGCATCTAGCATGGACAATGGCGCTATCAAGGACAGGCATACTTCACCCCTGGCTGCACTGAGGCTGATGTTTTCTACTAAACGCCAAACTGATGTCTCCGCGGCGGAGTCCCCCCATACCTCCACTCCCATCCAGGCCAGTCAGAAGCAGAGGAGGGTGTCCCCTGTTGTTGCATCCCCCATTACACATCATTCCGAGTCCAGGCGGCAGGCACAGAGCAAACGACAAGCAGGCTCCAGCACGTCCCCCGAAACCAGATCCCCGGCAGCAGTTGCTCCACCTATGCTGGGTGGTGATTCTTTGGAGTCCCCACCACTTGGCAGTCCTGTCCTGTCCAGGGTGCACTCACACCTCCCTAAGAAACGCAGACACACACCATTGACACCTGCCAACCCCGATTTGGCTCTAGGTGAGCTATCCCCAGCTCCCAGGCCCACCCTGCCTCCTGGCCCATACAGCCCTGTGGCTCATCATTTCAGTTGTCCCAGTGGCGCTGGTGCAGTTGACTCTCATGTATCAGACGGTGGCACAGTGTCAGTTGTGCCCTCTCCTGTTGCAGATCCTGGCAGGGTATGTGGGTCTATGGCTCACGTGTCAGTTAGGAGATCTGTGGCTGTGTTGCACACTCCTGTTTCTGGTGCTGGCAGTCTGTCTGGGTCAGTGGCTCACGTGTCAGTGACTACATCTGTGGCTGTGTCTCACACTCCTGTTGCTGGTGCTGCCAGTGTGTCTGGGTCCGTGGCCCATGTGTGTGTGACTCGGGCTGTGGCTGTGTCTCACACTCCTGTTGCTGGTGCTGCCAGTGTGTCTGGGTCCGTGGCCCATGTGTGTGTGACTCGGGCTGTGGCTGTGTCTCACACTCCTGTTGCTGGTGCTGCCAGTGTGTCTGGGTCCGTGGCCCATGTGTGTGTCACTCGGGCTGTGGCTGTGTCTCACACTCCTGTTGCTGGTGCTGCCAGTGTGTCTGGGTCCGTGGCCCATGTGTGTGTCGCTCGGGCTGTGGCTGTATCTCACACTCCTGTTGCTGGTGCTGCCAGTGTGTCTGGGTCCGTGGCCCATGTGTGTGTCACTCGGGCTGTGGCTGTGTCTCACACTCCTGTTGCTGGTGCTGCCAGTGTGTCCGAGGCAGGTAGTTCACGCAGTCCCCCTGATTCTGTGATGTGAGGTGCTGTACACTTCACTCAAATGTTAGTTCACATGGTGTGTCCATTGAGAACTGCGTGGCACTCTTGTGGTCCCTGTGACGGTTTGGTAGGGACACGTAGTTGTGCTGCCTCTGATGTACCTGCTCTGTACTGCACAATGCCCTGTTGATGCTCTGATACTGCATTCTGCCCTATCGTTTACAGCCTATGATGTACCTGCTCTGTACTGCACAATGCCCTGTTGATGCTCTGAAACTGCATTCTGCCCTATCGTTTACAGCCTATGATGTACCTGCTCTGTACTGCACAATGCCCTGTTGATGCTCTGATACTGCATTCTGCCCTCTCGTTTACTGCCTATGATGTACCTGCTCTGTACTCCACAATGCCCTGTTGATGCTCTGAAACTGCATTCTGCCCTATCGTTTACAGCCTATGATGTACCTGCTCTGTACTGCACAATGCCCTGTTGATGCTCTGATACTGCATTCTGCCCTATCGTTTACAGCCTATGATGTACCTGCTCTGTACTGCACAATGCCCTGTTGATGCTCTGATACTGCATACTGCCCCTCTCACGTGCTGCCTCTGATGGGCCTGTTCTGTGCAATGGACTGTTGATGCACTTAGCCCCTCTCACGTGCTGCCTCTGATGGGCCTGTTCTGTGCAATGGACTGTTGATGCACTTAGCCCCTCTCATGTGCTGCCTCTGATGGACCTGTTCAGTGCAATGGACTGTTGATGCACTTAGCCCCTCTCACGTGCTGCCTCTGATGGGCCTGTTCTGTGCAATGGACTGTTGATGCACTTAGCCCCTCTCACGTGCTGCCTCTGATGGGCCTGTTCTGTGCAATGGACTGTTGATGCACTTAGCCCCTCTCACGTGCTGCCTCTGATGTACCTGCTCTGTACTGCACAATGCCCTGTTGATGCTCTGATACTGCATTCTGCCCTCTCGTTTACTGCCTCTGATGTACCTGCTCTGTACTGCACAATGCCCTGTTGATGCTCTGATACTGCATTCTGCCCTCTCGTTTACTGCCTCTGATGTACCTGCTCTGTACTGCACAATGCCCTGTTGATGCTCTGATACTGCATTCTGCCCTCTCGTTTACTGCCTCTGATGTACCTGCTCTGTACTCCACAATGCCCTGTTGATGCTCTGATACTGCATTCTGCCCTCTCGTTTACTGCCTATGATGTACCTGCTCTGTACTCCACAATGCCCTGTTGATGCTCTGAAACTGCATTCTGCCCTATCGTTTACAGCCTATGATGTACCTGCTCTGTACTGCACAATGCCCTGTTGATGCCCTGATACTGCATTCTGCCCTCTCGTTGACTGCCAATGATGTAGCTGCTGTGGTGCCCACTTTGCCCATGCTCAAGCATACACTGTGATTTAACCCCTATTTTGTACAATAAAGGTAGTCTATCAGGTCTCGTGGTCTGTCGTTGTCATTCCTGCTTGCGTACTACTAATGTGTATTTGTATTTGCTTCTCATCAGTGGTTTCGGTAACATGACACTCCCCCTCCCTACGTCACGTCCCTTACTGGTATTCCCCTGCAGACAGCCAATGGTTTGTGCCTTACCTGCGTCGTCGTCCATGGTGGGCCATGACTAGGACGTGGTGGATCGCGAAGAGCATCGGGAAAGCGTGTAGCGCTGGGTCCATGGTGGTGGTCAGCTTGCGGTGGGTATCTCTGCTATGTCACCTGTCTTTTCAGTGGGGATTCCGCCGTGTTCAGACAGGTTGTTTTTCCGCTGCGGTTTTATGTGTATTTTCCGCCATCTTGATTTGGGGGACGGTCTTCGACGTCAGTACGTACGGCGGGGCCTCCGGATGTGTTCCGTCCGCCACGGTCTCGTGTGTAGTTCGGCGGCGGAGCGTGCTTTTCCGTCGCGGACGGAAATTTGACACGTTTTCCTATCCTGATTTGGCGGACGGAGTATCCGCGGCAGGCGGACACGGAAATGGCTTTTTCCGCCTACTCCAGGGCCGCGGTGGCTCTTCCGTCCGCCATCCTAATGAGCCCCTTAGTTCCTATTAACAGAGTCAAATGCGGATTTAAAATCTATAAAACATAGATACAGTGGTTGCTTCAGTCTGATTGACTTATCCATAAGTAGGGCGAGGACCATTATGTTTGTTGTCGTTCCAAGGCCTTGTATGAAGCCTGTTTGGTTCAGGGGCAATTTCTTCGTTTCCGTCACCCATTCCGACAGTTTGGTCAGCAAAATTCTTGCAAACAACTTTGCATCCGTGTCTGGCAAAGTGATCAGCCTATAATTTTCTGCAAGTGCCCAGTTTCCTTTTTTAAAAATTGGAGTTATTAGGGATCCTTGCCAAGACTTGGGTATGGTTCCTGTTAGGATGACTTCTACATATAATTTCTCTAGGATGGTCGCCCATAATTCTGGGTTTTCTTTCAAGAGTGCAAACGGTATCCCATTTGGTCCTGGAGCACCGTTCTTCTGTTTTTTTATAGATTTAATTATCTCTTCTTTTTCTATGGGTATTGGCGTGAGTGCTGTGAGACGGATCTGGTATTAATTGCAAAGTATTCCAGAATAGCATTACGAACTTCCTCCCGGAACACCTCATCTAGTAGCGCGTTAGTTGGGAACCGCCAGATCACAAGGGATGAAGCAAAGTTGGGAAATTGCATAGTTAATAGGACTGGTGAGTGATCTGATAAGGTATGAGGAAGATGTTCAATATCGGTGACCATGTGCAATAGGCCGGGTGTAAGATACTAATGGTCAATACTTGACTATGTACCATGAGGGGCAAAGTAAAAAGAGTATCCTTTGTTGAGCGGATATCTGGAGTGCCACACTTCTGCAAAATGAAATAACCTCAAAGAGGTAGACAGTACCATCGTCACTTGGGGTTTCGTCACATGACCCATGCCAGTCGAGTCCAAGAAAGGACAGAGGGTTAATTTGAAGTCACCACCCATTAATATACAGCATGTAGATGAGTTTTGTGTGCGGAAATGTAAAAAAAAAAGTCATGTACATCCACATTGGAGGCATAGACATTTATCAGTACAAGGGATGCGGAGGCTAAAGTGCCAGAAACTAGCAGGTAGTGGCCCTTTGGATCTGCTCTATGGACTAGAATTCATACATCTCTGCTATAATTATCAAAGAGGTACAAGAGGGGGTGGTGATGGACGGAGCATCTGAACCAATCAAACACTCACACCCAGTCAAAAGATCTGGGTTTGATCCATCACCGTTCTTTAGCCCCCTCTGCCACCCCAGTTTAGACATGGCTATATGCAATTCAGTCTGACCTTATGCCTCATGGGAACAGTCCAGCCCGAACTGCCAAGCCATGCCTTCCCTGGACCGGAAACAAGCTTCCGAGGACGGATTTCTGGCATTACAGCCGTCTTCAGCCCGGCTTGCTTGAATTCAGTGGCAAAGTGAGCAAGGGACTCACGTCTGAGCATACCCTGCCACACTTATGGCGGCCAAAGCGGTACAAAAGGGGGTGGTGATGGACGGAGCATCTGAACCAATCAAACACTCACACCCAGTCAAAAGATCTGGGTTTGATCCATCACCGTTCTTTAGCCCACTCTGCCACCCCAGTTCAGACATGGCTATATGCAAATCAGTCTGACCCTGTGCCTCATGGGAACAGTCCAGATCGAACTGCCAAGCCATGCCTTCCCTGGACCGGAAACAAGCTTCCGAGGACCGGTTTCTGGCATTACATAATTATCAAAGAAGCAGTTACTACCCTAGTTGGATGCATAGTGGTAGGGGGATAATTCTGAGAAAAGTGGGTCTCCTCTAGGAAAGCCAATTGGATACCATGTCTGGCCAGGCAGGTCTATACCTGTCATCCATTTCGTGGGTTAGTCAGTCCCCTAGTATTCCAGGTCATGCACCTTAAAGCCAGCACCCCAGTCCCCTCAGCAGATTGAGTCATATTGGAGTGTTAAAGCAGCAGTGCAAACATATGAACAATAAAATAATGCATGGCATGCAGCATAGTTGGTCCCTTGTGAGGGAATTAGAGAGAGTACAATAGTAAAGCATAAAGAAACCTGAACCCATCAACCACACCAGATAACAAACAAATAGCATTTGCTGATTTAATTTGGAATAAAAGCAAACAAATTGTCTCAGGTGTTTGAAAGTCATCTATTAACTCGCTACATCAGGATAGATGTATCCTTTACCCGATACTTGCTCGTGAGGCTTTTTCTGTTCTAAATCAGTAAAACCACACCGAGTTAGTAGGTGGCTATACAAACACCTGGGAGATTTGTTTGCTTTTATTCCACATTGAATCAGCAAATGCTTTATGAGTAAGCATCGGGGAATAGATACACTAACTCCAATGCAGTGAGAAACGTGGCAGAAAACGACTCGATGTAAACTGTTTCAACATGTAATAGTGAGTAGGTGGATGCGTTTCATGAACATGTTTGCTTATTTTCAAGACACAGAGTGTGACAACAGGGGGTTGCTCTCGTTTACACTCCAGTTTGAGAGACTTTACTGATGAAATTTGGTAAGAGACAACTTTTGAGTTCAAATAGAATTTTATTAGGAGAAACAAAATTGGTAGTACAAAATTGAAATGGTATACAGTATCAACAACAAGAGTAATAAAGTAGTAGAACACAGTAAATATCAAGGGGGAAAGGACGCGGAAGGGGCGAAGGAAGAAGAAAAAGAAAAAGGGAAAAATAAAAAGTGAATGATGCTAAAGGCACAAAATGTACATTGTGAGAGGCATAATAACGTGGGAAACAATGCAAATATACGCAAAAAAAATAAATGTTAGAGAAATATAATGAACGAAAGGTAACTCAAGGGGGTTTCGAAACTTCTTGTTGAATTGGGGACATATGAGAGGAACGCTTGGCACAGACATCCAGATAAAGGGTGACAGGAAGCCATAGCGCATGCCTTTTCGGGGCTAGGGTGAGGGGATAAACAAAGGCAGTGTCCAGTCTATGGTTATAACACACATTAAACCACCAAGCTTTGAAAGTAATACTCTTTGAGTCTTTCCAATTCACAGTAATCTGTTGAAACGCAACAGCTAATAACAAATCAATAATATGAACATTCATTTCAACTGCGGACCAAGAAGAAGAAAGGGAGCCAAGGAAGAGGTCAGGAAGAGAAAAGGGGATACAAGTGTGGAAAATAGAGTTGAGTTGATTCCATACTCTAATCCAAAATGCGTGCGTGAGAGGACAGAGAAAAAGCATGTGAAAGAGCGTGGCATTGGGGGCAGAACAGGACCAACAGGTTTCCGGGATCAAAGGAAATCTTCTATGGAGAATAGATGGCGTGTAAAGAAGTCGATTGTAGATAAAGAAAAGGGTTTGAGTAAGGGAGGCAGCTCTAGAGGATTTGCGAAGCTTAGTCCATATTCTATCCCATAGAGAAGTGGGCCAAGAAACGGCAAGGTCAGATTCCCATTGCTCTTCTACTGTGGTTTTTGGCCGAGGCGATGGAGGATTATGAAAAGAATGATAGATGGAGGATGCTGAAGAATTGGAGCGTAGTTGAGAGTGTAGAGAAGAAAGTGCGGAATTAGCGACGGTAGTAGGAGAAGAATGAGGGAGGGAGTCAAATGCAGACATGACTGCAGTCTTGAGTAGGGCGTACTTATGAATGAAGGAGGGGGGGAGAGAGAATGTACGGCTAAGGTCAGAGAAAGTTATGAAGGTAGATCCCGTGAATAGCTGGGAGACCCAGATTAGACCACGCTGCCGCCAAGTTTTCCAATAAAAAGGTTTCAGGTTGATAAGAATACTAGCATTATGCCAGATAGTGGTGGTAAGAAATTCAGTGGTGGAAGAGGGAGGATCTGGAGTGGAAGCTAAAAGTAGTTTCGCAGTGTATTTATGAGTGGGAGAGGATAAGAATTGGGGTTTACGGGAAAAGGAAAGAAATTCAGCGAAGGAAAAGGGGGAAAGAGAAAGACGTTCAAGTTCAGCCCAAAGTGGGAGAGGTTCGAGAGGATCTTTGAGCCAGATAGAAGCTTGTTTCAGAAGGAAAGCTTTGTGGTAAGCAGGGAAATTCGGAAAATTAACCCCGCCTTCCGATTTGGGGAGGCGCAATCGTGATAAGGACATGCGCGGTTTCTTGCTAGACCATAAGAAGGATGATAAGATGGTATTGATTTTTGCAAACAATTTGGCAGGGATGGAAACAGGGATATTAGAAATGGTGTAGAGGACGATTGGGGAGAGCATCATCTTGATAGTATCAAGACGACCCCACCAAGAGAGATAGAGGGGGTGCCATCTGGAAGTAAGGTCTGTTAGTTTCTGGGTACATTTAGTAAGGCATAATGAGATGGTGTCTGGGATAGAAGGGGTGATATGCAAACCGAGATATTTTATGTGGGTAAGACTCCATTTAAAGTTGGACGCCGCAAAGTCCGGCTTAAAGGTGAATTTAGTAAGGGGAAGAATTTCACACTTATCATTATTCAGTTTATAACCAGAAAGATGGGAATAAACGTTAACTTCGGCAAGGAAAGCTGGGATGGAGACAGATGGGTTCGAGATGAATAATAAAATGTCATCTGCGTAAGCAGCTAGCTTAACTTGAGAATGAGGAAGAGGAAAACCATGGATGTTTGGATTTTGACGGAGCTTGGATAAAAAGGGTTCTAGGGCAAGATTAAAAAGAAAAGGGGAAAGAGGGCATCCTCGCCTAACGCCTCTGCGAAGGTTAAAAAAAGAGGAAATTAGGCCATTGGCACAAACTGCTGCTCTAGGATTGGTATAAAGGAAGGAGATGAGGGAAATAAAGTGAGGGCCAAACCCAAACCATTTCAGCGCAGAGAAAAGAAAAGACCATTCGACCCTATCAAATGCCTTCTCGGCATCTAAGGCGATCGCGGCAAGGGAATCATTAAATCGTGATGATTTAGAGAGAACATTAAAAAGGAGTCTGGTGTTATCTGAAATAAAGCGGCCTTTAACGAATCCTGATTGTTCAGGACCAAGGAGATCAGGAAGAAAAGGATCTAATCGGATGGCTAAAGATTTGGCATATAATTTATAATCAATGTTGACGAGTGAGATCGGTCTATAATTCTTGCAGTGTTGGGTGTCCTTCCCTTCCTTCGGTATAATACATATATAAGCATCCGCAAAGGAACCTGAGGAGGCTCCACTGATTTTGAAGGAATCAAGAAGGTGATGCAATTTGGGTAATAATATTTTGGCAAAGTGTTGGTAAAATTCGACAGTAAAGCCATCTGGACCAGGGGCCTTGTCTTTTTTGAGAGAATGAAGTGCAGTATGTAATTCTCGAATGGTGAGGGGAGTTTCAAGGGAGGACAAGTCAACAGGAAAGTTGGGAGGAGGTTGAATGTTCGTGAAAAAGGAGGAAAGAGAATGATCAGAGGGTTGAGTTTCAGATGAGTAAAGTGTAGAATAGAAACGAGAGAATTCCTCCAAAATAGCAGTATCATTATGTTGCAAAACAGAATTAACATCAAAAACAGACTCAATATTCAATTTGTTTTGTTTAACTTTCAGATAATTGGCAAGGATTCTCCCCGCCTTATTTTTTCCCCCATAAAATTTCGAGCTGGATTTTAACAAGTACAACGATGCATCTTCAGTAGACTGTTTGTTATAATTCATTTTTGCATTCACAAGGGCTGTTAAACTGTCCTGGGTATGCGAGGTGTAAAAGGAGTGTTCTAGAGCTTTGATCTGAGATAAGAGGTCAGTTGTGCGCTGACGAGCAATCCTACGCTTAGCGGCAACATGTCTGATGATAAAGTCTCTTGCCGCCGCTTTGTAAGCATCCCAAATAGTATGAGTAGCTAAGGAGGGGGTATTATTGATGGCGAAAAATTCAGAAGTAAACTCAATAAAGGAGGCAGTAAATTTGGGATCTAGAAGAAGGGAATTATTAAAGCGCCATCTTTTAGGACCGGTGGATTTGGGTAAAATATCAATCTGTATGAGAACTGGGGCGTGATCAGAAAAAACAATGGGACCAATCTCAGCCTGGGTGAGGGATTGGGAGATATGATGAGAAAGAAAAATATAATCAATACGTGATTGGGAATGGTGAACCGGGGAATAGAATGTGAATTCTTTACTGGTGGGGTTACAAATGCGCCAAGCGTCGACCAGATTGTGCTGGGAGATGGCATGTGTGAACAACTTATGGGACTTGTTAGGAGTGAAAAAAGATTTGGAGTGTCTGTCCAAAAATGGATCCAATGGCATGTTGCAATCACCTGCTAAAATAAAATTGTCATCAATACATTCAGTAATACGAGAGGCAAATGTATTCCAAAAAATTGGGTTTCCGCCTGTGGGGGCGTAAACATTAAGCAGGGAAAGAGGAACACCTTTGGAGGACAGCTTGACAAATAACCACCTACCATCAGGGTCAGATTCGGAGTGCAACACAGAATGGGAGAAGGACTTGCGGAGTAACAAAGCAACACCATTCCTTTTGCCATCGCCAGGAGCTGAGAATACCTTTCCTACCCAACCTCTCTGTAGTTTAGCAGCCTCAGTATCAGATAAATGGGTCTCTTGCAAGAAGGCGACATCTATATTTAATTTAGCTAAGTGAGAAAGGATTTGTTGCCTCTTAATGGGCGAGTGTAAACCTTTAACGTTCCAGGAAACAACGCGTACTGACATCAAGAATAATTAGAAAGTGGAAATGATGAGAAGGAACATAAGAAAGCCTCAAAAGAGAAAAGAGAAGAGAAAAAGGGGAAGAAGAAGGGAAGAAGAATGTAAAAAGAAGGAGGAGAAACTGTTGGAAGATAAGAGAGCTCGGAAAAGAGTGCAGCAGAAGTTATACAAGAGAAAACTACAGGGAAAAATAGATACTGTAGGAAAAGTGGAGAAAACTGATGGGGTGAAGAGGAAAGGAAAGAAGAAAAGAGCCAGAAGAAGAGAATGGCAAGAAAAGCCATGGTGAAAAATTTGAAGTTAAAGAAGAAGAAGAAGAAACGTATGGCAAGAAAATGGAGTTGTGAGAAGGAAAGAGAGAAAAAGGCGAACCAAAAGGAGAAGAGATCACTAGAAAGAGGAGTGAAGGGAAAACAAATAGAAAAAGCAGCGTAAACAGGATAAGATGAAAGATACAGAACTGACCAAAGGCAGAGAAAAGGGAAGAAAACATGGAAAAGGAACATGTAAGGGACAGAGTCAGGTAAACAAAACCGACTAACAATGATGAAAAGACTAGTAACTAGAGGAGAAGGGAAAAATGGCCAGATACTTACAAGGGTGAAGAATGAGGGTACGAAATCTGGAAGGAGGATGGAAGGGATGAAAACGGAGACAAGACGAGGGGGGTAAGGCCAACCAACGAAGGGCAGGAAACGGGGCAACGATACGTCCAGCCAGGGAGACAGGACGGGGCGCGAAAACAGGGATCTGCAAAAAGAGGGAAAACAGCACTATTAGATGAGAAGAAATATCACAGAGAAAAACAGTAAAAATAAGACAAACGTGTCATAAGATGCAAGAGACATTAAAACAGGGTCTCGAGCAAAAAAAGACTAAACATGAACCAGGTTAAGGAATAACAATCAGTAAAACGAGAAAAACAGGGCTTAAAAAAGGCAACAGATCATCAGGAAATCCAGGGACAGCAGTGCAAAAAAGTCACGGAGGAAATGATGATGAAGAACCGGAGCCGGAGAATTCCATGTTACCAGGACCACAGGAGTTGAGAAAACTACGAAGGCGCACTGGATCTTCGTAGGTCGTGGTCTTGTTGTTGTGGGTAACCTTGAATAGGCAAGGAAGAAATAGGCCATATCTTGCTCCAATAGAACGAAGTTCTGCTCTCATGTCCAGGAACGCTTTTCGTCGACTTGCTGTGGCCTTGGCGTAATCTTGGGCGAAGAAAAGGGTGGAGTCAGACCAAATTAGGCGTGGAGAAGCTTTAGCTGCCAAGAGGACCTTCAAAAGATCCGTGTATTCCAGAAAATACATTATGACACCCCTGGGCTTCGCAGTTGGAGAGTTAGAAGAGGGAAGTCGACCAAGCCTATGGGCCCGCTGAATGTTGAGCGTGGTGTCTGCGGGCAGATGCAGAAGCTTGGGCAAAAGGGATTTGAAGAAAGTTATAGGATCGTTCCCCTCGCTACCTTCTTTCAGACCGTAAAGACGAAGATTATTGCACCTATTTCTATTTTCAAGGTCTTCCACCTGCTTCTGGAGGGAGGACAGCTGTGCATCCATGAAGGGAATTTTGATGGCTGACTCTCGAAGAGTTGAGACAGATTTTTCCACAGTGGAGACTCTGGCATCCATTTGAGACCAATTGTCAGTGAGCGTTTGCAACTTGGCATTAGTCTCTTCCATATATGGGCGCAATGCTCTAATCTCCTCAAGTAAAAGCTCCATGGAGATGGTGGAGGGGGGTAAAGTGGGAGACGGGGGATTTTTCTTCAATCTCTTTGGAGTAGTTTTAGAGGAGTTCTGTGGAGAAGGATCCATTGCGGACACCGAGTCCCCAGCGTGAATGGGCGTAGAAGCTTCTAAATGAGCGAATTCTGAGAACAGTTTGGAGTTTTTAATGTAGTTGCGCTTGGGGGTCTTTCCAGTAGTATTCGCCATGCAAGCGTGCGTGGAGAGGAGTACAGAAGGCGCACCCACAGAGTCTAAACAAGCCAAAAATGGGCTATTCAGGCAAGAAGCGACCAAAAAGCAAGGCAGGGAACTCAAAAAGAGTCAATGTGCAGCGTTGTGTGCTTCACACACCTTACGCAGCCTGCCCCTGATTTTTTGGGCTGATAGTGGCTCAGACAAGCAAACCAGTACTGCTGCAGCCACACCGCCCGATGCGGAACGCGTCAGTCGCCTCATCCCAACCTAGGTCTGGTTGAGAATGCAAAGCCTGAGCAGGTCGGCCCTACCTGCAGTCCTCAGTGTCAGCCGCGCGGCCCGGACTGCCTCATTAGCTGGCGTCACCATGACTGCTCCCCAGCTGCCACACAAGAAAAACAGGTACACCTGCCCAACTTGAACCTAAATTACTGGCACCCAGGGCTTTAAGTGGGACGGGTCTCACCGGGTCTGAGCACCGGCAGTTTTTTTAAGGGGGCCTCGAAACGGGTCTCTATCGGGCTCTGTTTTGTGCGCTGTCACAGGCGGTCTGTTTTTTTCCCCCGGACTGCAGTGACAGCAGGCACATTGGTGTGCTTGATGTGAGCGTTGTAGAGGAAGGGAAATCCTTTAAAGAGAGTCATTTTCTCTCTGGATTTCCCTTCTCTTTTTGAAACTCAAGAGCAGCAACATTGTCGTGGTGTCACCAGCACTTTAAGTGGAAGTTTTTTCAATATTATATTCAAGCCATAGTTGCTGTTTATTTATCTTATGCAACTAGCAACCATTGACAAAGCCAATAGTCCGGACTTGTCGATATCATGTGACTTATATCATATAGCTGGACGCAATGACAGGAACAGCAAAATACACGTCGGGCGGCACACTGTGCTAAGCACAGATTTTTAGCTTACGTGTTTTTAAGCCACGCCCTTAATTACACTGACCACGCCCCTTTGAGAGACCCCCAGTTTTTTCATCTCACTTAAAAGCTCTGCTGGCACCTAATTACTGCCTACCTTCCTGGTGGTGCTTGGCATCAGGAAGAGGCCGGATATGCCTCTCCTGACATCTATGTAGCCCCACAACTAACCTGCCCCTTCCGATCCTACCCCCACCCTGTCCTGAGGCCAGCACGAAACTCTCCGGGGGTAAGATTGGTCTGCGACCTTCACTTCCGCCAGGGGGCGACATTGGTAGAGTCAGTGGCGTACCAATCACTTCGGCGCCGGAATGATGTTAATAGCATAGAAGAGCAACACGGCCCTAGCTCTTAACAGAAAAGATCAATTCAGGATAGCCCGGAAGTGGAGCAGGTTGTATCATTTGGTCTAGAAATAAAGGCAATGAGCAACAACAACAAAAATTAGAAAAATTATTTAATTTGGAAGGCTTCTCAATGAATGCGCCTGGAGCGCCTTCTCATCGAACCTGGCTACCTCGGTGCAATCCCCCAAGGAGAAAAAACAGTACATCCATTTCTTTTATTCCCTCCTCTCCAGGTGTCTGCCATTGTATTATCCGCTTCACTTAAGAGAAACAAATGCTTGCTTTCTTTGAGAGACGGAGATTACCCTGACATTTATCCCACTCGGGGGTTCCAGATGCAGTAGTATTGTGAGAGCCAAGCAGCTGAATGTCGCTGCAGTCAGCGGCACATCATAACCTCTCTCTTACAATCTCCGTCACGCGTCGTCTTCGCAAACTGTGCCAACATAGAAGGGGGATCCTGATCAGCGCTGCCAGCGCCAGAATCACGGTAATCGCTAGGCTGCCTGGTGATTGCTCAGGTATGAGGGACAAGGGTACAGGCGATGAAGCTGTCACCAGCACGACGTTCAAAGCAGGAAGCTCCTCCATAGGGTTTGCAGCTTCAATATAACATGCAGACATCTGAGCTAGACTCCAAGTAAACCGATTCCTTTGAATTTCATGGGGCTTATTTATGAGCCCTTGTGTCACTTGTGCGCTGTCGATGTGTCAGCAGAGTAAAAAAATGTGCCAAGTTGCGTCATATTTACAAAGTGACGCACCTAGGGAGATGCGTCACTTTGTAAACCCCTGCACCACATTATACCTGCGCCAGGTATAATGTATGCAGGGCCTCCTTTATGAGGCCTTGCGTCAGTTTTGCGCTTCCGATGCATCACTTTTTGTGATGCATCGGCGGCGTAAAACATGCCTCCTGTTGCGCACTATTTACAAAGTGATGCATCTAAGCAGATGCGTCACTTTGTAAACCCCTGCGCTACATTATACCTGCATCAGGTATAATGTATGCAGGAGGGGCATTCCCCCGCAAAAAGCCTCGTAGAAGTGACGCAGTGAAATCTATGAGATTTCACGGCGTCACTTCTAGGACGCCGTTGCGTCAAAATCTTGCGCCTGCCTCACAGCAGGCGTAAGACTGACGCAGGCCCTTTCACATGGGGCTTGCCCCATTTGAAAGGACGCATTGCTGGAGTTGCGTCACTTTTGTAACACACTCCAGCAATACGTCACTTTTGCGCTTACAGATACATCAGAAATACTAACATATCTGTAACTCCTTGTGACATGATGCGTCATACATTAAATATGATGCATCAGGTATGTCGCAAGGAGTGCGCACTGAGAAGTGGCGCATCGCTGCTCTCATGCAGCGATGCGTCATTTCTCATAAATGAGGCCTCATGTATTTATCTTTGGGCTTGGAACTTCTTGGAAATATTACACTTGTTGGGGCTTCAAGTCAATCAGCTCTACCCTCCTGGTGGTTTGAGTCCCACAATGTTGGTAATTCATGATCTGTCTGTTTTTTAAATAAGCAAATCCAATTAGTGGTGAAGTCAATAAGCACCAATTCATGAGGTAAAATATTAGCTTTTTCTCCCTGGTAAGTGTTGGTGTTGATTTTTAAGCTGCTTTCATTTTGCAATCACTAAATTTGGATCACATTTCACACAATGCAGCAAACCATTTTGTTTTGCACTTATAACATGAATGTGTCAGCTTAAGAGGTAAACAATCTCTTCTCTCAGCTGGCACTTGTAGGTATGAAACTACATTTTCAGTCATTGAATACGGCTAATGTGTTTGTCTTGTATTTGTAAAAGTTCACCATCCAATATCAATGCAACAACTGCATTAAATGGTTTGCATCTAGACTGGTGGTCAGCCGGGAAGGATGTTCAGCCTTTGTCAGTCTACCTTGCAGTGCTTACTACTTCTCCCCTCTCTACCTGTTGAGAGAGCGCAAATTAAGAAAAACTGTAGAAGTGCACCATATTTACAAGCACGTTGTATTAGTTTAGTGAACAGTATATAAGAGTGTCGAAATTATAGAGTGAAGGTACATAATAGTGTTTAATTAGAATAGAATACTTATATAGAGTGTGAAAAGCTAAATGTAGATGTGTTCAGAGATGTTAGAATGATGTTGAAATCTCATGTTATGTGGCTGTTGTAAGGGAAAATGTAATTCTGCTAAACGTGGAAATGTGTAGGCCACATGGCAGTTCACAAAGAGTACAAGAAACTGATGTATTTCCACATAATCTGGATTTTAATGTTATTATGATTCAAGTATTACTGAACCTAGGACTGATATATATGTTTTATAGACGTTATATAATCATTGTGTGTAATAAGTTAGAATATTGTTTAAACTAAAGAAATTAAATGTTTTGCAGAAGTGCATAGGCCCGTTTCATGGAATCCTAACAGGCCGGAATAGATAAAGTCATTTCTTTTGATCTGCATGTGCTCGTTAGAGAAAGGTTGTGTTAGGCACAGGACGCAGAGCCTGTTACATGGTTTACGACTTAAAGATATGGTGGAGGCCGGAATTTGGGGCCCACAGAGAAAGTGTCTTTTGCAGGTGCGAGGGGGTTTTATCAGGAAAGTGATGAATAGACTTTTGTTCAAGAGAGCCTGGCACAGGCCTGGAGGAGTCTTCAGGAATTTCCTGGGGGTACCGTCTTGCCGGAGAGGAGCCTGGGAAGCAAGGTCAACGCTAACGATGGGCCTAGAAGGAGTACCAGCATGGAGCACCAACACCACGTGAGGGGCGTCTCTGGGGGCGTTTCTAATGTAAATGTGATTTTGTATTAGGGACAGCACCCCTGGGTGGAGGCAAGGCAGATGATCTGAGGAACCTAAGAGAGCGAATGGGTAGGCAGATAGGGAACTGCGAGACATCGTTTTGGAACAAAGACTAAGGGAAGTGCGTGATCTTCTTTGGAAGTCACCACTGCTGACACCTTTTTAGGTTAAGATCTTGCTAAGTAGGGATGTCACTTAGTCTAGTGTAGGGACAGTCTAATCTGATTTCTTTCCTTTCTGTAAATGACCCACAAGCTACAGCTTGTGTTTATCCTCGTAACTTTGATAATCCTAGAGTTTGTTTTGGTGATATTCTTCTGCCGACTAAGAGCATTTAGAAAATTCATGTTTGTATTGATACCCGTATATCTTTTGAATCTTATTTTGAGATGTTTGTATCTCCAGTTAAGTTTGGCTTTGTAATAAACTTTTAAACTTTTAAGCTTCAGTGGTTCTTTAGAGTGGAGTAAGTCTTTAACTGATTAACCTAGTAGTGGATTGCCTTTTACTCAATGACAGGTACCAACGGTTCAGTCGACCTGAGTTGGGATCTAGATCTATAACGATAGACCAGAAATCCCGCGTTAACAGTTGGTAGCAGAGTGAGGATGGTTACCTTCTTGAGGAAGGTGATCTAGACTAGGTTAAGTTTACCCCAAGGTCCCTAGATCGAGAGGTGGCCTGCCGAAGAAGGTGCTGACGGCGCGAGAGAAAAGCAGCAGAATCGGACGAGAGTGAGTATAACAAGGGTCATGCGTGGACAGATTGCGGTGTTTTGTGTTGTATTTGTATTGTAATGTCATGCGGAGTTGAATGCCTGTAGTGTGATTGTGGGAAGGTTGTGAGCGCGCGCAACCTGGTAAATCTTAAGTTCGGGGTAGAGCTTAAGTGGTTCGGGTGTATCGAACATCCAGAGTAGTTGTCGACCAGAGTAAGGAGGTCATGAGGTACCATTGACCGCCGCAGGACCGAGATAGGGGGAATGCAAGAGTGAGTGTGTGGGTAACGGACGCAGGTCGAAAGTTACCGTGTGCAAGTAACCTATCAGAGAAGGCGACTGTCTGGACGTACACGGAAAGACATTTTGTCAGTTAAGGTGACAATTACAGTTAGACTGTGGACGTACAGTCAAGGAAAGTGATCGCTTGGTCGGAAGTAATCATTTTTCAGAGTATGAATGGGACGCATGCATGACCGGGAGACGAGCGGAAAAAGGAGGGGAACTGCTGCAAAGGGGGACGAGTGACGTCAGCGAGAGCCGCGGTGTGATAGGGCGGTCAGCGTGAAGCCGCGCTGGGACGAGAGACGTCAGCTAGAGCCGCGCTGTGATAGGACGGTTGGTGTGACGTCAGCGAAGAGCCGCGCAGTGATAGGCCAGTTAGCGAAAACCACGCTGAGATTGGTGGATTGTCATCAGGAAGTAAACGAACGCGGAGAAAATAGAAATTCGTAGAGATTGAACATGAAGTGTTTTAAATGTTTGAGAGGGATTTTTAAGAGAAAAAGAAGAGAATCCTATTCCGGGGAAGAGGCACCGCCGGAGGGTACACCAGCTCACTATATGGCAACGAATGTTGGGTTGCATACTATACTGTGGCTTGGGACTTGAAGTAAGATTACAGAAGGGAATGAGGAATTGACCTTTCCGAAATACGGAACGTTTAGACTAGAGGTGTTGCATCAGTTGAAAGCAGTCATGTCCTCACTGAGACCTTTGCCTAGACCAACACAGTTTGAGGCCCTTAATGCGTGGATTAGGGCGGCGCACGACAGGAGTCAGAACAGACGCCAAGAAAGGGTAAGGCGATCAGTAAGGGCAGTGCAAGATGCTAAATGGGATGAAGAAGCCAAGAAGTGGAGGGTACAGGTGATTGAGGTAGATAAGTTGTACCCCATGAGAGAGGTTACAGGTGGAATGAAACCCATGGAAGAGGATGATGAGAGCGAGTCGGAGGACGGCCTCATAAATAGGTTGTTGATAGATAGACCACCTCCGGACAATAGGGAGACAGAAGGTACGGGGCTCCCAAAAGAAGACAGGGTTGGCATAGAAGGGTATAGGCCACTCCCTTTAGCGGATTGGGTACCTACCAAAGATGAAGGGACACTTCAACATAGTCCTGTACAGAGAGTAGTCGGAAGGTTTGTGGTGCAGAAGACGCCAGCAACAGAGAGGGCTGAGTCTCGTGGATTGCCAGAGGCTCTTCAAGTACCTGTTACCATAGGTCCTATACGGTCGATTTATAGCCCAGAGAAAGCGAGAGAGGAAAACCAGGTACAGCTGGACAGGGAAAGAGTTGAGATAGAAGGAAGGAATAACACGACCAATGCCTGGAGGCAATTGCCAGGACCAATAACGTGGAGCACCCCATTGGATTCAGCAGTGGGCCCCGTAACAGAGCAAGGGGGTCAGAGAGGACCGATGGATCTGAGGGGACCACGGCCGAAATCCTACAAAGAGCTGAGGGCTGACTTGAGAGAATGGGATGCGTCGACAGAAGCACAGAGCAACAGGTCAAGAGCAGAAGCAGAATGGGGAAGTCGAGGCAATGGAACATTATCTCATTGCGGGGCTAGCGAAGGCAGTCAGGAGTGGGATGGTAAAAGTCAGGAGAGTAGAGGAGTTATACGTCATACAGACAGAGGAAATGAGCAGGAGCAAAGAGGCAGAAGTACGGAGTGTGGGGAGACATCTCGTTTCACTCAAAATGAGGGAGGACATAGGACCCAAGAGTACAGGGATAGGTTTAGGTGCACTCACCATGCACCCAGTGATAATGTACAGCACTGGGGTCGTGGGAGCATAGGGAACAGTGAAGGATCTTGCCATGTGCCGACTGATCAGAGACCACCGGCAAATGGTGAAGAGATGGGGAATAACGGAATGCCTTACCATGCACTTAGAGAAGCCAGACAAGATGGGAAATGTGGAACTATGGGGAATAGGGGAGTGTTTCACTACCCACTTAGAGAGGATGGAACTGCATGGGATCTGGAGAGATGGGAGCATGGGAGGACTCCCCATAACACGCCTGAGCCCAGACGTAGGACTCAGAGCTGTGACGGGAGAGATACAATTGGACTCTCTAAAGATAGTATACTGAAGGCTGTGATAAAAGCCAAAAGACTCGATGTGACCAGCTTAAGATCTGATCTGAACGATATAATAGTCGGTACATTGTCTTTAGAAAGGATCGACATGTACGAACAAGATGAGCTACTGTTTATAGCAAAGGACATCACTCGAAAAGCCAGAGCAACACATGAGAAACTGTCTGAATTGGCAGACAAGTATATGGTAGATTTGTCCAGAACCAAGGCATTACAGGGTAATCACAGGTTGCAGTATTCAGATCAGGACTTAGATGAGAGGAGGACAACTGGGCTAAAAACACACATAAGGGAACTGATCACAGGAATAAGAGCATGGAGAGATCTGGACAAATGGGAAGAGAGGTGGTCCAAGAAGGGAACAGTCAGACGGAGTGCGAATGTGATGTCTCCAGAGGGAAGGCTAATGCAGATGGAGGCTTTCCCTTTGCGGGAAATATCGAATGGGAATTATGTACATGTGCCCTGGAGTAGGGGGGATTTGGCTGCATTTACCAACTCATTTCCGAAGTTAAGGGAGAATCCTGTAGAGTGGTACAAGCAGGTAGAGAGGTTTGTAAAGATTTCAAAGGTGTTGTGGATTGATTTGAACACCTTGTTTGATATTGTGGTTCCAGGAGACTTGTGGATAGCATGCAAGGTTAGTGTCGATTGGCCAACTGTAGAACCAGAGAGGGATCCTCGTACTAATGGACCGTCAGAAAGTGTAATGTTAAAATATGAAAGGGTGATTACATGGTTGAAGGATAAAGTGCCACCACAAGACATAGACTGGGTAAAAATAGACCGAACAAGACAGGAACCAAAGGAGACAGTTCATGAGTATTATGAGAGATTGCTAAAAGCATTCAAACAATACAGTGGACTAGATGTAATGGACCCCAAAGATATAGGACAGTTTGTATCAAAGTTTGTTTTGGGGTTGAGACCCGATATTTGTCTGATGATTCAGCAGCATTTAATTTGTTGGCAAAACAAACCATTGGATGAGATTTTGAGATACGCGAGATACTGTAGTGATGAGATAGAGTCCAAAGCAAAGAAATTAAAGGAAAAATTGATGGTGGTGCAGATGCAGTCAGCTGCAAAGGGAGGACAGCAGCAACAGGGAACAGGGACCATGGGACGGAAATCAAACAAGCAGAATAGGGATAACGAGGAAAACCCTAGACCTAGGATAGATCTTGCTACATTGAAAAAAAACGACAAAGTGCCACCAGTGTCACCAGGTGGGACATTGGAGACGCGAGTGTCCCTATAACCCTGAAAATGGAGAAATAGAGGTAGAGGAGGAAGTTCAGGAAGTTCCAGTTCAAAGGGTGACGGTGTCAAGAAGTAATGTGGCCAAAGGGGGGACTTCGGCTCCACGAGCTCAGTGTCCTCAGCCACCAAAGATTACGACTGGAGGAAAGGTCTATAGACAAATGCCTTTGTTCACAGGTAAAGAAGAGTGTTACTACGTTGATCCATTGACGGGACGACGTGTAAGTAGAGAGGAGGACTGTACCCTCGGGGCAGTTCTAGAGGTGGATCAAAGAGGACCGTTCGTTGAGGCTGAAGTGGCAGGGTGTCCTACAACATTCTTGGTGGATACTGGAGCTACTCGATCAACTCTGAGATCGGCAGTGGTTCCAGATCTACCAATGTTGGGGGAAATGATTCAGGTGGTAGGAGTTGCAAATAAGAGGATGACTAGCCCTTTGACGGAACCAGTGTCAGTGAAAATAGGAAACTACTCGGATGAACATCAGTTTGTGGTGTGTGATTCTAGTCCTGTGTGTTTGTTAGGAAGGGACTTATTGTGCAAACTGAACTGCACCATATACTGTACACCTCAGGGAGTAGAGGTACAGACTACAGACGATGATGCTACCTTCAAGGTTGTTAATTCGAGAACATGCGTAGAACTGTATCCTACCCTGACAGTGGAGGAGCTGCCATGGGATTTACGAGGTGCAGTGTCATCAGAGGTATGGGATTTTACTGGGGAAGAGATAGGACTGATCAAAGGAGTAGAACCGGTGAAGATTATGGTTAAACCAAATGCTGAATATCCAAGAACGCCCCAATACAAACTGACCCCGGAGACGATTGCAGGAATAAAACCCGTAATCGACTCTATGATTCAACAGGGAATACTGAAGGAAATCGTGGGAAGTCCATGCAACTCCCCAATTATGGGTTTGCAGAAACCTAGTGGGAAATTTAGAATAGTGCAAGATCTTCGAAAAATTAACAACATAGTTGTTTCATGTTGTCCAGTGGTACCGAATCCATCAGTGATATTGTTTCAGATACCATTCCAAGCTGAGTGGTTCACAGTGATAGATCTTTGTCAGGCTTTCTTTTCAATCCCATTGGATGAAGAGAGCCAGTACCTTTTCGCTTTTAAAATGGAAAATCGCGTTTTAACATGGTGTCGTATCCCCCAAGGGTTTACAGATAGCCCATCAATATTCAATCAGCTGTTGAAGAAAAATCTTGAAAGTCTGGTACTGCCCCAGAATTCGGTTCTGGTCCAGTACATAGACGACCTACTTGTTGCGTCAGAAACAGAAGAAGCTTGTAAGACAGATACCATTGCCTTGCTGAACCATTTAGCTGAAAATGGACACAAGGTATCTCCGAGCAAATTGCAGTACTGTCTGACAGAAGTACAGTACTTAGGTCACCCGATAGAAAAAGGAAAGCGCAAAGTGTCACCAGATAGGATAGAGGCGATAATGAAAATGAACGCGCCTACGACACAGAGAGAAGTCAGGATGTTCCTAGGAATGGTTGGTTATTGCCGACAGTGGATAGCTAACTTTTCACTGAAAGCAAAACCCTTACAAAAACTGACGCACAAGGAGGTGAGTGATCCGGTACCATGGGACAATGATTGTTTGATGGCGTTCCTCCAGCTGAGAGAAGACTTGTGTCGTGCTCCGGCTTTGGGAATGCCAGATTATGAGAAACCATTTGCACTTTTCTGCTGTGAGAGAGAAGGCTGTGCTTTGTCAGTTTTAGTGCAAATTCATGGAAATGCCGTAGACCAGTTGCTTACTTTTCGGCTACCTTAGATCCAGTAGCCGCAGCGTTGCCCGGATGTCTCAAATCCGTTGTTGCAACAGGTGTCAGCATTGAACAGTGTGAAAATATTGTAATGGGACACCAGTTAGTGGTGTATGTACCGCATTCTGTAGAATAGACACAGCACATGACCAACAGTAGGCTCACGCGCTACGAGCAAGTTATACTTGCTGCGGAGAACGTGACCCTTAAGAGGTGCTCTGTTTTGAATCCTGCTACATTGATGCCACTTCCTAATGATATTGAAGGCGAAGAATGTGAAGATCACGATTGCCTTGATGTGACTGAACTATGCACGAAACCAAGACCAGATATCGTGGATGAGCCGTTGATCGACCCTGATGAAATTTTCTTTGTTGATGGCTCATGTTTAAGAGACGATACTGGTCGGTTGAGAGCAGCTTATGCTGTTTGCACCATTACTGGAGTTGTGGAAGCCGCTTGCTTGGAAGGAGTACACTCCGCTCAGGTAGCAGAAATCATTGCATTGACACGTGCCTGTATAGCAGGAAACAAAATTAGAGTCACCATCTATACGGATAGCCAATATGGTTTCGGTGTAGTTCATGATTTTGGGCAGTTGTGGTCTCAGAGAGGTTACATGACCTCCTCTGGTTCGCCTATTCAAAATGGAGAATTTGTGCGATTACTGTTAGAAGCATTACAAGGTCCAGCTAAAATCGCAATCGTTAAATGTGTAGCCCACACCAAAAATACTGATTTTGTGTCACAAGGTAATAGAGATGCAGATGAAGTTGCCCGCTATTGTGCGGAGCAAGGATATTCTTTCACGGAGGTGGAAGTAGGTGGGGTTCAGGAAAATACCGAATTAAACATGATGCTAGAAACAGTGGATACTTGGGAGGATTTGAAAAACATGCAAGAAAATGCACCTGATTCTGAGAAAAAGGCATGGGAAACAGCAGGATGTGTGAAAAGTGAAATGGATTTCTGGGTTTCAGCAGATGGAAGAGCAGTGTTACCTGAGGAATTAGTGAGTCCAATGGCACGACAGATACATGGTCCAGTACACCTAGGAAGAGATGCCATGCTGAGGGTATTCAGGCAGACTTGGTATTGCCCTAAGTTTAGGATTGCAGCAGAAGCAGTGTGTAGGAGATGTGTCACATGTCAGCAACTAAACGTAGGGAAAAGAACACCAGTTACAATGAGTCACATTGGGAGGTCTGGGGGGCCTTTCAACAGAATGCAATTAGATTTTATTGAAATGCCAAAAAGCAACCACCTCAGGTATGTTCTGGTGGTTGTATGCATATTTTCCAGATGGGTCGAAGCATACCCTACATGCAGGTGCGACACACTCACAGTAGCAAAGTTGTTGCTTAGAGAGTTGATCCCGCGCTACGGGGTGCCAAACTCCCTGGAATCAGATCGAGGAACTCATTTTAACAGTGAAGTTGTGAAGATGCTTTGCTCTGCATTGAACATTGATCAGAAGTTGCACTGTAGCTATCGACCAGAAGCTTCAGGTATCGTGGAGCAGATTAACAGCACGTTGAAGTCCCGAATAGCCAAAGTATGTTCATCGACTTCCTTAAATTGGCCTGATGCTCTGCCCTTGGTACTCATGAGTATGCGTAGCACACCAGACAGGAGGACAGGTCTCTCTCCGCATGAGATCCTGATGGGGAGGGCAATGAGACTTCCAACTGTCCCAACCACTGCTTTGTTGAACATTACAGATGACCTAATCCTGGATTACTGCAAGGGACTGTCTGACGCCATTCATTCTGTGTCCTTCCAGGTGCAGGCTGCTGAGGTTCTATCTTCCAGAGACTTGTGTCATGATCTGTGCCCAGGGGATTGGGTTTTACTGAAAAAACATGTTCGGAAGAACTGCCTAGACGTGCGCTGGAAGGGGCCCTACCAGGTCATCCTTACCACGAACACCGCTGTGAAGTGTGGAGGGTTGCCGAATTGGATCCATGCTTCCCATACTCGGAGAGTTCCAGCACCCCTAGAAGAAACAGCTCCTCTCGCCGATGAAGATTCAGTTGTGGACGGTGAGCCACTAGAGGGGATCAGTCAAGCTGTGGGGGTGTCCGAAGAAGTTGGGAGCGCTACAGATCCAGAAGAAGAAGGACAGAACGGCAGTGAAACTGAAGTTGCCACAGAAGGAGAAAGCTGCTGTGAAAACAACTCAGATACAGAACAAGTCCAGAGTGATCAAGAACAGAGTGAGAGGACAAGAAATAGGAGAACCAGGTGTGGAGCAGCTACTTGGCCTGAAAGAAAAAAGAGGCCAAGCTTGAAGCCAGCTCGAGAGGAAACTCTTGCTCCTATATCCGAAGACTCGGATCTGGACGAAGGTGTGCAAGAGCAGGAACAGGAAGGTCCAAGGAGATCAAGGAGGGTGCGAGTGCCTTGCAGAAGATACTCTACTCCTGAGTGGACCTACCTCGCTGCAGATGTCAGAAGCACGCAGAACTGGGAGGGTGAGGCAAGTGACCCTGACCAGAATTGACCCCATCATAACAGTGGAAATAGAGTTGCTGATACCAGGATTGGAGGTCGAAGGATTGCTGACTCTCAATATTGTCTATCCTCCTCTCCTGAGTGGAATAAGAGAATTGGTCTTAAACACAGTAGAATTTCCGGTTTGTTGTTCAAGGAGTCCAATACTCGAGGAGCTCCTTCTTCGTTTAGAAATACTAGAAGGTGTGATGAGAGTCGTTGGAACACGTATAATTCCGGAGTGCTAAAGACTTTGTAAATAAATTAATGAAGAGATAACCTAGCGCCGAGTGGAAGAAGAAACTAGGGACTTCCATTTAGTGGACGGAGAAGGGCTAGGGTTGTCTGTTGCTATAGAACACTTAGACTGATCTTGCGGAGAAGATTATCAGCTTCCAGGTGTGGTTCGACAAGAGACATTGTGCGGTGAAGGAAATTTGGAACTACACTGTTTGAGATCATGGAGGCTGGCAACCCGAACCGCAGGGCCAAATGTATAATATTTACAACAAGGGGTGGTGAGGGACAGAGTCTCTGAATTAAGCAGAATACTCTCACCCAGTCAAAAGATCAGGGCTAGATCCAACACCGTTTTTTAGCTCATTGCACCATCCCAGTTTCAGAACCTGGCTGTATGCAAATTAGTCTGTTCCTGTCCCAGTGCATGATGGGAACAGGGCAAACCAAACTACGAAAGCCAATTCTTACACTGGGAAGGAAACAAGCTTCCGGGGACCGGTTTCTGGCATTACAGCCGTCTTCGGCCCGGCTTGCTTGAATCCTGATGGTGCAAAGAGCAAGGGACTCATGTCTGAGTATACCCTTCCACGCTTAGGGTGGACAAAAATATTTACAACAAGGGGTGGTGAGGGACAGAGTCTCTGAATTAAGCAGAATACTCTCACCCAGTCAAAAGATCAGGGCTAGATCCAACACCGTTTTTTAGCTCATTGCACCATCCCAGTTTCAGAACCTGGCTGTATGCAAATTAGTCTGTTCCTGTCCCAGTGCATGATGGGAACAGGGCAAACCAAACTACGAAAGCCAATTCTTACACTGGGAAGGAAACAAGCTTCTGGGGACCGGTTTCTGGCATTACAGCCGTCTTCGGCCCGGCTTGCTTGAATCCTGATGGTGCAATGAGCAAGGGACTCATGTCTGAGTATACCCTTCCACGCTTAGGGTGGACAAAAATATTTACAACAAGGGGTGGTGAGGGACAGAGTCTCTGAATTAAGCAGAATACTCTCACCCAGTCAAAAGATCAGGGCTAGATCCAACACCGTTTTTTAGCTCATTGCACCATCCCAGTTTCAGAACCTGGCTGTATGCAAATTAGTCTGTTCCTGTCCCAGTGCATGATGGGAACAGGGCAAACCAAACTACGAAAGCCAATTCTTACACTGGGAAGGAAACAAGCTTCCGGGGACCGGTTTCTGGCATTACAGCCGTCTTCGGCCCGGCTTGCTTGAATCCTGATGGTGCAATGAGCAAGGGACTCATGTCTGAGTATACCCTTCCACGCTTAGGGTGGACAAAAATATTTACAACAAGGGGTGGTGAGGGACAGAGTCTCTGAATTAAGCAGAATACTCTCACCCAGTCAAAAGATCAGGGCTAGATCCAACACCGTTTTTTAGCTCATTGCACCATCCCAGTTTCAGAACCTGGCTGTATGCAAATTAGTCTGTTCCTGTCCCAGTGCATGATGGGAACAGGGCAAACCAAACTACGAAAGCCAATTCTTACACTGGGAAGGAAACAAGCTTCCGGGGACCGGTTTCTGGCATTACAGCCGTCTTCGGCCCGGCTTGCTTGAATCCTGATGGTGCAATGAGCAAGGGACTCATGTCTGAGTATACCCTTCCACGCTTAGGGTGGACAAAAATATTTACAACAAGGGGTGGTGAGGGACAGAGTCTCTGAATTAAGCAGAATACTCTCACCCAGTCAAAAGATCAGGGCTAGATCCAACACCGTTTTTTAGCTCATTGCACCATCCCAGTTTCAGAACCTGGCTGTATGCAAATTAGTCTGTTCCTGTCCCAGTGCATGATGGGAACAGGGCAAACCAAACTACGAAAGCCAATTCTTACACTGCGAAGGAAACAAGCTTCCGGGGACCGGTTTCTGGCATTACAGCCGTCTTCGGCCCGGCTTGCTTGAATCCTGATGGTGCAATGAGCAAGGGACTCATGTCTGAGTATACCCTTCCACGCTTAGGGTGGACAAAAATATTTACAACAAGGGGTGGTGAGGGACAGAGTCTCTGAATTAAGCAGAATACTCTCACCCAGTCAAAAGATCAGGGCTAGATCCAACACCGTTTTTTAGCTCATTGCACCATCCCAGTTTCAGAACCTGGCTGTATGCAAATTAGTCTGTTCCTGTCCCAGTGCATGATGGGAACAGGGCAAACCAAACTACGAAAGCCAATTCTTACACTGGGAAGGAAACAAGCTTCCGGGGACCGGTTTCTGGCATTACAGCCGTCTTCGGCCCGGCTTGCTTGAATCCTGATGGTGCAATGAGCAAGGGACTCATGTCTGAGTATACCCTTCCACGCTTAGGGTGGACAAAAATATTTACAACAAGGGGTGGTGAGGGACAGAGTCTCTGAATTAAGCAGAATACTCTCACCCAGTCAAAAGATCAGGGCTAGATCCAACACCGTTTTTTAGCTCATTGCACCATCCCAGTTTCAGAACCTGGCTGTATGCAAATTAGTCTGTTCCTGTCCCAGTGCATGATGGGAACAGGGCAAACCAAACTACGAAAGCCAATTCTTACACTGGGAAGGAAACAAGCTTCCGGGGACCGGTTTCTGGCATTACAGCCGTCTTCGGCCCGGCTTGCTTGAATCCTGATGGTGCAATGAGCAAGGGACTCATGTCTGAGTATACCCTTCCACGCTTAGGGTGGACAAAAATATTTACAACAAGGGGTGGTGAGGGACAGAGTCTCTGAATTAAGCAGAATACTCTCACCCAGTCAAAAGATCAGGGCTAGATCCAACACCGTTTTTTAGCTCATTGCACCATCCCAGTTTCAGAACCTGGCTGTATGCAAATTAGTCTGTTCCTGTCCCAGTGCATGATGGGAACAGGGCAAACCAAACTACGAAAGCCAATTCTTACACTGGGAAGGAAACAAGCTTCCGGGGACCGGTTTCTGGCATTACAGCCGTCTTCGGCCCGGCTTGCTTGAATCCTGATGGTGCAATGAGCAAGGGACTCATGTCTGAGTATACCCTTCCACGCTTAGGGTGGACAAAAATATTTACAACAAGGGGTGGTGAGGGACAGAGTCTCTGAATTAAGCAGAATACTCTCACCCAGTCAAAAGATCAGGGCTAGATCCAACACCGTTTTTTAGCTCATTGCACCATCCCAGTTTCAGAACCTGGCTGTATGCAAATTAGTCTGTTCCTGTCCCAGTGCATGATGGGAACAGGGCAAACCAAACTACGAAAGCCAATTCTTACACTGGGAAGGAAACAAGCTTCCGGGGACCGGTTTCTGGCATTACAGCCGTCTTCGGCCCGGCTTGCTTGAATCCTGATGGTGCAATGAGCAAGGGACTCATGTCTGAGTATACCCTTCCACGCTTAGGGTGGACAAAAATATTTACAACAAGGGGTGGTGAGGGACAGAGTCTCTGAATTAAGCAGAATACTCTCACCCAGTCAAAAGATCAGGGCTAGATCCAACACCGTTTTTTAGCTCATTGCACCATCCCAGTTTCAGAACCTGGCTGTATGCAAATTAGTCTGTTCCTGTCCCAGTGCATGATGGGAACAGGGCAAACCAAACTACGAAAGCCAATTCTTACACTGGGAAGGAAACAAGCTTCCGGGGACCGGTTTCTGGCATTACAGCCGTCTTCGGCCCGGCTTGCTTGAATCCTGATGGTGCAATGAGCAAGGGACTCATGTCTGAGTATACCCTTCCACGCTTAGGGTGGACAAAAATATTTACAACAAGGGGTGGTGAGGGACAGAGTCTCTGAATTAAGCAGAATACTCTCACCCAGTCAAAAGATCAGGGCTAGATCCAACACCGTTTTTTAGCTCATTGCACCATCCCAGTTTCAGAACCTGGCTGTATGCAAATTAGTCTGTTCCTGTCCCAGTGCATGATGGGAACAGGGCAAACCAAACTACGAAAGCCAATTCTTACACTGGGAAGGAAACAAGCTTCCGGGGACCGGTTTCTGGCATTACAGCCGTCTTCGGCCCGGCTTGCTTGAATCCTGATGGTGCAATGAGCAAGGGACTCATGTCTGAGTATACCCTTCCACGCTTAGGGTGGACAAAAATATTTACAACAAGGGGTGGTGAGGGACAGAGTCTCTGAATTAAGCAGAATACTCTCACCCAGTCAAAAGATCAGGGCTAGATCCAACACCGTTTTTTAGCTCATTGCACCATCCCAGTTTCAGAACCTGGCTGTATGCAAATTAGTCTGTTCCTGTCCCAGTGCATGATGGGAACAGGGCAAACCAAACTACGAAAGCCAATTCTTACACTGGGAAGGAAACAAGCTTCCGGGGACCGGTTTCTGGCATTACAGCCGTCTTCGGCCCGGCTTGCTTGAATCCTGATGGTGCAATGAGCAAGGGACTCATGTCTGAGTATACCCTTCCACGCTTAGGGTGGACAAAAATATTTACAACAAGGGGTGGTGAGGGACAGAGTCTCTGAATTAAGCAGAATACTCTCACCCAGTCAAAAGATCAGGGCTAGATCCAACACCGTTTTTTAGCTCATTGCACCATCCCAGTTTCAGAACCTGGCTGTATGCAAATGAGTCTGTTCCTGTCCCAGTGCATGATGGGAACAGGGCAAACCAAACTACGAAAGCCAATTCTTACACTGGGAAGGAAACAAGCTTCCGGGGACCGGTTTCTGGCATTACAGCCGTCTTCGGCCCGGCTTGCTTGAATCCTGATGGTGCAATGAGCAAGGGACTCATGTCTGAGTATACCCTTCCACGCTTAGGGTGGACAAAAATATTTACAACAAGGGGTGGTGAGGGACAGAGTCTCTGAATTAAGCAGAATACTCTCACCCAGTCAAAAGATCAGGGCTAGATCCAACACCGTTTTTTAGCTCATTGCACCATCCCAGTTTCAGAACCTGGCTGTATGCAAATTAGTCTGTTCCTGTCCCAGTGCATGATGGGAACAGGGCAAACCAAACTACGAAAGCCAATTCTTACACTGGGAAGGAAACAAGCTTCCGGGGACCGGTTTCTGGCATTACAGCCGTCTTCGGCCCGGCTTGCTTGAATCCTGATGGTGCAATGAGCAAGGGACTTATGTCTGAGTATACCCTTCCACGCTTAGGGTGGACAAAAATATTTACAACAAGGGGTGGTGAGGGACAGAGTCTCTGAATTAAGCAGAATACTCTCACCCAGTCAAAAGATCAGGGCTAGATCCAACACCGTTTTTTAGCTCATTGCACCATCCCAGTTTCAGAACCTGGCTGTATGCAAATTAGTCTGTTCCTGTCCCAGTGCATGATGGGAACAGGGCAAACCAAACTACGAAAGCCAATTCTTACACTGGGAAGGAAACAAGCTTCCGGGGACCGGTTTCTGGCATTACAGCCGTCTTCGGCCCGGCTTGCTTGAATCCTGATGGTGCAATGAGCAAGGGACTCATGTCTGAGTATACCCTTCCACGCTTAGGGTGGACAAAAATATTTACAACAAGGGGTGGTGAGGGACAGAGTCTCTGAATTAAGCAGAATACTCTCACCCAGTCAAAAGATCAGGGCTAGATCCAACACCGTTTTTTAGCTCATTGCACCATCCCAGTTTCAGAACCTGGCTGTATGCAAATTAGTCTGTTCCTGTCCCAGTGCATGATGGGAACAGGGCAAACCAAACTACGAAAGCCAATTCTTACACTGGGAAGGAAACAAGCTTCCGGGGACCGGTTTCTGGCATTACAGCCGTCTTCGGCCCGGCTTGCTTGAATCCTGATGGTGCAATGAGCAAGGGACTCATGTCTGAGTATACCCTTCCACGCTTAGGGTGGACAAAAATATTTACAACAAGGGGTGGTGAGGGACAGAGTCTCTGAATTAAGCAGAATACTCTCACCCAGTCAAAAGATCAGGGCTAGATCCAACACCGTTTTTTAGCTCATTGCACCATCCCAGTTTCAGAACCTGGCTGTATGCAAATTAGTCTGTTCCTGTCCCAGTGCATGATGGGAACAGGGCAAACCAAACTACGAAAGCCAATTCTTACACTGGGAAGGAAACAAGCTTCCGGGGACCGGTTTCTGGCATTACAGCCGTCTTCGGCCCGGCTTGCTTGAATCCTGATGGTGCAATGAGCAAGGGACTCATGTCTGAGTATACCCTTCCACGCTTAGGGTGGACAAAAATATTTACAACAAGGGGTGGTGAGGGACAGAGTCTCTGAATTAAACAGAATACTCTCACCCAGTCAAAAGATCAGGGCTAGATCCAACACCGTTTTTTAGCTCATTGCACCATCCCAGTTTCAGAACCTGGCTGTATGCAAATTAGTCTGTTCCTGTCCCAGTGCATGATGGGAACAGTGCAAACCAAACTACGAAAGCCAATTCTTACACTGGGAAGGAAACAAGCTTCCGGGGACCGGTTTCTGGCATTACAGCCGTCTTCGGCCCGGCTTGCTTGAATCCTGATGGTGCAATGAGCAAGGGACTCATGTCTGAGTATACCCTTCCACGCTTAGGGTGGACAAAAATATTTACAACAAGGGGTGGTGAGGGACAGAGTCTCTGAATTAAGCAGAATACTCTCACCCAGTCAAAAGATCAGGGCTAGATCCAACACCGTTTTTTAGCTCATTGCACCATCCCAGTTTCAGAACCTGGCTGTATGCAAATTAGTCTGTTCCTGTCCCAGTGCATGATGGGAACAGGGCAAACCAAACTACGAAAGCCAATTCTTACACTGGGAAGGAAACACGCTTCCGGGGACCGGTTTCTGGCATTACAGCCGTCTTCGGCCCGGCTTGCTTGAATCCTGATGGTGCAATGAGCAAGGGACTCATGTCTGAGTATACCCTTCCACGCTTAGGGTGGACAAAAATATTTACAACAAGGGGTGGTGAGGGACAGAGTCTCTGAATTAAGCAGAATACTCTCACCCAGTCAAAAGATCAGGGCTAGATCCAACACCGTTTTTTAGCTCATTGCACCATCCCAGTTTCAGAACCTGGCTGTATGCAAATTAGTCTGTTCCTGTCCCAGTGCATGATGGGAACAGGGCAAACCAAACTACGAAAGCCAATTCTTACACTGGGAAGGAAACAAGCTTCCGGGGACCGGTTTCTGGCATTACAGCCGTCTTCGGCCCGGCTTGCTTGAATCCTGATGGTGCAATGAGCAAGGGACTCATGTCTGAGTATACCCTTCCACGCTTAGGGTGGACAAAAATATTTACAACAAGGGGTGGTGAGGGACAGAGTCTCTGAATTAAGCAGAATACTCTCACCCAGTCAAAAGATCAGGGCTAGATCCAACACCGTTTTTTAGCTCATTGCACCATCCCAGTTTCAGAACCTGGCTGTATGCAAATTAGTCTGTTCCTGTCCCAGTGCATGATGGGAACAGGGCAAACCAAACTACGAAAGCCAATTCTTACACTGGGAAGGAAACAAGCTTCCGGGGACCGGTTTCTGGCATTACAGCCGTCTTCGGCCCGGCTTGCTTGAATCCTGATGGTGCAATGAGCAAGGGACTCATGTCTGAGTATACCCTTCCACGCTTAGGGTGGACAAAAATATTTACAACAAGGGGTGGTGAGGGACAGAGTCTCTGAATTAAGCAGAATACTCTCACCCAGTCAAAAGATCAGGGCTAGATCCAACACCGTTTTTTAGCTCATTGCACCATCCCAGTTTCAGAACCTGGCTGTATGCAAATTAGTCTGTTCCTGTCCCAGTGCATGATGGGAACAGGGCAAACCAAACTACGAAAGCCAATTCTTACACTGGGAAGGAAACAAGCTTCCGGGGACCGGTTTCTGGCATTACAGCCGTCTTCGGCCCGGCTTGCTTGAATCCTGATGGTGCAATGAGCAAGGGACTCATGTCTGAGTATACCCTTCCACGCTTAGGGTGGACAAAAATATTTACAACAAGGGGTGGTGAGGGACAGAGTCTCTGAATTAAGCAGAATACTCTCACCCAGTCAAAAGATCAGGGCTAGATCCAACACCGTTTTTTAGCTCATTGCACCATCCCAGTTTCAGAACCTGGCTGTATGCAAATTAGTCTGTTCCTGTCCCAGTGCATGATGGGAACAGGGCAAACCAAACTACGAAAGCCAATTCTTACACTGGGAAGGAAACAAGCTTCCGGGGACCGGTTTCTGGCATTACAGCCGTCTTCGGCCCGGCTTGCTTGAATCCTGATGGTGCAATGAGCAAGGGACTCATGTCTGAGTATACCCTTCCACGCTTAGGGTGGACAAAAATATTTACAACAAGGGGTGGTGAGGGACAGAGTCTCTGAATTAAGCAGAATACTCTCACCCAGTCAAAAGATCAGGGCTAGATCCAACACCGTTTTTTAGCTCATTGCACCATCCCAGTTTCAGAACCTGGCTGTATGCAAATTAGTCTGTTCCTGTCCCAGTGCATGATGGGAACAGGGCAAACCAAACTACGAAAGCCAATTCTTACACTGGGAAGGAAACAAGCTTCCGGGGACCGGTTTCTGGCATTACAGCCGTCTTCGGCCCGGCTTGCTTGAATCCTGATGGTGCAATGAGCAAGGGACTCATGTCTGAGTATACCCTTCCACGCTTAGGGTGGACAAAAATATTTACAACAAGGGGTGGTGAGGGACAGAGTCTCTGAATTAAGCAGAATACTCTCACCCAGTCAAAAGATCAGGGCTAGATCCAACACCGTTTTTTAGCTCATTGCACCATCCCAGTTTCAGAACCTGGCTGTATGCAAATTAGTCTGTTCCTGTCCCAGTGCATGATGGGAACAGGGCAAACCAAACTACGAAAGCCAATTCTTACACTGGGAAGGAAACAAGCTTCCGGGGACCGGTTTCTGGCATTACAGCCGTCTTCGGCCCGGCTTGCTTGAATCCTGATGGTGCAATGAGCAAGGGACTCATGTCTGAGTATACCCTTCCACGCTTAGGGTGGACAAAAATATTTACAACAAGGGGTGGTGAGGGACAGAGTCTCTGAATTAAGCAGAATACTCTCACCCAGTCAAAAGATCAGGGCTAGATCCAACACCGTTTTTTAGCTCATTGCACCATCCCAGTTTCAGAACCTGGCTGTATGCAAATTAGTCTGTTCCTGTCCCAGTGCATGATGGGAACAGGGCAAACCAAACTACGAAAGCCAATTCTTACACTGGGAAGGAAACAAGCTTCCGGGGACCGGTTTCTGGCATTACAGCCGTCTTCGGCCCGGCTTGCTTGAATCCTGATGGTGCAATGAGCAAGGGACTCATGTCTGAGTATACCCTTCCACGCTTAGGGTGGACAAAAATATTTACAACAAGGGGTGGTGAGGGACAGAGTCTCTGAATTAAGCAGAATACTCTCACCCAGTCAAAAGATCAGGGCTAGATCCAACACCGTTTTTTAGCTCATTGCACCATCCCAGTTTCAGAACCTGGCTGTATGCAAATTAGTCTGTTCCTGTCCCAGTGCATGATGGGAACAGGGCAAACCAAACTACGAAAGCCAATTCTTACACTGGGAAGGAAACAAGCTTCCGGGGACCGGTTTCTGGCATTACAGCCGTCTTCGGCCCGGCTTGCTTGAATCCTGATGGTGCAATGAGCAAGGGACTCATGTCTGAGTATACCCTTCCACGCTTAGGGTGGACAAAAATATTTACAACAAGGGGTGGTGAGGGACAGAGTCTCTGAATTAAGCAGAATACTCTCACCCAGTCAAAAGATCAGGGCTAGATCCAACACCGTTTTTTAGCTCATTGCACCATCCCAGTTTCAGAACCTGGCTGTATGCAAATTAGTCTGTTCCTGTCCCAGTGCATGATGGGAACAGGGCAAACCAAACTACGAAAGCCAATTCTTACACTGGGAAGGAAACAAGCTTCCGGGGACCGGTTTCTGGCATTACAGCCGTCTTCGGCCCGGCTTGCTTGAATCCTGATGGTGCAATGAGCAAGGGACTCATGTCTGAGTATACCCTTCCACGCTTAGGGTGGACAAAAATATTTACAACAAGGGGTGGTGAGGGACAGAGTCTCTGAAGTAAGCAGAATACTCTCACCCAGTCAAAAGATCAGGGCTAGATCCAACACCGTTTTCATTCAAGCAAGCCGGGCCGAAGACGGCTGTAATGCCAGAAACCTTTCAAGCAAGCCGGGCCGAAGACGGCTGTAATGCCAGAAACCGGTCCCCGGAAGCTTGTTTCCTTTCCAGTAAAGAATTGGCTTGGTAGTTTGGTCTGCCCTGTTCCCATGATGCACTGGGCCAGGGTCAGACTAATTTGCATGTAGCCAGGTTCTGAACTGGGATGGTGCAGTGAGCTAAAAAACGGTGATGGATCAAGCCCTGATCTTTTGACTGGGTAGGAGTGTTCTGCTTAATTCAGATACTCTGTCCATCACCACCCCCTTTTGGATCCAAATGTATAATAGGCACACTTTTAGTGGGAGTGATTTTTCTTATAGCTTTAGTGGTTACAATATCATATGTAGTGGGACATGAAAACGAAGAGAAAGCAACAACAAAACCAAAGATTACATCGACACAGAAACCTACTATTGCTAGTAAAAAGGGGGACAATACAGAGAAAGACAAAGCTTTACTAGCAGCTGAGACTCGTAGGTTACATGTAGATGAATCACAGGGGAACTTTAAATCGAATGCATATGCTAAATTGCTATACGAATATGTTGATGCTATGGAGGCTAAAAACTGTTATGTCTGTATGAAACTGCCAGCCTCTGTAGATGAAGGTATCAGATACCATCATCTTCCATTGACTTATGGAATCACATGTAGTTTGTTGCTGAGCATATTTTATGAACGAGATGGGTTCGAATACTATTTTTCAAACTTTGATTCAGTGTTACCAGAAGTGCCGAATTACAAACATTTAAATAAATGGGATTATTATAAGAGTGAAGACAGATTACAGAAATGTTTCCTTCCTTGGAAAACATTAGATACTTCACATGCCCGGAGAAATAATTTGACTTGTAAAGTGTCAGAAATTGATAAAAAGTTTATAGGGCAGGTGGATGATCGATACAGGAGACAAAAGATTTTAAAATCTTCAGGTCAATGGAAAACAGATTGGACCGAGGAAGAAAGGGCACACCAAAGAAAGGGTAGCAATGGTCCAATAGCTCTAGATAGAGAGAAGAGGGGGAAACTGTGCATACACAGAAGTGAAACTTATTACGAGAATGTGTTTGTGGGAAAAGTCAGTTGTGAACATGCTTTCCAATTAGAGTACTATTCTAAAGATTTCTTGAAGGAAATGCAGGTGATCCCAAATGTATATTTTGTCTGTGGGAGAAATGCATACGTGAAACTACCAGATAATTGGTATGGGTCTTGTTATTTGGCAATTGTCTTCCCCAAAATATACCATGCTAAGGATTTAGAAATCATAGAGGAAAAAACACAAGCTAGAGGAAGAAGGGATGTAAGCCCTGAGGAGGTAGTTGGAGACGTGTTTGGTGCTATGTTTCCTATTCTAGAGATAGCACTAAATGATGTCAAGATTAGAAGATTGGCAACAGTTGTAGATAGGTTGTCCGCCAGTACTGCTAGATCACTAATGCTGGTGGAAGGAGAAATGCAATCGATAAGGGCAATGGTTCTTCAGAACCGACTTGCTCTGGATGTTCTGTTAGCCAAAGAGGGAGGAGTCTGTAAGGCTTTGAAGGTCCAGGAATGTTGCACTTACATTCCAGACAATTCAAAACCGTTAGAGAAGTACATTCGAAACATTACTGAAATACATCATGAGATAGAGGATTTGACAAAGGTAACAGTGTGGGAAAAAGTAGGTCAAGGAATGGGTAAAGTTGGAGGTTGGTTTGCCAACCTAGGAAAGAATATCATTTGGTACATACTGAAACCTATTATCATAATAGTGATTTGTATAATCACTTTGTGGGGATTGGTGCGGCTGTATCAATGGTATAGATCAAACAGGTTGCAAAGAACCATGAGAAGGCAAGAGAGGAGATTGACTGCGATGCAGGATAATCAGTACAGGAGTCTAAAGGCTTTAGAGACGATGAAACGAGGGGGTACTGAAACGACTTCAGTTTGACTCAGTCCATACCTCAGGGATGGTGTTTTGAGGGTGATGACTAGTGAAAGTCATCAAAGGGGGGATTGAGAGAGCGCAAATTAAGAAAAACTGTAGAAGTGCACCATATTTACAAGCACGTTGTATTAGTTTAGTGAACAGTATATAAGAGTGTCGAAATTATAGAGTGAAGGTACATAATAGTGTTTAATTAGAATAGAATACTTATATAGAGTGTGAAAAGCTAAATGTAGATGTGTTCAGAGATGTTAGAATGATGTTGAAATCTCATGTTATGTGGCTGTTGTAAGGGAAAATGTAATTCTGCTAAACGTGGAAATGTGTAGGCCACATGGCAGTTCACAAAGAGTACAAGAAACTGATGTATTTCCACATAATCTGGATTTTAATGTTATTATGATTCAAGTATTACTGAACCTAGGACTGATATATATGTTTTATAGACGTTTATATAATCATTGTGTGTAATAAGTTAGAATATTGTTTAAACTAAAGAAATTAAATGTTTTGCAGAAGTGCATAGGCCCGTTTCATGGAATCCTAACAGGCCTGAAAGTCATTTCTTTTGATCTGCATGTGCTCGTTAGAGAAAGGTCGTGTTAGGCACAGGACGCAGAGCCTGTTACATGGTTTACGACTTAAAGATATGGTGGAGGCCGGAATTTGGGGCCCACAGAGAAAGTGTCTTTTGCAGGTGCGAGGGGGTTTTATCAGGAAAGTGATGAATAGACTTTTGTTCAAGAGAGCCTGGCACAGGCCTGGAGGAGTCTTCAGGAATTTCCTGGGGGTACCGTCTTGCCGGAGAGGAGCCTGGGAAGCAAGGTCAACGCTAACGATGGGCCTAGAAGGAGTACCAGCATGGAGCACCAACACCACGTGAAGGGCGTCTCTGGGGGTGTTTCTAATGTAAATGTGATTTTGTATTAGGGACAGCACCCCTGGGTGGAGGCAAGGCAGATGATCTGAGGAACCTAAGAGAGCGGATGGGTAGGCAGATAGGGAACTGCGAGACATCGTTTTGGAACAAAGACTAAGGGAAGTGCGTGATCTTCTTTGGAAGTCACCACTGCTGACACCTTTTTAGGTTAAGATCTTGCTAAGTAGGGATGTCACTTAGTCTAGTGTAGGGACAGTCTAATCTGATTTCTTTCCTTTCTGTAAATGACCCACAAGCTACAGCTTGTGTTTATCCTCGTAACTTTGATAATCCTAGAGTTTGTTTTGGTGATATTCTTCTGCCGACTAAGAGCATTTAGAAAATTCATGTTTGTATTGATACCCGTATATCTTTTGAATCTTATTTTGAGATGTTTGTATCTCCAGTTAAGTTTGGCTTTGTAATAAACTTTTAAACTTTTAAGCTGCAGTGGTTCTTTAGAGTGGAGTAAGTCTTTAACTGATTAACCTAGTAGTGGATTGCCTTTTACTCAATGACAGGTACCAACGGTTCAGTCGACCTGAGTTGGGATCTAGATCTATAACGATAGACCAGAAATCCCGCGTTAACACTGTCATCAGAAAGAGTCCTCAGTATTAGCGGTGTGATGTGACAGAAAACTCATGCGATGTATTTCACTATCTTACACACATAATCTATCTATATGAATATTATAATTCTTTCCACCATACAGTTATATGAATATGGAAATGAATGGCACACTATCAACGCTCATAACACACAACACATCTATACATCTGATAATAAACGTAAGCAACTTTCATGAATGACAGTTATATAGTAATTTTGCACACATTTTTGCATAATTTGCACATTAACTCGCATTTAGGCGGTACATTGTACTTGTGATTGCATATTTTGCACATGTTATATTATGCAGGTTTTGCACAACAAACAACCTTGGATGAATTCACTTCATCTTATTATATGGACATATTGCATAATTTAATTCAATTCATCCGAGAATATCCTTGCAATAGGCAGTTATATTGCACTATGTCTTGCATAATTTGCACATTATTTCGCATTTAGGCGGCAATTTGCACTGGTGATTGCATATTTTGCACAAATGCGTGTTTTGCACAAAAAATAACTGTGGATGAATTTATTTTATAATATGGACATATTGCGTAATTTTGCACATATTCTTTGCGTACTTTGCACATTTATCAGCATTAATGCGATAATTTGCACAAAGGTTGACATCGGGGGTATAAGTTACTTGATGTGTGACTTGTACGCATAAGAACCCTCAAGATTCAATTACGCTGCTTTTTCAACAGCCAAACATTGCGCTTCATGCACATGGCTATGGCATTATTTGCACATTTGCGCTATCTGCACAAAATATGTCATCCTATATGTATTGCAAATGCATACACACATATATATCAGGCAATGATTGTATCCCTCGCATTGAAATATACATAAGAGAAAAGCCTCATGATACAAGTATTTCTTCACTATCTACCATCACGTGGTGTAGCAAATGAAATGAATGTATGTATATAAAAAACAATGGCGTACCGCCGTTTCAACACTGTGATCAAAGGCACTGGATGCCCAAAACGCGTCAATGTGTGGAGTGAGATAAAGGAAAAATAAACTGACCTGTCATTGCAAGCTGCCTGGTGATCCATTGATTTCCATGTTCGCCGAAAGGAAGTGCTGGAAAGGGTTGCTGGTATAGTTATATATATATATATATATATATATATATATATATATATATATATATATATATATATTCAAGAAAACTCGTCCCAAATCCACAAGACTGCCAAATCTGCACAGCTCTGGAAAAACGAAGAGAGGAACCCAGGAATGGTGCCAAACAAGTGTGTTTTATTTCTGCTCAATCTCGCTCAGCATGCCCGCCATTACGCGTTTCGACAGTATCCACTGTCTTGATCACATGATATATATATTCACTGAAAAAACCATAGGTTTCACACCAGTTATAGTTAGGAATTAGCATTTAAAAAAACCTATTAAATTCACTTTAGTCACCGCCCTCTGCAGTCCCACTTGAGTCTGGGACATTATTGCCGCGTCATCGGCGTACAAGAGGATTGGCACAGGTGAACCTTTCACGGTAGGGTAATCATTTTGAAAAAGAGAGAGGTATTGGCCCACTGAATTTATATAATAAGTAAATAGCCTTGGGGCCAAAATACACCCTTGTCTAACCCCTCTTGACAGGGCAAATTTATCGGTACATTCGCCCTGCTTGCCATATCTTACTCTTGCCCCACAGTTAGGATACAGCTCTCTAATGAAGGTGATTATGCGTGCATCAATACCCATCTCGGCCAATGTTGACCATAAAAAGATATGGTCCACGCAGTCAAAAGCACAACTTAAATCAACAAAAGTTATAAAAAGTGACCCACCTCTAGCCTGAGTGTATTTAGCACATAAAAGGGCCAGGTTTAGACACTGCTCGGCAGTCCCTAGGCCCTTCTTAAATCCATATTGGAAGTGTGAGACAACATTGTGCTCTTCCTCCCACTCCTGAAGTCTCTTTAAAATAATCCTCCCTGCTAATTTCATGAGGCCATCCAATAAGGATATTGGCCTGTAGCAGGTCGGGTCGTCTCGCCTGCCCTTTTTAAAAATAGGGACCACTATTGTGTCCGACCAAGTTTCAATAAACCCCTTTTGATTGCCCTTGTTCAGCACATTTGTAAGCAGAGGGGCCCAGAAGTGTGGTTCAGCTTTGTACACGTCTACCGGGGTACAGTCTGGCCCTGGAGCTTTACCTGCTGCACTGGCCCTAATTGCATCCTGCACTTCACCTACTGAAAAAGTAACATCAATCGGGAATGGGGAGACTGGGAGATGGGTGTCCGTCCTGCTTTCTGTAGTTTGGGGAGATATTGGAGTCCGCCCTATCGAGATGGTAACGTCGGCTGGCTTTGTGTGCTTATATAATTGCCTAAAATGTGTGAGCCATCTATCGCCCGTTATTGCCAGATCTATTTTATTTCCACTATGATTCGGTTGGTACAAAGATTTGACCAATCTCCAAAATTTAGTGGTATTTTTCTGGGAGGATGCTTCTCTTAGTGTGGCCCAGGCTTGCTTTTTTAAGGCCAGGGTTCTTTCTTTTAATACACGTTTATATGCTTGCCTAGCACTGCGGATTATGTGAGGGTCCCTCGGTTTAAGGGCCAAAACTTTTTTAAGGGCTTTTAGTGCTTTCGTGCACTTCCCATCAAACCACCCTTCTCTAGGTGTGTTATTATTATTCGCTGCCCGGGTCAGCAAATTTTTAATCCGATATTGGATATTGGCAAAAGCTATCATGACAGAAGAGGGGTCCGCATCTTCCCCAAGGCAAACATTAACATCATTTACAGACTCGGAGAGTAGCTTTTTCAGAAACACACTGGGGACAATCTTCTCCCATTTCACCACGTAGCCATTAGTTTTAGATAGTTCTATCCTATAAGGATACATGCGATGGGTGGGATTTTTAACATTTCGCTCCTTTACTTTTACACTGATGGAAAGGGGGTAGTGGTCGCTGAATACATCCTTGCCAACCACCCACGAGATCAAAAACCCAAACTTGGCAGTGGTTAGTATAAAGTCAATAGTTGAGTTGCAACCTCTACCAAAGAAGGTTGGCTCAAACTGCACAGGTGCGGGACAGATCTGGTTGGCAAAACCAAGATCAAAATTAAAAACAAAAGTGTTTAACAGCATCCCCCTCTTTGTGTGAACAAAATGAGTTGGAATTTCCTCACCAAAATCTGCAAGACCGCACAAAGGAGAATCGGACTGTGGGCAAATCGTACAGTTAAAGTCCCCTACCCAAATTATTATTGCCCCCTTAAAGTGATCCACAGAATGCAACATCAGACGTGACATATATGACATGGTGGACTCCAGTTCAATATCAGACATATTATTGTAAAAGTTCACCAGTACAATATTCTCTGACATGCCCCACTTAAAAGATAAAATTTGGAAGTGGGTACTGGAGAAGAATTTGTGGATCTTAACCTTTGCTGTTGTTGAAACATAAACACAGAGACCCCCCTTATTATGACCCTGAGCTGACAGCGTGGCCGAGGAGTGAAAAGTTTGGTACCCCAGAAGATGAACTTCTTCACAACACCAAGTTTCTTGGAAACATATGATGTCGTGCATGTGAATAACATCTAACCAGGCTTTGTTGTGAACTTTACTGGCTAGCCCCGCAACATTCCATGAGAGAAGTGAATTAGAAACGGGTACATTACTAATGACCCCACGTGTGCGGCCAGCATTCACACAAGGTATATCTGATTGCTGAGTTGGAGTGATTCGGGTAAGGGAAAGAATTGAAGGATTGAAAGTGGAACAATTGAGCGTGGACAGTTGGGGCAAGTATTGTGTGGAGCCAAGTAGCAAAGGTTCACCAGAAGAATCCATCCCCGCCACCATACTGCCCTGATGGCTCTTAGGCTGCTTTTTAAACGGGCTAGATGACAAGAAGTGGGCCGATACGCACTGACTGTACTGCGAGCCCACAGAAGGCTTAACTTTATTAATCGACTTATGAAGTCATTCATTGTCATCTAAGCCTGAGAGCGGATGGTAAAAATTGGACAGGGGTATATTCCAGATATCTTTAGGGTTATGATGTTTTGGATCGCCCCAGTGCACGCTGGGGTTATGAAAATTTCTCGGTGGTAGGGGTGCCTGACTGGGCTGCAACCAGAAATCATTGGTATTATCATAGTGATTCCAACCCCTTGGTGTTCACATGCCATCCATACTATGTGGGGCAAATAATCTATGCGAGATTGGGGCAGAGGGGTGCAAAGGGTAGGGGAAGGGAGTATTGTGGCCCGTATGATGTTTATGAGATGTAGAAATGGTAGGGCCACCGGGGGCTTTTTGGCGACCATAGCTATCAGAATGGTAAAATCTAGACCGAGCTGGTGGTTGTCTCAGCATGGCCTCGGGATAGAAGTAGCTTAAGTTATGGGTTGAGATTCCCCCCTCTCCTGTTCCAGGATACCAGTCACTGATGTATGTGACCAACCTGTGATCTTTGAAGTTAACTAAGATCACATCGCCTTCAATATCCTTGGGTCTGCTACCTACCCAGTGGCATCGCCTGGCCGAGACGATATCGCCATTTAAATGTGGCGGAAGTGGTCTGTTTCTCCTCAACCAATAGATAACCTTGTTTTTTAAATTGGCCTGATGTTCAGGGTTACCTTCTGGCGGGGGCGGAACTCCTGTAAGTGCTATAACATAGTTTATGCACTCAGGTGGTAGGTCAGCGGTATTCCTTGATCTTCTATTAGATTGATGTGTTACAGTAAAAGGGGGTTTTGAATTAATGCTATTATTGGAATGCGTACTATGGGGCCTTGTAGTGGTATGAAGTTTTCCTACGGTCAAGGATTTTTCCAATACAGTGGTATTGATATTACTATTATTACTATTTTTGGCATTGGGGTTACCATTCTGGGGGAATTTTGGTGACCCAGCTATAGATGGTGCAATTGCCTTAGGGGTACCGGTCACCGTCTTAGGTGGTTTAGATTCTTTAGTGGGCTGTGGTAAGTCTCTCGTGATGTTCGATTTAGGGCAAGGAATCCCCTTTTGTTCTTGTAAGATTTTGTCGACGTTCTCCCCTAATCTTTTGATCCTTTCAGTAAGGGGAAGGATCAACGCCTTAATAAGGCGGTCGATGTCATTCAGTAACCCTGCGTAACTGGGTACCGAGATTGAGTTGGCGGTCATCTCTTTCGCGGGATCTACAGTCCCTACCTTGACTGGGATAGTGAATGGAATGTGTGGCACTTGAATGGGAGGAGCGGTTCTCCTTTTAATTATAAGCTTCTTTCTTCTCTTCCTTGGTGGAGAGCCAGAGGGGATTATACCAGAGGGGGTTTTGAGACTCTTAGTCGAGTCCCTAAGCGGTGATATTGGAGGCTGGCCCTCGGGAATACTCTTGGTATGATGGTCAGGTCCAATTGGTGTAAACACAGGGGAAGGTATGCCTATATCATAAAGGAGAGCTGATTCCGCAGAAGGAGTGCTTAGATCAATGATCTGGGTGTCAAGTACCTGGGAATGAATGGAGTCAGAAATAGTAATAATGTCCTTCTGTACCGGGGGACTAGTCTGGAAAATGAGGGGAATGCCTTCTATAGAAGGGGAAGTATTGACATGATCTACTGGTGTGGTAAGATCCATGGGGGACGATAGAGTTGTTATGGTTGCATCCAGGGGCTGAAGAGTCCTTAGTTTTAATTTTTCAATGGAGAGACGTCGACCCGCTCGTTTCTCTGCCAGAGTGAGCTCCCGGTCTACATCAGTCTTGATTTTGGCAAAAAATTTGTCCAAAGGTCCAAGCAAGGGAGACCCTTGTATGGCCGGCGCCTGGGTAACCTCAGAGGTAGACATCACTGAGGACGTATGGGGACGTGTAAGGCAAGAGGCAGGATTGGGAAACACTAGTCTGATTAACAAGAAAAAGGCACTAAAATAGAAAAAGCACAATTCTACCAGGAGGTCAGCTACCACAGAAATATAACAAAATTCGGGAAGTCTAACTTACAATCTGCAAGGGCAAAGAGAGTGAGCCCGGCCCGGCCGCTATCGGCCCCGGACGGCCACAGACGGTCCCGCCCTTGTCCCGGGCTTCTCCCGGCGCCCTCCCGCGCGCTCCCGCGCAGCGGGAACGATAGGTCTTCTATGTAGCTGTCCAATAGGCTACCGGGAGGGCGGGGCCGGCAGGGAGAGCAGCCCAGCTGGACTAAGGGCGCGCGGGGACTCCTGGTCCTCGGAGTCCACCGCTGTCGCTCGCAGCCCTGCCGGTCAGTCCAGGTAAGCGCCCCTTCTCTGTCCTGAAAACCGCTACAAGCCGCGAAGCGGGACCCGCGAAGCGGGTCCGGCGAGATGTAGCGGCTGAGATGCTGAGATGTAGCAGGCTGCAACAAGCTTCCTCTATGGAGTAGGTGGTGCCTTGGAAGGGCTCGGCGTTTGTGCAGTGTATCCCATATGTAGTTACTGATAAAGACACTAGTGAGACAGTCATTCACTCACTAACACACACATGTACACACTCATCCACCCATACAGTCCTGCACATATGCTGTCTTCAAAACACATACAAAGAGAGAGTCAGTCATTCATGCATCTATGTGCTAAGTAATACCCCCACCAAACCATACAAACACTCATACTGATACTAAAAAAAACATCTAATAACCCATATACATACACATGTAGCTACTCACCAACCCATGCAGCCACTTATACACAAAGTGAAACACTAATACATATATTTAAATATTTAAACATTACTCACTAACATATGCATTCACTAAGATACACTTAATGAGCGAGTTAACCAATCAATTTTTTTTTAAAACATCCATGTAAACACCTATTTAAACATTTATTCTTCCATCAACTTTTACATATACATATATAACACATAATTATTTTTTAAAAATGTACAGATTCACTGGATGGTGTCATCAGTGATGTCATGAGTGATGTCACTGACCATGTCATGAGTGATGTAATATGTGACGTCATCAGCAGTGCATTGCACGCGCAAGTTATAGTGAGTCCAACTAACTATAACGTGGGAATTTCAATGGTTTTATGCGAGTAAAACTTCCAGCTAACTATAACTGGTGTGAAACCTATGTTTTTTTCAGTGAATTTAATAGGTTTTTTAAATGCTAATCCCTAACTATAACTGGTGTGAAACCTATGTTTTTTTCAGTGAATTTCATAGGTTTTTTAATAGCAAATCTCTATAGGTATGAAATGTAATATTTTTTATAACGAATTTTATATTGTATAATTATGTAATAGTTTTTTTTTTTTGCCCCGGAGCGCCCCCGGGGGGGCGCGTACCGATGCGCTCACTGGTAAGCGCAGTGCTACGGCGCGCCCCGGGGCGCGTACCGGTGAGCGTCCCGTTAGCGCTATTCCCGCGAACTAAAACAACGTCGTGACGTATCGCGTAGCCGCGTGATGCGTCTTATGACGCACGGCGTAAGCGCACCCGGAAGCGCCCGAGCGCATACCATCGCGCAACGTAAGCGCCGCCGGTCTCTACCGTCTCTCCCTTTCCCTCACTCCTTTCTCTGCCTCCTTCTGCTCTTTTTCCATCTTACCGCCCGTTGTCTCTCCATTACCTACATCACCTGTCTCTGATCCCCATCTCTCTTTACTCCACCTCTCTTGTTCTCTCTCTCATTATCTCTATACATTACCTCTTCCTACCTCCCTCTCACCGTTTCTCTACCTCACCTCTGTGCATTTCTTCTGACAAGTCTCATTTCTGCTTCGATGAGTCATTGGTCACTGCTTAGTGAGAAAAGTGCAAAACTAGAAAGAAAAGGGGAGTGACAAGGCCTGGAAAGGGGAAAATTATCAGATTTTACCTGAAGGAATGGTGAAAATCCTGGATGCAATACTTAGATGTTTCCTGTTGCAGTTAGAATGCAAGTTGTGATGGGAAATGTATTTGTAGTTACAGATAAAGTGATAGTAAAGTTACATTTTCAAAAGCTACTTGCATTTGTTTAATTTTGATATAATGCACTAGTCCACTAAATATCCGCCAAATAACTAAGAATGGTTAATGCATCATTTTCACCCTAAAACAACACCAGGGTAAACATTAATGAGTCACTTTGTGTTTCTTGTCTGTTCTTCAGGTCCCGTTACTATTTACTGATGTTTTTACTCCTTTTATTAAGTGTGCCCTTCCTAATCACAGGCATATCTGTTACTCATTTATAGTAAGTGTGGGCACAATTGCATAACTTTTTCCTGAGAAATTTCGTGAAATTCCATACATATTTCACAAAATGACACTTTTAGAGTAAAATATGGTGTGCCGGTCTCTCTCATAACTTTTCACTTGATTGCATTCTTCAAGTAAAAAAGACTTGTGAAATACCAGCCAGAGACTGTATTCAGCCAAAAAGGTATCTTTGTGAGATATTTTCTGTGCAGATGAGTCTCGAAATAGTGTAATTAAATATTTCAAGTAATTCTAGCAATTTCTCATGACCCAAAATTAAGAAATTACATGAGTTTCACCAGCCTAATCACAATTTTTCCAAGGTCTATTTTTGTGCAATGTATTTGTGTGTTCCCTCTTGCCTATTTGGAAATATGTTCTTGGACATCGATTTAGAATCTCTCACTCGAGGAGGAGCTTCGTGCGCAACCAAGATGGCCGCGTGAGCTTAGGGCTCCCGAGACCCTCGCAACCTCCGGCATATATCCTGAGGATAATCCTGACTTTCCTACGTCTCCGTGAAGATGAACCACGGTAGACGCGAACGCTGCAATCAGAATTAGAATCAGACCCGGGGTGCCGAAGTTGTGCCGATTGAGAGCTGCGGCCTTCTACCCCCGCGATGCCCGGCGGTGGTGTAGGTGTGATGCCCGAGCTGGAGTTGAACAACATCGGCCAGCTGTGAAGGAGAAGACCGGGTGGGCCTACTTTCACTTTCGTTTCTGCTGGAAGAGACGATCCCGCATGAGCAGTCATCAGTCTCCTGCTGTTGTAGTTTGACCTGCGCCCCAGTGTTAACATTTATGAGTTGCATGACTTCACAGCGACTCCGAAGCCGCACTCTTGGGTCGATTTTGGACTCCTCGCCGGCGGCTTAGTGAACCATATTTTTCGACCTCGCCTGTACATTGGATGCGGCCTACTACTCGGCTCTTGTGTGTTGTCGCCCTCTGACCTTTGTGGTAACCGTCTACACGGCCCCTCCCCATGGCTGGCAAGCCAGAGGGGGACAAGCAAAGGTCTAAGCCCACTCGACGAGGTGGCTACACCCAAACCAACATCATGGATCGCTATGCTCAGGCGAAGGTATCACCCGGTGGGACGAGTAAGACGCCCGAGGGAACAAAGGAATCGTCGACCCCGATGGCAGACCTCACTCTGCAAGACGTGATGGTCGCTATTGATGGGATCCAATCGTCTCATGGCAAACAGATGGAGACGCTGGCTCATAAACTCGACACTGTTGCCATAGATGTGAATTTGATACGCACTGACCTAGCGAAAACTAACGAGAAGGTCAAATCACTTGATATTAAAACCTCTGCCCTGACGGACGATGTTGTTGAGATTCAAACGGAGATCCGCAATTTGAGGGCCTCTAATGATTTCCTTGTGCGTCGCCTGGAGGATTCCGAAGGGAGATCTTGGCGGAACAACGTTCGCATCATAGGTGTTTCAGAACAGGCCGAAGATTCTGCGACCGATCTCTTTGTTGAGAACTTGATCACGAACCACCTCGCCCCCAAAGGGCTCAGTAACTTTTTTGCTGTGGAACGTGCCCACAGAGTCCCTGGTGGGAGACATAAGACTGGGGCCCCTCCGCGGCCTATTATCGCCCGGATTTTCAACTTTAGTGACAGGGACGCTATCCTGCAGGCTTCGCGTTTGAGTGGGCCCATGAAGTTTGAGAACACCACCATCAGCTTCTACCCTGATTTTACTCAGGCAGTCCAGAAGCAGAGACTCGGATTTCTGGGGGTGAAGAGGAGACTTCGTGAGATGGGACTTAAGTATGCCATGCTTTTTCCGGCTAAACTGCGCATTGAACATGCTGAGCGAACTTATTTTTTCGACCGACCAGAAGTGGTGGCCGACTGGCTTGAGACACTCCCGGCCCACCGCCCGCAGGAAGGGCAGAGCGGTGGGGCTGAGGGCGGAACGCCGGATCAAGAATGACTCTTTTGCGTTTGTTTGGCTCCTGGGTTCCTGCAGACTTTGAACTATGATTCGTTGACTGTGCAGTAAGATTCACGGAGACACTTGGGGAGGGGTGGGGGGAATCGGGGGGTCGTTTTCCTCCTCCACCTAGACTTTCCGTAGATTAGTTGGGATGTGGGGGCGACAGGCACACTGCAAGTTGGAGTGGCTTTTTGGTCTTATGCAGGGGTGCAGGGGGGGGGGTTGTTGTAACGGGATGGGGTTGGGGGAGGTGGGTTGTGTTTGTTTTTGGAGTTTTGTTTTCGCAAGGCAATGCATCGTCTACATGTCTGTTTCAGGTGCTGACTGTTACGTGTGGCTGGGATGTCCACTTTGTATGAGATGGGGGTAGGGGGCTGAAACTATTGAGTTGGAATGTGAACGGACTGGGATATAGGATCAAGCGGGGTGTAGTGCTGCAGCTGATCAAACGCCATTCCCCTGATGTTGTCCTGCTTCAGGAGACCCATTTGGTCGGGAACACGTGTCATGCAATGAATAGGAGGGGTTACCGTTTGGTTGCTCATGCGGGGTTCTCATTGGGCTCCCGAGGGGTTGGTATACTCCTTAAAAATTCATTTCCTCTGGAGATCGACACGACGATACTGGACGATAGGGGCCGCTATGTTGTTCTTACTGGCCGTTGGGAGGGTAAGGCGCTGTCCCTGGTATCAGTATACGTTGCAATCCACTACCTTTGCGGACCTAGGGCAGACTCTCCTAGATCTCCCTGTGGGGCCATTGATACTGGGTGGTGACTTTAATGCGGTCGTTTCAGGTACTTTTGATAGACACCCACCGAGGGACCTCAGGGGCTCACAGAGTTGGCTACATGACTTTATTGGTACTTTGGGTCTGGCTGATTGCTGGAGATTGTTGCACCCCTCTCAGCGACAGTATACATTTCACTCTGGTGCACATGGTAGTCTTTCGAGAATTGATTATGTCTTGGTACCTGCCGCACAAGCGACGTCTGTGGCAGAAATTAGGCACATGGCTAGAGGAATCTCTGACCACTCTCCTGTTTGGCTTCGAATGGACCTCTCTGTGGGATCGGAAGGGAGGGTTGCGCCAATTAATCCCTGGTACCTTCGTAATCCTAAAACACGGTCTGCCTTGGTAAAATCACTTGACTTATACTTCCTGGAAAATGAGGGTTCCGTGTCATCTGCGATATCGCTTTGGGAGGCCTTTAAGGCGGTTTGAGGGGACAGGCTTTGTCGCTGATCTCCGGTGTCAAAAAACAAAGAGATGAGGCTGTAGTTGAGATTGAAACGGAGATAGCAGGCCTGGAGTCTGTTCTGGAGCATGACCCTACCCGCGCGAACATGCATCTACTGCGACTAAAGCAATTAGATTACAAGGCGTTGGTCACTGTGGCAGCTAAGACTATGTTCCGCGAGCAACAGGGCCGTCTCTATGATGTGGGAGATAAGGCAGGGAAATTGATTGCTTGGCTGGACAAAAAGGAGAGAGTTCATCGCATAGTGCCTGTGATTGAGATGGCCTGCGGTACGCGGGTGTCTGATCCGCTTAAGATTGTTGAGTGCTTTGCGGACCACCTCAAAGCTGTGTATTCTTCTGTCTCGGACAGACCGGAAGAGGACTCCCACTTACTGTTGCGAGACATAGCCCTTCCCAAGCTTACTGAAGAAGACAGGGATTTTATGGACTCTGCGATAACCGCGGAGGAGGTTGCCATCGCAATTCGTTCCTTGCGTTCTGGTAGGGCCATGGGACCGAACGGATTGCCGATAGAACTGTATAAGTTGCGACCTGATAAGATAGCCCCCTATTTGCGAGATATGTGTTTGGAATCTCGTGAATGTGGCACTCTCCCTCGGGACCAGCGGCTGGCGATGATTGTGGTTATTCATAAAGAGGGAAAACCAAGAGACCAGTGTGGGTCGTATCGGCCTATATCGCTTCTGAATGCCGAGCCAAAAATTCTAGCTAAGGTTCTTGCGAACCGGTTGATTACGGTCATTAGTGACCTCATCCATACGGATCAATCTGGCTTTATTCCACACCGGAATACTGCCCTGAACCTCAGACGGCTTCACGGAGTTCTCGCGAGGGCAGCGTCATTGCGTGAGCCGGCCATTTTGGCGTCCTTGGACGCCACGATGGCTTTCGATACTATCGAGTGGCCGTATCTGTGGGCAGCACTAGCCAAGTTCGGTTTTGGTACCGGATTTATAGGATGGGTGCGGCTTCTTTAGGGAAAAACCCCGGGCGCAGGTGTTGGTGAATGGTCGCGTCTCGGTTCCTTTTGATCTTGGGCGTGGCACCCGTCAGGGATGCCCGCTTTCACCCCTTCTGTTCGCCTTGGCCCTCGAGCCCCTTGCCGCCTGGGTTCGTTGGGAGCCATCTATAAGAGGAATTCGGTGGTCCCCTGAGCACGAAGATCGCATCTCGCTCTATGCAGACGATATTCTATTATATCTGACCTCGCCCAGGAAATCCTTAATGTTTTTTTGTGATGTCCTAGCCTCCTTCGGGAGGAACTCGGGTTTGATGATCAATTGGGCGAAGTCCTACCTCTACGTGATCTCAGGGGACCCGCCCCATTCAGGTGACACAGGCAGGATTTCAATATTTGGGTATTTGGATTACCGCAGACCCCGTGGCTAGATATGAACGCAATCTCCTTCCGCCCCTGGTTAGGCTACAGCGTGATGTCTTGGGTTGGCGTAGGCTCCCACTCTCACCACTAGGGCGCGCGGCCCTTTTTAAGATGATGTCCCTACCTCGATTCTTATACGCACTCCAAAACACGCTAGATGTGGTCCCCGCCAGTTATTTTCGTAAGATTGAGAGCCTCCAGAGGAAATTGATATGGGATGGCCAACCACGCATTGCCCAGTTAACTCTTCCGTGGTACGACGGGGGCATCGCACTCCCGGACATCAGGAGGTATTATTGGGCGTCCCAACTTAGTGCCATCAATCATGGCATGTATGGCCCTGCACTGAACCCGGCATATGAGATGGATAAATTGTTGCTTCCGGGGGTAGCTACTCTAGAGCTCTATACTCGACATCGGTGGTCATTGTCTGGGCCAACTAGAACGGCCGTCCGAGAGTGGCATGATGCTACCGCCTCCTTGGGCTGGAGGGGCCGACTGACTCTGGTGACCCCACTCTTTGACTCTGAAAGGCTTGGTAATTTGTGGAAATCCAAAGGGTTCGAAAAGTGGGATCTCATTGGACTTAGCAAGGTGGGGGATTTGTGGGTTAAGGGACAGGTGAAATCTTTTGATGTTTTGAAAACGGAATTTGAGCTGGGGGACTCAGAGTATTTCAGATATATACAGATCTGTCATGCTTTGATGTCGGTTTTCACTAGCGGTGAGTCGGTTCCCGAATCGACTCCGCTGGAGGATAGATTGCTAGATGGTCACGTTCCAGACAGTACAATTTCCCTGGTTTACAAGAAACTGATTAATGACAGAGCAGATCTCCTGTTACCACTACGTGACCGGTGGGTACAAGACGGTCTCGAGTTAGATGATGAGGACTGGCAATCTGCTGTCTCCTCGCCTAAGGAGATTGGGATCCCTGCGAGACTCCGACTGGTCCAACTTAAGATTCTGCACAGGGTATATGTCACTGGTACCCGTCTAGTACGTATGGGTTTTTCTGAGGAGGGGCTCTGCAAGCGGGGCTGTTCCTCGGTGGGGACATTTCTTCATATTCTTTGGGAATGTCCTGAGGTTGTTGCCTATTGGAACGGAGTATATAAGGTGATGGAGGAAGTCACGGGTGTCTCTCTCCTACCGGAAGCTAGGTGCTGTCTTTTGAATGTCTGGGAGCCCACAGATTATAATGCGGGCCAGACTCAGTGGGCGACCCTGGGTGCCATGATAGCAAACACGTGATATTGCACAATTGTGGGGTTCGCAAAGACCACCTCAGGTCGAACTTTGGAAGGAAAACATGGACTGGTGCATGTTGCGTGAAAAAACTGTGTATGTGGCCCGGGGCCGTCCACGGAAATGGCAGAGTGTGTGGGGACTGTGGAACGCTTACCGTAGAGATCTATGCACTCCCCCAATGATGGATAACATTGATGCTCCGATGTCTCCCTAGCTCTGTTTTCACTGATTGTAATTTTGATTTATTGTTTGCCCCTATGAATCCCCCCCCCCCTACATGTAATGTTGATTTTTCTCTTATTCACTGTCTGGCCTTGCGCCCGTGACAGCACTCTGTATTTGTTTATGCCTTGCTTGTTTTTATAATCAATAAAAATAAATACAAAAAAAAAAAAAGAATCTCTCACTCATATGTTTTTCTTTGCCACCTAATTTTACTGCTTTGTAACCAGGCCCACTGGAATTATGTGGCAGCAGTATTTTCCGCATAGTGATGGATTTGCTGCCTTTGCCACATAATCCATCACCTGCTGCACAATCAACCGATTGTAACAAACAAATGTTTCTAGTTCAAATGAATCAAAATGTATTAAAATTGCAGCAACATTTGCAGCAACGCGTGTTGCCACGCAGTGGAAGGCCCTATGCAAAGGTTGACTGCTCACCTTTCCTTTGCTTATTATTGGATTTTTTTGTTAAACTACTACTAATGAGGTGAAGCATTTGCCCAGACAGTATTAATATGTGTAAAATGACACAATTTGACTTGGGTCTTGCACAGGGGCAACGACGGACAGAGCGGGGCCTCCATTTTCCTGAGCTGGGTCCAGGATAGGTGAGGTCTAGTCCCCGGTCGATCTGGATGTGAGACACACCAGTTAGATACAGAGGAACATGAATATGGACTAATATGTCCATTGATATCCTTTTTCATTATTTATTAATACACAATTTTTTCTTTGTACGCACACCAGCGGTAGCAATTTATTAGAACAGAGGCCCTGAAGAAAGCCGAGGGATCTCTTCTCCCTACTGGCTGAAACATGTTGGCCCCCTGGTGACAGTTGAATATTTGTTTGAGACTGTCTTATTGCACTGTTCTTGATTTTAATTAGAGGGAAAGACAGCATTCTGAATAAAATGCTTTTTCCTTGTCTCTCTACTCTATTTTATTTCACCACTTTTTCATTTTTTGCACTGCACATATTCCCATATGACGTTATCTTCCTCATGGTCAGCACAGTGTTTGTGAGCTTGGACTCATTGAATATTCTATAGATTGGGTGTGGAAAAAGGTCTCAATGACCTAGAGACAGACCGCCCCATGACTTTGGATGACCACATGAGAAAATAGATCATTGTATGACATTTGATGGGAATCCATTACTCACTTAGATATTTTCTGAGTCTCACTAGCAATCACTTGTTATTTTTATTATGGTTCACTGTTGTGTTCTTCATATAAAGGCTTTACAGGAATTTTGTATCCTCAACTGATTTGATAACAGTTGCGCCTGCTTTATAGTTTAGCACATTTGGCTCTCTATAGGTGTTACAATTTTGAAGTAAGACTATCACAGGGATTGAATTTTATGGTGTCTTGGAGGTGGTTTGTTTAAAGACGTGTGTAAATCAAAATGTATTTCTGTTTTGCGTTAAAAAAAACATCCGGTCCCCTCCCAATACAGAGTGTTGGACCAGCAAGATCGATATTACAAATCCAAATGTCAAGGCTTTTATTAATCTTGCCAAGATCTTAAAATTCATTTCTTGTTTGATTTGTGGTCAAAGGAGAAGCAAAAGGCAATAATTAATTGAAGCATTCCAATAAAAATCCGTGTTTTATTCAAAGGCGAGTTACATGGGAACAGCTCTCCATGTTCCCTTTAGAAGTGCATAGTACCGAACACTGGTATAAAAGCGCCTTGTCAGAGGTCTGAATCACAAACCGTGCCACAGTGTTCCCTATTCTACCCACTAGGTGGCAGTAAAACCCAGTATTTATCTTCTGGACATTTCCTGGACCAAAGTTATTGCTTAAAATCATACATTTCATATTCCATATTCAGCAGGTGATGGGGATAAATAAGAGAGCCACAATTTTGCTTCTCAGGAGTGACTGGTTAACAGATGTTTTATAAGATGTTTTAACTCTAAGTGTGATTAGTAAAATTAATGAAGCTTGAAGTAAATGCTATGAGAAGAACTTACTGAGCAGAGAGGTATTTTATGTTTCCATCTATTTTCATGATATGTTTGACAAAGAAACCACATTCAAAAAACGGATTTGCCATTCAGGTTCATCTCTGTTCATTTGGGTTGCACTTTGATAACTACATATTTTCATTCATTATAATTATAGTATATATACTATCTATAAAGATTGGCGGTTCTTAATTGCATCTAAGAAAATTCTCAACTAATAGGCGCTAAAATATCCTAACTAGATTATATTTAGCATCCTAAGATGAATAATAGCCTTAGCCTACCCCGCAGGGATTTAAACATGGAACCTTCATAACATACACACATGCACACACACACAGGCACACACACAAACTGGAATTTGCATTGCTACCAACATTATACCCGCCTTGGAAAGCGCGCACAAACACACACACAAACTTGAATTGATACCCAGAATCTGTTCACATGGAAACCTGAAGTGGCATCGACATTGGCATCCAGATTGCACCCGCCTTGAAAAAAAACGCGAGGAGCTGAGCTGCCACTTTTTTAGGGATTCGAACTGCACATGCACACAACATGCTTGCACATATTTACACTTGCATGGGCACCTAACATTGCACCTTCACCGACAGCTGCCCTGCACTCGAGCACACACGACAACTGTATCTAAATAGCAGCCTAACTGGCATCTGCATTCTAGGGTGACATCATTCCAGGTCATTACGGATGCCGTTTCCACTACTGGAGTTTCTTGTCTACCTTATTGCATTCTGGATGTTGTAGTCTTGTTTGGCTTCCATTGAACTAAATAGACGTTGCAGGACCTGGCATTCTCTGTAGGGTCTCCACAGATTTCTGCCTTGTTTTGTTGAACCCTTTTTTTTGTTGCCTTTTAGGACTCTGTGCACTTTTTCTCTGCTAACCAATGGTAAACTGTGCTCCTTTGAAAACAAGGTAAAATTGTCCTATACCTGATTGGTATAGTTAATTTACTTATAAGGCCCTATGAAATGGTACTGCATGTACACAGGGTGTGTAAATTAGATGTTGTTAGCCGGCAATAACACACATTGTGCCACCCACTAAAATATCACTGTAAAACATGTCGCTGGCTTGCCACTGCAGCCTTTAGGGAAATCTTAATCTGCCATTTCGACCTTGCAAAAGAAACCATTTGCCAAGCCTATACATTCCTTCTTAATACTTATACACCACTGCTAAGGTAGACCCTAGAGGCACACAGGGCAGGGTGCATGGTATTTAAAAAGTAGGACATGTGAGTTTATGTTTTCCATGCCCTGGCACTGAAAAACTCCTAAAAAATATGTTCAATGTTTTAAGGCTATCTCTTTCATTGACTAATGCAATAGTTTACCTTATTACACGCAATATGTGATAACTTCATGTTAGGATCAAATAGAAATATGCTGTTTATACTCCAATGAATTGCAGTTTAAAATACTCTTCAATGGTAAAGTCGGATTTTGAGTTACAATTTTGAAAGCACCACTTTTATAAAGTTGCAATATTTTCTCTCCTAAACCAAATATACCTTTCTGTCCAGGGCCACATTACTGTGAATGGCACTCCTGTATTTTTTTTTGTATATTGCTTCTAGCAACAGAGACAAAAGGGGCTTAGGTGTGAAGGGAGAAGTTGTTCCTGAAAGGATGGCTACAGAAGAGTTATGTCCTGCCATGAATAGACTTCAAAGGACCCAGCCTGCAGCACATACAAGGGAACCTCCCGTCAGGCCTACCCTTGTCTTTGTAATGCCAAACAGTTTGGAGCCATACCCAGGGGAGGGGAAGAACTAACCATAACCACTTTTGGGGGTAGGCCAGGGAATTCCCCATACAAAGACTGGCACCAGGTATAAGAATGGCACCTTTAGAACCATTCATCAGAAAACTCCTGGACTGGTGGAAGATTAAGAAGAAAGACTGCCCTGCTATCTGAAGAAGGAAGATTAAATCTGCTTGCCTTGAACCCAGGCTCACCAGAAGTGAATCGAATGACCGCCTGTTAGAGCTAAAGAGACAAGACAAGCTTTCAGAGATGTCCTTCAACTGCCGAGCTGACCAGCACCAACTAGACCCCACCTAGACATTCCTGAGCCCTGCTGCTGGCCTCTGCTGGAGTGAGACCTGATTCCCAAGAGGTACCCCCCAGGTCCTGGATCCTTAGTTGGCAACAGAGAGTACTTCTCCTGAAGAAAAAGTGATGATACAGAAGGTTTGGCCTCCTCAAGACTATGAAGAGACCTCTTTGCACGGAGAGTCGGTTGCTCGCGACGATAACCAATGTGAAGTCAGAGCACCTGCTCTTTACGCGACAGTGACAGTCTGCATCAACCTCCAACTTGAAGCACCAGCAACAACTGGCTTTTCTTGCGACAGCAGCAACCGTCCACAGCACCTGACCCACTCCTCGTACCGACAAAGACCTCCGTGTGACTCCCGCTAACGCAAACAGCATATCATCATGTGTGCTTGATAAGATATCTCTTCAGTAGGACAAAGCTTGTCCCTGTACTCGGCCAATGATCCATCGTCATTGTCATGAGCTTGGGCTTTTCCCCCGGGCCAGTGCGTCTAGATAACCAAGAGTGCCGCCTTGTGATTTTTTGTGCTCTTTTAACCCCAAAAAAATTACAACTAATATATCTGGTTCTACTGAATGGATTTTTGTCATTTGTTGTCAACTTCTTCAGTAAAATATAATCATTTTTTCCGGATTTTTCTTGTGTCTTGTTTTCACTTTATTAATGTTTGAGTGCTGCATTAAAAAATTACACATTGCCTCAAAATTAAGCCTAATTGCTTTTGTGCCAAGCTACCAAAATGTTAAGCACAAGTTTCTTTTGTAACTTTTGTGATTCACCCTGACAAGGATTGTGTTTTTTATGTCAGTGCGGCCTCCTCCAGTTTCCACTATTAACTCAATTTCTAACAGACTGACACACCTGAAAACAATGATTTGTAGGAGAAAAGGTCAGGACTGGAGACAATGGTGTAATGAAATGGAGGGGGGTTGTTATCGTACTGGACTGACACCCTACTTGGTAACTAAGATTGATTCATACAAATGCTAAAGGACATAAGACTGGCAAGTTTGGGAGTTAGGCTGCGGTTTAAGAAAGCGACTCGCAAGCAATATGAGAACAAATATGGCAAAGTGGTGGGTTTCAACATGTGACATGGTGTGTACGGTGTATCTATACAGAGATAATACCCTTGTATGCTTGAGAGACTCAGAATGAGATGTCCCACATATGCTCAAGAGGCTTGATGAATTTGGCGGGCTGTCAGGCCTGTGTACCAAAAGGTGGTCTAAGTCAGGTTTGTTCCATTTTTGGAGCATTGGCTCACAGAGGAATGTACTAAATGCCAGAGTTGGGGTTACTGTGGCAACCTAATATCCTGAAATACTTAGGGATCAAGATCACCCTAGCCAAGACAGTGGAATAGATATGAACATCGTCAAGGTCGTGGACAGCCTGCTCTGCTCAATTTGTTTCTGGTCAAAGCTTCCCCTCTTGACAAAAGGGTAACAGTGCAATGATAAAACTGTTGATCCCTCTTGGTGCATGTTTACCTTCCAAGGAGTAACCTGTCTACAACACAGATCTAAATGTTCATAAAGTATACAGAATGTTGGCAAACTTGGTATGGGCTTACTTTTGACCCAGGATTAAGCTGAGTCCTTGTAAACACTTGTACGAAAAAGGAGGCCCAACCCTTCCAGATTTTAAAGGTTACTTTCTTGCCTCCCAGCTACTACACACACCTGTGTGGCTGGATGAGTTGCTGAATTGTGGCAGTTGTTGCAAGTCAAGTGTCATGTGAGGGCGCATTGGGCATTTTATTTATGTTACCAAGACAACACGGTCTGGGGTTTCCTTACTTGATCACTCTGATGCCTTCAGTTTCGAATTGGGGATGAAGAGAGCGGTGACTCGAGTCTAGCAGAAACTGAGGTTTTGGGTCTCTCTCACTATTACAATTTATAATGTGGAGCTCATATAGCAGGATGGATTGAGGAAGGATGGCTGACGATGAAGGACATATATAACAATATTGATTTAGCATTTGAGGCAGATGGGTGCCAAATTGGGAGTAGGGCGAGCCAGTTGGAGGTCTATTCTAGAATAACTAGCACTGCCTGAGTCACCAGAAATGGATTCCCAGAAAGGCTGCCAGACGAGGCCATATAGTTAGGCAAGTTGGTCAGACGCATACCGTTTCGGCACCATGTCTCTCCGCATCTAAATGAGCTAGATTGGCTCCCAGTAGCCAAAAGAATCAAATTCAAGGCCATGACTTTGGCCTACCGGGCTCTCAACGGAAAATGCCCTGGCTATCTTAAACAAAGCTTCGAATTCTCCAAATTTGCTTTGAACTCCCCGCTTTGCGAAAGCACGTCTGGGTGGTAGAGCTCTCGCAGTTAGAATGGCCACAATGTGGAATGCCCTACCTGGGAACCTCCGCCAGGTTAAATCAGAGACCTGTTTCAGAAGGGCCTTGAAGACTTGGCTCTTTAAGGCTGATTAGGATGGGTTTTAGTGTCGTAGCCTCTTCTGCGTGCAATGCCTGATGCTACAGCGCCGGAACACCTCTGTTTGAGGTAGCTGTTGCGCTATACAAGCTCCAGTATTATTATTATTATTATTATTAATATTATCATTATTATTATTAAAATTAAGTTGGAAGGCTAGTCAGTACAAATTATAAGGCACACAGTCATGAGTGCCCGTCAAAACTGCAGTGGATACAGTAGAAATGGGAATACGGCCTAGACGCACAAAAAACATATAATGAAAAGAACATACTAATCAATAATAAACCGATGTTGAACAAAACTAGATTTCATTTACCTAGTTTAAGATATTGCATAGGGCCAATTGCACTCCATCAATCCAAGGTAGAATGTACCTGCCCAGATTAAAATACTGCCCCATATATCAGCATAAGGGGGCCGTCTGGCCCTCATGAAAATGTTCATACTCCCTAGCTTTCTTTTCTTGTTCACCAATATACCGATGGTCCTCCCTCATTTTTTTTCAAAATGCTCACAAGATACTCGTTTCTCTGACTTGGGCTGGGAAACATGCCAGAGTACCCTGGAATAACACTCCTGTACAGTATGGGGGGCTTAGGCGCCCCAGATTCAGACTTGTATTATAGGGCTGCACAACACTCCCATGACCATTTCTGGACCCACGAGGTTCCTAGTCTTCCACACATCTAGATCGAGAAGATGGTGGCGGCTCCCCTTCCACTGTCTGTTCTCCTGTTCAATCCCCCTTGTGGTAGAACTGTGGTATTGGATTCTGTGAATGCGGTAATACATGTGTGGCATCACTTATTAAAACTGCAGGCAGGGGCTATACTGTATTCTTCGCTGACACCGCTAGCATGGTACCATTGGTTGCCGATATGCGCGGATAAAGAAACAACTCGAGCTCTTGCATCTGTAAATATTAGTACTATTGGTGCTATGTTTCTGGAAGGCACAGTAAGAGAGTGGCGGGAAGTTGAACTAGGTGAGCAGCAGGGAACAATGCTTACCAGATTTAATTATCATAGTATGAGATTAGCAATGAAAGCTTTACTAGGGAATGACTTACCGGAACCACCGTATGGTATAACCCTCACGCACATAACAAAGACTGAAGCTGCGGTAAAAACAGTTTTCAGTATATACAAAATTATGCACGAATACCAGCAGAATCAATATACCAAAGCCAGGTTGGAAAGGCAGACAGATTTGGGGGTGACACTAGATGACGACATGTGGAAATACTGCTGTGAAAACACTAAGCGAATTTAATTAAATAGGCGGCCCGCCTAATTCATTTTAAATGTTTAAAAAGGGTATATTACACACCCGAAAGCCCCATCGCTACGGACTGCGGGAAACTGCAGACTGCGAACGTTGTAGAGAGAGTGCAGCTGGTGTACATAGTTAGTTGCATTGTAAAAGTTGCGTCTTAAAGGCACTGCGTGGTAAAAGTTGCGTTGTAAAGGATGTTTCCCTTACTAGCTAGATGCAGGGTTGCAATCAATTGGGCTCATGGTCGAACCTCAACATTGGTGTACTGGTCTAAAGACATGGGGGCATATTAGCAAGGGCAATATTGCCGCTTTAGTGGGACCTTTTCCTGCTAAAACTGCGATAATTCTATCTCCTTATCAGCAAGCTGTCGCTAACAGCAGTTAGCAACAGTTTTCTGACGAGTGCGACTCGTTTGGGGGTCGCTTTGCATGTTAGCAATATTTATCGCTAATGGCATGCAAAGTAGGCGTTGCCGACCAACAGACCTGGTAAACAGCCGCTAACAGGCCTATCGCCAAATAACAAGGAGGCCCTGGCCCCGGTTAGCAACGTGAAAAGTTGCTCTAACTGGGGTCATCGCCGGTTTTTTAACATGTGCTATTTTCCTGACTTGACCATACCTAACATGGGGGGTGGATTATGCTGATACGACCACAGGTTCGTATCAGCAAGGTTTTCCCCCTTCCCCATGCAACATCGCTGGTTTTGTCGCGATGTTGGCCCTCCCCACCCGCTATCGCTGGAATATTTATCACCATAGTGCTCTTTGTTGCTAATACAGCGTTAGCGTGGCAATGTATTCCAGCGATAGCTGGTGATAAAAATTTTCACGCAAAGCGCGCTCTGCAATATTTATTTCAGTTTGTTGCTAATATGGCCCTTGGTGTATTGTAATACACAAACAGAACTATATAATGAATTACTACCACCTCGGAGTCGGCCTAAAAACTTCTAGGAGCTCTATCAAAGCTATATTGCTGCAAAAGAAGCAGTCATACTGAGCCCATTCAGACCCAGTTTGGACGCAAGTCCCATTCTAGGTACAAAACACGATGACAGTCCAGTTGCTGACCGCTCACATTTGACTTCACCACACTCAGAGTAAACTGTGGACACCAATCACTGGGATTATCAGATTATGTATTCTCCGGATATTCTTCACTTTTTATTAAATAAAGTTATAAGAGAATACACACAGTATCATTGAATGACTGCATTGTCTTGTGTTGATGATGTTACTGCTCATTTGTAAACCAAGATAACGAAGATGTACTGCATAGTGCCTTAGTGTTATACACCAAGTGAAATGTCTGCACTTTTTTTTTTTCGATGTATGTTAATAAAAGTTCAAATAAATAAATATATATATATATATATGTATGTATAAATATATATATATATATATATATATATATATATATATATATATATATATATATATATATATATATATATATATTACCTACTGGCGATAGCCAGTAGGTATATATAGTTAGGATTGTTTTCCATAGGGAAATCGCAACATTCTATTGGGAATAACTTTGGCGCCGGTTGAGGAATCTTCCTGAAATTTTCCTTAACTTTGCCTCGCGGCGCTCCGGTCCTTCCCTGAAAGTTTGGGGGGGAGTCGTCAAGCGGGGGCCGAGATAAAAGGGGGGTCCCAAAACGTGTTTTCCTCATGTTAATTTCCATAGGGCGGTTGGACTCACTTTTAGCCCGAACGGCTGAATGGTTTTACACCAAACTTGGCAAAGTTGTAGGGACTGGTAGCCCGATGTGCCTTTGCTATGTCTCAAGATATGTGCTCCAGTGGTTTTTACGAAAATTAACTTTGAAAAAATTTATATTGGGCTACATTGGGCTATATATATGTCAGAGCCCAAATGTAGCCCAATGTAGCCCAATGTAGCCCAAAGATGGCCACCAGAGACAAAAAAAAACAAATGTAGCCCAAATATCAGCCAGATGTAGCCCAACTATAGCTCAATGACAGAATGTCCCAGAGTGTTCTAAAGAACAACTAGAGCGCTAACAGTCTTACTTATGACAAAAGTATGGCACACCTGAAGTCATCTTGATTGGAATAAAGTGTTAACACTTAAAACATTTAATTTGCAAAGGAACAAAATGAGGGGGTTCATTTTGCCATAGAAATTATGATTAGTGCTGAAGAAAGAAAAATTAGGGCACATTTTGAGTGACTTCTCAAATCCTCTTATATTTCATTAAAAAAATTCTGATATGCAGTCTCCCAAGATGGCCACCAGAGACAAAAGAGCCTGTGCTTAAAAACTCTGTTAGGAAAGCAGGCATTTGAGATTTAAAAAACGTTTTAATATATAAAAACGTTATCCGCTAATAGAATTAGCATTTAAAAAACCTTGCGAATTCAATGAATAAACCATAGGTTTCAGGCCTTATATAGTTAGGAATTAGTATTTAAAAAACCTTGCGAATTCACTGAAAAAACCATACGTTTCAGGCCTTATATAGTTAGGAATTAGCATTTAAAAAACCTTTGAAATTCACTGAAAAAAACATAGGTTTCAGGCCTTATATAGTTAGGAATTAGCATTTAAAAAAACCTTGCAAATTCACTGAAAAAACCATAGGTTTCAGGCCTTATATAGTTAGGAATTAGCATTTAAAAAACCTTTGAAATTCACTGAAAAAACCATAGGTTTCAGGCCTTATATAGTTAGGAATTAGTATTTAAAAAACCTTGCAAATTCACTGAAAAAACCATAGGTTTCAGGCCTTATATAGTTAGGAATTAGCATTTAAAAAACCTTTGAAATTCACTGAAAAAAACATAGGTTTCAGGAGTTATATAGTTAGGAATTAGCTTTTAAAAAACCTTTGAAATTCACTCAAAAAACTATAAGTTTTAGTGGTGTTATAGTTAGCTGGACATTTTACTCATACAAAACCATTGAAATTGCTCCTATATATTTAGTTTTACTAACTATATTTCGTGCACCCACAATCCACTGCTGATGATGTCAAATATTAGATCATTCATGACATGGTCAGTGACATCACTGATGACATCTCAAATGACATCACTGATGACATCACTGATGACATCATCCACGTGACAATCACATACACCTTTTCATACACTATTACAATTTTTCATCACTCTTTGTAAAATACAGAGTATCATATTTAAATCCATTGTCACAGCAATACAAGTATCTAAAAATCCACTCAGTGATTCATAGATGTATACACACATCTAATCACTTACCTATGGATTCACTCATACATGCTGTCAATGAACAATAGAACACTATCAAAAATACTTAGACATCTATATCGACATTAAACAACAGCACGCATCCTATTCACATATGAAGTCATCCTACTCACTTTTCCAACAATGGATCATACTTACATATTTACTTAGCAAAACACTTATACAAACACCACTTCTTCTATTCATTTAGATAGTAAGTCATACTTAGTGAATTATAAAATCATTATTACAAGTATACAGTTATCCATACAGTCACTCACACAATCATTGTGTCTTATGTATACTTATTTATATACAACAACTGACACATACACTGCCTTTTATTTTTCTAGTTTGTTGGACCTGTACCATTGAGAAATATATTTGCTCATCACCACACCCATAAAGATATTCACTCACCCAAACAACTGTTAGAACATGTAGTTTTAACTTCATATATCTACTGAATCAACTATTCACACATCTTTGGACAGTCACACCCCCCCACCGAACCACACACACTTTCACACTCCCATACAAATACTCAGTTAACTAATCAATAACTAATATAGACTTTCACATAGCTAGTAACCAACTGTAGAATCAGTTTACACAACAACTGACAAAGTGATACAGATATTCACACAGTTTAGTCACTATCCACTATATTTAGTGAGACATTATAAATTGGTCAAGTAAACAGTCAATTACACTGCTACTAAATCCTCCATCCAAATATTTATTTATATATATCCACTTATTCTTCAATGCAAATTGCTATATATATAATGCATATTTAAATAACGAAGCAAACCACATTCACTGGATGATGTCATCAGTGATGTCATTTGAGATGTCATCAGTGATGTCACTGACCATGTCATGAATGATCTAATATGTGACATCATCAGCAGTGGATTGCGGGTGCGCGAAATATAGTTAGTACAACTAAATATATAGGAGTAATTTCAATGGTTTTGTATGAGTAAAATGTACAGCTAACTATAACACCACTAAAACTTATAGTTTTTTGAGTGAATTTCAAAGGTTTTTTAAAAGCTAATTCCTAACTATATAACTCCTGAAACCTATGTTTTTTTCAGTGAATTTCAAAGGTTTTTTAAATGCTAATTCCTAACTATATAAGGCCTGAAACCTATGGTTTTTTCAGTGAATTTGCAAGGTTTTTTAAATACTAATTCCTAACTATATAAGGCCTGAAACCTATGGTTTTTTCAGTGAATTTCAAAGGTTTTTTAAATGCTAATTCCTAACTATATAAGGCCTGAAACCTATGGTTTTTTCAGTGAATTTGCAAGGTTTTTTTAAATGCTAATTCCTAACTATATAAGGCCTGAAACCTATGGTTTTTTCAGTGAATATATATATAAATATATATATATATATTACCTACTGGCGGTCGCCAGTAGGTATATATAGTTAGGATTTTTTCTCTATGGGATTTTTGAAAATTCTATGTCAAATAACTTTGGCGTTTGTGGACGGAATTGGCTGAAATTTTCAGGAAAATGGCACATTTTGTTTCTGAGCAGCCCCTGAAAATTGGGGGGGGGGGTTCGTCCAGGGGGGGTCGAGAAAAAAGGGGGGTCCCAAAACGTGTTTTTAACATTGAGTTTTCCATAGGGCGGTTGGCCTCACTTTTAGCCCGAACGGCTGAATGGATTTGCACGAAACTTGGCAAAATTGTAGGGACTGGTAGCCCGATGTGCCTTTTGTAGGTCTCAATATATGTGCTACAGTGGATTTTGAGAAATTAACGTTTAAAAAAAGATATATATCTGTAACAGCGGACCGGGCAGCGCTCCAGTACGCGTACTTTTCGCGCAACGGAGCTTTGTGAAGCGAAGCTGATTGGTTCTCCGGCATCTGTAAACATTCCAAACAGTCCGTAGCGGCCGCCATCTTGTCTCTCGGTAGGATCGAGAGACAAGAGGAGGCCAAAGCGAAGGGGCAAATGACCATAAGGGGGCATAGTAGATCCTCGCTGACCCCCTAGGTTTGATGTGGAGGTTTTAAAAGGGCCCCGCGGGGCAAAAAAAAAAAATAATAATAATAATCGAACGGCTGAATGGATTTGCACGAAACTTGGTAAAATATTAGGGACTGGTAGCCCGATGTGCCTTTGCTAGGTCTCAATATGTGTGCTCCAGTGGATTTTGAGAAATTAACGTTCAAAAAAAGATATATATCTGTAACAGCGCTCCGCTTCGCGTAACGGAGGTTTGCGAAGCTGATTGGTCATTCTGTCACTGGGCTATAGTTGGGCTACATCTGGCTGATATTTGGGCTACATTTGTTTTTTTTGTCTCTGGCGGCCATCTTTGGGCTACATTGGGCTACATTGGGCTTCATTGGGCTTCATTGGGCTACATTGGGCTACATTTGGGCTCCAACATATATATAGGCCAATGTAGCCCAATATATATTTTTCAAAGTTAATTTTCGTAAAAACCACTGGAGCATATATCTTGAGACATAGCAAAGACACATCGGGCTACCAGTCCCTACAATTTTGCCAAGTTTCGTGGAAATCCATTCAGCCGTTCGAGCTAAAAGTGAGGCCAACCGCCCTATGGAAATGAAGGAAATGAATGGGTAATTTGTAATTAGCAAATAGCTCATCGCAAACTAGGAATGGTAAAGAATCGCTATTTATTCCTTAAAGTTCGCTATTTAGGAAATGCAAAAAACTTTGATGATACATATGGCGGTTCATCTCTAACAAGATAAGAAGCATAGGGATAGATTTATGATGACTGGCGCATCACCAGGGATGTGTTAGTCATTCTGTGCCGCTGTTCCGTCACCTATGGTGTGCTGCATTTACAATGCGGCGCATCATGGGGCAAAAACAGCACAGATGCGTGATGTATCTGTGCCGTAAAGGTGGCGCATTGCTGGAGTTGTATCGCAAGTGTGATGAAGCTCCAGCAAGGGTCGGGGGTGCCCCTGTCGCAGGGTTTCTGTTCTCACACAGAACTGTGGACAGAGGATTGGAACCTCGGCGAATTAGGGTGCCCCAAAACTCACCTTAGTAATCAAAAACCCCTTAGCAAGCTAGGTACAGTGTCACATTGGATATAACAAACTCTCAATGTTTAGACAATCCAGAATATGAACTTATAGTACCTCAGGATACGTGGAACTCATGAACAGTCGGTCGTTATATATTTCTTAGAAACCAGAACATGGAGTTAAGAAGAACACGTGTGTATTTGAAATGTTTATTTACTAATGCCGTCTTCTCAGGCGTAGTATCTTAGATAATACAAGTACACATATTATCAGTAGCAAAATTACCAGCATAGTTACTAGTACATAAAAAGCGAATGGTGACAGTATGTTAACATGCTGTAAATGAATAAGAGTTAGCAACACTTATAAGCAGCCACGGGCCGCGGAGGGAGTTACGGTGGGGCAGGGAGGCGGGGAGGGAGAGGGGCTGGGTGGAGAGGGCTCCATCCTGCCCCTCCCCCTCCCCGCCTCCCTGCCCCACCGTAACTCCCTCCACGGCCCGCGGCTGCTTATATCTCACCCTCCCTAATACACATATTATATTATTTGCTAAGAAGGTCTGTTTGTGTTGGTTTAGGGCGTGCCCATACTTTAGTGTCTTAGATTTGAAGGAATCACATCAGTATACACCAGCTCTCTCTTCATGTGAACCGCATCAAGTGTTGTGTATGTGTGTTCGGCAAAGCAATATAAAACCCGCCTCATGCCCAGAATTGGCAGAAGCTGCACTTATGTTATGAGTATGAAGTCGTGGAGATCAGACCTCATAACAATTCTGTATCGTGTTGTTCTTGAAACTTCAGCAGTCGCTGTACAGATATAGTTTAACAAGCAAAGCAGATAGTAGAGCAATAACATATTATTCTCATGTAAACCACGATGAACTACTAGGTTGAAAGCTAAAGCAACAACTAAGTGTCGTGTGCAGAAGTTGCAAAAAAGGAAAAATGGCGTTTAAACCGGTAATGAGCCCATGCTAACTTAACACGGTGTAAAGATATCCAGGACCTAGATGACACCTCCCCATGATCCGGAAACAAACTGAATAAGATAATAGAAGTGCCATCTCATGAGAGCAGATTGCAACTTTATATGTGGACGGTCCGCAAGGTAAAACATTAAAAACTAGGAAAATTTAATGCTAAAGAAAAATAAAACAGCCAAGTACTTTATCGAGTCTTAAGCCAATAGGCAAGCTAAATGATAAAAACTTGACAAATAAGTCAATGAATTGTCAATGAAATGCTAGTACTCAGCATATCAAACATGAAAAAGGTCTATGACATAACTGTGTATGCAAAATAAGCTGCAACAGCCTCCAATAGGAAGTCACCGTCTTCATCCGAAAAGAGTTCAGCCATCCAATTTAAAAGCGGAAAAGAACATACGTGCTCTCCCAGCACCGGATCCTCTATCACCATCAGAGGACAGCTCGGTGGGTTTTCAAGAAAGCTCTGTTCCAAGAAAGACTGTGTTGCCGCCAGTAAATTCCAGGGACCAATTAGTCCATGCATCAATGCCACAGCCATAATCCTTTCGCCAGGACAAACCAACTCGTGAGTAATGATAGGAGTCATCAGCTGATTAAAGTCGACGTCAGGAGAAACCGGTCCGCAGAGACACAAATCAATGGCCCAATCGAAATCACAGGTCAGGCAGTGAAATACAGGCTGGACACAGGTGAAGTAGGAGAATCGAAAAGATAATCCATATGCCGTGCTTAATATCGCCAACGGCATTGTGCCATAATATTCTAGCATGCGATTGCGGAACAGTGTCAGCAGCTGCAGGGCGGGAGCTTGCACAGGAGGGACATCCATATTTAAAAATGTAAAAAAGCACAAGAGCGTCCGCTGGTAATGCAAGTAAAAATGGGAATCCACGAAGCACAGTGGAAAAAAAATAGAATGAAAGAAAGCAGGGATGACTCCAAAGATTTTCTCAAATGAAGTCACGAGACCACTGGTAACAACTTTAAAAAAGTGCGCCAGGCCCTTTGTGGAGGACGCGTTAAAGATAGTCCGAACCATCTTGCTGAAATGGAAAGGCGAATCTGTATTGAAAAGGGTCTGCACCTCTGTACGGGTGTTCGCTATGTGAAGCACGAAAGTTTCACGGGCCGAACTCAAGGCCACCTCTCTCTGAGACAAAAGAGCTCTTATTCTTGCCATGCCGTTGAAATCTGCTCCCAAGGTTGGTATTTGTGGCCAGATTGAAAACTCCCTATGTTCATGTGTGGGAGGAAATAGAACATTTCTGCAGCAAATAACCCGTTCACTTACTGTTACGATAAAAGGAATACTTTTAATTAACGCAGAACAATCTTCATTATTGAGCATCAAATAACTACCATTTTCCAACAACTTGAACGTGGGGATGATAGCAGGAACTGGCGTGCCTTGCAACACGCAAGCCATATTTGGTCGGTGTTTGTTGCATGAACCGTGTAACTGTATGTGCTTACACATTAGTGAATGATCTGGCGTCTCAGTGCATTCCTCTCCATTCAGATAAACTTCTTGATCATCTTTGAAACATCTGTATGTGTATGGAAGCGACCAGACCTCATGAAGAAAAGCACTACCTAAAGGTTCATAACGACCTATTGGTATATATTCCATACAATTTGAAAACTTATATAAAGCAAAAGGCAGCGTTATTAAACCGTGGATAAGGCACGTTGCCAAAAAACCCGCAATCCTCTGCTGATGATGTCACTGAGCATGTCATGAATGATGTAATATGTGACATCATCAGCAGTGGATTACGGGTAATAGTATCTCTAGTTTACTCCCCTATAGCTGTCTTTCTTTTAACATAAGTGTCTGTTTCCTTCCCTTATACTTACTGTTCTTTTTAAAAAAAAAAAATTTTGGTTCACTTCCGGTTCGCGTACCGGCGAGCGAACTGGGAAGCGAACTACGAGAAATAGAGGTTGGCACAGTTCCAAATATTGTACCAATTTTTTAATAACGGGGAGGTAGTTCTGAAAAGAACTTTTTTTTTATTGTTTTTGTTGTTTTATATTTTTTTTATTTTTTTTCTGAACATTTTTTTACTTTTTTTGAATTTTTCTGAACAGTTTTATATTTTTTGGGGTTTTTCTTGCAGGGGGCAATGAAAACGATTCATTGTAAAGGGCTCAACAGGAGCAACAAAACAAAAAAAAAGTATTTATTATTTGGGGCGTTTCGTACAAACTTGCATATGATAGTCAATAGCTCTGTTGATCAGAGTGATGCTTCTTTCTCCGTAGCAAATGAATCCATTGCAATGTACGCAGACGTGTTTTACTTCATGAAATCTCGTTTGAATATTTGGCACCATCTCCCTGCCCTCTGGTCCCGTTACTTCCGGTACAACAGATCTTCTGGCCATAATAGGGAGATTATCTAGGTCGTTACGAAACTGTGCAGCACTGTAGTTGTTAGGATGCCACCTAGTCATATGGCGATGCATTGTGTAGTTTCCGAAACTGTATTTTTTGTCGGTCCCTCTGGACAGTCTATCTTGACATATAAGGCAAGTTACGTATCTTGCATTTACTTTTTTCTGACCTTTGGGAATTTAAAAAAATTGCCAAATGAAGTTTTCTTTCCGGTGAGACGTCCTGGGCTCCTCAGGCAAAAAGTGCCTCTCTTCGTGCTCGTCGTCCTGTTCCTCTTCTTCCTCTTCTTGCTGAATTATAACTTGAGCAGGTGGTCCACTCTTCCTTGGATGTGGTGGAGGTGGTGGGGAAGCACCAGCTGAAGCTACTAAAGAAGCCATTGCTCACTGGTAACAAAGGGTCTTTCTCTCACAATGATGAAAGTCAGAGTGAGGAAAGAAGGAGGGATTTTCATCATTTGGGAAAAACAATAGTTCTCAACCAATGAAAAGTGTTCATTTTAGATTATATGACCTAGTCTTACATCATTAGGAAACCAAAAGTGAAATGAACCAATGAAAAGTGTTATTACCAAGTCACATGACCTGCTGTGTTTACGTTAAGCGCTTTGCAGGGCCTCCCGGTCTGCTTCCAGAAACCTGTGCTTTGCGACTCGGTAAGCGTACCAGTTCACTAACGTAGCACGTCATATGACGTATCACGCGACAACGCGAAACGTCATGCGGACGGGAGGCGTTACGATGTTGTTTTCTAACGCGGCAGTTGCGGTAAAGAAACGTTTACCGGCTCGCGGTCTATTTCGCGGCATCAAGGTCAGCTAACGGGAAGCTTCCCGATTCGCGAAGCGGGAACGAAGAAAAAAAAATATTTAAAAAAAAAATTATTAATAAACATATAAAATATATTTTTGGATTTAAAGAAGAATACATTTTACAGCTACAGATATTAGCTGTTAAAAAACCAATGAAATTCACTGAAAAAACCATAGGTTATAGACCATATATAGTTAGGAATTAGCATTTACAAAACCTTGAAAATTCACTGAAAAAACCATAGGTTATAGACCATATATAGTTAGGAATTAGCATTTAGAAAACCTTATTTTACTCACACAAAACCATTGAAATTCCATATATAGTTAGTTGCACTAACTATATATCGCGCACCCGCAATCCACTGCTGATGATGTCACATATTACATCATTCATGACATGGTCAGTGACATCACTGATGACATCACTGATGACATCTCAAATGACATCACTGATGACATCACTGATGACATCTCAAATGACATCACTGATGACATCATGACACACCAATACCAGTTACTACATACGCACTCACTGATTCCTACGTCTACACACACATTCACTCATTCACCCATACAATCACTCATACATACAGTCACTCATTATTACAACACTATCATATGCACTCATACACCTATGCAGACAGTCACACACTGCCACTCATCCATGGAGTTACTCACACACCAAGTCAGTCCTGTAAAGAATCAATCACACTTCCATTTCTTCATCTATACAGTTAAACACAGAACACCATACTTCAGTGACATCACTGATGACATCACTAATGACATCTGAAATGACATCACTGATGACATCTCAAATGACATCACTGATGACATCATGACACACCAATACCAGTTACTACATACGCACTCACTGATTCGTACGTCTACACACACATTCACTCATTCACCCATACAATTACTCATACATACAGTCAGTTATTATTAGAACACTATCATATGCACTCATACACCTAGTCAGTCCTGTGAAGAATCAATCACACTTCGATTTCCTCATCTATAGTTAAACACAGAACACCATACTTTTCACACATATACTAACACATACTTACTCTCTTATACAATCACTGATACAAGTACACATTGATATGCACAGCGTCACACACCTCCCAGCCAGCCACACACACACTCAGTCTTCCATCCATCCAGTCATTCTTCAATATGTAAAACGTATTTAAACTTTACAAAAACACACAGACACTAGATGATGTCATCAGTGATGTCATCAGTGATGTCACTGACCATGTCATGAATGATCTAATATGTGACATCATCAGCAGTGGATTGCGGGTGCGCGAAATATAGTTAGTACAACTAAATATATAGGAGTAATTTCAATGGTTTGGTATGAGTAAAATGTACAGCTAACTATAACACCACTAAAACTTATAGTTTTTTGAGTGAATTTCAAAGGTTTTTTAAAAGCTAATTCCTAACTATATAACTCCTGAAACCTATGTTTTTTTCAGTGAATTTCAAAGGTTTTTTAAATGCTAATTCCTAACTATATAAGGCCTGAAACCTATGGTTTTTTCAGTGAATTTGCAAGGTTTTTTAAATACTAATTCCTAACTATATAAGGCCTGAAACCTATGGTTTTTTCAGTGAATTTCAAAGGTTTTTTAAATGCTAATTCCTAACTATATAAGGCCTGAAACCTATGGTTTTTTCAGTGAATTTGCAAGGTTTTTTTAAATGCTTATTCCTAACTATATAAGGCCTGAAACCTATGGTTTTTTCAGTGAATATATATATATATAAATATATATATATATATATATATATATGTATATATATATATATATATATATATATATATATATATATATATATATATATATATATATATATATATATGTATGTATATATATATATTACCTACTGGCGGTCGCCAGTAGGTATATATAGTTAGGATTTTTTCTCTATGGGTTTTTTGAAAATTCTATGTCTAATAACTTTGGCGTTTGTGGACGGAATTGGCTGAAATTTTCAGGAAAATGGCACATTTTGTTTCTGAGCAGCCCTTGAAAATTTGGGGGGGGTTCGTCCAGGGGGGGCCGAGAAAAAAGGGGGGTCCCAAAACGTGTTTTTAACATTGAGTTTTCCATAGGGCGGTTGGCCTCACTTTTAGCCCGAACGGCTGAATGGATTTGCACGAAACTTGGCAAAATTGTAGGGACTGGTAGCCCGATGTGCCTTTTGTAGGTCTCAATATATGTGCTCCAGTGGATTTTGAGAAATTAACGTTTAAAAAAAGATATATATCTGTAAGCGCGGACCAGGCAGCGCTCTGGTTCGCGGACTTTTCGCGCAACGGAGCTTTGTGAAGCGAAGCTGATTGGTTCTCCGGCGTCTGTCAACATTCCAAACAGTCCGTAGCGGCCGCCATCTTGTCTCTCGGTAGGATCGAGAGACAAGAGGAGGTCAAAACAAAGGGGGAAATAACTATAAGGGGGCATAGTAGATCCTCGCTGACCCCCTAGGTTTGATGTGGAGGTTTTAAAAGGGCCCCGCGGGGCAAAAAAAAATAATAAAAATAATAATTGAACGGCTGAATGGATTTGCACGAAACTTGGCAAAATATTAGGGACTGGTAGCCCGATGTGCCTTTGCTAGGTCTCAATATATGTGCTCCAGTGGATTTTGAGAAATTAACGTTCAAAAAAAGATATATATCTGTAACAGCGCTCCGCTTCGCGTAACGGAGGTTTGCGAAGCTGATTGGTCATTCTGTCACTGGGCTATAGTTGGGCTACATCTGGCTGATATTTGGGCTACATTTGTTTTTTTGTGTGTCTGGCGGCCATCTTTGGGCTACATTGGGCTACATTGGGCTTCATTGGGCTACATTCGGCTAATTAGCAAATAGCTCATCGCAAACTAGGAATGGTAAAGAATCGCTATTTATTCCTTAAAGTTCGCTATTTAGGAAATGCAAATAACTTTGATGATACATATGGCGGTTCATCTCTAACAAGATAAGAAGCATAGGGATAGATTTATGATGACTGGCGCATCACCAGGGATGTGTTAGTCATTCTGTGCCGCTGTTCCGTCACCTATGGTGTGCTGCATTTACAATGCGGCGCATCATGGGGCAAAAACAGCACAGATGCGTGATGTATCTGTGCCGTAAAGGTGGCGCATTGCTGGAGTTGTATCGCAAGTGTGATGAAGCTCCAGCAAGGGTCGGGGGTGCCCCTGTTGCAGGGTTTCTGTTCTCACACAGAACTGTGGACAGAGGATTGGAACCTCGGCGAATTAGGGTGTCCCAAAACTCACGTTAGTAATCAAAAACTATTTAGCAAGCTAGGTACAGTGTCACATTGGATATAACAAACTCTCAATGTTTAGACAATCCAGAATATGAACTTATAGTACCTCAGGATACGTGGAACTCATGAACAGTCGGTCGTTATAGATTTCTTAGAAACCAGAACATGGAGTTAAGAAGAACAGATGTGTATTTGAAATGTTTATTTACTAATGCCGTCTTCTCAGGCGTAGTACCTTAGATAATAAAAGTACACATATTATCAGTAGCAAAATTACCAGCATAGTTACTAGTACATAAAAAGTGAATGGTGATAGTATGTTAACATGCTGTAAATGAATAAGAGTTAGCAACACTTATAAGCAGCCGCGGGCCGTGGAGGGAGTTACGGTGAGGCAGGGAGGCGGGGAGGGGGAGAAGCAGGGTGGAGAATACAAGTACACATATTATCAGTAGCAAAATTACCAGCATAGTTACTAGTACATAAAAAGCGAATGGTGACAGTATGTTAACATGCTGTAAATGAATAAGAGTTAGCAACACTTATAAGCAGCCGCGGGCCGTGGAGGGAGTTACGGTGGGGCAGGGAGGCGGGGAGGGGGAGGGGCAAGGTAGAGAGGGCTCCACCCTGCTTCTCCCCCTCCCCGCCTCCCTGCCCCATCGTAACTCCCTCCACGGCCCGCGGCTGCTTATATCTCACCCTCCCTAATACACATATTATATTATTTGCTAAGAAGGTCTCTTTGTGTTGGTTTAGGGCGTGCCCATACTTTAGTGTCTTAGATTTGAAGGAATCACATCAGCATACACCAGCTCTCTCTTCATGTGAACCGCATCAACTGTTGTGTATGTGTGTTCGGCAAAGCAATATAAAACCCGCCTCATGCCCAGAATTGGCAGAAGTTGCACTTATGTTATGAGTATGAAGTCGTGGAGATCAGACCTCATAACAATTCTGTATCGTGTTGTTCTTGAAACTTTAGCACTCGCTGTACAGATATAGTTTAACAAGTAAAGCAGATAGTAGACCAATAACATATTATTCTCATGTAAACCACGATGAACTACTAGGTGGAAAGCTAAAGCAACAACTAAGTGTCGTGTGCAGAAGTTGCAAAAAAGGAAAAATGGCGTTTAAACCGGTAATGAGCCCATGCTAACTTAACACGGTGTAAAGATATCCAGGACCTAGATGACACCTCCTCATGATCCGGAAACGAACTGAATAAGATAATAGAAGTGCCATCTCATGAGAGCAGATTGCAAGTTTATATGTGGACGGTCCGCAAGGTAAAGCATTAAAAACTAGGAAAATTCAATGCTAAAGAAAAATAAAACAGCCAAGTACTTTATCGAGTCTTAAGCCAATAGGCAAGGTAAATAATAAAAACTTGACAAATAAGTCAATGAATTGTCAATGAAATGCTAGTACTCAGCATATCAAACATGAAAAAGGTCTATGACATAACTGTGTATGCAAAATAAGCTGCAACAGCCTCCAATAGGAAGTCACCGTCTTCATCCGAAAACAGTTCAGCCATCCAATTTAAAAGCGGAAAAGAACATACGTGCTCTCCCAGCACCGGATCCTCTATCACCATCAGAGGACAGCTCGGTGGGTTTTCAAGAAAGCTGTGTTCCAAGAAAGACTGTGCTGCCGCCAGTAAATTCCAGGGACCAAGTAGTCCATGCATCAATGCCACAGCCATAATCCTTTCGCCAGGACAAATCAACTCGTGAGTAATGATAGGAGTCATCAGCTGATTAAAGTCGACGTCAGGAGAAACCGGTCCGCAGAGACACAAATCAATGGCCCAATCGAAATCACAGGTCAGGCAGTGAAATACAGGCTGGACACAGGTGAAGTAGGAGAACCGAAAAGATAATCCATATGCCGTGCTTAATATCGCCAACGGCATTGTGCCATAATATTCTAGCATGCGATTGCGGAACAGTGTTAGCAGCTGCAGGGTCGGAGGTTGCATAGGAGGGACATCCATATTTAAAAATGTAAAAAAGCACAAGAGCGTCCGCTGGTAATGCAAGTAAAAATGCCAATCCACGAACCAGAGTGCAGAAAATACAATGAAAGGGAGCAGGGATGACTCCAAAGATTTTCTCAAATGAAGTCACGAGACCACTGGTAACAACTTTAAAAAAGTGTGCCAGGGATTTTGTGGAGGATGCGTTAAAGATAGTCGGAAACATGTTGCTGAAATTGAAAGGCAAACCTGTGTACGGGTGTTCGCTATGTGAAGTACGAAAGTTTCACGGGCCGAACTCAAGGCCACCTCTCTCTGAGACAAAAGAGCTCTTATTCTTGCCATGCCGTTGAAACGTGTCCCAAGGTTGGTATTTGTGGCCAGATTGAAAACTCCCTATGTTCATGTGTGGGAGGAAATAGAACATTTCTGCAGCAAATAACCCGTTCACTTACTGTTACGATAAAAGGAATACTTTTAATTAACTCAGAACAATCTTCATTATTGAGCATCAAATAACTACCATTTTCCAACAACTTGAACGTGGGGATGATAGCAGGAACTGGCGTGCCTTGCAACACGCAAGCCATATTTGGTCGGTGTTTGTTGCATGAATCGTGTAACTGTATGTGCCTACACATTAGTGAATGATCTGGCGTCTCAGTGCATTCCTCTCCATTCAGATAAACTTCTTGATCATCTTTGAAACATCTGTATGTGTATGGAAGCGACCAGACCTCATGAACAAAAGCACTACCTAAAGGTTCATAAAGACCTATTGGTATATATTTCATACAATTTGAAAACTTATATAAAGCAAAAGGCAGCGTTATTAAACCGTGGATAAGGCATGTTGCCAAAAAACCCGCAATCCTCTGCTGATGATGTCACTGAGCATGTCATGAATGATGTAATATGTGACATCATCAGCAGTGGATTATGGGTAATAGTATCTCTAGTTTACTCCCCTATAGCTGTCTTTCTTTTAACATAAGTGTGTGTTTCCTTCCCTTATACTTACTGTTTTTGGTTCGCTTCCAGTTCGCGTACCAGCGAGCGAACTAGGAAGCGAACTAAGAGAAATAGAGGTTGGCACAGTTCCAAATATTGTACCAATTTTTTAATAACGGGGAGGTAGTTCTGAAAAGAACTTTTTTTTTTATTTTTCTGAACATTTTTTTACTGTTTTTGAATTTTTCGGAACAGTTTTATATTTTTTTGGGTTTTTCTTGGAGGGGGCAATGAAAACGATTCATTGTAAAGGGCTCAACAGGAGCAACAAAACAAAAAAAAGAAGTATTTATTATTTTGGGCGTTTCGGACAAACTTGCATATGATAGTCAATAGCTCTGTTGATCAGAGTGATGCTTCTTTCTCCGTAGGAAATGAATCCATCGCAAAATACGCAGGTGTGTTTTACTTCACCAAATCTCATTTGTATATTTGGCACCATCTCCCTGCCCTCTGGTCCCGTTACTTCAGGTACAACAGATCTTCTGGCCATAATAGGGAGATTATCTAGGTCGTTCCGAAACTGTGCAGCACTGTAGTTGTTAGGATGCCACCTAGTCATATGGCGATGCATTGTGTAGTTTCCGAAACTGTATTTTTTGTCGGTCCCTCTGGACAGTCTATCTTGACATATAAGGCAAGTTACGTATCTTGCATTTACTTTTTTCTGACCTTTGGGAATTTTAAAAAATTGCCAAATGAAGTTTTCTTTCCGGTGAGACGTCTTGGGCTGCTCAGGCAAAAACTGCCTCTCTTCGTGCTCGTCCTCCTGTTCCTCTTCTTCTTCTTCTTGTTGAATTACAACTTGAGCAGGTGGTCCACTCTTCCTTGGATGTGGTGGAGGTGGTGGGGAAGCACCAGCTGAAGCTACTAAAGAAGCCATTGCTCAGTGATCACAAAGGGTCTTTCTCTCACAATGATGAAAGTCAGAGTGAGGAAAGAAGGAGGGATTTTCATCATTTGGGAAAAACAAGAGTTCTCAACCAATCAAAAGTGTTCATTTTAGATTATATGACCTAGTCTTACATCATTAGGAAACCAAAAGTGAAATGAACCAATGAAAAGTGTTATTACCAAGTCACATGACTTGCTGTGTTTACGTTAAGCGCTTTGCAGGGCCTCCCGGTTTGCTTCCAGAAACCTGCGCTTTGGCACTCGCTTCGCGTACCAGTTCGCTAACGTAGCACGTCATATGACGTATCACGCGATAACGTGAAACGTCATGCGGACGGGAGGCGTCACGATGTTGTTTTCTAACGCGGCACTTGCGGTAAAGAAACGTTTACCGGCTCGCGGTCTATTTCGCGGCATCAAGGTCAGCTAACGGGAAGCTTCCCGATTCGCGAAGCGGGAACGAAGAAAAAAAAATATTTAAAAAAAAAATTATTCATAAACATATAAAATATATTTTTGGATTTAAAGAAGAATACATTTTACAGCTACAGATATTAGCTGTTAAAAAACCAATGAAATTCACAGAAAAAACCATAGGTTATAGACCATATATAGTTAGGAATTAGCATTTACAAAACCTTGAAAATTCACTGAAAAAACCATAGGTTATAGACCATATATAGTTAGGAATTAGCATTTAGAAAACCTTATTTTACTCACACAAAACCATTGAAATTCCATATATAGTTAGTTGCACTAACTATATATCGCGCACCCGCAATCCACTGCTGATGATGTCACATATTACATCATTCATGACATGGTCAGTGACATCACTGATGACATCACTGATGACATCTCAAATGACATCACTGATGACAACATCCAGTGACTGTATGTTTCTGTAAAGTTAAAATATGTCTTAGATATTGAAGAATGAGTGGATGTATAAGTGTCTGGATGAAGGATTTAGTAGGTGCGTGACTGACTGTATGAGTGAGTGATTAAATGTGTCTCACTGAATGCATGGGTTAGTGACTAAACTGTCTTAATTTGTGCATCATTATGTCTGTTGTGATGTAAACTGCTGCATGTGTTGATCATTAGCTATACGAGAGGCTATATGTGTTATTAATTGGTTGCCCAAGTATTTCTATGGGAGATTGAGTTTGTGTGGGGGTGGCTGGGAGGTGTGTGACTCTGTGCATAGATGTGTGAGCAGTTGATTCACTAGGTGTATGAGTTCAAGAGTGCATGTGGAAAAAGCTACATGGGCGGTTGACTGTGTGCATGAGTGTATTGATGAGTGAATGGATATCTCAATGCTACATGTCATAGTAAGTACATATGTAAAACACAGTACATGTGAGAGTTGGCATATATAAATAACTGTGCATGAGAGCCACTGAATGTGTGAGTGGCTGTATGGATCATTGTGAACTTGTATCAGGGATTGTATAAGAGAGTAAATATGTGTTAGTATATGTTTGAATAAGTAAGGTGTGTATAACTGTATAGTTGAGGAAATGGAGGTGAGATTGTTTCTTTGCATGACTGACTAGGTGTGTGAGTAACTCCATGGATGAGTGACAGTGTGTGAGTGTCTGTATACACTGAGTGTATCTAAGGTTATATTAGAGTCTGAAGAGGTTTATCGTATTAGCACAAGAATGATGTCAAATGAGATGTCATCAGTGATGTCATCAGTGATGTCATTTGAGATGTCATCAGTGATGTCATCAGTGATGTCACTGACCATGTCATGAATGATGTAATATGTGACATCATCAGCAGTGGATTGCGGGTGCGCGATATATAGTTAGTGCAACTAACTATATATGGAATTTCAATGGTTTTGTGTGAGTAAAATAAGGTTTTCTAAATGCTAATTCCTAACTATATATGGTCTATAACCTATGGTTTTTTCAGTGAATATATATATATATATATATATATATATATATATATATATATATATATATATATATATATATATATATATATATATATATATATATATAGATATATATATATATATACATACAAAGAGTTTAGCCCTCAGTGGAAGAAGCTACAAGAATGGTAAAATTTGGATCCATTTCTTTAAGGAGCAGCTGCAACAGGAGAGGTCTGGCTGTACACTCTCTGCGTCTCCTGTTGCAGCTGCTCCTTAAAGAAATGGATCCAAATTTTACCATTCTTGTGGCTTCTTCCACTGAGGGCTAAACTCTTTGTTTGAATATTTTGCGGCTGAGCCCAGTCACGGAAGCAAAGCCCGCCGCTTGCTGCGGACCCGTGATTGCGCCCAATGGTTCGATCATTACACGGGGGAGTGGTGTCCAGAAGCAGCTGACCACAGACAAGAGGACACCCAGAGCCACAGGCTCACCAGCCCACATGGGTTTTAATCGTAATTTTATCAACTGCCACAATGATGAACTCACACGAGGTACATGGTGTATGCACTACAGGACCCAGAAGGCCATTTCATCTGACCACGCCCTTGAAGGCAGGCTTTAATATCACGAGTGCATACTGCATCATCATTGCCAAGCAGGAGCCATTGAAGAAGGGATAGACTCCCGAAACCGGTCTGGCTGTACACGAACAGATGGTGACTGTTCTCTCTGCGTCTCCTGTTGCAGCTGCTCCTTAAAGAAATGGATCTAAATTTTACCATTCTTGTGGCTTCTTCCACTGAGGGCTAAACTCTTTGTTTGAATATTTTGCGGCTGAGCCCAGTCGCGGAAGCAAAGCCCGCCGCTTGCTGCGGACCCGTGATTGCGCCCAATGGTTCGATCATTACACGGGGGAGTGGTGTCCAGAAGCAGCTGACCACAGACAAGAGGACACCCAGAGCCACAGGCTCACCAGCCCACATGGGTTTTAATCGTAATTTTATCAACTGCCACAATGATGAACTCACACGAGGTACATGGTGTATGCACTACAGGACCCAGAAGGCCATTTCATCTGACCACGCCCTTGAAGGCAGGCTTTAATATCACGAGTGCATACTGCATCATCATTGCCAAGCAGGAGCCATTGAAGAAGGGATAGACTCCCGAAACCGGTCTGGCTGTACACGAACAGATGGTGACTGTTCTCTCTGCGTCTCCTGTTGCAGCTGCTCCTTAAAGAAATGGATCCAAATTTTACCATTCTTGTGGCTTCTTCCACTGAGGGCTAAACTCTTTGTTTGAATATATATATACATATATATATATATATCAGCATAAGGAAGGGGGTGTCTTACCCAGGATAAGGGAATGCTCTATCGGGAGGGAATATTTGAGGCATGTCATAGACTCCCTGACTAGGGCAGCACTCTACATTAGTTCTGCATTGCTCTGCATCCTAGAACAAAGAAGGTACATAATAATTTACAATGGATAGTTCACTGCAAAGTTAAATTTAAACATATACAGTAACCACAGCTATTTGTTATTAAATTCACAATGGATATCAGCCTTCTTAAAGCCCTGACTGGTGAATAAGACAGATAGGTGACACTTTATCTTCCTCACTATCACCAGTCAGTTCAGCCAACATCTCAGGCCAATGTTGCAAGTCATTCAACAATTTGCCATCAGTTACCATCTCAGACATACGAATACTCTATCCAACCAACCACTCTCTGACATTTTGTTTCCGTGACTGAAAGGTGGGCCAGATGGATGTAGCCACGTCTTTTATCTGATAATAGAATAAGTCCAGACATCAAAGCTTAGAGCACACACTTTTGTCACACATGACACCTTCAAAATTCCAATGTTTGGCGATAATAGTTGTTAGACCTGACACCATTGGGTGGTAGTCCCCACAACTTTTTGCCTTTACCCCCCTATTTTGCGGAATTTGTTTTTGTCTGCTTTAGGCCTTTGTACACTTTACCACTGCTAACTGGTGCTAAAGTGCTAGTGCTCTCTCCGTCAAACATGGCAACATTTCTCGACACCTATTTGGCACATTTATTTACTTGTATGTCCCTGATAGATGGAACAACATGTACCCAAGGCCTGTAAATCAAACGCTACTAGTGGGCCTGCAGCATTCATTGGGGCATATTCTCAAGCCCCTATCAACATGGGAACGTCACTTTTTTTTACGTTCCTGTGGCGATAGGGCCAGCGCCCTATTCTCAAGGCAGCGTTAACCCACTTAATGTGGCTTAAAGCCACGTTAAGTGGCTTAACGCTGCCTTGAGAATAGGGCCCCTTTCACGCTAAACCTAGCGTGAAAGGGGGCATGCAGTGGGTGTTGCGGTGGGCGTACCACCGCAACACCCAATTGAATTCGACACGGCCACCTATTATTAAGGGCGGCGATAATAGGTGGCAGAGCCGATATTAAGACCAGAAAAATCCTGGTCTTAATTTTATTTCTTTATTTATGTCATTTGTAAAGCACCTGAATCACCCCACATGGGGTATCTCTGCGCTAAGAGCGCATACAGGTGAGGCAGTGGGAGTTTAAAAGAGTGAGGTTTTTAGTTTTTTCCGAAAGCTTAGATAGTTGGTGCGAAGGCGTATGTCTAGTGAAAGCTGGTTCCAGAGTTGAGGTGCTAGATAGGAGAAAGATTTACCTCCCAATCTGGTTCGCTTGATGCGAGGTATGTCAAGAAGACCTTTCCCATTGGAGCGGAGAGTGCGCGATAATGAGTGTCTGGACAGTTTGTTGGCCAGATATGTGGGACCCAGCTGGTTGAGGCCCTTGAACACCAAACAGCAGATTTTGAATTAGATTATTTTGCGGATGGGTAACCAGTGAAGCTTGCGAAGCAAGGGCAGTGATGTGGCGCGATGTAGTGCACTGGTTACCAGGCAGGCTGCTGTGTTCTGCACCACCTGTAGACTGTTTATGGCAGATTCTTTGGCAGATATCAGCAGGGCATTACTGAAATCCAGACGACTGAGCACTAAGGCATGTACCAGGGTTTTCCCTGCATTGAGCTGCAAGAAATTGCTGCTCATCCATGATGTTATGGTTCTCATACCTTCTGAAAAAGTGCTTTTGATGTTGGGGGTGTCTTTATCAAAGGTTAGGAGGAGCTGCGTGTCATCTGCGTAGGAAATGGGGATAAACCCGATCTCCCTGAGGAGTGCTGCAAGAGGGGCTGCATAAATATTAAATAGTGAAGGGCTAAGACAGGAGCCCTGTGGTACTCCTTTGGTCACTGGGCTGGTTTTTGATCTGAAGGGTCCGAGGTGCACTGTTTGGGTTCTTCCTTTGAGAAAGTCCCTCATCCAGTCTAAAGCATTGTCCTGGATGCCTATCGATTCTAGTCTTTCTAACAGGATCTGATGTGAGATAGTGTCGAATGCGGCAGACAGGTCGAGCAGTATTAGAATTACTGCTCGGCTGGCGTCCGCCTGCATACGAATGTCATCAATCACATTGGCCAGGGCCGATTTGGTACTGAATCTGGGGTGAAATCCTGACTGTGAGGGATCGAGCCAGTTGGCAGATTCAAGAAAAGTGGATAAGTGTGTATTGATATGTTTTTCCAACAATTTGCTGTAGGGGAACAGTGAGATTGGACGATAGTTCACTATTATATCGGGAGACAATTTGTTGTTTTTCCTGATGGGCATTATCTGGGCGGCTTTCCATTCTTCGGGGAGCTTATCTTCATTGATTGAGCTATTCAAAACTGTGCACAAAGGCGCAGCCAGTTCTGCAGCGAGTTTTTGGCTGTTTTGGCTGGTAGCAGATCTTTAGGGGAGCCCGATTTGGCTGAGTTTAGCAGGGATTCTGTGTCGAGGGTAGTGATAAGGGGAACATTTTTAAGGGTGATAAGGCTTGGTGAGGCTTGAGTGGGTTTGGTGACTGTAATGTGGCCGGTATTTGCATTGGAGACTGAGATTTTGTTGTAAATGTCATCAATTTTTTTAGCAAAGTGATTGGCTATTTCATCGCACAGGGATTGGAATGGCTCTTCTTCAGGGCTGCAGGCTTTGGGGTTAATGAGACTGTTCAGAACCTGGTAGAGGGTTTTGGATGTATTATCCGTATGCTCCAGTTTGATGCCTATGTGCTTTTTCCGAGCAGTTTTTAGGTTCCTGTGATAGTTGACCAAGGCTGCCTTGTATTTTTCTTTGTCAAAGGGATCCTTAGTGCGGCACCATTGACGCTTGAGCTTTTTGCATTGACTTTTTTCCACTCTGAGCTCTGACGAATACCAGGGAGTCTGGATGCGTTTGGGGGCCAGAGAGGATTTTGTCATGGGGATTAGCGTGTCAATGGTTGTTTTGATTGTGTCCTGCAGGGCTGTCAGACGTTTATCCACTTTGTCCGAAGTAAGCTGATCTGGGGGAATGAATGCTTCACGAAAGAGGGCGGGTGTTAGTTTGTGCCATTGTCTGTGGGACTGTCTGGCAGGGTTTTTCTTAACTATGCGTTCGTGAGGGCCTCTTAGGTCAAATTCGATTATCGAGTGGTCTGACCATATCAGAGGGTTGGTTGATTTGTAGGTTGTCTCTGGTGCGTTGGAAAAAATCAGATCCAACGTGTGTCCTGCAATGTGTGTAGGTGCGTCATTGATTTTGATCAGACCTAGTGCTGTCATCTCGGTCAGAAGGGCGTCTGTGTCTTGGTCTTTTGGGTTCTCACTGTGGACATTAAAGTCACCAAGAAGAAGGAATTTGTTGGGGGATATCACATGTGGGGCAATCATATTTAGAAGATGAGGTATGGAATTGAGGAGGGGTCCAGGGGGACGATAGACCAGGGCTCCTTTCCAACTCAACTGTGGGTGGATGTCTATTTTAAATATGAGGATTTCGATTAAGTCACTGCAGTATTGGTCTAGCATTGTAGCTTTGATTGGATCTTTGTATATGACAGCGATTCCACCGCCCTTCTTGCGTGGTCTGTCTACTCTTACAATATGGTAGCCATCTGGAAGTGCAGTAGCGATTGCAGGGGTGGAGGACGGTTTAATCCAGGTTTCAGTTAAAAATCCGATATCTGGGCGGGAGGAGGAGATTAGGTCCCAAATATTGATGGCATGTTTGGGGAGAGAGCAGACGTTTTCCAAGAAGCAATTCCAGCTAGCTCTGGTAGCGTCCGAGTTATTGGGCAGGGTTGTGGTGTCGGAGTCGCTAGCGGGCAGGGGAGGGATGCTCTGAAATCTGCAGTGTATGCATGTTAGGGGGCCTTCAACAAAGGGGGGGAATTTGTAAATACATTGATGAGTCCCTGTATGTGCGGAAGACGGGGGTATGGTTCCTAAAGGCTATTAACTCCTCTCTGGCGTATTTAATGTTCCCCTTATGTTGGTTTACCACATTTGTGGTGAAAGTGGCAGAGTCCCTGGCTCCTGGCGATGGTCTAGCACGGACGGGCGCAGACCGGCTTGCCTTTGGCGTGCCACCGGCGCGCCCGCTGCGTGCAGCCGCTGTGCGTAGCTGCCATCCTTTGCTTTTGTACTCCACCTCCCCCACCTCTAGCCCGGAAGTGAAACCTGCCGAGCGCTCCATCCACATCAATCGGGAAACCCCACGGTGGGCCAGGGAGCGTGAGGCGAAAAGAGGGCATCAGAGGAGGAGAGCAGGTAAGAGCTGTGCAAGTAGGCAGAGAGAGATGTAATCTTTAAAACAATCTGTGCAAATAGGCAAAGAGCGGAGTGCTTTTTAAAACAAATAATCAGAGCTAGAGCGGAGCAGTTTATGAACAATCTGCAAGTAGAAAAGGTTTGGCAGTTACCCCACCGTGAAACGCCAAGCGCTTTCACCAGTATGCGTCCGCTGCACGTTGCTGCCAGCCTTTGCTTTTGTACTCCACCTCTAGCCCGGAAGTGAAACCTGCCGAGCACTCCCTCTACATGAATCGGGAAACCCCACGGTGGACCAGGGAGCGTGAGGCGAAAAGAGGGCGTCAGAGGAGGAGAGCAGGTAAGAGCTGTGCAAGTAGGCAGAGAGAGATGTAATCTTTAAAACAATCTGTGCAAATAGGCAAAGAGCGGAGTGCTTTTTAAAAAAAATAATCAGAGCGAGAGCGAAGCAGTTTAAGATAAATCAGCAAGTAGAAAGTGTTTGGCAGTTACCCCACCGTGAAACGCCAAGCGATTTCACCAGTATGCGTCCGAGGTGGCGAAACGAGGAGAAATGCTTAATTTCTCCTCTTTTTTTGCCATTTCCATGTGTGCTGCCTTGTGCAGCACACATGGAAATAGCAAAATGCCATGGTTTATTTATGTACAGCAAGGTGTCCCTTCCTGTACATAAACAAACCTTTTAAAAAATGCAGTGTTGTAACTTACATGTGTGTTGCATGAAGCAGCACACATGTAAGTTACTAAACAGCGTTTTAGGTTTGTTTATATGCAAGAAGGGACACCTTCCTTTACATAAACAAACCTCCCTGCTCGCAGACACCCTTGCACTCTGGTGCCAGGGTGCCTGCGTTGGCGTTAAGTCGTGAGATTTAGCGCCGTCGCAGGGGGAAATGCCAGGCTGCACCACATTCTTGTGAATAGGGTTCAGCCTGGCGTTTCCAAAGTGGCGGTGAGAGGCCACTTCCTCGTGAATATGCCCCATTGTGTAATCCACTAAAGTAGCATTTTAAAACAAGCCTCAGTCCTGAAAATCCAGCTTGTAGTGCAGTTTTAAACTGCCAATTTGACCTGGCAAAATAAAACTTTGCCAGGCTTAAACCTTCCTTTTTAATACTTTTAAGTCACCCGTAAAGTAGGCTGTAACAGCTGCTAGGGCAGATTGCACGATATTCAAAAGAGTAAGACATAGGGACTTACGTTTTATATCTCCTGGCAGTGAAAAACTCCCAAAGTTGGTTCCCAAAGGTTTAACTCTCCCGCTGAGAAACACTGGGTTACCTAATGCTAACTATGCAATTGGAGCAGATAGAAATATGCTGCATAGAATTAAATGAACTGTAAATTGTCTTTGCTGTTAAGTCAGATTTTAAGTCACAATTCTAAAAATCCCAATTTTACATAGCCATTTTCTTTTCTCAACCATGTATGCCTTCTACCAGTATCCAATCTCACATGAGTGCGAATATATCTGCTGACTAGGTATGTGCGTTCCTTCCAGACAGTGACACAAAGGGGGGTTAGTTGTGGGCAGGCAGTGGAGCTGTACAATGCCCTAAACGGGACTTTGTCTTTAGTACTTTAATTTTCTTATCTGTGCTCCCTTAGTGTCACTCCACAACACAATCCCTGGTGTCTAGTGGGATCCCCTTCCCACACACAGAGGACATATTAGCCTAAAACAGCCAATCTACCCACGGGGCATGGTGGATGCAATACAAGTGGCCAAGGCGAGCTACCCTTGCCCCAGGGGTCACCCCCCTTCCAAATATAATCACTGACGTCTAGTGGGCTTCCACCCCCTTCACCCCCACACCCTTGAGGACAGATCACCCTAAAAAGGGCAGATCTGCCCTCTTGGGGAGGCAGAATACCACAAAACGATTTCCCCCCAGAAGGAGCGACCCTTGCCCAAGGGGTCGCTCCCCCTCCAAATACCAAAAAAAATCCCTGATGTCTAGTGGGCTTTGCCTCCCTCCCCACCTACGCTAGAGGGCAGATCGGCCTAAAAACAGCTGATCTGCCCTCAAGGGGTGGAATAAAAAGATATATAGCCCCTGAAGGGAAGTTACCCTTGACTAAGGAGTTGCTCCCCTTCAAAAAATGTCGGGCATATCAGCAACAGCCGGCGAAAATTATCGCTAAGCGCGCTTAGTGTGAGGATAATTATCGCCGGCTATCGCTGGATGTTATAGCTGAGATAGCGTGCTATTAGCTGTGCTTATCTCCCAAGCGATAAAAATCCAAGCGATAGTTGATGAATGTGCAATTATTGATGGAAATCTGGCAATAATCGCACAGCCATTGGCGATAGCTTGGTGATAGGGCAGGGCAGACTTAGCCATAATATCCACCTTCCATTAGATATAATGGCTAAGTCAGATTAAAAGCAGGCGTAAGAAAAGTAGCGATAAGCGCGGTTAGCGCTACTTTTCTTATCGCTCTGCAGGTTAGCGTGAAGCTAGATAATTGGAGAAATGTCGGTTAGCAACACTTCTCACACTATTTTGGGGAGGAACGCCCTCTTTGCATCTCATTAGAGATGCAAAGCAGGCCGTTCAGGAAACAGGCGCTGAGGCATTGATTCACGAGATAGCGTGACCTTGCTGATATTGCAATAAAATTATCACCGCTTTTCTTCCGAAAATGGACGCTAAAGCGGCGATAATTTTATCACAGCGCCTTGATGATATGTCCCGTCTTTACTTATTTATTTAGTGTTTTATGTAGCGCAAATATGACCCCATTGGATATCAGAGCGCTTCACAGTAATAACTTATTCCATTAGTACACTTCGACAGCAAACATTATACATAATGGAAAGCGTGAAAAGACATTTGCAATTGACAAAATATATGAGTCTAAAGGATCCATATTATAAACTAGTATTCTGGGCATATGAGTCTAGCGGGTTACGAGGATATACACTCAGAGGTGTCTTCATCTGGCAAGGGCAAAATATGAGCCAGTGGGGAGATATGTGATTTTTCAGTAATGGCTAAGGTAGGAATTTGCTCATTAGCAAGATCTTGGCTTCCTTCTTGAAACTTGAAGTATTCGGGATCCTCATGATGTTTTAGAGGCAGCGAATTCCAGATTCTAGGTGTGACTCCAGAGGACGCTCTGTCATAGGTTTTCTTTTTCTGGAAGAATGGTGGTTTCAGCACTAGATCTCAGGCACTCCTAGAATATTTGCTTCCACTGGATATCTCCAGTTTCTGAGCTAGATACATCTGTGTTTTGAAGTGTATCACTTTGTGTGTGATACAAACCATTTTGAATTGAATTCTGGACTCATATGGTAGCCAATTCAGTGCCTTTAGGTTTGGAGAGAGGTGGTCAAATTATTTTGAGCCTGTAATAGTTTAATGTTTCTAATATAGCTTAGGTGAAATCGTGCACTTTTAGCCAATGAGTTGATGTGGGTTTGCATGTTCAGGCTCTTTTCTAGCATAATTCCTAGTGATTTGGTTGCGTCCATTATGTTCAGAGTGCAGTTTAGTGCGGTGATTGTCTTGTTCCATTCCTTTATATAGTGTGAGCTTTTGGTGGGCAATATTAGAAGGAATCCTGTTTTTTGCTGTTTTTTGGTTAACAAGCTGATTGCTTCTTAACCATTGAACAGTCACCTTTAATGCCTTATTCATTGACTTAATCAACGCCAAAGATGAAATCTTAATGTAAATCTGTGTGTAATCTGCATACACGTGGAAGGAGATGTTGGTGTGGTGAAGTATTTCAGTTTGAGGTTCCATATATAAGTTAAAGAGTGAAGGGGTAAGGGTTGAGCCTTATGGAACTCCGATCGGTTTGAGGGAAGGTGCCGAGAGTTTTTGGTTCACCGGAAATCTTTGTGTTCTGCTCTGCGAGAAGGACTTAAACCATTCTAAAATGGTCCCTGAAAAACCCATCCTATTTTCCAGCTATTCGAGCAATTTATCATGGTTGACTGTGTCAAAAGCTGACAATAGGTCAAGAAGAAATAAAAGACAAGTGTTGTCTTAGTCTAGTGAGAGTAGGCAGCATCCACTATATGAAGTTTTGCAGTTTCCATACTATGATCTAGTCTGAACCCCAATTGGCAGTCATCTAGTAGTTTAAATTTAGTGTTGTGTTGACTCAGTTGTTGATGCACACACTTTTCTAGAACTTTACCTAATGTGGAATATTAAACACCAGTATCTAGTGGGCTTCCACCCCCTCCGTCCCCACAGAGGACAGATTGACCTAAAAATGGCCCATATGCCCTGCGGAGGTGGGGAGGAATACAAAAGAAATTATCCCCCAAGGGGAGTGACCCTTGCCCATGGGGTCGCTCCCCACAATTGCAAAACAAATATAATCCTTGGCATCTAGTGGGTTTTGACACCCCCTTTGGGTGGCAGATCAGCTGATAAAATAGCTGAACTAGCCCCCGGGGAGAGCTGAAACATGTATTACATAGATGCCCCCAATGGTAGCGAATGCGATCATTTCCCAAGGGGTCGCTCCCCACAATTTCATAACATATATAATACCTGGTATCTGCTGGGTTTTGACCAGATCAGCTGAAACAAATGGCCAAACTAGCCCCTAGGGCAGCCTAAAAATTGATTAAATATATGGCCTCCAAGGGGAGCAACCTATGCTGAAGGGGGTGCTCCCACAACGACAAAAAAAAACCATGTGGTCTAGTGGATTTGATTCCTGCTCCATGATTGCGGCCCCACCTGCGTTCTTGGAGCAGGAATCCACTACATACAGACTCAGGGGGAATACAGACTCAGGGGGAAAGGAAAAACTGTTTCCCCCTTTTACTGTATGGCCATTACACCTCTCACCCAGCTGGAGAAGGAATTACCAAAATACATCCTCTTTCCTGCATGCACTGGAAGCAAAGGTTTCGACCATGTGCCTGGCACCATCTGATGATGCCGGCATGGCGCGCGTGTGCTAACATCATCAGATCATCGAGGAGGTTCTGGTGGTAGTAGAGGTGCTTCCACTGCCACACCCAATTTTTGACATGTCACGGGGGTCCTTGGGGAGAGGGCCAGTGCTCTGAGCATGGGTGGGTGCCAGGACAGCATATGTGTTCTCAGCACATGATCACTGTGGCTGAGTCTGGCTCCAGGCTGTCCTGAGCACCTAATGGGTTAAGAAAACTTGAGACCTCCCACTCAAAGGGAACCATAGTGTTAGAAATGAGGGTCTCTAGTTGGCAGTGGCTGGCCACAGTCCAAGTAGGGACCCTTCTTCCTAAGTCAGAGTAAGGGGGCTACACCCTTTGATAACCCCTGCTCAACACTGTGGTATTTATTTATTTATTTATTTATTTATTTATTTATTTGTGCATTTTTATATAGCGCGGACATTACCCGAAGGTGTCAGAGCGCTTCACAATAGGAACAGAACTGGTACATGAGAACAATACAAGTGAACCAAATAAAAAGGCAAACGTTACATTAAATGAAGCAAAAATGACAATCGTGAGCCAGCAAAATACAAGAGGTAGCAAACGGTGCATTCCAAAAGTGACACTCGTGAAACAACAAAATAAAAGAGGTAGCAAACGGTGCATTACAAAAGTGACAATCGTGAACCAACAAAATAAAAGAGGTAGCAAACGGTGCATTACAGGAGGAAAAAGTGACGTGTGCAAGTTACAAAAGCATACAAAGTAAACATAAAGCTATAATACTGCAATACATGGGGGCACTCAAGCACAAACGTAGCATGAGCAGCTAGGCTTATCTCAGAGGCAATGTCTAAAGCATATATGATCATACACAGTAACACAGTGAAGGACACTACAAAGGGACACCACACAAATAGTTATAAAAAATAAGTATCTTTATATATAGACTTAACACAAGACTAATAACGGTAAAAAGCCACAATACTGAAAAGGGGGGTACTCTTAAAAAGCTGGAAAAAGAATTCAAAGTGTTGAAATAGGGTTCAGTTCAAAGCAGGGGTCTCTGCGGCCCTTTTACTTACAAAGTACCTGGATTTCGTAGCAAAACAAAGCAAAATGTCGCAAACGAGCTGTAGTGATGATTTTCCCCACGCTGGGCCGGCGAAGCGTTGAATCCTTGCCGTAAGGGAGGATGATGCGCCGGTCTGCCGGTGCGTGCGGGACAAAGTGACAGACTTCTTCACGCTAGGCCAGCGATGCATTGAATCCTTGTCGCAAGGGAGGATGATGTGCTGATCCTGTTGCGTGTGCCATCTTGTTGCGATGAAAGAAAATGGCCCCCGCGAGGGAGCGACGGTCCGGGTGCGATGCGAGGAAAATGGCAGACGCACGGCGCCCGCTCTGCGATGTCGTGATTCGATGATCTCGATACGATGATCCGGGGTTAGCAAGCCTTTGAAAAGCCCGCAAACGTGCGATGCGAGGTTAGTGAGCACTTTGTGGCCCGCAAGTGTGCGATGCGATGATCTTTGGTTTGCGAGCGCTTGGCGGCAGGAGCGCGATGATTTTTCTTACGCTCTTCAGCTGCGGCGGCTCGCAAACGGGCGTTAGCGACGATTTCAGCACTCTCTTCTCTATAGTAGAACTAGAAGCCCTGGAACTCACAGGGGCCTCACCTGTAGATAGAAATCCTCGCTGGAAGGAATCAGGAGGCTGGTGGGGGAGTCAGATGTGCCTGTGACTCCAGCAGGAAGCTAGCTCTCTTCTAGCCCTTGGGTGATTGCTTAGCAAAATAAAAGTTTCCCAAAATTCCTTTTCCCTCTTCTTCCAAGTCCAAGGAGAACTACTGCAGGCCAGTCCAAGAAATAGCACACAACCACAAGGACAGTCCTCTCCTGCAGATTCCTTCAGTAACACGGACAGAGGTTCTTCTTAACATCGAGGAGCAATACCAAAATCAGGGGTTTGGGCACAGATATTTATACCCCAAAAGTCTTTGTTCTCAAAAGTCTCAGAGTTCTGCTCAGGTCTGGAGCACTTTGTTTACCAGGCTGCATCCTTCCTTTCAGAAAGAGGGGGTATGCCATCAGACGCACAGTAGGCGGTGGAGCCAGCATTCACCTTTCCAGGCACAGCCCTATTCAGGTCAAGGAGCTACCCCTCCCTAGTACTCAATGCAGATCTCTCTATTCAACCCAGGTCTGACTCAGCTTGCCTTGCCTTTCTAAACCCAGACAGCCAATACCCATAATAGCAGAGAACACTGGAAGGCTTAGGCAAGAAAATACCTACTTTCTAAAAGTGGTATTTTCAAACAGAATGTTAAAACCAACTTCACTAAAATATGTATTTAATCATTCTGAGATCAGGCATACTAAACTCGAATTTCTACCATGTTCCCTGGGTCAGATAGGACTATAAGTTGTAATAGCCATTCTGCCCATTCTAGCCTATAAAAACAAAATGGAGGGTGATTCACTACCGGGACATGCTACACATATCAAGCCATGTCCTACATTACACACACAATGCACCCACCATAGGGGTGTCTGACATGACGCTAAGGGAAGGTTCAGGGGCTGGGAAGTGTGGGCACTTCACAGCCAAGATGGCAGTACTGGACGGCATGCAGATACTGCAGTGGCAGGTCTGAGGAAAACTTTACAAGCTGCTTCTGTGAGTGGCGCAAACCAGCGCTGCAGGCCCACCAGCTGCATTTGGGTTACCAGCCCTGGGCACACACAGGCCACACTACTAGGGACTAACAGGTAAACCAAATAAGGCAATCAGGGATATACCAATTCACAGTCATATTTATACAGGGAGCATTTGCGCTGTGGCACTGAATGACAGTGGCAAAGCGCCGAGACCATCTAATACCAGCAAAAACAGAGGAGACAACAGCGAAAAATGGAAGGGAGACCCACGCCAATGGTGCCAGGTCTAACACATAGTCACTGGATTGTGGCTCTTACAGTTGTCTGGTGCTCCAATCTAGCAGAAATGTATAGGGTATCACCTGCCCAGAGGAGACCAGATGACACCTTACCTTAATCATGCTGGCCCTGTGTCTATCAGGGCCTCCGCCCTCTACCTATTGATGGTGACCCACGGCACAGCACGATCTCTCTGTCACCCAGGGACACTAGGGTAACCTCAACTGTTTCTCCCACACTAACTGGGCCACCTCCTCCCAAAGTGCTACACTGGCCAACCCTTGGATCTGCCCACCAGTGAGGGGCTGTACCTCTTAGGGCTTTTGGGATCACCCTTTGAGTGCCCAAACTTGCATCACTCATAACACTTGGGGATTACCAATGACTCCAAATTCAGATTTCTTATGGTCAGATTAGGGTTTAGACCCTTTCCCTTGATATCCATTGTGGGGGTCATGAGGGAGACCTCCTTCCTATTTGTTCTCCCCCTCTTTCTTCTGGTAGTAACCCTGACAACCCTTTTTGGAGTCTCTCCCAGGTCCCTTCTTTTAGACCATGGAGCTGAGCCAGAGGTCCACCTCCTTGACAAGCTCCATTGGGTCAGAGAGCTTACTATCATCTAGGTGTTGGTGGACCTCTGTCAAAGGTTTGCTGAACATGTGCTCCTTGGCAATCAAATTGTACAGCCCTTGTAATCACTGACATCACTGCCCTTCACCAAACCATTCAGTGCCTTGCAAACATGGTCCATAAAATCTACCTAAGACTGCTGTGGCAACTTCAGTCTGTTCATAAACTTCTGCCTGTACTTTTCTGGGGTGAGCACATATTTCCGAGTGAGTGTCCTTCACGAGGGGATACATCATCCTGTTCCCTTTTCCTCGGGCAAACAGGGCATCCCTCCCTTTATTGTGAATATGCCTCCAGAAACTCGCCCCCCCATCCTCTTTAGGGAGCCTATGCATTTCCACATCAACCTTGTAGGCCTTTAGCCATGTATCTATATCATCCCCTTTGACAAAGTTAGGCACCAGGTCCATTGGGATGTGAACCCCATTTTCTTCAGTGGACACTGGGGTATTGCTGCCACCATTGTTGTCGGGCTCTGAGACTTTCCTGGCTTTAAGCTCCAGCTCCTTCATGCACATCACATGCTCCAGCAGTTTCTTTTCAGCCAAGGACCTCTCTGCATTGGTCTTCTCCCTGAGCAAGGCTCTCTCTGCCTAAGTCCATCTCTCCTGTAGGGCCAACTTCTTTTCCTCAAAGGGCCCTTTTCACTGCAGCCTCCTCCTTGGCTGCTTCCACTTTCAATTTGGCTTGCTGCATTCGAACCTCTGGTCAACCTTTCTGTCCTTGAGCTCCTCTGGGGACACACCACGGGAAGACATCCTACTTTCTGTCCTAACAGTGGGCTCCACTTCTGAGAATGAGTAGGCCTCCTCCTAGCACTGCAGCTCATGTCCTAAGCCCGGATTCTCCTCTTGCTCCCCCATTACCTCCTCCTTATCCTCTGATGCAATCAGCATCTGGTAGGCCTCCTTAAAGGCTCTGGGTGCTTTTGGATCTCATTTTGCCTGGAAGCCTCTCATCCTTGTAGAATTTCCTGAGCTCAGCTGTATTATAGCTCTCCAGGTTGCTGAGCTCCAGCTCCATCCTTGCATGTAGGGGCACAGGGGCAGACAGTTAGGTAGAGTGAGAGTGAGTTTGGAAAAGGAAAACGTAGCCAATCATGAGATTGAATATGGTATCAAATTATTTATATGGGATTATATTGTTCCACAAAATCCATGAATGGCACTTCACAAACACAAAAACTGTGTCCCACCACTGAAACCAATGTGAAAAATTGGGTTATTGATTAAAGGGGTGAACCCGTACTCAAGCGACAATCACAATTCTGGTCAGGCTGAAACACAAGGAAACCGTAAATGAACCTGTGCTTAATCCTCTGGTGGTTTGGCACAAAAGCAGGCAGGCTTAAATTAGAGGCAATGTGAAAAGTATTTATGCAGCACTCAAACAGCAAAGAAAGTAAAAACACAATAAAACAAAGATTCCCAACCAACTTAGAACAATAGAGTACATTTTTATAAAATATTTAATACCAAAATGATCAAACTCGAATCAGTAGAACCAGAGATATACAAGCTTAAATGTTTAGGTAAAAACAGTTTATAAAAGCACAAACTGTGGTTTTCTGGTCACGAGGAACCAGGACAAAGCCACAAATTCAGGCCGACTGCGATGGAGTGTGGGCCAGATACAGGGGCAAGGTTAGGCCTGCTGCGAATTGTACCTCCTGCTCCTGATGCGGGGTGTTGACCCACACTGTGCCGGTTCCAAGGTGTGATTCAAGGTCCTGCATTAGGTTGTGTCGAGCTGCATTGGTTTAGACAGGGGGCTGTGAAGGCTGTGAGGGCTGTATTGAGGTATGCCATGCTGCATTGGTTCTGAGGAGGAGCTGTGAGGGCCACGATGTGAAGTCCTGCATCAGTTATGATGGGGACCACAGCTTGCCTGGCAGAGCACCTTTAGTCCGACTTCTAAGGATACTGGACTGAGAAGGAACGACTTGGGGGGTCAGGACTCACTGAAAGCAGAGTACAGGTGCAGGGTCAAGGGAATTGGAGTATTTTGTGTCCCTGAGGCTCATGAGGCCAGCCAACTAACCCTTTGAGTCACTCTGGCGGTTTTGGGTTCAAGGTGCAGGTCCAGTCCTCTTTACTCAGGTAGATGGGCAGCAAAGCAGTTAGTCTGATACCAGAGCAACAGGGCAGCAGAGCAGCAGAGCAGCTGGACAGTCCTTGCAGCAGAGAAGTCCTTCTTCTGAGCCTTCCACAGGTTGAGAAGTGATCTGAAGAATGGGTCTGAGGGTCCAATAATTATAGCTGGTGGCCACCTTCAAATGTGGGAGAAGCTTCTGGAGTTCCCTTACAGAAGTCTAAGAAATGTTCTGCCTCTCTGTCCTGGCCAGTCTGTCTAGGGGCACAATAGGCTAGTGTGAAGTCCTTTGTGTGTCAGCTGAACCAGTGCTTTTGAAGTGCAAATGTGTTAGGTGACAGCTCCTCCCCACTATCAAATCAGAGATTGACAATCCCTGCCAAGATCCAGACCCTCTATTTTGGTGCTGTCTGTGAGGAATACACAAAGGCCAATTGCCACCTACGCCTACTCATGTGACCGAGGAACAGGCTTCAGGCACCAGATGGTTAGGACAAGAAAATGGCAACTTTTTAAAAGAGGCATTTTCAGAATTCTGAGTGAGTGAAAATCTGACTTTATCATTTAAAGGATTTTAAATAAAAAATCCTCAGACACCAAACTCTACTTTCCCTTCCTGCCTCAATCAAAAGTGCTCGAAGCATGAAGGAGTGAGCGACCGTGCTCAAGATTATGCTCAAATTTGGGAGATTCACTGTTTCTCCACAAATCCAGCCTACAAGAATGCCCCTGGAATAATTGCCTATCGTTTGGAGTTGTGAGACCACGGCCACACGCAAACCACGCACTAAATGTAACAAAAAGGCATAGTGCTATTTATTCTTGCTCAAGACAACAATGTTGTTATTTCTTGTCCTGATGATGATGCCCCAATTGTAAAAAGGCATCAAAACGTCGTTGACCATAACGACCCCATATGCAAAACATTAATGTAATAATGAGTAAATGCAATGGTGTGTTTTATAAAATTTAAGTCTGTTACACTGATTATAAGTAGACGGACATATAGTTTTTTGCTTTGCCCTTTTTGGCCGCCGGCTTTGTTGTTCTGTCTTGTATGTTGATGGTCACGGCTGTGCCCGCTTGACATCTAACTGTTTCCAAAAAGCTTTGAAATTCAACTTAATGAAAAATAAAATTCTTGTCCGGATGGACAAAAGACATATCACTTATTAGGTGTATGATTATTGATTCTGTATATTATTGTCCACATATAGGGACCACTGTTCTGTAGAATACTTAAATTGTGGGAGGTCTTCCCTGTGTGTTCTGGGGGGTTTCAGTGCGGTATGCCTCGGTCCAGTCCCAGGCTTCTCTAGGGTCCTTGCAGAAGTGTGCCTTGCTGTCGAGGACCACATGAAGGCGCGCGGGAAACATACGGGAGGACTGGAAGCCCTCCTCCAGCAGGGCTTTCTTAACCACAAGAAATGAGGTACGCTTCTGCTGGACGTCAAGGGTATAATCTGGGAACATCGAGACCATGTTATTGTTCACTATGAAGGGACCATCTACACAGGCCTTCTGTAGCAAAATGTCTCTATCCCTATACAACTGGTCATGAGTGGCGTTCCTGCACTGGCTTGTGTGCTGGCACCCAGTGAGCTCTCTCAAGGGTAAAAAACTGCGTCAGGGCCCCAGAGGCCACCACCTCGCTGAGCCAAGGCTCCTGGTATGCCAGCATGTTTCCGTTTTCAACCCCCTCTGGAAGCCCCAAAATCCAGACATTGTTTCGCCGGCTACGGCCCTCCCCATCTTCAGCTCTGAGCTCCAGGGTCTGAACTTTATTCATAAGGTCTGCCGCCTGTTGGGTCAAGGCCTTCTGTGCTGGAGTCAGCCCCTCAAGGCCCGTCTCCACCACTTTCACCCTTTCATTCAACTTCTGGTGTTCTGCCTGGAGGAGTCCCAGGCCCACTGATACCGTGCTAATGTCCTGGTGCCGTGTTGTCTTGGTATCCAAAATGGCCTCCAGTATCTTGGATAATTGCTGTTGGATGGGGTCCGCTTGTAGTTGCACCTCCAAGCTGCCCTGCGCCTGCTCCCGTGGGTCATCGTCCCGCCCGGGGGACACCCCTGTTTGTTTCGCTCTGTTTTTGCCCATCTCCATAGGGTGAGCAGCACCTAACTCCTGATTATCTGTGGGGACCCCAAGTCAACGCCGGCCCCCCACCTCACCATGGGAGAACGTGGTGTGCCAGACAGCGTTACCAGGTCAGCAGTATTTCTCTCTTATTGGTGTTCACTGGGCCCTGACTCAGGCCCCGAGGACCCACCAGGACCGCCCAGGCCCGCAATCAGGGTTCCTCTCCCCACCCCCCGGGCTCCGATCCAAGCCCCAAAAGCACACCACCCAGGGCAGAGGACCCAACAGGCCCTCCCGCCCCACTGCACACTCCCTGGGCCCCGACTCATACCCCGAGGACCTGCCGGGACCGCCCAGGCCAGCAATCCAGGCTCCTCTCCCCACCGGGTTCTGATCCGATTCCCGAAAGCACACCACCCAGGGCAGAGGACCCAATAGGCCCTCCCGCCCCGCTGCAGGCTCGCTGGGCCCCGACTCAGGCCCTGAGAACTCGCCAAGTCCAGGGCCGGACTGGGAACATAAGCCGGCCCGGGCAAACTGCTCAGCCTGACCACCTGGGGTGAGGGGGGAGTGCAGCCAAGCAGTTTGTGAAGGCCGGTTTTGGCCGATTTTGTTACAGGGGGCCGATATTGCCGACCCCGTTAACAAAAACGGCCACCGAGGGGCCCAAAACCAGCCCCCACCCTAGCGGCCTACCGGGGAAATGCCCGGTGTCGGCTATGGCCAGTCCAGCCTTGGCCAAGTCACTCACCGGTTCGCCGCTTAGGTCCAGGCTGCAGGGGCCACCAGGGCCAGGCCGTCAGCTACCGCTCCTCACCGGGCTCTGACCCGAGTCCCACTGGTCTGCCACCCACCTTTATCTCCGTGCGGTCCTCTTGGGGTGAGCGTTCAGAGGTCCATGCACCTGGGCCCAGGCCCATGTCCGGCAACTGGCCTCTTTTGTGGGTTGCGCTACAGTTTATAGCCAGGCAGCTGCCGATGTTCTGGTAGGTGGCCGATCCCACTCGGCCCTGGCCCCAGGCAGGTAGCCCATGAGTGCCGCCGCCATCCTGGGTGTCTTAAAGGAGGGGCAGCAAGCCAGCACTTCTCTCACTGGTGCGGCCCTTTTTGAAGAACCTCCCGGAATGGCGCCGGCCAGGTAGTAGCACGGAATGCAGATTGTGTGGCTACCATTCTGAAACAATGTAACATATCATCTGCGCATGTCCTGCACTGCTCACAGCCAGATGGTCACTGTTGCGAGGCCAATGTATTATGTTGGGCGTACGATCTTGTCGCCAAGCAATAATGGCCGCTCTCAACCCTGACAACACCAAGTTAAACATTGGACTTTTGAAATTTGTCCACAAAGTGTTAAAACTCTTTGAAGCCACACTCCCATCCAAATTCTCCCCACCATAGTAGAGCGGCAGATTTATCAGACCCAACACCCAAATTAGAGACTATAAGAAATCCAGAGTTATGTACTGTTTTAGAACATTATCAGATCTTATTGGCCCCCCGAATTTTAATTCATTTTAAATTAATTGTTTTAATCTCTTATTACAGTCATCTCTATTACTCAATTTTTGTCATGTTTTAAATTGTAAATGTTTTTTTTTTTAAACCAATCAATAAAGATTATTATTAAGATTAACACTGGAGCGGTTCCTGCGCAGGCCCGAGCCGTTGGAGCCCGCTGGCCGCACCCTCAGCACAAGTTCAGCGAGTCCCGGAAAGGCTGTCGTCCACGTTGTCCTGGGGCGGCACAACAATCTCCAAGCAGCCAGGCTGGAGATAACGCCAGATGGGAGCGGATTGATGGCAGGCCGGTTCGGAGCCCTTCACTCATGTGTCTGCCATCTTCAGCCGCTAAGCCACGCCCCTTTAAACATTCATAACTCTGTTTCTTCTGGTTGGATATACTTTTTTTTAGTGTCATTTTATTTATTAACATTTACTAAATGGTTTGGGACTTTCTTGTGTTATGTTTTCACTTTATTGCTGTTTGCGTCTTGCATAAGTACATTATACATGGTCTCAAAGTTAAGTGTGGCTGCTTTGGAGCCAAGCTACCAGAGGTTTAAGCACAGGTTAATTTAGGGACTATTTGTGGTTCACTCTGACAATCATTTTTTTAATATTGAATGGGGTTTCAACCCCTCTTACCTAATAAACCAATTTCTCACAACAGTGTTTAATTGTTGTTCGAAACCAAACAAATGAATGTCAACATTATATAAAGAGTAATTTTACCTGTAGTGTTGGTCTCCAGCAGCAGGTCCTAGCAACAGTTTGGCTAAACATGGGGGGATATGTTAGCTGAATGTATGTTAGTTTGAGCTAGTGGGTGAGTTTCCTTTTAGTCAGTGAATACCTGCATGCCTTAGACACATAAGGATGTTCACCCCCATCAAGAAACCCCACCAAGAGTGAAGTGACCTCTACTTAAAGTGGAACAACGTACCCATTGATTCATGCTAATGCGTATTCAGCTAATGTATTTTTTGACATCGGCCATACACTTGCAAATACCTTAAAAGATCATGGCTGGTGCATATCAGGAAAAACAATGATAAGTCAGTTGAAAATACCTACTCAGATTTTCTTAACCAATAGCATTAATTAGTTTCAGTCAAAACCAAAAATATATATATTTTTCACAGAGAATTCTAAGTGGAGAGTGCTATCTGCCCTTTTCAATTTGGAGTGTTCTATCTCATTTGTTAGGGGGTCCCGCCAAGTAGAGTGCGATCACTTTCAGAGTTCTCTACTTCATAGCCGCACCATGCTGGCAGTTAAAGCCCTTGTGCCCATCACAGAATAAAATCCGTATCCCTAAATTCTTCCTAAAGAACAGAATCATGTTTTAATCCCGTCTTCCCCTTCCTTTAAAATCTGAGACACACCTACAATAATTTACTAACTATCCTCAAATTCACAAATGCCTGGTTTATAAATAGCTGATTTTCAATCAAACGTGTCTGCTATCTGGAACAAGATATTGCAATGTTTATGAGAGGAAAAAACCTGAACGGATTTTTTTTAAAAACAGAAAACTGAAAACACACTAGTATGAAAAATTCTAACCAACCGGGATCCTAGATTATTTATTTTGGGATAATCCCATAATTAAACCCAAACCCAACTTTGCATCATAAACCAATGGACACTGTTGAATCTTTATTGAGAGTGATGGAACAAATGTGTATAGAAAACGTTGGACTTGATAGGGTTGGCTAATGGGTTGCTCTGTCATAAACACACGTATTTCTTGTTTGCCTTTAATAACTCGGACGTCGCATCTGCCATATTACTGACGAGGGCCTGTCCATCAACTCTAAATAATCTAAATGTATCTTTTCACTTAATTTTTTATATTGAATTTATAGGGGTGAAATAGTAACATTGCTGTGGGGGGTGGGGGGCAGGGGGTGAGTAGCGAACCTTTGACAATAAAATACAGTGGATACTATTTTTCACAGGATACACACATGTGCAAGCTGTCGGCTGGCGGAAGCCTTCTGCAAAAGTGGCCATGAGCTGCCATAAAGAAGTGGCAAGGGAGGCCCCTTTACGCCCTATACATCTCACCCAATGGCCGGAAAACAGCCTCTCTTTGATGGATAAAAAAAACACCAGTTTCATTCATTTTGTCACCTCAGTGTTTCGTAGCTGCGTATAATGAAGCTTCAGCGTTTTAATGAGCCTTTTAATGAGTAGAGGGACCTTTTAATGAGTAAAATGCTAATCCACCGCGGAATTTCACGAACTGTACACCCCAGTTACGGATTAGTAACTTTTTGTTCCGGGGAGGAGGAGGGTTGTAGAGCTGTGCAGTCCATTTTGCCTTGGGAACTTCGACGACTACTTCACAGTAATGTCACATATAAAAAAGAAAACACCATAGACCGCTCATTCTGCCACCCCAAGCCCGCCTAGTGTTCCTGGAACACTGGGTGGTCCATGAATGGAATGTCAGCCAATGGAAGAGGGGACACAAATAAACCGCATTCCTTCTGAGTGCAAAGACGCCTCCAGCATCAAGAGCCACATTGTCTCAACGATGACCACCAGAGGAAATGCTTCAACAACACCCACATCTAAATACGCAGATTTTGTGCAGCACTTTACTTATGAAGGTGGATGTTAATGGGAGGGTTGTATACTTAATACGAAAAAGGAAGAGAATGACGTACAAAATACAAAGAAGATCATTACAACGCGCCAGTCAGTGCTTTTGTGACTCCACATATTCACATGATTGTATTGTATTGTAAATTGCATTTATATAGCGCTTTCTACCCCTGACAGGGCGTCAAAGCGCTTTTTTGGCAAGTAGCGCACTACTCCGGAACCCATAAAGGATTAGTGTTGAATTCGTATAGTGAAATATGAAAGTAATTTTAGTGGTGGATAGGTTAGTCAGTTATTTGGATTCAGAAGGATAGCAGAAGGATAGAAGAGCGAAAAAAGGTTTGTATTTGTATAGCGCTTGTTACCCGTGATAGGGTGTTAAAGCGCTTTTTTGGCGAGTAGCATGCTACTCTAGAGACCCGTAAAGGAGTAGTGGTGAATTAGTATAGTGAAATAGGAAAGTAATTTGAGTGGTGGATATTAGTGAGTTATTTGGAGTGAGAAGGAAAGCGGTGGGATAGAAGTGGTGTCACTATACAATGTAGAATTGTTACTTTTTATAAACCTTCTATGAATAACGTTAGGTCTAGGCTAACTAGCTCTCAACTCCAGAGTTGGTGTGTGCTGTACTATTAAAATTGTTTTTTAAAAATTGGCCTCAATTAAAAAAAAAAAAAAGAATTTACCTCAATTTGAAAACATCATCATATTAGTCAACTGCCTTCTTCAGTGCAGCATTTTAAAGATCCCTCTTAAGTGCAAAGCAGCCCTTACCCTGTACCATGCACCATCACCCTTCACCCTATTTCTATGTGGCGAGCCAACCACCCGAATAAACCTAATCCCTCGCCTAGTTAGCTAAGAATTCCCTGTCTTTCACAAGATAGCGGTGCTGCCCATAGGGCTACCTTGCCACACTGTATCAGGCATCCTAGCTTGGTGCTGTTTCCCTGTCACAGCTGCCCCTGATTCACAAATTGACTATAAGAAAAGCCAAATTAATTAAGTTACTGTTTTTTAGGTCTAGGCTACAGACCGCTTTAGCTTTCTTTCAAAGTTGTATTGCTTCCGATACATAACATATATTTGGAGTGGACTTTGGGTCAATCACTTTCTCACAACTGAATGCCTTTGTTGTCTATCTTAGGTTTCTGCTCTTAATTTGATGGCGTTTCTCCTTATTCTTCAATGAGAGACCATTCTTTCCTTGGTCTCTCCCCTGCTTGTTCCTCCTAACATCCAGGTACGTGTACCAGACCACATGCTCTGTATTTGCCACTGTTGAAAATCGGGTTACTGTTTGAGGGGTGTGAAATCCTATTCAAGCAGCAACTACAATTCTTGTACAGGTAAAACTCAAGCAAACCCCAAATTAACCTGTGCTTAACACTTTGGTAGATTGGCACAAAAGCAGTCAGGCATAACTTAGAGGCAATTGGTAAAGTCTTACAAAGCACTTCAAACAGTAATAAAGTAAAAATGCAATACCAGAAAAAAACCACGCCAAATAAGAAAAATAGAGTAAAATTGAATACATTATTTGAGATCAAAATAACAATAAAGTAAAAATGCAATACCAGAAAAAAAAACACGCCAAATAAGAAAAATAGAGTAAAATTGAATACATTATTTGAGATCAAAATAACAAAAAATCCAATCAGTAGAACCGGAGATATGCAATATTAAAGATTTAAGGTAAGAATAATGCCTAAAATCACACAACGCACTCGCAGCTATCAGATCATATGAAACTGGGTGAAAGTCAAAAATTCATGCCTACTGTGATGGAGTGTGGGCTGAATACAGAGACCAGGTTAGTCCAGCTGTAACCATCTAGAGCCCAACGTGAAAAGTTTAGTGGGGGAACCGTGAGGCGCAGGGAGAGCTTCATGGTTGGCTGTCACTGTAGGGCACAAAGCAGGCTGGTCGTTGTGGACGGTCATGGCTGTAATGTGACAATCCTGTCAGATATCGCAAATGGACATTGGTGGAGATTCACATTGGTGGTCACAGTGGGCTGTCTATTCTGTAGCGTGAAGTAAAGATCTCAGATTGCCATCCATAACTGGTAATTGCAGTGGCATGAACAGTCTGGTTCACCAGAGCTTCATGTTGGCAGGCAGCGCTGGTGGCAAGATCTTGGGGTGAACAGGCCCATTCATGGTTGTGAAGAGCCCGAAAATTCACGATCTCCATGTGTCCTGGGGATGGAGCTCACTGATGCCAGACTAAGGGTCCAGGATCTGAGGAGCAACTTTTGGGGCTCAGGAACTCACTCCAGCAGAGGCCAGTAGTGCTCAGACAGGTCCAGGTGCATGCCCAAGCAGCAGGGCAGTTGCAGAGGCACCTCTGGAGCTTGTTATGTCCTTGTAGCTCAGAGCAGGAGGTCAGCCACCTGACAATTTAAGTCACTTCAGCCTAGGATGAAGGGTGCAGGTCCAGTCTTCCTTTTCAGCAAGAAGTGCAGCTGGGTAGCAGGGCAACAGAGTAGCAGGGCAGCAAGGTTGCAGGCCTTCTGACAGGAGAGCTGCACAGTAGTCCTTCTGTAGTAGCCACAGGTCCATGACCGTACTGAAGAGTTGGGTTAGAGGTTTTCATTATTTATACATGGTGACCACTTTGAAGTAGGAGAAGGTTCTGGAGGTTTCCATCACCAAAGATGCCTCCTTTTCTTGTCCCCAGTTTGTCTGGGGTTGCAAAAGATTGCTGGCAAACCCTTTGTGAGTGTATTAAGGCAGAGCCTTTGTGATGCGTAAGTGTGGCAGGTGACAGCTGCTCCTCCTCATTGATTCCGAGAAGGCCCATCCTGCCAACACCTTTCTCCCTTTGTCTCACTGCCTGGGACCAATACACAAAGACCAACTGCCAGTTACACTCAGGGCTCGAGTCGGGGTACCACGCAGGTGGACGGCGTCCCCCCACTTATTTTACCGGGTGGACGCCATCCCCTCTGCCCAAAAGTGCCATGAAGTATTCAAGAAGTATGAAACGCTTTTACTTTCAGGGTACGGCAATAACAACCAAGTGTTCCATTTACATTATGCACTTGACCTGATGTGATATATTGTTAAATGCCACGTGTATATATATATAAACGTATATATATATATGTGTGTGTATATATATATATATATGTATAAAACAATTAAACACTGCAATCCATAGGAGTATATGATAATGTTTTCACATTCTGCAGGTACTGGGATGGCAGCTGCTTGCAATTATCAGGTTAAGCTAAACAATTTCATCAGTGGTAATATAAATTAGGCTAGAGAGTTTACATCTCAAGTTCATTGGACATATGTTCCCTCATTGGCTAGTTGTGAGAAGATTACTCTGACTTCCATGCTCCAACAACGAAATAATTGATGTTTAAAAAGACCGTCTTCCGCTTGATGTCCTCAGATAGCTACGGGCATCATAGACATTCTCCGGGAGATTTTGAGTCCCTGACAGGTGTCTCTTGTGGTTTGTAGGAAACTTTACGGATTGGTTGGTAGTAGTTACAATTTAGCCTCGTAGGTAGACTTTGTAAGTTATGATAGCACGGAGGCATTTTTGTAGCATTTAGTAAAAAAGAAAGTTACTTTGAAGTTTTATGAGTGCTGTGCTGATAGTCCATTCTCAGTCAGCTGAAGAACAACGGTTACAAATTTAGCTAGAATTGTAATTTTTCACAACACACAGTGACAGTTTGATAAATAGGCCAAGCCATTAGCTCAGTTCAAGTATCAAGATACAGAAAAACAAAAAAACATTTTGGAGATCTCGTGAGGACTTAAAAAATTCCTACCCATCAAAACCATCAAGTGTGATCAGATCAAAATCACTTGAAATTCCGTTAAAGATAATGGTTTGGTGACCCCTTACGGACGTATGGGTAGAAACACGATTGATGGTTCCTCCAAAATGTTCCCTCACCTCTAAAACCATGTCCTTGAGAGAAGTTGGCTTCATTGGGTGCGTCCTCCTTTGATATTTATGTCTAAGGGTGTTACCGTTGATGTGTGTCAGTTCAAGAGTTAATTGTGTATCTCTGTCGCTATTTACAAGTGAAGGAGCACATGATTGCCCCCCTACTCATCAGATAGTACAATATAGGTGGCACAGCAGAGATCATGAAATGTCCAGGCATTCCCACCACTTCAGTTGTCCGTTTCCCCTGACAAAAAGGTCTATTACCAAGGTCGCACAGCTTTTGCACATAGAAACACTGAATAATAAAAAAATGAAAGCATAAAGTTAATATACTCTTTACAAATCAACATAATACTTAAACAATATTGACAGTTTATTAAATGATTATGCATTATTTCATATATGCCATAATTTCCTTTACAATGCTCAAAACCATGCATCCAGCAATAGTGACTTCCTATATCACTGTTGCATTCGTATTGCAAAAGAAAAGCAAGCGGAATTGCACTTGGAAACAATCTAAATCTACAACCACACTGCAAAACCAATTGAATCAGTTTTCAAAAGTATCACCACTTTAAACAATGTAAGACAGGCAGACACCAAAGGCAGGAAGCAGAGAAGGAGGATACATAAAAAAATAAAAAGGAGAGCAAGGCGAACAAAATCTCCATGGGATAAAGCATGGAGAATGGAGAAAGAACAGTAGAGCCACAGTTGGTGTTATGAGCCAGGGGGATTATAAAGCTTCCCCTGTGGACATACCATAAAATGATAAAATGGCAAACCAACAGATGAGCATGCCGGGCGGTATGCCATGTTTTAGCAACGTGAACTCACACACTGCAGAATTAAGAAAAGGTATTTTGAAAAACTTGGCTTTTCTTTTAAATTATTTGTATAACTTGCATTTTAGTTCTATTAACATTCAATTTCCAGCACTCCAGTTTTTGTTTCTCTGTTACAGTCCATGTTATCTCAATTGGGGAAATGTTTGCACTCGAGCTGTGATTTGATGTACCTTATGGTACAGATCACTAAGGCTGGTGCAACTTTGGATTTGTTTACTTCTGCGCTCAGAGTGGGACCATCAGAGTGATCATTTGTATGGAATAATAAGCAGGAACATAATGATTTTTGATGGCCTGTCACTGCTGAAGCCTCTTCACACCAATCCCAGGCTAAGAGCTAGTGGACAGCACCATTTAGTTACAACATCCATCTGGGGGTAGCCACAGGTATTAACCTCTACCCTTCACTTGCTCGTAGGATCCCCGGTACTTCACATGTTGCCACTGGCTTAACTAGTGCTGTGCTGAAAGAAGTGGCAGCAACAGATGTAAACTGGGACCAAGGAGCCTCTTGGAATTCCCACTCCTAGCCATCTCTACCTCATTTGTCAGCATCAAATGGAAGAGTGGTAAGAGTCAAGTGGCGAAGCAAGAAGTACATTTTTAATGCCATCAGGGGGTCAAGAAGTGGGTCATTTCTAGGGGTGGGAGGAACTCGTGGAGTTTCACTCTACAGAATTCCACAGTTAAGTAAAAACTCCGGGAGATTCCATGGAGCTCCACAAGCGGGCAGAATCGACATGTCGTGCTGATTTTTTCCACCAGAGCTTATCCACGCTGCAATATCAGCATGAACGGCACCAAGCAGCATGCCAGAGGGCACTGCTTCTTTGCTTCTGATGAGTAGATGTTCTACTTGCGGCTTTCTCACCACAAGTGACAGCTTTCTCACTGTGAACAGTCGTAACTTTCTGCCACTGTCCGCGTTGCGAAAATCTCGCTGAGTGCCGTCCTAGCACCCGAATATCACGCTAGGGGACACCAATTCTCGGTTGCCAACTTAAAATTGGCGAGCTGCAGAAAGAAACAAATCTGCAACACAGCGGTTGGCTAATGTGGGGAGATACCCCAAAACTGGTCCCAGGATGCTTGTTTGCGGTTCAGATAGCACCTGGCCTGGCAGCTCAAACTGGACTGTTCCCATTGGGTGCAGGTTCAAGACTGATTTGCATAGGGCTGGGTTCAAACTGGGGTTTGGATGGTGGCCAAAAAAACAATTTATTGAGATGTGGACCGAGTGATTGCAAGTGGCTGAGATTAATTAAAGCATTCCATCCATCCCATTGTAGTTTGTTCATTTGCTGCCCTAAGTGCGCGGGGTATGTCCAGACGTGGGTCCCGGGCTCACTATGCCATTGGATTCAAGGTAGCATAGATGACAAGGGGTGATACCCTGAAACTGGTCCTAGGATGCTTGTTTCTGATCCAGGGAGGAGCCGGCATGGCAATTTAGGCTGGACTGTTCCCATGGGGAGCAGGGTCATGACTGATTGGCATACGGCTGAGTCGAAACTGAGCTGGTATGGTGTGCAAAAAAACAATGGTTTGGGATGCGGCTCGAGCGGTTGCCAGTGGCTGAGATTAATTCAAGCATTCCATCCCTCACCTTGTTGTTTATATCATTTACACAAGCAGCAAAGCCTTGGCTTATTGAAATAAAAATTGAAAAATACTTAATTTGCTTAATTCCTAGATAACATACCTGTTCCTTTGCTGGAAAGGCATGTTTGTCCTCTGAGCTGTCGTTACAGGTTTCACAGTAAAGTTGCAAAGGGTTATTGAACTGAAAAGGTGCTAATCTATGCAGACGATAATGACTATTTATGCCATCAATAACTGAAAATATAAATGACACTTCAAATAAAGTGACACTAATTGCACCGCTGACTCCCTGCAATTAGCATTTAACAGCTCATGTTCCTGTTTTTTTTTTTTTTTGCACAGATACGTTTAACGTTCTTAGTCGCCTTGCAGACCTGAGACCACAGTATGCTTTGCACATGGATTTTGCAAGCGGCGCGATTAGGCAGCATGTAAAAAGGAAAAAAAAGCAAGTGCCACAATATGATTTTGCATAAATGCCATATGCGTTAGCATGAAATGGCAGACTAATTAGATGTTAATTAGGCTGTAGTCATCATTGCTTAATTAGTACCACTTAATATGAAGTGTTAAATTATGTTTTAATATTATTCCTTCACAGCGTGAGCACTTTCAGCTGTGAATGGGGAAACAAAATATAGATTCGTCTGTCTTTGAGAAATCTAGGAGAATTTGTCTTGTATACAGAAGGGAATTAAGGTTGATGACAGGGGATGTGGTCTGGAGGGATTGGAGATAATGGAAAATCAAACACTCAAATGGTTTCCTTATTTTACCAGCCATTTAGAATTAGAGGAGTGCCTAACAAGTCAATGAAGATTTTCTAACAAATGGAAGAGGAAATATAGGTGATACAAAATCAAAAAACTGAGTAGCTTTTTTTAATTTTCATAATAACAAATACCCAATGACATCTAGCAGTTGTGAGAAATGTACTGCGAAAATGTAGATCTGAATGAAAGCATTGTCTTTATTTATGTCAGAGCAAACTTCTTCACATGTTCTGCCCGCGATATCTGACCAGATCTGGAAGGGACCCCAATTAACGAGACTAACAACATGAGCTCTAGATGTCACTTCCTGAGTCTTGCAAGGTTTGTTTTTTTAAATGTGGTAGCCTGCTAGTCAGCACAAAACAAGAGTGATGATACCGTTGGAATTTGGTAACCACTTTGAAAAAGTGAGCATAGATCTAAGGAATCTATAGAAAACATTAATGCAAGAACAAGTGTTTCCATTTTTAAAAACGTATGTTCACCTTAGTCCAAGCCATTTGCATTAAAATGTGATTTGCAAGGGCAAAAACACACACACTTAATTCACAATGTCATATCATGATGGAGAAGGCTCTGATGTATGTTCAGCAGACAGAAAGTTCATGGCTATCCAAACATATTACTAAATAAAAGTAAAACCATGTTAGTGGTATCTGCACTGTGCTCTACAAATTGCAAATATTATGAGGAACCATCTTACTACCTTAATTAACTTTTACCTTGAGGTGTCTCCATACTGCCTCCCAGTGTGATGAAATCACTTTACCCCCAAACCAAGATATTTCTATCATCTACTTCCAAACATCAGTAAATGTGGATTTCGAGTTTTGTGGAAAATCTTGATTTTTCCTTGCGAGTTATATAATCTGTTAAATGCAAAAAAAGTGGTGTTTTGGTTTCTCGAATTTGTTGGCTTCACAAGACATCATGAATAACAGATTTACACGGAGCCGTCTCTAGATATGCAGTCTCAACATTTAGTGTTCACCTTATTTCTTGTAAACATATGATTATCTCTGTTAGTGACAAATGCTTCTGGAACTGAATCATGCTTATTGAGATTGTGCAAAAGAAGCCCCCTTGAGATGGAAACCATGGTTGTAGTTAATCCGAATAATGAAACCAAATTCCAGGTTGTCCACTCAGCATTGGTCTATTTTTCCTAATTTCCTCTCCCTTTTCCTAAACGGTTTGTTAATTGTGAAATATAGTTTCAGAATGAAGAGTACGCCAAGATTGTTGTCCATAACAGAGATACCCCAAGCCAGCACCTCTCATATTCTAGAGAATAAAAAAAAATCCTGCGGTACTGGTACTTGCTTGAAAATTTTATAGTGCTTTATTCTTGGCATGTCCAAGACCCTACAAGTTTTATGATTGTTTTATTAGCCAAAGTGGGCTCGGTCATGTGACAGACATTTAATAAATACGGGAAGAGAAGTGGCCACTGAAGTTAAATGCTAGTTTAAGCTTTACTATGTCTTTTAAATTAGGAAATTTAAAACCAGGAGAATCTAGCAAAAAGGATTACTAACCGCTTCATTGATGAAGGGGATATGGCGAATAAACTAACAACCCAATTAACTACTTTGGTCTGTCAGAAGATGTGAAGCATCCACCGGCTGTAAATACCTTCACTTGGACTGAATGGCAGCTCGCTCCAACAACAAGCATTGGCAATGCATCTATTTCGCCTATGTAATGAATAAAGAGTTGTTTTCATCAATCATCAAGGAGAAGGAAAGAGCTCCTGACAGATAACATGAGAGTTCAGAGGATGTGGTGCAGTGGCCAGAGCTGCTGACCTGAGACCTGGGTATTCAGGATCGAGTCTCAGTGGCGCCGCGCAACATCCTGTAATACTATGTAAATCACTTCATTTCTCTGGGTGATAAATTGTTATATAAATATGCTGCGAGAGTAAAAGGCAAAACTTTATGAAAATATAGTTCCACCAAAGTTCATGTTAACAGTATTTCAGTGGTGGGAAACCGATAAGAGAAGCAGGTGAGGAACAAGCATCGGTAAATGAAGGAAAATATGCTAAAGCCAATAGAAATAGAGGAAAGGTAAGTGGCACGCACAGGTATCAATGAGAAGCCAGGAAAAAGAGGAGGTGGGATGTAAGTCCCTTTTCAGTTTATATTAAAAGCAATAGATTTCTCAAGCTGAGCGCAAGTGCTGTGCAGGCAAAACCTTAAAAATTTGGAAAATTCTTTCTCACCCCACAGCAGTGGAAAATCAAATGCACTGTAAATTGTTGATCTTCAGTTCCTATTCTCAGCACACCGGCACCAGTGCTTCAGATTTCTTGGGTGTCAGCTGCATCTGATGAGTGGCAGGTTCAAAGGTCACTTAAATCTGATCCCACTCTCTAATGTAGACCCTCCTGCATGAGTAAAGTCACAAATGAAGGTGCTTGGGAGGGGCACCTTAAGAATGGCCCTTGGTAAACCAGCTCTGCAGTTTATTGATCAAGGAATTAAGATGCTAGAGCTGTCAGTTTGTCTTTCACAGGAGTTCATTTCGAGAAAGAAGTTTGAGAAAACACATCCCTTGCTGTTATCTACTCAAATAAAAGTTAAATAAGTGTTCAAGTTGGATGTGACCGTAATCAAAAAAGTAGGCACAGGCGCACAGCGTGAAGTTGAGAGGATGGATTGTAGGGAAAGTGATGGTGGGTTGAAGGTAGGTAAAGGTGCTCCTACAGGCGACGCAACTGTCCAAATGCGTCCGACTGATACCCTAAGATGAGTGCGCTACGTGGTACGTAGGCGCATCCCTGTATGATGGGCACACTTATGAAGTTCAGGCTAGCTGACTCAAGTAAAAGTTCAATCAAGAAAGTTCAAAAACGAGTTCAATGAAAAAGTTTCATCATTTGTTGTATTTAGTGGTTTCACAAATTTATAATAAAGCGTTACATCACGCAATTCAATGAATTCAGTATAATCCAACGATGTTTCAACAAATGCTCCAATGCATTTCGGACTGAAATAGTCCTTTGTCAAGGAGCGCTGCGGGAGGATACAAGAAATGCAACTTAGATCAACGGTAAATATCAGTTGAGGTGCAGTAAAGACATGCTAAGTAACGTGTCTAACAACGTGATCACATGCAAGTTGAAGGTGGTGCGGGTTTGGCGTGCACTACAAAAAACATGTTGTGGGGTGTCTGAAACTTAGTCCGTGAGCAAACGGTGCTGGAAGGTGAAATACGAGCTGTGACTGAAGTTTATGACGAAAGGTGATAGGAGTGATAGGGAGGTCGGGAAAGGTTTGTAAAAATGTAAACTGGTCTTACGCTTGAGAAATCAGCGCTGTGCTCACATCAGTGCTGCAAAAGGAAACGGTGGAAGACCGTGAGGTGTGGCGAACGGAAAAAACGTTCAGTGTGAAAACAGAAGGCATGCAGTTGAGGTTACTTACTGAGGAGAGTTCAAAGAGTGGACCGAGTGTCACGAACTTCGCGGAGTTACTGCGGAGTTCAGGGGGAGTGTAAGAAAAGTTGAAATAGATAAAGGACCCAGAGTAAGTGAGAAATGGAAGCGGCCATCTTGTAGTGGGGAAAAGTGATCAAGAGGTGGTGTGCAATACAGGTAATATGCAGAACGGGGGTACATAGTATCAAACAGAACAATTACAGATAGCAACTTAATTCAGTCCGGTCATTGAGACCGAATGGTTTCAGAGATTGAAGTCTATAAATCCACGAGGTCTCCCGTTGTAGGAGGGTCTTGTTGTTGTCTTTGCCTTCTGTGTGGGTGACCATTTCAAGTACAAGATATTTCAGTTGTGCCACGCTATGATGGGCTTCATTAAAGTGGATTGCCACATTCGATTTGGTGTTTTTAGTTCGGATGTTCGACTTATGTTCATTCAAACGGGTTTTTATTTTTCTGCTGGTTTTTCCCACGTAGATCTTCCCACATGGACATTTGAGTAAGTAAATCAGGTTTGCTGAATCACATGTAGCATCTACTTTGAGATTGATTTCAAAACCCCTCATTGGGTGGTTTATGGTGTTGCCTCCAATGACATTGTTGCAATTATTGCAGTGATGACACGGACGTGTGCCCGTGTGTATTCTTGGTGCAGCAGTCGGTTTGGACAATATTTCTCTGATGTTCATGGGTCTGCTGTAGGTGAAGATGGGGGATTCTTTGAAGAGATCACCAAAATCTGGTTCAGACGATAAGATTCGCCAAATGTTTAAGTATGATCTTTTTGTAGATTTTGCTCGAAGTAGAGTATCTGGAGACCAGTGCCATTCTTTGATTGGAATCCTTTTTCTTGCTTTTCAAAGCTTCTGACCGTGGAATGGTGTTTACTCTGTCCGTAGCCTCTTTGATGATTGCTTGTGGGTACCCCCTGTTGGAGAACCTGGTAGCCATAGATTGTATTTGGGAGTTTCTCGTGTCATTGTTGGATACTATCCGGGTAACTCTCAGCATTTGACTAAAAGGTAAGTGTCTCTTTAGTGAGTCTTGGTGAAAACTGCTGTATAACAATGCATTGTTGCGGTCGGTGGTTTTTCGATAGAGGTCAGTTTCGATGCCCTCGGGGGTGATTTTCACAAGTACGTCCAAGAACGTAATTTCTTTATCGGGAATGTTCCATGTGAATTCAATCCGATCGTCTTTGGAATTCAAGGCGGTTAATGCTGATTCTAGGTGATCTCGGGAGTCTTTCCAAATGAAAAATAGATCATCTATGTGTCGTGCATATAGTTTGAGGTTGTCTTTCCAGTTGGCATTTGTCAGAATGTGGTTGAGTTCAAAGTTGCCCATATATATGTTCGCATACGTCGGCGCGGCGCAATTGCCCATAGCCATCCCGGACATTTGTAGATACCAACGTTGTTCAAAAGAAAAATAGCTATGGTATAAAGTGAAGACCATGAGTTCCAAAATGAAAGTCTTCAAGGGGTCTGTTATGTCAGATTTCAATAATGCCAATTCAATCGCTTCGATTCCGCCGTCATGGGGAATGGAGGTGTATAAGCTCTTGATGTCAGCGGTGCACAATAGTATTTGCTCATCCTCATTGATTTGAATGGAATTTAACTTATTGATGAAGTCAGTGGTGTCTCTGATGTAGCTCTCTAGGTTGATGACCATAGGTTGCAAGTAACGATCAATGAATTTTCCGATCGGCTCATGAATGGATCCTCTCGTAGAAACAATGGGGCGGAAAGGTGGATTCATCACATCTTTATGGATTTTAGGAAGCATTGTAATGGTTGGGCTTCTTGGATGGTCCACTGTAAGGTATCGCTTGGTTCTGTCGTCAATGGTATCGTTTTCTTTGGCTTTGTCTATGATGTTGAGCAAGATCGATTTATATTCATTGGTGGGGTTGCCACCAAGTGGCAGGTAGGTGTCGGCGTCAAGGACGTGTTCTCTGGCCCTCCGGTTGTAGAGGTCAGTGTTGAGGATGACTAAAGCGCCTCCCTTATCGGCTTTAAGACATTTGATGGCTTTGTTCAAGTTATGTTTACCAAACAGAAAAATGGTTGTTCCGTTGTGTAGCAAATGCTATTAGACTATGCAAATCTGTATTGTTGTGAAATGTGACTATATTCTGAGAAACTCTGTGGATGAAATGCCATTACAGTAAAATTGAGCCTTTTATCAAAGTTGTTATTTTCTAAAAGTGAATCATAGGTACAATCATTAATCTGTAACTTAGGTCTTTTTATATATTAGCAAACAGTTAGAACCAGTGGCGGCTGGCACGGATCGGGGTGGCAGGGCAGAGGGCGGGGCGAGGATGGGGAAAAGAGTAAAGTATAGGAGAAAAAAACTTACCTCACCGCCTCGCTGCTCCTCGTCGTCCCTCATCATCGTCCCTCCGCTCTGCAGGAACCAGGAAACTCATCCAGGCTCCCCTGACCAATCACAACGCTGATTGGTAAGCATTTAGGTTCCTCTGACCAATCATAATGCTGCAATGCAGGGTTGTGATTGGTCTGAGTGCCGTGGTTCAGTGCTCAGCCAGGGAATGGGGAGCCTGGGCATGTTCTCCACGCAGGCTGTAATGCAGCCTGCATGGAGAACATGCAAAGTGTGCATGATTGTTTAGATGGCCCAAGAGGGCCAGTTAAACAGTCAGTGCGCACTTAGGAGGGTGCCACTACTTCTCCCCTGCTCCAAGAGCAGAGCAGACCCGCCCCACCAACCAAGCCACAGCAGGGACAAATAAAATAATAATAGCACCCAGTTAGTGTTATTTTATTTTTCCTTTATATCCCCTGCCGAAAGAAGGGGTGCAACGCTCCTCCGCCTTAGCAGAGGAGCCGCCACTGGTTAGAACACTGGTTACAACATAAGTTTCGATATTAATTACAAGATGCTATTCGATAATGAGGATATTCCACAATATTATTGAAAGGGGTTTGTTATACATTACTTGGTATTTTCATTGCATTATTATATTGTCACACTTGTTTTACAAAATAATTATGCAGAGCTGTTATACAATACTTGATGTCTATATTTCATAATATTTACCACAAGATTATTCAATATTGTGCTCCAATTACGTATTGTAATATATGCATTACGCATTGATTGATGTATAATTAGCACAAGAAACAAAATGTCATATTTCTGAGAATTTGATAACAAAATGAATTCACGCTAATCTAGGCTGAAGATATTTTTGAAAGATGACGTTCCTATGGCATGTACAGACTAAAAATGAGTAAAATAAACACCTAAATACTTACCTTACTTTTCATATTCTTTTCTTTTTGGGGATTGGATATGTACTTGGATCCTCGTAAAATTATCAGCTCATAAAATGTTAAAATTCAATAACTCAATTTCAATTATTTTATTTGCTCTCTTGTTTTAGAGTCGCAAACTGGAATAAAAAGGGGCTACTTTGAGGAACAATAACCATCCTAAGGAATTTCAAATGTTGGTGAAATCAAAAATTATGCCTCATGAGGTCAATGGGAATAGAATTGGTCATTCATTGAATTAATCCAGATAGGCAGCAGAGTTTTATGAGGTACCGCTTAAGAGCTATAGGGTCAGATGTACAAATCCGTTTTGCTGTGGCAAACGTTACAGCTCGCAAAATCTGGCTGTTGGCCACTGCAAAAAGTTTTTTTCTGAGGTATCTAACCTACATTTTCTGATGTATCTAACACAAATTGTGATTGGGTAACTATAAAGTAGGCAACACACGGTGGAAGAGACAAATTCTTTATTTGTATGCAGCTTTTAAAAAATATGTCCTCCCCACTTGACTGTCTCCAACTGAATACCTGACTCCTGTTCCAAACCACCCACATTCCTCACCTATTGTCTCGTGCAGGATTCTGCACAAGAAATTAGGGCTATACCACAATTCTCCCCTCTTAAAATGCTTACTAATATCTACATTCAACAAAAAATACATTCCTAATAAAGTAATGTAAAATGTAAACGCACTGTATAATTTACATATTAGCACCATAAATTTACACATTACCCCATAATAAAATCCTTGGATTTCCCTGGTTGCACCACCATCCTACCACCCCTAGTAACTCTTGGAGTTGAAACATTGTTACCATGACACCCTTCACCATCTCCTGCAACTCCATCCAGCTCAGGTTGATCACCATCAGCTTGCAAGTCTGATACTCCAGGCCCATTCATTCCCTCACCACTATCTTACTCACCATCCACAGTCATTTTATTTCCACACTCAACATCATCTCACCATCCAGAATCAACTGGAAGAGCACCCTTCTCTTTCCATAAAAAAACATTGTTACACTTCTCTAACTTGATAAAAAAAAGCCATACCTTCTTATTACTCATCTCAGCCACATTCGGGAAAATGTTGACCACTCAAAGTGGTTCACTGCACTTACTCATACCCTTCTTAACTCCAACACCATTTTTTACATGAAACTTCAAAGGTAACACTCTTCACACCATGTCTACAGTCATAATGTTACTTGTAAACATGTTGTGCTTTCTTGATATTTTCCCTTGCCACCTCGCATGACCACTCTTTCTTCCTGTCACCTGACAGCCAAGCAATATTATCATTGGCATATGGATTCCTTCCACTGGGTACTTCAAAGGGGCTGTAACTTGAAATTGAAGGGGTAATTCTGTATGCCCAAATCGATTTGCTGAATTCCGCTTCCCAACTCACTCCAGCACTAATGGAAATGTGTACACTTCCCAACATAACAATGTAGAAGTGCTCCACTGCCCCATTGAAGGCTGGATAATATAATGAGGTGTATTTATTTTTCACTCCATTCTGACTAGAACATCCTTGTATAACAACTCAATTGAAGACCATTATCACTTAGGAACACCTTAGGAATGCTTCATCTTGGGAATACCTTCTCCAGAAAGGCAACAACAGCCTTTGAATACACTTTAGAAAAAATGTCCTCTCCTGTCCGATTTCAAAACAAATCAATCAACACCACCACAAATGTAGGGGTACCACAGAGATTTAAAATAGGTCCCAGAACAATCAATAGTTCGAAATTCCCATGGAGCCTCCAGACACTCAATTGGAGGTAGCATAGGCCTCAAGGTTTTTTTTACACTTCTCAGCATGAGCACATTGCCTACAATCACAAACAAATCTTTGAACTTCAAGAACAATTCCAGACCACCAATAGGAAGCTTTCACTCTTAATTTAGACTAATTTATACCAAGATTACCATCATGCATTATATGTAAAATGTTAGTCCTCAAAGTACTTGGTGGAACGATCTTACAGCCTCTTAACAAAAACCCGCATTCATTAATGGAAAGTTCACGTCTAACTTCCCAATTTTTTTACAAACTTCATCCAATACACATTTGTTAGGTCACTCAACTTGTGTGTATTCCTTAATTTTGTTCAAAACATTGTCAGTACCATACTCTTAGTTCCACTCTTCTTCTGAGATGGCTCATATGTTTGCATTTTCAACTGAAGCTATATAGTACTCATCCCACTCATTCTGTACATCCTCATCCTTAGGTATTGGTGGCCTCATTTATGAGGCCTTGCGTCAGTTTTGCGCTTCCGATGCGTCACTTTTTGTGACGCATCGGCGGCGTAAAACATGCCTCCTGTTGCGCACTTTTTACAAAGTGACGCATCTAAGCAGATGCGTCACTTTGTAAACCCCTGCGCTACATTATACCTGCGTCAGGTATAATGTATGCAGAGGGGGCGTACCCCCGCAAAAAGCCTCGTAATAGTGACGCAGTGAAATCTATGAGATTTCACAGCGTCACTTTTAGGACGCTGTTGCGTCAAAATCTTGCACAGCAGGCGTAAGACTGATGCAGGCCCTTTCACATGGGGGTTGCCCCATGTGAAAGGGTGCATTGCTAGAGTTGCGTCACTTTTGTGACACACTCCAGCAATGCGTGACTTTTGCGATTACAGATACGTCAGAAATACCGACGTATCTGTAACTCCTTGCGCCATGATGCGTCATACTGTAAATATGACGCATCATTGGTCTCGCAAGGAGGGCGCAGTAAAAAGTGACGCATCGCTGTTTTCACGCAGCGATGCGATGCGTCACTTTTCATAAATGAGGCCCTGGATATCTACTATGAAAGTCTGCAGCCTTGTTATGCATTCCTGGTACATAGTCCACTGCATTGTTGTAATCAAACAGTCTTAAAGAAATCCTTGACAGATGTGGTGTCGCTCTTAACATTCTAGATGTGGTGAGAACCTCAGTTAATGGTTTATGGTCTGTGCAGAGTGTGAATTTAAATCCCCACACCCTGCCCACATGTTTCTATTCCCCCCACACATGCAAGCATTTCACACTCAATCGCCAAAACATTTTCTTCTCCTGGTGACAAAGACCGAGATGCGAAAGACAAAATACACTTCCCATTCTCTGGAATTTGCAAACGCATTGCTCCAAATTCCTTCCCACTGGCATCAGTAGTAATCACTTAGTGAGCCAAAGGATCAAGTCCCTGCAAGGGAATTTCATTGCAAATTTCATTCTTGATGGGCTCAAACTCTTCCTGTAAATTATCATTCCAACGGAACTCACAATGATGTTTAAGTAACTGTCTTAATTCATATGTCTTACTCGCAAACCCCTTCACAAACTTGGAATAAAATTCCGCTAACCCGAGGGAGGATCTCATTGCATTCTGACATGTGGGGAACGGGCCTCCCAAATAGCACATATGATACCTTTTGTTGGCTGTATCCCTGCCCCACTGACCTCCTGGACAACCAACGTAACAACATTCACTGCAAATTTGCACTTTCTCAAGTCAGCAGTCAAGTCTCCTTCCTTCAAAACGCTCAAAACTTTCTCCAGCTTATCATCATGATCCCCCTTATTTTCCCCATGACAAGTATGCCATCCTGGAAGAACACAACTTCAGTGACCCCTTTCAATAGTTGGTACATTGACCTCTGAAATACAGCAGCTGCAGAGGCTAACCAAATTGGCATTCTTATAAATCAAAAGCAGCCAAACTTGTCACAAAGGCAGTAAGGTCCCTTCTCTCCAGATGCAAAGTCACCTCATGGAAAGCTCAGGTCAATTTGATAGAGTAAAGCTGCTTCACATAGTTCGTTTTTGTAAGCAAGTCATTAATCTTTGGGAGAGGGAATTTATCCACAACAACATTCCTATTGAGAATCCTCAAGTCAACACATACACAAACCTGGCTGGAGGTCTTACATGCCACAACGAAGGGTGCCAACCATTTGGTTCTCTCCACTGATTCTATAATACCACTCTATAGCAACTTGTTTAACTCAACCTGCACCTCATCCCTCACTCTGAATGGTATGTTCCTGACATTACGACACACTGGTTTTGCCCCTCCCTTCAATATAATATTTTGGGAAAATCCCTTGAGTTTACCATGGTGCCCGAAAACAAACTAGAGAACTCTTCCCATTTGTGCACTCATCTCTGCTTCCTCACCGTCAACCAACATGACAAGCTCCACACTATTGGGATTCAATGTAATATTTAATGATTTCTGATCCATCCAACCCAATACATAGGGACCATACTCAGCAACATACAACTTGTATTTTGCTTGTCTACATTTGAAAACAAAGCGGTACAAAAGGGGGTGGTGATGGACGGAGCATCTGAACCAATCAAACACTCACACCCAGTCAACAGATCTGGGTTTAATCCATCACCGTTCTTTAGCCCACTCTGCCACCCCAGTTCAGACATGGCCATATGCAAATCAGTCTGACCCTGTGCCTCATGGGACCAGTCCAGCCCGAACTGCCAAGCCATGACTTCCCTAGACCGGAAACAAGCTTCCTAGGACCGGTTTCTGGCATTTCAGCCGTCTTCAGCCAGGCTTGCTTGAATCCAGTGGCAAAGTGAGCAAGGGACTCACGTCTGAGCATAACCCTGCCAACTTATGGCAAAGAAAGCGGTACAAAAGGGGTGGTTATGGACGGAGCATCTGAACCAATCAAACACTCACACCCAGTCAACAGATCTGGGTTTAATCCATCACCGTTCTTTAGCCCACTCTGCCACCCCAGTTCAGACATGGCCATATGCAAATCAGTCAATAGGAAAATGTCTGTTTAGTAGCAGAACACTTGTTGTCTCTGGCACGATGAATAACACGGTCACATCTAAAACATTTTAGGTTCCTATTCAGTTTTGTAGCATTTTGTTTTGTCCTGGACTTCATGTCCTTCCGATCACTCTTGGTTACAGGTTTATACTCATATTTTGAAGTGACTTTGCACAATACTGTATTGCCACTTTGCGGTGCCATATTGGATGTACTACTCCTAGTTCCTGCCTCAGTATATCTTTTCGACAGCTCTGCCTTCTTTGCAATGCCTCAGGAAGAATCCCCTTTGACCCATGATCTTTCTTGGGGGTTAAAATTGTTAATATTCATGATAACGTGATCACGAAAGAGCTGTTCGTGCTAACTGTCAAATTTACAGGTAATGGCCAGTTTCTTCAATGCTGCTACATAATCATTCATTGACTCAGAAACACCTAGTTTGCATTGAAAAAAAATTGGATGTCTCAATGCCCATACATACTGTTAGCTGAAAATAGTTGTAAATAGTACATGTGCAATCCTTCTGGGCCTAATGTATGCAACAAGATATTTTTCTCCTTTAATGGATGAAAATCTTCCAATGCATCATCTTCAATAGTTGAGATGTCATCTAAAATATTTTCCTTTCATTCCGGCAATCTCATTGGAGGATCACCAGGAATTGAAAGAAATGCTTGAGGAGGAGTAAGAATAAATGTTTGTGCAGCAGCACACATATTCACACAGTACAAGTAATACAACACTAATCAACAGAACTTCATATAATTTAGATGCTGTTTGGAAGAGGTAATACTTAAGTTTAAGGCGTAACACTTGCTAGATTTAAGCACACTGAAACGTTGGAACGAGGAACATAAGGTTCATAATTTTACTCATTTGCATTCTGACCAAATATACTCCAATATTTTAAGTCTTAAAGTCACCTGAAATCCTTAGGGAACAATCTAGATTATCCGGTGTACATTAGTATGTAGCTCGGATTCTCTGACCACATGAGAGAAGATGGCTGCCACATTTGACATGCTCAGTGTGACCTCATAAGGTCACTTGGACCACATCACTGAGGCTGGAGGACTTGCATGTGTGGTATTGTGCAGCATCCAATACCACACATGCTGACAGCCCCACCGTTTCTGACGAACTATAGGGGGCATCGACACGCTGCAGAAGAAGTTATGATTCACTCCCAATATGTGGAGAAAATCTCTGGCAACATAAACTCTGACATCGCCCCCCCCCCCCCCCCAGTGTTTCCCTTCTCAAAATGCCACCACACAGAGCAAACACTGCGCATACCTTCCATTGGGGGCAATCAATCATGTGGTAAGTTATGTCGTCCATTTGTCACCAATATCAAGTAGGCAACATACTGTGGAAGAGACACATTCTTTATTTGTATACAACATGTAAAAAGACACGTCCTCCCCACTTGACTGCCTCCATCACAATACCAGCCTCCCCTTCCAAATCATCCCACATTCAACACCTATTATCTTGTGCAGATTGGGAGGGAAGGATTTAAGAATATAGAACTATCTAAAATCAACATTGAGTGGCTATGAAAGACTGGTCTTGACTCGTTTTAGATTTGGGATATTCCACCATTTAGTAAGTTTTCCGACAATAAATGATAAGTCTAAATCAATGAGTAACTGACCAAGTGATGATATGTCCTTACAGTCTACTGTACACGTGATTTTATTTTGCAAATTTTACAAAACACACAAAAGGAGATGGATTCTGCCACTTTTAAGGGTATCGGGTTTAAGACAATGCCGTCCCGTATTTTTACAATTGCAATTTTTAGATAACAAATGTTTTACAAGATAAATTGTGTCTTTTTTTTAAAATAATAATGACAATAAAGGCATTTATTAAGCATGCAGCTACCCCAAACTGGGTGTCCCGGCGCTATAGCAGACAGAGAACAGGGTGAGGACTTGCGCAAAGGTTAGTAATTCCGACTAAAGAGCCAGGTTTTCAGAGACTTGCGGAATTCCTGTTCAGACTGAATCATACGTAAATGGGAGGGTAAGTTATTCCAACATTTGGTGGCGCCCACCTCAAATGATCTGCCTCCAATTCTAGCTTTTCAAAACCAAGGGGTGGCAAGGAAGTGTTTGTTGTTGGACCTTAAAGATCTGGATTGTTGATAGGGTCGGAGTCGCCTCCTTAGATAGGCCGGCCCTCTTCATTTATCTGCCCGAAATGCGAATGTCAGGGCCTTGAATTCACATTGTTTGGCTAATGGCAGCCAATGAAGTTGTCGAAGGTAAGGAGAGAGGTGGTGTTGGAGCGGGACACCGCAGACTAATCAGGCTGCGTCATTTTGAATGATCTGGAGTCTACGGATTAAACCCAGCGGAAGACCCAAATATAGGCCATTCGCATAATCCAGGTTAGAGGTTATCATAGCATGGACCACGGTTTTGCGAGTAGCATTAGGCAGATAGTTGATGAATTTCCTAATAATTTAGATTTTTCCAAAGCAGGCAGCCGAAAACATTTGAACCTGCGTCGAGAGGGACAACTGTTTGTCCTATCTTATGCCCAAATTCTTGACCGAGTCCTTAGGTGAAGGGGTATTGCCTAATACATAAGGCCACCAAAGATTCAATGGGGGGGGAGAGGGTTGGTTAAATGATAAGACCTTTATTAAGTCTTTAAAAATTGCGGTCCATCCAGGCGGCAATGTTTTTAAGGCACTCTTTTAGCAGGTCAACGGTGGAGGTTGACACTTCACTAAAGGTGAACCGTAACTGGGTATCATCCGCGTGAGATGTTATTTTGATCCCAGTTTTCAAGATAAGCTTTGCCAGGGGGGGTAGATAAACATTAAAAAGAAGCAGTCTCAGAGCCAAGCCCTGGGGAAAACCCCTGTTAAGAGATTTGTTGGGAGGGGTGAAAGGGTGGGTCCGGGCCTGTTGTTTATGGTCCGATAAGAAGGATGATAACCAGTTCAACACAGTTCCCTGGATGCCTATACACTTTAGGCGATTCAAGAGTATGGGGTGGGAGACTGTGTCAAATGCTGCAGATAAATCTAAGAGCACTAACACTGCCTTAGAGCCTCCATCCACAGCCCATCGTATTGAATCAGCCATTCCAATCAAAGCTGATTCCGTGCTGAAACCAGGACTTAAACCAGATGGAGAATCCTGAAGAAGGCCGTTGGTCTTGATGAACCCAGCCAGTTGCTTATGCACTAGTTTCTCTAATACCTTCGCAGGAGCGGGAAGTAGTGAGATAGGCCTGTAGTTACTAGTGATTTCCGGGTCTGCATTTGTCTTCTTTTAATATGGGTAAGAGAAAGGCATGTTTCCAAGCTACAGCGTATGTACCCTGTCTGAATGAAGAATTCCAAATGGCATTTGGATTGGGATTAAGACACTCAGCTAGGGCACTATATTGTTTGGCTGGCCACGGATCGCCCGGAGAACCAGATTTACACTTCTGCAATTCAATCACTGAGGCTTCGACAGGTTTCTCAGCAAATTCTGAGAATACAATGTTCGGCGTCTGCTCAAGATAGTGATCATTAAACGTCTGGGAGACGTCGAGTGAATCAGGAAAAGAAGCATAAATCACATCAATTTTCTCCTTGAAGAATTCAGAGATTTTGTTGCATAGTAACTGTGAGGGAGGATGGGTGTGGGTAAGTGCTAGTGGATTGGTGAAAGATTTCACAATTTTTAAAAATTTCCCTGGAGGAGTTTTTAGCACTATTAATCCGTTCGGCCAGAAAGTTTCTTTTTTTCTCAGTAAGAAGCTTGCGGTACTCTTTGAGCGCCACACTGTAGCATATTTTACTTTCCACAGAATAGGTAAGTCTCCAGCTACGTTCTCATTTTTTACATTCTGACTTTTTTGTTCTAATCTCTTCCAATTATCAAGGTGCGAGGAGGGACGATCTAGGTCATTTTACTGGTTTCAAAGGGGCCAGGGAATCAAGAGCATCGCTGATCCATTTATTTAAATTTGAGATGCTAGCCTCAAGATCATTGGAAAGAGAAGGCTTGGAGTCCTTCAGATGTTGCAAAATAGACTCAGTGGTAACCCTACTCCAATTCCTTCTAAGATCTTTGGGGATAGAGGTGGCTCTTGCCATGCTTATCAGATGAAATTGGAAAGGGATCAAAAAGTGATCTGACCAAATCACTGGCACCGAAGGATGGACTGTGATGTCGGGAAGGTTGGAACAAATCAGGTCCAGAGTATGGCCTGACTTGTGAGTTGGATGGGAAACATGTTGTATTAAATTGCAACGGCTAGTATGGAAATAAAGTTGGAACCATGCGGGCAAGTAAAATTGTCCACATGTAGGTTCAGGTCGCCAAGCATTGGGAAGTTGGAGTATCGTGTGCTGGCTTGAGAAATGTAGTCCGCGAGGGTAGGAATGTGTTTAAGACAGGAGTTAGGGGGTCTGTAGAGCAGAAGTCCTAAGCAGGAAGAGGGCGCCGAGATTTTAATACAGAAAGGCAATCCTTTGATGGAATCAATCTGCTCAAAATTAGATGTTGCAATATCCCATCTTGTGGTGTGCATGATAGCGAGCCCTCCTCCCTGTTTCCCGCTTTGCCTATTAGCACATAGTATGCAATAATCCTCAGGGATCGCTAGGGTCAGGACCGGGTTGGTATCATCTCGAAGCCACATCTCAGTCAAGAACAGAAGGTCCCTGTTGTTATCTACAATGGACTGATAAATGTCCAAGGCGTGTTTGGGCATGGATCTGCAATTGATCAGACAGACTTTTAATTTCACTTCCGTGGGTAGAGTAGCGATGTTTAAGCCACATGTGTTATTACGCCTGGTGGGACAGCTAGTAATTGGGGTAAACCCACAGAGGGTGCCTAAGTAAGCTTCTTTAGGGTCACCGAGTGTCAGGAGAGGCAAATTGGTACAAGATGGGAGCCTAAGGGAGCATAGCTTTGTACGACTATAAGTGCAACAGCGGGCGCTGGGAAAATGGGCAGCATCTCTGGCCCTGGCCGCCTTCCGGCTGCGGACGGGCGCAGAAAATCTGTCATGGAATGAAACTACGGAAAGCTTTGATATGAATTACCTGTAAGTGTTGGTCTTTTTAAATGAGCTCGATTTTTATTGTAATGCTATTTATTGAAGGTTACGATCATGAAAACATATGTTTTTTCTTTCTATGCTTTTATGATTTTCTATGCAAAAATCGAAAAAAGCTTTCTATTGATAGATGAATTGATTGACAACAGAATAATCTTAAGAATGGGTTCAAATTTTGTTTGAAAAGTGAACTCTGCTTTCCATAAAAGCCGGCAAATAATTCTGCCTGTTTTATGTCCTGAACCAATTTCTAAAGATGACTTTCAACTAAACAGATTGGAGTTGGTCAGAGCAGTAAAAGTGTATTTGAGAATGGGATTTTTTGTTTGTTAACATTGGACCAGCGAAAAAGTATGTAAATCTACCTTTCCTCTCATTAAGTAGATGGATAAAGGAAGTAATTCGCTTGGCATATATCAAGCTTGTGCATTCTCATCCAGGTTTGATACTGACTCGCTCCATAAGATGAATAACAGCAACATGGACAGAATAGGCTGAAGCATCCATAACAAATATATGTGTTGCAGCAACTTGGGCAAACCCTTCAACATTTGTTAATCAGTATAGGTGAATTTGGCTCAAGGAACAGAATTGGATTTTGGTATAAAGGTTTCGGAGTGAAATAGTAAAACAAAGTTTTGTGCGTTGAATACAATAATTAAAATATTATTTTTTTCTGGCACGACTCCTGCATGTGATGTGTTTTTATATGAAGAAGATGTTGATACTGTGATATATCTGCATAAAGTAAGTAATGGGGCAAGGAACGCTGAATGAGAAGGTAATGTCTAGAGTACTTACCAATAATCTTCATTACTGATTCTGCATTCCTGATCCCAATACATACATAACTACCCTCCCCTCCTAAGACCTCAATTACGAGTTTGCTGGTAAGAACCTAAAAACTCGTACGTTCAGTCAAAACCGATTCTGCATGGTTCAGTAAATAATGTGTTTGCTAAATAATGTCTATTATGAGATTTTACTGCATCCACAGAACCGCAAATGTTAAATAATTAATAATATGGGATATACTGGTTGCGGTAAATACTGCACCTGATAAGTAGTACAATCACAAAACATCAGGAAGCGTCTGTTTTCAGACACTGAAAGTTCCGGGAGCAAGAAAAGGAATCACTACAAAACAGTCATAGCAGAAAAAAGAAGGACCTTAGGGCACCCTCAAAGCACACCAACTCCTCCTTGTGGTGTGGGAGTTTTCAGGCCATAATGTTGTGTCACAAAAGCACCATAAAACAAGACAAACCGATCCCAGTGCCATCCTGTGACATCACTAAGACATCACAATCAGAAAACTACCAACCTCTTCCATTTTGGGCTCCAGCAGTGTAAGGAAGTACACGTTTATGGCAGCTGCGGTCTATGCAGGTAACAGCAGTGGGGCGGTTGGGCCGCTTAGGGGAGGGATTTCGATGAATGATGCCCAGGAAAAATTCATTATTTATTTAATTTTCCCTCTGAATCGTCCCTCAAAATATCACCACCCCCCACGACCACACCGCCCCACCACTATTACCTGCACGAACTGCAACTGGTTTATGGGTCACGATGAGCTGGAAGTTCAGTATACACAGGTCTGCATCACCCAGCATTTACATATTAATTGTGTGTGTTATTTTACAGTTACAGCACATTTTCTTCTGTGAACATGAAGTCACCAGGTATGTATGACGGTAATCAATTGACCATTTGCCATATGAAAATCTCATTGTGTCACAGAAAGTTGCTTTGCTGTTATTGGCTATGTGTGTGCCCATAAGCAATTATATATACTTCCCAGTCACTCTCAGTAAATTGTCCATCACTTGGTTGAGTATGCTGCTGAAGAATGGTTGAGAAATGCCATGCACCAATCCTACTGCCCATTTGGTGGTGTTGTTTGGAAAGAAATTAATTCCAGCACTTCTAACATTTTTATCAAAAAGAATCACAGTGGAACCATTTGTTGAGCTTCAGGCTATTACTAATCATGCAATCATGTTTTTTATGGTACCCATATTGAGCCTGTACCTCCTATCGTACCGACTTCTGTTTAGAGATTTCAGCCTTACTCAGCCAATCCTTACTATCAATCAATCAATAAATCAGCAATTTGTATAGCGCGCTACTCACCCAGTAGGGTCTCAAGGCGCTGGAGGGGGGCGGGGGGGGGGTCCGTTACTGCTCGAAAAGCCAGGTCTTGAGTTGTTTCCTGAAGGAGAGGTGGTCCTGGGTCAGCCGTAGGTGGATATCATCATATTACTGTGTCCTTTGAGTTTTTTCCAGCCTTTCTTTCATTAACCATACTTTCAGGAACTTTTACCAACTGCTTTTGAGTTGAAGATTTTTAATTTTAAGCTTGCATTTTAACTGGCTCTCATTATTCTCTCAGAATTGTAACAGAATTTTTTTTTACCACGTGTCATTTTTTTATGTAGTAAATATTATACGTGGTAAATAGCACGTGCTAAACAGTGCACAAGGACCACAGACATGCGATGTTTAGCACATACGATAATTACTACATCCAGTTTTTAACTCCCAATCAGGCGGGTAAGTAAATTCATGCACTATTTACCTTGACATGCAGTAATTACCAGAATGCCTTATGTAGAATGGGGGCCTAAATCTTCTTTATAATGAAGGCCTGGGTCTTCTTTGCATGTTGGAAGCTTAAACCATCAGGATGTTCAAGGGACACTGGTACCCCCTACTAAAGGACTTAATAGTAGAAAAAAGTAAAAGACTCTTGGGAGGGGCGATTGTTGGTAAGCAGTGCCTCCTTACTACATGAAGTAAGTACTGGGATGCGGAATGCATAAAGTAATGAAGATTACCGGTATGCAATTTAGACAGTACACTCTGCCCATATTCTATAAACACACACACACACACAGACACATGCACACACACAAACATGCTTACGCTATTGGTGTGTGCATACACTTTTTTTTTATTTCTTATGTGTAAAACCAAATAAAATGCGGTTTGGCTGATATTTACTGTCAATTCACGTGGCCCAGGGTCACGCAATTAGCACCATCACTAGCCAATGGGAAGCGAATTTCTGAGGGACTTAAGGAAGTGACAACGGAATGTGTCAAGGAAAAAAAAATCAACAAAAACAAGGACAGCAAAAGCTTTTGCTGTCCAGACCCTCCGTGGAAATTAGAGGGGAGCGGTAAGAACCGCACGCGGGAAAAAATGCTAATTCCAGTGACTCCCCGTCACTATTACGGGTTTGTCTTGAGATGCTAAATGAGAAGATGAGTGCACTGAGGCGAGCACGTTCTAGTTAGATAAAAGGAGTGCAGCCCTCGCCGTTAATGTAGTCAGTAAATAAATAGAGGAGGGCTTAGTCTTGGCGTACAGCAATCAGTTTAGAACTACGGGATAATTAACGCAGCGGGGGGCGCAAGTACTCTGTAGTCAGGTCTAAATGAGCGAGTTCACGTTCATTGAAACAAACTTGCTCGGCTCCCTGGCGAGCGGAAAACAGATTTTTTTCCCCCGCCGCCTCAGAAATCACAGTCATTGCCTTTCGCGCGCTCACGCCCGGGACCCAAACAAATACGCACCCGGGTCGCCAAAAATATATATTATGTGTGAGCGCCGTCCTACGACGCGTGGCTTGTTTCTTCTCGAACACTCCTGTCATTGCGCAAGCACCGATTCTTAGGGTGCTAATGGCCAATGCATTATGAGTTTTTGTCGTTCATGGGGTTATGGTGGCCATAAGAATACCCCTGGCATTTTCTGTTGGACTAATATCTCGATAATGGCCTTCCCAACCAGTCATTAACCACTGCCTCCATTTGTCTATTCTGAGCTCTGGTGCAAAACCATCTGCGCCTAAGGACGATCGCCAATTTGCCCTAAGAAAAATACCGGCCCGGACAGGATTTTTAAATAGGACTTTCTATAAAATCGTCACTATTCTTTTTTTTAACATGGCTTTTCAGTCTTTTATTTAATTTAATATGGCTTTTCAGTCTTTTATTTAAATTTAACAATCAGTCACGGATCATTAAGGCAGCTGTAGAACACATTTTAATGTGCTTTATTCATATGTTTGCTGTTTTAAGTTTGTACTGATGAGAGATAAAATACCAGCTTCTGGTGATTTTCTTCATTTTTGTACGGGCCAGAACAATAAAATACTGGGCCTGCTGCAAAAAAACGTCTAGGTGGCCGCCCTAAAACAGGCTAGGTTTCCAAACGGTGCCCACCAGAGTCCTTCAAAAGGCCTATTGATGCTAGAGTATTGGTTCTGATGACACCGTTTACATCTGGATAGGTGCTGCCAAAAGCATAACGAGTATAATCACAATTCAGATTTGAGTTCATAGATAGTCCTTCAACTGTTTTGAAGGTTACAAGACACCCTTTCAAGGCAATCGCTTCAAAGAACTTAGCCTCATCTTTACTTCAGATACCTATGGACAGGAGCCCTTGCTGACGGTGGCGTTAACGTTGTCACTGTTTTTGACATAGTATAGCACAGTTACAGACTAGGCCTGGGCGGAGTTTGCGGAGTTCCATTGACCAAAAACCTCCACCGCACGTTGCGGAGGTCAGCAAGCAGCAAAGTGCATTTGTTAAAGTCGTTCATGTTGATTTTCAGCGACGGATGTTATTCCCATGCTGTAGAATCAGTGTGAATAGCATCCTGTGCAGCGCAAGAGGAGCTGCTTTTTTTCTGCCGCTCGTGTAGATTCTCTACTCAAACAGCATTTTTTCAACACGAATGGAAGGTTTCTCAACGTGAGCAGCTGCGACCATTCGCAATCGCCCGCGGTGAGAAATCCAACCGCCTGCATTGAGAAATCTCCCCAGGAGGTGGATTTTCCCCGCTCGCCAACGTGACGTTCGCGAGCAAGGAAGAAACTCTGCTCCATTTTTCTGAACTCCACATGCTCCACGGAGTGCGGAAAATTCTGCAAACTCTGCGAACAGAGCGGAGTTCACTGCCCAGGCATATTACAGACCAGCTACAGGCAGTCCCTTTGGCTTTACAGGCCTGCCCTTGAATGTGTCACGTCTTTCATCCATAGATAATCTCCAGTGTCTATGCTGAGTACAAGGAGCACCTCCGACGTGCAGGTCCCTTTTATACATGACATTCATATCATCAAGGAATAGCCTGTCAATCAGAAAGTGATGGCAAAAAATGTCAAGCTCTAAATAATAATTATTCAGAAGTGGACAGGGAGCACTGGGTCGATTAAAATTTGACAAAATAAATTGTGGTTCTCAGAAGGGACCTACATAGCCAAATCTTTGCCACCTGGCCATGCCAGATTGAGGTACCAAAAGCAGCACTGGCAAAAATATTGGAACCAATCCTGCATCCTTTGACTCAGCGCAACCTCTACCTTTCGATATATCTTTTCTCTCTTCCTCATTCTGTTCTCTCTCTCTTATCACTCTATGATCACTTTCTTCTAACTTCTCTCTGTCTCCACATCTCTCTATCTCTTGAAGCTTCTTCCTGCCTCCTTAACCTTAGGGAGCAAGGGAAAGTGAAAAAGCCACCTGGAGAGGCCCTGAATCTTCAATTAGCTTCTTAGAACTCCAGCCCCCAGGAACTGCCCGTGGAATAAATGGCTCGCCCTGCCACCTGGCTACTTGAAAGTGGCCTACCTCCGGTAATAAAGAACAAAATCTGGGATTTAAACTTATTTTAATATTTCCCTATTTCCCACATATACCTATTTCCTATTATTATCAGTTTAAGGTTTTGCACAAGATTCTTCCGTTTTGCTTAATCAAGTTGCTTTTAAGGGTACTCAATATCGCTGTTTGGTGAGGTTACGTTTTATATTCATTTTTTCATTAAAAACATTACCTCATGGCAGTGGATGCTCCTCTGCAATGGTGGAGGATTGTTACCTCACTGCCTGGCTCAGAGCCTACAAATGAAAAATAAAATGTACTAACATTGTTCATTTTTTCATTTGCCGGCTCTGAGTCAGCTTGTGCTGGGAGAGGCATGGGGGAGGAGTGCTATGTTTACTCCCTAAGTGTGCATATGTGTGTGATCAGCTGTCTAAGGCAGAACAAAATACACATGCACACTTGGGTATCTCCAGCCCGGCTGCAGGGCAGCATTTTTTTAGTCCGCTTAGGCCAATTCCTGCGCTGCTCTTTTTGTATGAGAGCAGTGCAGGATTGGATGAGAATCTCTCCCAGGGGCTGCTGGAACCACGAAGAGAAGAAGCGGGACGCGGGAGGCGCCTGGCGTCTTCGCTTAGGTTCTTTTATTTTTATATGTTCTAACACTCCCCTGCGTGCTCCCCCCGTGATCCCTCCTCCTGCCTTACCACCCACCACCCTTTGTTTGTGGCAGCCGCCACTGTCTCATGCCAAATACTTTTAAAACGTGGTAATCCCGCAGCTCTTCTTTTGAAAGTAATTATTTATTTCTCCTTTTAGCCTTAATAATTGGGCAGGCTAATTCAACACAACATTAAAATGGCTGCATGTGACATGGCTCTAAAATCTTGAAAATACTCCCATTCCTTATAGCATCACAACACAGACAGTTGAGGTTGTGTGTTGACTACACACTGTAGTCATTATGGTACTGTATCCATTCTCTTTGGCTAGTAGTCTGTCGACTTAAGGTCGCTACGTCAGCCACACCACTCAGATTTCCTATCAACGAACCTCTTATTTAAATCACTCTTAATCAATAAATACACTGGCAGCATGGTAAAAGTTACAACTGCTTTGCAAAGTAAAGCCCTTCGTTCACATATTAGACCTAAGAATGACAGTCAAAGCCCTGCCCCATTCCTTGCTAATCAGAGGCAACCTTTTCACCAGCATCGCTGACTTCACATTAGCACATTTGAAGTAGTTGCTTAATAATTTGCTAAGTCCTCAGACCACCACTACACAGTTTCGTGGGTGTTTCCCTCAGCTTGGCCTTGAGGAGTGTCCAGCTGGCCAGGGCCTGTCATGCCCCTTACTAGTGGTCAAGACAGCATATGGTGGCTAAGCCTGCTGTTTGCACATCTAAACCCAGCTACCGGCAGTGATAAGAGAAACAATCATGGGTATCTTTTTCACCCGGTGGTGCTGTTGTGGTGCCAGCACCCAGCCAACTTTGGTGCCAATCAACAGTACTTAGAAAAATGCAAAACTAATGTCAAAACACAAGAGATGGCACTACAGCACACGCAGTCCAGTTTGTATCTGTCTGTTCTTTTCTTTGTTGAATTCCACTCTTCCAATAATTAAATCCAGTCCAATCATAAACAGTACTTGAATTATGTTTTATTCAGAAGCAAATTCTTGTATGTATGAATCCATAAACAGTGCAGTCGACACATGCTTCGTCCTCCTGGACTTTTTCAAGGCTATGTAGACGAATATAGGTTCACAACGTTATTGGGGTCATGTCAGGTTTGATACTGAGGTATCTAAAAAGTAGTGTATGCAAATGAGCAGAGGTCCATTGCGTTATTGGTGTCTCTCCTTCATTTGTATATATATATATATATATATATATTTTGATATGTGTAACGCTGGTCAGTGATCCGCATCTAAACGTTAATTGCCCCAGTGGCAATGGAATCCCGCTTCCAGGATTGTATTATCTCATGATGGAGTTTGGCGAAAATCGGTGTAGTAGTAATACGTAAATCCATACTTTGATTAAGATCCACTAAAAGTAGGATTGTCAGGACTCTGATAAGCCTGTTGAGCTCTGTTTAGTGGGACATGGAACGCCGTAACCGGAATTCCATTGCCACTGGGTCAGTAAACGTTTTTGAAGGAGAGACACCAGTAACGCGTAACCAGTAACCAGTAACAGTGGAGTAGTGTGGCTCACTGGTTAGAGGCGGCAGGCCCGAGAGCAAAAGTCGGCCCGGGACCAGGGTTCAATTCCCGACGCGGCAGGGTCGTGGACCTTGGTCAGCGGACTCGATAATTCTCGCTTTGGTGCTTACTCTAATCAGGGGTTCCACTCGGCAACTCTGGGCATTAGCTTGCCTAATCTCCACAACGGCCCCACCAATTCCGGGGATGCCTGGCTCCACCTTGGGGACTCCCAGCAAGGGACCATCCCACAGGGAAAGCCAGGACGGGTTCCCCAGAGTTATACAGCGCCAGGAGACCTATGGACGGGTAGCAGTGCGCTTTACAAGCTCAAAAACATTTACAAAACAACATTTAACGCAATGGACCTCTACTCATTTGCATAGACTACTTTTTAGGCACAAAACAAACTGGACTGAGTGTGCTGTAGTGCCATTTCTTGTGTGTTGCCTATCATGCACCCTAGTCCCTTTACTGCCCACATCTCACAGTTTCCACTACAACTGCCCTGGCATCTCTTAACTCATGACTGTGGGACGGCTGCAAGCTCCAGTGGTCCATTTCACCACAATATCCCATCTTCAGGACGTTCTAGACCAAGAGACTGTCAGATGGCTGGCAGTTGGGAGATCTCTAGCAGTACCTGACTATGTGGGTCTCATAAAAACTTCACCCACCCCTATACTAAAGGTTACTATACATACTGATGTCTACCTCAAATGATTTAAGACCATGACCATATTGCTCACACCATGAAGGACCTGCACTGGCTCCATTTACACATGGAACTCAAAATCCACTCCATACCCACAAAGCAGCAAAACTAGTGCTCCAAAAAGCTCTGCTGACAATCTAAACAATTCAAGCAGCCAATTTAAAGCAGAGAGCCAGGACATCCAAATCAAGAAATGCCAAATGAAAGCTAAAGGAGTAGAATAAGGACTAACCCACTATACATCAGGTGACACCCCCGTACCAGCCCCACTTTGGCAATTCAAAACCTATTCTCACACTTATTCAAGGCTCCCCTCATCAACTCTCACTCACAAACCTCCCGCTCGTCCTGACACAGACCCATCAACATGAATTGACCACCCTCCAGCACCATACAGTAAAAGGGCTCAAACTGTTCCATGCTCTACTTATATCATGCTCCATGCCCTCCCCACTAATATATACAGCTATGAGTAGCTCCCCAGCTAGGTTTGTGCTGTACATATACCAGTGAGCTAACAGTGCCACAGAAGACTCTTTCCTGAGTGGTCACAGACAAGTTGAGGATTTATCTAAATCCCCCCTCAACTTTCTCATTTTTAGTGAGGAGCAGAGTTATTACATCATTCACTGCTATCATGTTCAAACTGCTTTTGAGGTATGATTTAAGGTTGGGTTTTGCAACATTAGCCTGTGAGTGATTTTAGAAACTGTTTAGGGGTTCATGTAGCTACGTTCATGGTTTATGATTTGAAGTGAAATGATAGACCAAAATTGAACATTTAACTTCAGAAAGGAAGGTTCTGAGTATCTTTCCAGCTGTATATATGGGTCATATGGTGAAACCCAGGACATTGCCATTAGATACAGTTGCATGTAGTTAATACAAAAGAAACTCATTTAGATAGTCAGAGGTTATGAAAATTTGTCAAGGGTATGATCTTTTGGTTCTTCATTGGACGCCCATATTTCGAGTAAGCAGTTGAAATAAAAAAAAACAATATCAAACGCTAAAGACAATCGGAATTAAGGATATTTGAAATGATGTCCAGTATTTGGGAATGAATGAACAAACGTCAAAGGTCTGTGCTACTAGTCGACCGAAAGGAAGTTGAATCCAAACTGCTGAAGGCCTTTCATGTTGTAAGAATATCTGCTACTTTTTCTTCTAGGATCACATCCCTCCATGTCCACCAATTTGTTATCTTTGTGGGGTTGGGCCACCACATCCATTCCCATCTCTGCAGTCAACTGCCTATACCAAAGCCAGTTCCTCTCTCTTCTTTTGAACTATGCGCTTATCTCTACCGCTGTCCTCTAACTCTGCATATACCCTCGTACCTCTATTGCTAGCTGTAGTTTCATTCTCCTATCAGTGCTTCTGCCCCAGTACCTCCACTAATACTATAGTACCTCTACCTATACCCTGGAGTATTTAGACCACTACATTACATTGGCACATATACCCCTATCTATACCCTAGTATTTTTACCATTACCTATTCCCCAGAGCTCTAAACCATACCTGTACTGTAACTATGCATCTATACCTCTACTTGTGTCCACATGATAGTACCTTTACTTCTACCTATATTTTAGTTCCAGTGCCTCTGCCTATACCCTGGTACCTCTACATCTACCAATACCATAGTACGACTACCTCTAATAATAATACCCTACTCCCTCATCCTCAGGAGAGGTGTGGCACAGCAGCTAGAGTGTCTGACTCTGGAGCGAGGGGCTCATGGTTCGATCCACGGCAGCAGCTCAGCTCAGCATCATGTGACCTTGGACAATAGCTCATTGTGAGAAGTTGGCCTGATAGGTGATGTTTCCAATTCTGGAACCACCTATTATCAGACCAAACAATCCCTTATGGTGTCAGGTTGTAAGTCAACCTTGTTAGACAAGCTATCCTAGGGGTAGCATGGACTAAGCAGCTTAAAGGCTTAACTTAAGAGGTCGTGTTAAGCGAGCTGTTTTACCACATACAATCCTGTAATATCAAATGAAAGGACACCACACAAGTATATATTATAAAAATATATGTATTTATTACTAAAAACAATCCCCAGTATTCTTTATGAATAAAGGGGCACAAGCGTTAAATCAAAAGCACAGTTTAAACATACAAAGTTGCACAATTATGGATGAGGGCGGGTGGCCACTCAAACCATATACTAAACAAGTGGTATAAGAGATACCAATCGAACAGTGGTTAGGCCTAGGGCCTAGGGAATGGCTGGGAGCAGTCGTGACAAGCAATGCTGAAGTCGGGAGAGGCCCACGGGATTCGGGAGTAGTGCGGAAAGCGCACGCATGCACCAATGTTAACCAATGGTGCGTAAAAGTTGCAAAGTTAAAGTTTAAGGACACTTCCGCTGAACCTAGAGGAACAAAACTGAAGACACAGACCCTAGAGGTGTGTACCAGTGTGGGAACACCGGCGGAGCAAAGTTACCTCACCCACAGGAAGCGGGGGCACAGGGTCGAAGTTGAGTCGGGTTTCGTCACGCAGGCTCTTGGTGCTTGAAGCTGAAAGGGCTGCAGGCGGGGTGAAAGAGAAGTGTCCGGTGGAGACCAAGGGTGGACTCGAGTCGAAAAGTACCTGAAAGCAGAGGGGACAGAGTCTGGGTCACTCAGCAGTGACCAGGGTGGAACCAGGACGGAACCAGGCAATGTCTGGCGCAATCAGGTCGCTGTCGAGGAGCTTCTCTCCACTGTCACGTGGGCTCTGGGGCATCTACGACGTCCAGGAGCAGGTCACGATCTGTCCCACGCAGGCTCTCGCCGTCGGCGCTGTCGGCTTCAAGATTGGAGCAAACAACACTTGGCAAAAGCAATCCACGCAGAACCGGGAGATTGCTTCTCACTCGAACCAGGAGGGTCAGAGTGGGGGCTCCTTTTCAGGGGAGCTGGTGCAGATCTGAAGCAACCAGATTCGCAGGTCGATTTCAAGTTTTCGTCGGCACAGGGGCCACTAGCCGGCTGGCAAGTGACCGGGCCAACGCGTTGAGCCAAAAGTAGCAGAAGGGCCCCACGCAGCACTCGATGAGTGTAGAGGGGTGAGCTTCGGTGCAAGAGTGGCTCAGGGTTGGGGCTTCACAAACCCCGGTGTACAGCCTCGAGGGTCACTCGTGGGCTGCACGGTCAGCGTCTCGTGGTCAATTCAAGATGGCGTGCCCCACGCTTCCGGTCGCCTCCACGGGTCTCAGCTCTGCAGGGACTGTGGATCGGGCTGTTGGAAAGCAGGCAAGCTTGATCTCGTTGATCTCTGTTGCTCGAGTTCCGGCGGGAACTGCAACAAAGTAAACGTCGATAGCTGGATGGTGCCTGTTTGCACAGGGTGGTCACTCCTTGACCACAAGGGAGATTCTTCGGGCTTCTACGTCGAGTAGGATGTCGAAGGGTCCAGAATTTCATTTCTTATGTTTCTTCAGGATAATCTGAAGTGCATTGGCACTGCTCCCAGTCTTATACTAATTTTGGGGGCTGGATTACCTGCTAGGTCCCCTCCTATGGGTGGGACTCAGGAAGTGGGTGGATACACCCCCTTCCTTTGATCCAGGCCGCCCTGGCACGAGGGCTGGAGTGCCCCAGAACCGGTTTGGCCGGATTATGCAAGGGGCAGCCTTGTGCTCCCCATGCAGTGTCTGGTTTCTTTCAAACCTCCCTGCTACAATCCACTATCTCCTTTCTGAGGGGGTGTAACACCTCCCTGCAACAGGAAACCCTTTGTCCAGGCCCCATTTGGCTGAGTTTCGGTCAGCTTCAGGGGGTCAGACTCTTGTCTGTGGCAGAGGCATCCATTTTGTGGATCTAAGGTCCTTTTAGAAATTAACCGCATTTAAGTAAAGTAACATGTCTTACCCCTCTAGAGGGGTGGAATGCTATCCCCGTCGCCAGAACTGGCGAGGGGATAGTATTCCAAATCGTATGACACCTTACACGACATGTTTTGATAAAGCCAAACCAGAGTTGCTATATAACCGCGAGGATTATAAGGCACTTAAGAGTATATGGTATGGCGTTATCCTGAAACAGCTTAGGGAGTTGTTCCCGACAGCTGCAGACAGGCTCAGCTCATGCTAGAGCTCCATCTCACATTAAACCACGCACTCTGCCTCCAGGATTGATGAGGCCTTCCATAGGAGTGGCTCACAGGTTTATATGTGTCCAGATATAGGTTTAGATATAGGTATACTATACCTAAGTTAGGGGTGATTACACCACCTTACCCCAGCTGAGTGATCAGCCAGTTGTGTCAATTTAAGAACCAGCCAGGGGTGGCAAAAGATATGCTGCAGCCCCTGGTAGGCCTTGGTGGCCCCTATGCCCTGGGCACCTATAGTGCATTATACAGGGGCTGACAAGGAGTCCATTTCCAATTGTGGTATGTACCTAGGGTACATGGAATCCATTTTACAGAGAGAGCAGATGGCCTGGGGCCCTGATTAGCAGGGAACCAGGTCAACTAAGTCAAAAAACCAGCTAAACACAGGCAAAAAATCTGGGGTAACCATAGTCAGGTAGCCACCTTCCTACACAACCCCCCCCAAACGAAAGGAGATAAGGCTATCCTTGGCCAGGTAAGCCTATATTGCCTGAGTGGCCATATAAGGAAGTACCTGCACTAGCATGGGTACCCCCTGTCTCATGGTCCACTAAGCAGTCCCTCACCCTTGGGGTATTAGAGCGTCTCCACCATAGGGAATCACTACCTTGGGTGTGTTTATGCAAAGTTAAAGGCTGGTTTGGATATGGAGTACTGAAGTGAGGCTCTACTAATTTAGGGCTCAGCTTCCTCCAATTATCTTCCACCATGTGTGCCTTTCTTTCTTTAACTGAGTTGCACTGTGCTCTCAGGGTCAACCTCTGGCTACCTAAAGCTGGAGGCTGGGTCCCTCTGTTTGGCTTGCTGGGGGGACAGTTCAGGTTTGGGCCCTTTGGGTCCCAGGTTTGGCTGTGCCCAACAGACTCGTTCTGTGGGAGGTTCCTAACTGTTTTTAAGGGGGCTCCCTCAGGAGTTTTTAAAGTTTTCACCTCACTAGGGCTACTAGTTTTGGTGCCCCTAATCTGTTGATGGGGGTGCTTTATTTGACAGGGGGCCCTCTGGGTCTCACTGTCCTTCTTGTCCTCTGCAGCCCTGGGCTGGCTAAGGCAAGGGAGAGAGGGGCAGGTTACCTGCTCCAGACTGGGTCCCACCTGAGAAGGGTCCACCGCCATCAGAGGCTCTGTCAGGCCAGGCCTAACAACCTCTGGGGCAGTTCCTTCATCAGGGGTAAGATCAGTTCCCTGAGGAGGCTGATCCTGTCCTAAAGTCTGGTGAGGGGGAGATTTCTCTTCCTCCTCCATGCTCTCAGTTTGTGTGGAGTTATCCATCATTTCAGGCTTCACAACGCACATATCAGTTTGAGTTGGGGCTGTGGCCATCACAGCCCCACCAACCTTTTCAGGAGGAGACTCAGTTTTGGTTTCTGCTGTTATCATAACAGCTTTGCTATTCTGTTCAGGAAGAGCTTTTGCTAAAGATGGGGCAGAGAGTTTCTCAGCCCTACCAACCTTTTCAGGAAGGACATCTTGGATTGGGGCTGTAGCCATTACAGCCCCACTAACCTTTCCATTGGAATTTACCATTCTAGAATGGATTTCCTGTTCAACCTCAGCCCAGGCTGAGATTTCCAAATCATTACCAAGTAGGCAGTCTACAGGCAAGTTTGATGACACTGCCACTCTCTTTGGGCCAATGACACCTCCCCAGCTGAGACTTACTACTGCCATGGGATGATTTGTTTTGATGCCATCAATGTTTGTTACCTGGTATGTGGCACCAGGTAAAAGTTGCTTAGAGGGGACTATACCATCAGCCACCATGGTGATGCTAGCCCCTGTGTCTCTAAAAGCTTCAACTTTCAAACCATTGATGATGGGCTCTTGTCTATACTTGCTCAAGGTATTTGTGCAATCAGAGAAGTTGGCAAACCCCATGCCAGTCTCATAAACAAGATCATTGGGTGATGGGGACCTGGATAGGCCAGGGTCCACCTGAGCTCCAAAAGTAAACCCACCCAGATTCCTGGGTGTGCTCCCACTTCCTGGGGGATTACTGCTGACAGTAACAGGAGGTGGTGGAGCTGGCTTTGGAGGTATATTCTCTTTATTGTTATTCTTGGGACAACAGTTGTCTGTTTTGTAATGCCCAACCTGTTTACAGGCATAACAATAAGGCTTTTTCTCAGTTGAAGAAGTGTCTTGGGACCCACCCCCATTCTTGGAGTTTTGGGGCCCTGGGGAAGTCTTTTCTTTATTTTTATCCCCACCCTTATCTTGAGGCTTGGTAGACTCCTTCTTCTGGTTACTGTCCTGATTCTTAGGCCTAATCCTGGTTCTGACCCACTTGTCTGCCCTTTTTCCCAATTCTTGGGGAGAGGTCAGATCAGAGTCCACCAGGTGCTGGTGTAAGAGCTGGTTCTGACAATTACTTAGGATCTGCTCCCTCATAATCAAATTATACAATCCTGTAAAGTCATGTACTTTGCTGCCATTTAGCCAACCCTCCAGAGCCTTAGTTGCACAATCAACAAAATCAGTCCAGTCCTGAGTCTGTGTCTTCTGGGTGTCTCTGAACTTCAACCTGTACTGTTCAGTGGTTAAGCCAAACCCATCTATCAGAACACTCTTCAGGACTTTGTAATTGTTTGCATCCTCATGTCTAACAGTGAGGAGCTTATCTCTCCCTTTCTCTGAAAAGGAGTACCATAAGATTGCTGCCCACTGTTCCTCAGGAACCTGCTGTACCATGCAGGCTCTCTCAAGAGCAGTTATCCACTTGTGGATGTCATCCCCTTCCTTGTAGGGGGGCACAATCTTTGTCAGGTTTCTACTATCATAGGACCTGGGTTTCTCTTTAGGAATATTGCTGCCACCAGTGGCATCTAAGCCACACAATGTTTGCTCTCTTGCCAAGGCAAGTCTAGCTTGAGCCAAGGCTACCTCCTCCCTCTCTATTTGGAGTTTGACAGCCCTCATTATGGCCCTATGCTCTAGCTTTTGAGAAGCAGTCATGCCTCTCTGAGATTCTCTGGAGGCACTAGAAATATGAGAGTCCCCTGAGGGAGATCTCACTCTTCTGTTGCCTGGGAGAATATTATAGGGTCTGGGGAGGTGCTGGCCCTCTCCATTCCCCAGTAGGTCTAAGTTGGCCTGGTTAAGCCTGGCAACTAGGACCTGGCTACCCCTCTGATCCTGATCTTCTGTGTCCTCAACATCGGAGTCCTCATCCTCCTCCTCTCCTTCTTCCTCCTGAGGGGTATCAGCTACAGGGGGGTTCACTCCATCTCCTGATTCTAAGGGTACTTCATTCGCCTTCTCTACATCATCCTGTTCTAGAATGGCTATCAGGATAGGACAGGTGGGACTTCTGCCCCTTTTTAACCCTCTTGAGATGCACAAGGCAATCAAGTCCTTTCGGGTTAATTTGTCATAGCTGGAAGTTGCCTTGGTAAGGTCAACTGTCACAGGGGTAGACCCTGAGGCTACTCCTGTGTCAGACATGACTCTAGTGTGGTGTAAGTGATGCACCTACCTACACTAAGTGTTTCCCTACTGTACCTTGCTAGTGAGTTGTAGTCAGGGTGTGCTAATCCCTTTAATCTACAACTACTAAGTTCAGTAGAACTTAATATGCTAAGCTTTTGATTTATATGTACCTAGAGGTACTTGATGTGATCTTTCAATTTGATAAAAGATTGCAATGGTAAAACAACAGCAAGCTCAAATCCGCACCGCTGCTCACCAATATGAGAAGTTGGCCTGATAGGTGATGTTTCCAATTCTGGAACCACCTATTATCAGACCAAACAATCCCTTATGGTGTCAGGTTGTAAGTCAACCTTGTTAGACAAGCTATCCTAGGGGTAGCATGGACTAAGCAGCCTAAAGGCTTAACTTAAGAGGTCGTGTTAAGCGAGCTGTTTTACCACATACAATCCTGTAATATCAAATGAAAGGACACCACACAAGTATATATTATAAAAATATATGTATTTATTACTAAAAACAATCCCCAGTATTCTTTATGAATAAAGGGGCACAAGCGTTAAATCAAAAGCACAGTTTAAACATACAAAGTTGCACAATTATGGATGAGGGCGGGTGGCCACTCAAACCATATACTAAACAAGTGGTATAAGAGATACCAATCGAACAGTGGTTAGGCCTAGGGCCTAGGGAATCGCTGGGAGCAGTCGGGACAAGCAATGCTGAAGTCGGGAGAGGCCCACGGGATTCGGGAGTAGTGCGGAAAGCGCACGCATGCACCAATGTTAACCAATGGTGCGTAAAAGTTGCAAAGTTAAAGTTTAAGGACACTTCCGCTGAACCTAGAGCAACAAAACTGAAGACACAGACCCTAGAGGTGTGTACCAGTGTGGGAACACCGGCGGAGCAAAGTTACCTCACCCACAGGAAGCGGGGGCACAGGGTCGAAGTTGAGTCGGGTTTCGTCACGCAGGCTCTTGGTGCTTGAAGCTGAAAGGGCTGCAGGCGGGTTGAAAGAGAAGTGTCCGGTGGAGTCCAAGGGTGGACTCGAGTCGAAAAGTACCTGAAAGCAGAGGGGACAGAGTCTGGGTCACTCAGCAGTGACCAGGGTGGAACCAGGACGGAACCAGGCAATGTCGGGCACAATCAGGTCGCTGTCGAGGAGCTTCTCTCCGCTGTCACGTGGGCTCTGGGGCATCTACGACGTCCAGGAGCAGGTCACGATCTGTCCCACGCAGGCTCTCACCGTCGGCGCTGTCGGCTTCAAGATTGGAGCAAACAACACTTGGCAAAAGCAATCCATGCGGAACCGGGTGATTGCTTCTCACTCAAACCAGGAGGGTCAGAGTGGGGGCTCCTTTTCAGGGAAGCTGGTGCAGATCTGAAGCAACCAGATTCGCAGGTCGATTTCAAGTTTTCGTCGGCACAGGGGCCACTAGCCGGCTTGCAAGTGACCGGGCCAACGCGTTGAGCCAAAAGTAGCAGAAGGGCCCCACGCAGCACTCGATGAGTGTAGAGGGGTGAGCTTCAGTGCAAGAGTGGCTCAGGGTTGGGGCTTCTCAAACCCTGGTGTACAGCCTCGAGGGTCACTCGTGGGCTGCACGGTCAGCGTCTCGTGGTCAATTCAAGATGGCGTGCCCCACGCTTCCGGTCGCCTCCACGGGTCTCAGCTCTGCAGGGACTGTGGATCGGGCTGTTGGAAAGCAGGCAAGCTTGATCTTGTCGATCTCTGTCGCTCGAGTTCCGGCGGGAACTGCAACAAAGTAAACGTCGATAGCTGGATGGTGCCTGTTTGCACAGGGTGGTCACTCCTTGACCACAAGGGAGATTCTTCGGGCTTCTACGTCGAGTAGGATGTCGAAGGGTCCAGAATTTCGTTTCTTATGTTTCTTCAGGATAATCTGAAGTGCATTGGCACTGCTCCCAGTCTTATACTAATTTTGGGGGCTGGATTACCTGCTAAGTCCCCTCCTAGGGGTGGGACCCAGGAAGTGGGTGGATACACCCCCTTCCTTTGATCCAGGCCGCCCTGGCACGAGGGCTGGAGTGCCCCAGAACCGGTTTGGCCGGATTATGCAAGGGGCAGCCTTGTGCTCCCCATGCAGTGTCTGGTTTCTTTCAAACCTCCCTGCTACAATCCACTATCTCCTGTCTGAGGGGGTGTAACACCTCCCTGCAACAGGAAACCCTTTGTCCAGGCCCCATTTGGCTGAGTTTCTGTCAGCTTCAGGGGGTCAGACTCTTGTCTGTGGCAGAGGCATCCATTTTGTGGATCTAAGGTCCTTTTAGAAATTAACCGCATTTAAGTAAAGTAACATGTCTTACCCCTCTAGAGGGGTGGAATGCTATCCCCGTCGCCAGAACTGGCGAGGGGATAGTATTCCAAATCGTATGACACCTTACACGACATGTTTTGATAAAGCCAAACCAGAGTTGCTATATAACCGCGAGGATTATAAGGCACTTAAGAGTATATGGTATGGCGTTATCCTGAAACAGCTTAGGGAGTTGTTCCCGACAGCTGCAGACAGGCTCAGCTCATGCTAGAGCTCCATCTCACATTAAACCACGCACTCTGCCTCCAGGATTGATGAGGCCTTCCATAGGAGTGGCTCACAGGTTTATATGTGTCCAGATATAGGTTTAGATATAGGTATACTATACCTAAGTAAGGGGTGATTACACCACCTTACCCCAGCTGAGTGATCAGCCAGTTGTGTCAATTTAAGAACCAGCCAGGGGTGGCAAAAGATATGCTGCAGCCCCTGGTAGGCCTTGGTGGCCCCTATGCCCTGGGCACCTATAGTGCATTATACAGGGGCTGACAAGGAGTCCATTTCCAATTGTGGTATGTACCTAGGGTACATGGAATCCATTTTACAGAGAGAGCAGATGGCCTGGGGCCCTGATTAGCAGGGAACCAGGTCAACTAAGTCAAAAAACCAGCTAAACACAGGCAAAAAATCTGGGGTAACCATAGTCAGGTAGCCACCTTCCTACACTCATTTAATCTCCTTAACTGCCCCCAGTGCCTTGAAACCTTAAGGGGTGATATGTTTGCGCTTTACAAGTAAGGATTATTATTATCATCCCAACTTCTTCCCAAATATCGTTTCCTGTCTGTATATCTCAGTCCTTCTTCCTTGCTCCATTTCACGTGCTAATTTTTCTCCTTACATGTTTTATTTTGCTAAGTTCTTATATTCTGTACTCTGTTTGTCTGGTGTATTTACTGGGTAACATTCATCAAAATTTTCAAGGGAAATTATTTCCCATGTCTCATCAGCATAGGAACACCAGTGATCTACTCCTTTTTGGTTTTTAGGTTTCGACCTGGCGAAAGGAGCACGAAGTGCTCCTCCCAGGCCGAAAACTTTTGTAAACAGTATGGATGTTCGGCACCGCCTCTGTTTCTCATTGACTAGCTCCATAAATGGACGCTAGCCATTGGCAAACAGAGGCGTCCGTCAAATCCCGAGGCGACTGGTGGGCGTTCCGGCAATGTTTTTCCCTCTCCACCCTTTTCGCATCGTCATGAAGGCCGTGGGCGGGGTTTATTATTTTTTTTTGTCAGTTTCGTTTGGTCATTGTGCCGCCGATCTCCGCCAGAGGAAGTCTAGGTCCAGGTGAGTGCTGGCCGTTCCCGCCCCCCCTCCCGCTGTCCGTGTGCCTCCCCGCCCCCCTCCCCTCCCCCGTGTCCTCGTAAGTGCTTGTTTTTAATTGTTGCCTTCCCAACAATGGGGCGGAGAGCCTGCGCTGCCGCTCGTGTCTGCGGTGATGTCAGGAGTAGTGGCAGCAGCAGGGTTTGAGCGCGCTCTACTTCCTGTATGAGACGGGCTCCTCGGAGGCCCGGAGGCAGGGGCTGCTGCGGGCGGAGCTGGCTCCCGGGGTCGTGGACCAGCTGCTGGATTGCCGTGGATTTGTGGCACCTGGCGGGCATCTCTGGAGCGGGGGCGCGCGCTGCATGTGAGCCCGGGGCTGAAGAATGGCTGTCTTGAAACTCGACGAGCAGGTAAGAGCATCGCATCCCCCTCCCCGGAGCTTGCATGAGTGCAGGGGGTGCCCTGAAGGCGCTGCACCCGCCGTTTGCGCGCCGAAGGCGCGCCTAAGGCAAGCCTGTCTGCGCCCGTCCGCGACCGGCCGGGACCAGGGGCCACAGACCCTGCTCAAATTTTGACCTACTCCTCTGCCCAACTATCTGCACTCAAGACCCCCGGCCTTCTCTCTCCCTCACTCACACTTAGTCTGGATTCACTTGGTATCCCCGCGGTCCACTGCCCTTGTCCACCTTCTTTCTCCCCCCCCTCCACTTCCCCACCCCTTCCCCTACCGACCACTCTCCCTTCGCCATCACTTCCATCCGCAGCCTCCGCTCTTCTGCTTAATACTCGGTCAGCAGTCAAGCACCAAATCAAACTTTCCAATCTTCTTTCCTCAGACTCCCTTGATTATCTCTTTCTTACTGAAACGTGGTTCACGACAGATTCACTCCCTGATCTCCTAGCTATCCTCCCAGACACTCACTATGCTCTCCGCATGGATCGTCCGGCGGGCAAAGCTGGTGGCGGAGTGGCAATGATCATTCGTTCAACACTTAGATTTCAGCTCCTTGACCACCCTCCCATTCCTCACGTGAACTTTTTGATTGCTAGTTCCACCAATCTCAATGATCCTCTCACTCTTGTGCTTGCTTATCGGCCTCCCCAGTCTATGCCTCAGTTTGTTCCCTTACTACAGGACCTTCTTGCCACCTTGGCGGTAAACAACTCGTCTGTTATCCTGCTTGGGGATTTTAATTATTGGCCCGACGATCCCAGAGAATGTTCTGCTTCCAAGGACTTCTCTGCCACTCTTTAGTCACTGAACTTTTTCCCCCACATCACTGTTCCGACCCATGACAAAGGTCACATTCTAGACCAAATCTGGTCACTGCGTCGCCAAATTTCTCCTCCCTCTATCCTTCCCTGCATCTGGTCGGATCATTTTATGATTTCTTTTAATATTTTTTCTGCCTCCTCTGTAAAAATCCCTTTCATTAAGAATGCGTCAGTCCGCTGCTGGAGCAGGACGGACCTTGTTCTTCTCTCTTCTTCCTTGGCCTCCACAGCCCCTGATCTGACGGATCTCCCTCTTGAAACCCAAGCTAATGCCATCAGCTCTTGGCTTTCTTCCTCTTGTGACATCGCCGCCCCCCTAAAGAAAGTCAAATCTGTTCGGCCTCACGATGCCAACAGATGGTTCACGAGCGAACTTAAAGATCTCAAGCTCAGTCTCAGGCGCTCGGAGCGCCATTGGAGACGCAATTACTGTCCCAAGCTCCGCTCCAGGTACAAACTCTTACTGAACAACTATAAGAAAGCTGTTGTGTCAGCCAAAACAGCTTACTTTTCAGAGAAGATTGCTCTTTCTACTAATAAGCCCTGTGAGATCTTCTCCCTGGTCAAGCAGCTTGCCACCTCTGACCGCACAAATATCAGCTCCGTTCCGTCTCAGTCTTTTTGCCTCACCCTTAACAATTACTTTATCGATAAGATCACTGCCATTAAAAACAATATCCCCACAGTCTCCCAAATTCAAGTCACATTTTGTCCCCCTCCGCCGCCTGTCCTACTGGATCATTTTCTTCCTATCACTCATGATCAATTTCTTCTCTTACTTGCCAAGGTCAAGTCTGGCTCCCCAGCTGACTGCGCCCCGGCTCGAATTCTTCAAACCCTCTTCACCTCCTGCCCTGCACCCCCTCTCACTTTGCTCAACTCCTCTTTAGCCCTTGGTTCTGTCCCTTCTTCTTTTAAAACCGCAATAGTTTTCCCTATCATAACAAAACCTGGTTTGGATCCCTCTTCACCTCCTAATTTTAGACCCATTTCCCTTCTTCCCTACCTGGGCAAGATCTTGGAAAGACATGTGACCTCTTGTCTCTCCTCCCACATTGAGGAACACTGCCTCTTAGCTTCCCACCAAGCAGGCTTCCGCCCTGGCCATTCCACAGAGACTGTTGTCACTGCGGTTCTGGACGAGCTCAACGGCAAGGCGGATCTCGGCCTACCCCAGGCGTTGGTGCTCCTCGATCTGTCGGCTGCGTTCGACACGGTTGACCATGTCATTCTTCTCAACCGTGTCCGCGCAGCCGGCATCAGAGGTGCTGCACTCTCCTGGATAGCATCTTTCCTCCAGGGCAGAACCCAGGCAGTACATCTTGCGGGGTTCTCCGCTCCTCCCCGCCCCCTTGTGTGTGGAGTCCCTCAAGGTTCCTCTCTCTCCCCTCTTCTTTTCAATCTCTATATCTATCCTCTTATTCTTTCTCTTCAGGAGCTGGGGGTCTCCGTGTACAACTACGCTGATGACCTTCAGCTCATCTTTGATTTGTCCACCCCTGATTCTTCCTCTTTCCTTAGCTCCACCCTAATTTTCATTTCGGATTGGATGATCACCAACCATCTCAAGTTGAATCCGGACAAGACGGAGCTTGTCCTCACTGGTGGTCCCACTAATCCTTGGTCCCCTTCTTACTGGCCCCCTTCCTTTGGCCCTTCCCCCTCACCTGTTCCCTCTGTTCGTACCTTGGGCATTAAGGTTAGCAATGACCTTTCAATTCACGCCCAAGTCAGCTCCGTTATTTCATCCTGCTTCTTGTCCCTTCGTCTTATCCGAAAAATCTCCCGCTTCTTTTCTACCACTGCCCTTAAATCGATCATTATGGCCCTCATCACTTCCCGCCTTGACTATGGGAATTGCCTCTATGTTGGCATCCCGGCTTTCGAATTACGACGGCTACAGGCCATTCAGAATCAAGCCGCCCGTCTAATTTTTCAACTCCCCATATTCTCTCACATCATGCCCGTCCTTAAGTCCCTTCACTGGCTCCCGGTGCACCTCCGCTCTCTCTTCAAACTAGCCTGCTTAGCCTTTCTGGCCTACACTCACTCCGCTCCTCTCTTTATTGCTTCTCTAGTCACTCCTTACACTCCGACTCGTACCCTTCACTCCTCATCCCTTCTCCTTCTCCAAGTTCCCCCGGTTTCGTAAATCTCGGACCGGTGGCACCCGTTTCTCGGTTTTGGCCCCCCAGTTTTGGAACAGTCTCCCATCATCCATTCGGTCTGTTCCCAACTATTCCTTTTTCCGCAAAGCTTTAAAAACTTTTCTTTTTCTCCAGGCCTTTCCAGCTTAGCCCTTCGATAGCACTGTAGATTCCGACTCCCCAGCGCCAGGAAGCCGCTTGGCCGCAGTGCGCTCTAGCAAGTTCCTTTTCAATTTCAATTTCAATTTCCTCCTCGGCGAGGAGGTAAGAGCATCGCAGCCCCCCCTCCCGGAGCAGGCATGAGTGCAGGGGGCAGAGGGTGCTGCTCCCGCCCCCTCCTCATATTATTGAGGTTTAGTGTACGTAGAGGAATTGGGTATCTGTGCCCAGCTACGAGTGTGTTTACAATGGGATTGCGGAGCGTTCATGTTGCAAATGCACAAGACTTCATTGGTCTGCCTGCGATGAAAAAGATCCCAAAACGCTGGCCTTTCTGGCTGCAGCCTGTTTTGTTTTTTCCTTATCCGCCGAGCTACCCCTCCTGATTCTTCTGCGCTTTTTATTCCATTTTGGAGCAGAGAAAGCGAGGGAAGTAACCCCTTCCCTCCCACAACCCCGGCTGGATGGGGAGGGGCGGGGGGCCGCGGGGTTGAACGTCAAGTTCGGCTCGTGGAGCCTGTGACCGATGCACAAAGGAAATGCACCGAGGGTTTTGCTTGAAGAAAAACCGTATTATGAGTCTATGTCACTGGTCAACTGTCTGAGAACGCCATAATCTTTCTCCCGAGAAGGTCCCCAAGTGGCGGTATTTTTGTAGAAGGCGAGAGTCTCACTTCCTCTGTGAGAGCCTCGGTTCTGCTTTTATGCCAGTAAAGCTGGCTGTACTAATGATGCGGCTTGTTGATCATCGTCGCCAAGTTCTTCTTCAGAGTGTTGTTATTTCGGGTTGGAATTGTTGCGGCTGTTCTTATAAGAGCATCGTCCTGATATGCACGTATGGTGCTCGTGGTGATGCTATAAATAAGCACATCTTCCTTTCTCTCTCTTTCACCTCTCTTTCTCTTCCCCTCGCTCTCTTCCTCTCCCCCTCGTTCTCCTCCTCTCACTCTCTCTCTTCTGCTCTCGCTCTCTCTCATGCTCTCTCTCTCTCTCTCTCTCTTCCCCCCTCTCTCTCTCTCCCTCTCTCTTCCCCCCTCTCTCTCCCCCCTCTCTCTCTCTCCCCCCCTCTCTCTCTCCCCCCTCTCTCTCCCCCCTCTCTCTCCTCCTCTCTCCCTCACTCTTCCCCTCTCTCTCTCTCTCTTCTCCCTCTCTCTCTTCTCCCTCTCTCTCTCTCTCTCTCTACCCTCTCTCTCTCTCTACCCTCTCTCTCTCTCTCTACCCTCTCTCTCTACCCTCTCTCTCTCTCTCTACCCCCTCTCTCTGTACCCCCTCTCTCTCTCTTCCCCATCTCTCTTCCCCCCTCTCTCTCTCTTCCCCCTCTCTCTCTTCCCCCTCTCTCTCTTCCCCATCTCTCTTTCTTTCCCCTCTCTCTTTCCCCCCTCTCTCTCTTTCTTTCCCCTCTCTCTCTTTCTTTCCCCTCTCTCTCTTTCTTTCCCCTCTCTCTCTTTCTCTTCCCCTATCTCTCTTTCTCTTCCCCCCTCTCTCTTTCTCTTCCCCTCTCTCTTTCTCTTCCCCTCTCTCTCTTTCTCTTCCCCTCTCTCTCTTTCTCTTCCCCCGTCGCTCTCTCTCTCTCTTCCCCTCTCTCTCTCTTCCCCTCTCTCTCTCTTCCCCTCTTCTCTGTTATAGGTCATGTCCATATACTTTGGCCTTGGTAGTGTGCCTGCAGCAGAGGGGCCGGCCCGCTATCGGGAACAGATAGTTTCGTCAAGGCTGTTAGCTTCATCCCCAGGCCGCAGTTATCCTTCGTGGGTTTACATCACCTGGCTAGGCCTAGGGTTTCCCTCGGGGAAAGCCGCCCAGAAGCTGGCCCACCAGAGAGTCCAGTCCCGACTGGTGTATCCGATGTTGCGCGAGACACGGCCAGGGCTCTTCTTCCAGCTATGGGTACACCAGCCTCCAGCAAATGGCCCAATGCCACCGCACCTTGCCAATAAAACAGTTCAGTAGAATTATCCGAGTGCATTTGAAATCTGTGGGAAATGTTTTTGATCATATGTATTGATTTTGGTATTTAGTAGGTTTTACATTAAGTGAAAGGTTTGTTTTTGTAAGTAAGTTCACAGTTTGTATGGGTGGGTTGGCACAACTCCTGTCAGAGAAGTGTCTCAATCCTGCTGTGGATTAGGGGCATGTGCCCCTGCTTGGTCCATGGTGAGGTGCTTTTTACACAGAAAAAGGTGTCTCTGTTAAACCGTAGTTTGAGAGTATTTTTAGTTATTGTGTTTTCTTATTGTACAAAATGAATCATGGTGGAACCGGGAATCTTATGCCAGAGCATCCCGGAAAACCCAAAAAGTGAAAGTGAAAAAAACATTTTGGAGAAAAATCACGTGATGTCACAGAAATCGCTTCATCTCTTAGTGGTGTTTAATGTAGGTGCATTAAAAAACCCCAGCCCTCACATAAGGTGTCTGAAATGACTCAGACCTGGCAGATTCTCTTGATGCCCATGAGCAACAGTAAAGAGCATGTTCACCGCTGAAGAGAGTGACCACTTCACCATTCATGCCTTTGTGCCTGCAGACAGAGCTGAATACTTCACCTTTCACCACTTTGCATCTGCAAACAGAGCTGACCACTTCACCAGCCGAGCATCATTTGCACAAGCGTCATTGACACCCCATACTACCGATTTTTTTAATTACATATGGTACCCACAATCACTTCAAGTACGTATGTTGTGATCGGTAGTCTCTGTCACCTGCTATACATTCCACCATACAGTTTAAGATTCTTTTTTGTATTTGTATTCATCCATTTACACCCTTTTACGTTAAAATAGCTATAGCTTTACTGTATAGTTGCTATAAAAGCTTATAATATGGTATAGTGTTCACTTAAAAAAAAAATCACTCCACTGAAAACAAAAAAGCATGAATAAAAAACATTGCCATTTACAATGCCAGTAGCTCCAACTCCAACAAATGTGAGACCTATTGCAATGTAAATAACAATGCCATTTATTTATAAGTAAAAAAAAAAGAAATGTCATGAGCAATGCCAATAGCTCTAAATTTTCCAAAGGAGAAACCATTGCATTGTAAATGCTTGTTCTCTGAAATGAGGTGAGTCCTGTGGTCTAACAAATACCAGACTTCTGTCCTCTGAACAATTGCCGTGGGCACTAGGCAAGAGGCATGAGAACATTTAAGTTTTCTGAGGTGAAGCTAAGGGACCTGGTACATGAGATCCAGAGAGAGGAGCCACAGCCTCACAGATGGCTTGTCAATAAACCACACACAAAATCCAGGAGCAGACTCAAACCAATCATCAATGATGAAAGTGAAGGAATACGCACCATTATAAATTAAAACAAGGGGTGAGTCCAGTCCATGTGGGTGGTACCGGCAAATGAGTGATTTTTACTATGAATCTCTCACCCTTCAGGAAACCCTGAGGGCATGCTTCATCATAGAGTTTTCACGATGGTGTCTAAAAATTCCACCAAGGGTTTCAACCAGATCTCTTTCAGGGATGACTTATAGATATTCAAGGGATCCTAGCAGTGAATGGTTAAAAGGCTGCTGGAGGCATACCTGCAACCAGTGCTTGAAATGGGGAAAAAATAAGTGCAGGTACTCATTAAAATGAGCTAGAGGTGTGACAAGTGAGCAGGGGTAGGGCTAGGGGCAAGATATGATGATACACAATGACTTCTGTACCAGTTGCAGCACATATCAAAACACATGAGAATGTGTTTCTGTAACCAAAACAGGTTAACTCATTACACAAAATGAAAGCCAAACAGGATGTTATGTTAACAGTTCCTTGTTTTGTAATATTTGCTGCTTCTTATTGCCATACTGTTATTTGTTGTTGTTTGGCACAATACTATTTATTCTCAAGGGCACACAAGGACACACACACACACACACACACATGCACACGCACGCACACACGCACACACGCATGCACGCACACACACGCACGCACACACACACACAGAAACAAGCAGATGTTCACAAAAGCATTCCACACATTCCCTTTAAAAACCTTCTGAGAGTGACTTGATTCTCTCACTTTTCTCTCACACAAAAACAGGCACACAGAAGTCAGCAAGCACACAGACATAAGCAAACACTCACACAAAGTCTCAGGTGGAATTAAAGCTATTTTAAACTCCTTACCTCCCATGGCTCTCTTAGTTGCCACTGTCAGTGTGCTGCCTCTATACCTGTGTTTGCACAAATGCACAAGATAGTGTGAATGTGATTACCAGCACATGGCCTTAATGGGCCCTCTACTGTCAAACACTGTGTGTTGGTGGCCACAGTGACATCATGTACATGAGCCCATGCTGAACAGTTCAGCAGTAGCTCAGATCATGATTACAGAAGCGCCTTGCCTGTCAGAGAGAGGTTCAAACCCTGACAGCCGAGTGCTCACCAGCTCTAGCAGCTAGTGAGCCTACCTTTCATGAGTATTGGTACTCTCCTCAGCACTAGAGGAGAAGTGTTGGTACTAATAGTGATAAAAATAAGAAGTGTCAGTACTCAGTACCTGTGAGTACCGACCCATTTAAAACAATGCCACTGCCCTTTTCCCTATGAGCAGGCTCTTCCTGTCTCTTTCTGGTTCCATGCCTTTACACAAACATGTCTTCTCCACTTGCCTCTCATCATTACCCTGCCGCTAACCTTCTCTCACTGCTTCTGCCCCTTTGTTCCAACCATTCGCTTACTCTTTCCACAAGTCTCTTTCAATTTCTCACGGTTTTCCCCCCTACTTGTTTCTTGTTCTCCCCTCCATGTTGTACTCATTCCCTAAGTTTGCCACCTACCCAGTATTTTGTTCTGCTCTATTTCATTATCTGTGTGTGTATATATATATATATGTATATAAATATGAATGTGTATATATATATTCACTGAAAAAACCATAGGTTAGAGACCATATATAGTTAGCTGGACATTTTATTGACATAAAACCAATGAAATTCCATATATAGTTAGTTGCACTAACTATATATCGCGCACCCGCAATCCACTGCTGATGATGTCACATATTACATCATTCATGACATGGTCAGTGACATCACTGATGACATCACTGATGACATCTCAAATTACATCACTGATGACATCATCTAGTGTCTGTGTGTTTTTGTAAAGTTTAAATATGTTTTACATATTGAAGAATGAGTGGATGTATGGAAGACTGAGTGTGTGTGTGGCTGGCTGGGAGGTGTGTGACTCTGTGCATATCAATGTGTACTTGTATCAGTGATTGTATAAGAGAGTAAGTATGTGTTAGTATATGTGTGAAAAGTATGGTGTTCTGTGTTTAACTGTATAGATGAGGAAATCGAAGTGTGATTGATTCTTCACAGGACTGACTAGGTGTATGAGTGCATATGATAGTGTTGTAATAATGAGTGACTGTATGTATGAGTGATTGTATGGGTGAATGAGTGAATGTGTGTGTAGACGTAGGAATCAGTGAGTGCGTATGTAGTAACTGGTATTGGTGTGTCATGATGTCATCAGTGATGTCATTTGAGATGTCATCAGTGATGTCATTTGAGATGTCATCAGTGATGTCATCAGTGATGTCACTGAAGTATGGTGTTCTGTGTTTAACTGTATAGATGAGGAAATGGAAGTGTGATTGATTCTTTACAGGACTGACTAGGTGTGTGAGTAACTCCATGGATAAGTGGCAGTGTGTGAGTGTCTGCATAGGTGTATGAGTGCATATGATAGTGTTGTAATAATGAGTGACTGTATGTATGAGTGATTGTATGGGTGAATGAGTGAATGTGTGTGTAGACGTAGGAATCAGTGAGTGCGTATGTAGTAACTGGTATTGGTGTGTCATGATGTCATCAGTGATGTCATTTGAGATGTCATCAGTGATGTCATTTGAGATGCCATCAGTGATGTCATCAGTGATGTCACTGACCATGTCATGAATGATGTAATATGTGACATCATCAGCAGTGGATTGCGGGTGCGCGATATATAGTTAGTGCAACTAACTATATATGGAATTTCATTGGTTTTATGTCAATAAAATGTCCAGCTAACTATATATGGTCTCTAACCTATCGCCAGTAGGTAATATACATATATAAACATATATAATCTGCATGTCTATATAAATATAAATGCATGCATACATATACATCTTCCATGAACCGGAAACAAGCATCCTGGGGCCATTTTCTGGGTTACACCCTTCATCTGCCAGGCTAGCTTGAATCTAGTGGCAAAGTGAGCAAGGGACCCATGTCTGGGCATACCCTGCAAACTTAGGGCGAACAAAGCAAACACAAGGAGATGATGGACGGAGCACTGAAACTTTTCTGACACTCACCCCCAGTCGGAGATTTAGATTGAATCCATCATCATTCTTTAGCTCACTTCGCCACATCAGTTCAGACCTAGCTATATGCACATTGGTCTTGACCCTGTGCCTCATGGGAACAGTCCAGCCCGAACTGCCAAGCCAGGTCTTCCCTGAACCGGAAACAAGCATCCTGAAACAAGCATCCTGGGACCGGTTTCTGGGTAACACTGTTCATCAGCCTGGGTAGCTTGAATCATCATTCAAGCTCCATACTACCAACAAATCTACATTCTTATTACAAGCAATTCTCTACCAAAAGAAGGCCATATGCTGCTCCCCACTTACTTCTTCAAAGAAACGTTGGGCTCAATCCCCTAAGCATCCTAACTCCTCGTTGGATGGTTCACAACTGTTTGAATGCAGCCACCGGTTTTATAGCCCAATGGGAATACCTCTTCCCACTTTCTGGTTGCATGTGATTGGCTCTTCAGTCAGATCTCTCTATATTGCTGTGTTATCGGTGGGCTTTTTTTTATATTCACACAAGCCTCATTGCTCACATGGGACTGGTTTCACGGGTCGATAACACTAATGGTATCAAATTCCATGCAAACCTGATTAACAAGATAGCCTTGTCTGCATAGCACTTCCTTCGGGGGATAAGAGACATTATGTATCTTTGTGGTTCATTCTCCATTCATGAGTTTACACTCCAGTACGACCCACTTAGGCTGCCCCATGGAATGTCATCGTTCAGGTCTTTGTTAATGGCTGAAAAGCGGAAAACTCACCTTTGCTCTTTTTCAATTTGTTTTTCTCTGCATTGTGTATCCCTGGTTCCAACTACTGTTTTATAACTGTCCACTTTAAATCCTTCCTCTTTGGACATCTTCTGAACTTCTATGGAAGTAGTTTATGTTAATTCAAGTTATTGGAACTAGGGTAGTTTTACTTAAACAAAGACTGTCTGCCAGCATTAGGAGAACATAATTAAAAAATACTCTAGAGTTTCCATGCTTTTATACATCTATCTTTGTCTCTCTGTAATAATTTTGAATACAAATTTGTGAAATGAAAGAAAAGGGTTTAAATGAGGCATCAAACATGCGTATCCTAAGTGTAGGAAGTAAAAGGAAGTAAGTAAGCCAGTGCCCGAGGAAATAGGTTAGATTCTGAGTATAACCTATCAAAAACCCTCAGTCCCACTCACTGCAAGACATACTTAATGAATAGGACAGCCCATAGGGAACAGAAATGAAGAACACAGATGCAAAATATTCAGGCCGCTTGAAATGTTACAAAGGAAACCAGAGGTTACGCACTAGTATAGAAGTTTGTAATGCAGGGCAGGAGAAGACCGACATAAGCAGTCCTGAGGAAAACTCATTCTGAGCTTATGTCTTTAGCAGAGCTGCTTTTTTGGACCTTGGGCATGATATTGATACCCACAAATACATATTGTGGAGCGGACTTCATAGAACATGTAGTTATTCCACTCCATGTGGATCTTATTGAGGGTACACGATTTAGTGTTTTGAATTAATGGGTGTGCTGTATTTGTCATGCAGTTCCCAGCAGTTAACAAGGGGTTGCTACAGACCTTCAGACTAACTCACTAATTTAATAACACTCAACTATTAAGAATCAAGTGTCCGTGGTCAATGCCTGACCTTTGTAAGATGATGATCATTAACCAAGTACCAAAGATGTGGCAATATAGCGCACAATAAGTGGGACACCAAAAAGAGAGCATGTGGCATCCATAGGTATCATGATAGGTTAGGAGAGGTGGAGAAGAAGCAGTGCAATGGCGTTGGACACTGGAACCTGAGAGGTGCTTACACATTTTACTATACAAGGTTTTAAATTGTTTAATCAAATCAATTCATCAGTGTGGCTCAAAGATGGATAGCAAATATACTGAATTGAGAGGAAGCAAGGGATCCATACCATGCAGACCCATCCCACCTATGGCATTACACTGAGGAAATCAAAACAAAATGTCATCTCAATTGCTGAGGTTGCATTTTAGTCTTATGTTTTTGTGCATCATACCACCTCAGGCAGGAACCAACCATTTGCAAATCAGCCTGGTCCTGCTACAGTAGAACAGGATAACCCAAACTGCCAGGCCAAGCCCACTCTGTTTTCATGAGTGCAACACCCTAAGTGTGATGAGTACGCACAAGCGTGGGTCCCGTACCCAAGGTGCCATACGAAACAAGCTATAACTCACTGATGAGATCTAAATGGACCAAAACCAGCCTGATATTGATTTGATTGATTGTGTTCTCATCTAAAGGGGACCAGGTGTGTCAGATCATAAACTGCACCTAATGAAGCAGAACCAAGGCTGATTTGCATACGGACCTCCACGATCTAGATTAGCATAGTTGGGGAAAAAAGATGGACTCTAATGGAGCGTGAGTAATTACAAGTGGCTGAAATGAATTTAAGAATTGCACCCATCACAATTTTGTTTTTTTAGAGTGACGGGTATGCCCAGATGTTGGTTCTGTTCTATGCCTGGAGCCTAAATAGGTAAAACTGTTGTACAGTTGTTTGTGTTCTGATCTGAGAGCACCTGGTCTGGCAGTATTCTCAGGACCGTTCCTAACGGGGCAGTACCAAGGCTGGATTACATATCGCTTGTTTCCCTCTCAAGAGAGTGGCATAGTGGGTAACAAAATGGACTGCAACGAGGTCCCAGTAATTACTGGGGCTTAGATTAATTTAAGGACTCTATTCATCACCATTTTGTTTTCCTCAGTGACAAGTGTATGTCAGATGCGGGCCCCAAAACTTGTCTGAAATAACTTCAGTTTCAGTCCGGAGAAAACTTGATCTGGAAGTTTGGTTTAGACTGTTCCTACTGGAGCAGGACCAAGGGTGATTTGCATGTGGCCGGTTACTGCCTAGAGTGGCAAAGTGGCAAAAAAATGATAGGCTAGAATGTGCATTGAATTATCACCAGTGGCTGAGACTAATGTAACCAATTCAGCTATTGCCTTTTCGCTCTTCTCGTTCAGAGTGACTTTACAAAGACACAGAGTTATATGCCAAATATGATTCACTAATTGGTGAAACTAAGGTTGGAATAACTGCTGCAAACCATGCAACACACATGAGTGCTGATTCCGTTATTATTTAATGCACTTTCAAAGGAAAGCAAGACCCATCTTCCAATTAAACTACTGAAGCTAAGCCTGACCTTGATTTCTCAAATGCTATGTCTTGTTATTTGCTTTTATCATAATACACAACTTCTTAATGGCAATAATGTCTGGACATTGGACGAGCTGATGTTCCCTTTAGAATATACAAATGCATCTTGTGATTCTGGAGAAATCACTTTCTCTCCTTGTAACTAAAAATGGATATGTGCTTAATGTACACATTATGTTGCTGCTTCTAATGAGTATTCTGGGAATCTTTGTCAGTCCGCAAAAAGTCCGAAATTTACTCCAAATAGAGTCCCTTTTTGAATTAATTTTTGGGGGGAATTTGGCCCTTTGTGTTCCAGAAGCTTCTTGCTGTAATATAAATTATTTCTGTAGAGTGCCTCCCAGCTCTTTTGTCCTGGCACATCAGGACCCATCCAGAAAATAAAAAACCTCATGAGGTGGATGTACGACTTCGAGCACACACCCGGAAATGTGGACATCTATTTAGCTGAAGAGCTCAAAGTATCTGGAGTCTGACTCTTGTAGGTTTCCTTTGGATTAAACATGAGGAGATAGTATTGAACATCTCAGGTTTAAGCCAACAGTTGTATATGATCCTCATGAACATGGAGAAGTCAGGACCTTACACATGATGTACTTGAAGACATTTTAATCACTTCTCTGTGCACCCCTGCACCTCAAAGATGCTTTACCCATGTGCTGTCGCTCACTAGTGCAAGTGCCTGCGAATATGGTATAAGCAAACTTAGTTAAACCTCAAATACCCTTGACATCTCCTCCTCTTCTCTGAAGGGAATCCTTGTGAAGTGGACCCCTGTGCATCTTTCCTAATGGAAAGCACTACTCCATGTGATCCTGTGAATCTGAGTAACACCTCAAGTCTCATCTTTTATTGCTTTTCAAAAGGATAATATGCGTGCACTACGGTATTGTACTGCGATGATCATCTATACCGGACTGATGCAAGAATTTACACCACTCTGGATCAAGAACATTTCTAGCAGTGAAGCTGGTAAGGCAATGTGGTTCTCTCAGGTAATTGCCTAGTACTGACGTCCAAGGTACTCCTTATATTGACATCAAAAAATGTATTTGTAAGGCACTTCTGACCACCACCTAGAACTGGATTGTCTTTGAGTTAAAGATCTATGAGTTAAATATAACCTAGCAGCCAAAACTCCACCCCATATCATGTTCATTCTCCCAAATCAGGCCTTGTCTGTGGGTCCCTTATGGAGCAGCTTGCATGGACAAGCCCACAACGCAGTCACATGCTCTGCATGAAAAAACACTAAGAGACCACGTGATAGGCTGACAGGCTATGTAAAAACACGTGACATGGCGTAACATGTCAAAAGTATAATCCTCCGAAAAATGGAAGGTTTGTTTAGCCCAGACGGATTCCGAACCTGAGGTAAAACCTGCAGGCACTCAACGCCTGCAGCTGCCTGACACTCACGGTTATATATGAGTTTTTGTTCAACAAATAAAGGATGTATTGGGGAAATATCCTACTCTTCCTGAAACTGAGTTAGGATGGCAGTCTGGGTTATGACCAGTGCTTGAAATGGAAAAATAGAAGTGCAGGTACCCTGTGCCAGAGTACATGCTTGTTTCTGAGAAGTGCTGGTACTCTCCAATTAAAAGTATTAGGTCTCTCTTGAGAAGTGCCTGTACACTCCCTCTCAAAATAAAAAAAGTGCCGGTACTTCATATCGGCAGTACCGGCCTATTCAAAGCACTGGTTATGACCCAACTCTTTATTGAGACGTTTCGCGCCATCCATCTCCTCCCAGTCGCAGAGACCCGCCTGTCCGCGCGGCCCAATCCCCTATTCCGTCACTGTTTTGCATCCAGCCGGCTCTAAACACCGCACGGCCTCGCGCCTCATGATTCATCCGCTCTTAATTAAGAAAGTCCGCTTCCCGGAATTGTTTCCCAGCACAGCAATAACATCAAGTACCTGACCGTCCACTGCCTTAGACGCCAGTACTGGGAAAGCTAAAGAGGCGACAGCTAAACAAGAGGGCGGAAACAACAACCTATACACACTATTAGGCCCAGCTCAATTCTGGTTACGGGAGTGCGGCATGGTTCTTTGGTTACACTGTAGGAGAGGTGTGGGTCAGAGGCAGGGTGAGACAGCAGAGTATATTCCTCAGCAAGCAGGAAGTGTTACAATCAAATGTTATTACATACACCACATACGAAGGGGAAAATTGATGTGCTCAAGAAACGTGCATATTGAGACTCTACAATTGTTTTTTCCTAAATTCGTCAGTTTTCCAGATTTACTGTAATTACTAGTAAACGTTTTTTCTGCAAATGTTTGACTTGTGCATTGTTTCTATTTTGTATACCCCCTGTATAGTCGCAGGAGTGCACGGGCCCTAGTGGAAGCAAGGAAAGTGTGCCTCCTTCACTGCGTTCGGTAATAATAAAAGAAGGCACTCGTTGGGGTGACGCGGGCACCTCACACTTCTGAGTCCCGGTGCTACTGCTTATGTGGCACTATTGATAGCAGCGACACCCTTAGACCCTTTCACCGTGTTTGCGCCACTTAAAAGTGTACAAAAAAAGAGTTCATAAAAAATATTTTACTATTGCTATCTACCAATTTCTTTTCCAATTTCTTATATTTTATTAACAATGTTTAATTCCATATGAGCGTATTAAAAGCCACTGAAACACTACAGATAGTAAAGGGACGTGAAGAAATATGCTCGCAATGTTCAATAGTTCAAGACTGATCTCTGCTTATTAGGAAGTATATGTTTCATAGGAGCTCTCAGTCACACATAAATACAGTGGGTACATGAAAACAGTGACTTCCCCGTAGTATCTCTACTCTAAAATTCACCAGTCAACAGGAACCCAACGAAAGCCGATGAGAAGCTTCTGATACAACTGATGTTCCTTATGAGATTCTAAGGGGCAGATTTACAGGGACTGGCACATCTCTGCATGTTAGCAGGGATGCGCCAGTAAAAATGGAACACATAAAACTACCCTTGAGCCACCACAGATGCGTCGCATTTGCAATGCGGCGCACCGTGGCGCAAGGATAGTCAGTAGTGTGTCGCATCTTTTGTCGTAAGGGCAGCACATTGCTGGAGTCCTGTTGCAAGCGCGACGCAACTACCAGCAATGCTCAGGGGTGGCCTATACCTAAAATGCTGCGTCACCCCTTAAGTCTGCTACAAGCCGGTGTAAGGTTTTGACGCAGCGGGAATGTAAAAGTGACTCAGTGAAATCTTGTAGATTTCACTGCGTCACTTTTACGGGGCTTCCTTGCGTGGGAGCGCCGACCCTGCATACATTATACCTGATGCAGATATAATGTAGCGCAGGGCTTTACAACATGACGCATCTCACTAGATGCATCGCGCTGTAAATCTGTCGCATAGTGGTGCATTGTTTACGACACCGCTGCGTCACCGAAGTGTCACAGAAGTGTTGCCAAAGAATAGACTGGGACAAGATTGCACTATTCCTCCAGCAACTGCCCTCTGCGCTTTACCAGAAGAAGCGGATGTGTAGCTGGGCCTAATGATTCTAATTTAATTGTATTCAACAAATAAAACGTGTTAATAAGGTATGAGTTGAATTTAAGTGTGGTGAGGCATTTGGCTGACATGGAGCACCTCAAACAGGTCTTTAGTCAGGACCGGCAGCTTGCCTGCAGATGACCAGGTCTAAAGCAGCCATGATTGCATGCACCTGCTCGCAGTGGTAAATGAAATGAAGTCGCTACCTCACAGAGGGGGCTCAGGAGTCGGTTCGGTTCAAAAACGTTATTCGATTCATACAACGAATCATAAAAGTACATTTTAAAATTTACAGAACGCAATTTATCCATATAAAAGAACCATCTATTATTACACATTTTTTTTTAAAAAGATAAAAACATATTTGATACTTTCTACAAATCAATTGACGAAATATCATACAAGTAATAGGACCCACATTAATCACCCTAAGTCAGCATATAATATTACACACAATAGTTAAAAAAATTGAGAGGCCATCATGCAACAAAAATACAAATTCCCACAGCCAAGTACAAGTCTGCGGCCAGATTATCCATAACGTTTCCTAATCTGGAGTGACACTCGTATGAAATTTAACATAGCGCAACATACTCCAGTAGAAGATAGCGATAACAGGTAATCATAACCTTCTTTATAGTTAGATGGTTGCCGCCCCTTAAGGATAGGCTTAATGAATCTAATCCTTGGCTCCTTATATAAAGAACAAAAGAGGACAATATGTATGGTACTCTGGCTTACTCTGCTATTGCAAGGACAAGGGGGCAGCCTCTCACACCAGCCCCCTTGTTTAGGAAAGGCAAAGAGAAAGTGAAGGATATTTAATCGGAACCTTGTTAGGTAAAACCGCCATTGCACATGATTTGTAAAAGTTAAGTAGAACTGATGCTGTAATGTACGTGCATAATCGGCTGGCCCACACAGACTTGGTGTATGTAGGGATTTCCAATAACTTGCTTTAATGTGGGCTTTAATGTTTCCCTGGATATTTTCGGGATTATCGTAAACATTTCCCAATCCTATCCTATGCAGCATATCACTGACATATGACAGCCAAGGGATCCGCTTTGCATTATCAAGGCTCTTACAATCTTGAAGGATTTCTTTAGAGAGCTGCAGGTCATCAGACAACCATATTTTGCCCCATAGTAATAGAGGCGACAGACGGACAATATCCGTGACCCTGCTCATTCCCATTTCACTGTGGCAGAAACTGTTTGATGAACCCAGTGGGATCGATAATACCCGCTTTAGGAATTTACTTTCCATCACCTGTATTATAGCAGGGCTTTCAATCCCCCATACCCCCGACCCATAAGTAGCCACAGATAGACATTTGGATCTATAAAGAGTTTTTGGGTGTGCTACCGGTTTTTGACCTAGTTTACCACAAAAACGAAACAGGCCCTCTATGGATCGACTGGTACTCTGAACTCGGGCTTTCATTAGTGGAGCCCAGCTCAGTTTATGGTTAAAAAGATTTCCCAGGTAATTAAAATTATCTACCTTTTCAATGGTGAAGTCATTAACCTTAAACTTCCTAGATTTTGTCCCTTTTGGACCACAGACCATTGCAAAAGATTTTGCAAAGTTTACTTTCAGGTCTAGGTCCTGCATGAAGGTATTAAAAGCGTTTAGACAAGTCTGCATGCTATTTCCTGTAAGGGTCATTAGTACCGTGTCATCGGCATAAGAAAGTATTGGAATACTCCGACCATTTACCTTTGGAAAATCACAACAGTGATCCAACAAATACTTCTCCAGGCCATTTGTATATACTAGGAACAGAAAAGGCGCTAAGATGCAACCTTGTCGCACACCCTCGGTTGAGGGAATAGATTTTGTCATTTCACCCCCAGGTCCGAACCTTATAGCCACGGTTGTAGCTGCATGTAATCTGCGGAGTAATGTAACCAGGGGTTCCTCAAAACCCATATCATCCATCATCTGCCACAGCTTACTTCTGCAAACAGTGTCGAATGCGCTTGACAAGTCCATGAAGGCAAGGTAAATTGCAGAATTCCTTGCCTTCATGTACTTGCCTATAATTAGCGCCAAATTCAAACACTGTTCGACTGTCCCCTTTCCTCTTCTGAATCCATACTGGGAATTCACAATTAGGCCCACAGAGTCTGCCCATGTTTCTAATCTGGCCAAAATGACCCTGCCCAAAAGCTTACATGACGCATCAATTAATGAGATAGGGCGATAGCATCGGGGATCACACCTATCGCCCTTCTTAAAAATCGGCACCACCACTGCCTCCTTCCATGACACAGGGATACGTCCAATAACAACTGCCCTAAACACGTTCAGCAACAACGGTGCCCAAACTTCAATGTTATGCCTATAGAAGTCCAGGGGGACGGCATCCGGGCCCGGGGCTTTTAATAATATGCCTTTCCTCAAGGCCTCCTCCACCTCTTCCAATGTAAATGAAGAGCTAAGAGACAAAGCTGTGGATGGGACCACCAGGTCCCCTGAGTTGTCCAAAAAATGAAGAGGTAATAATGCCCTTGGGTTAAAAATTTTACCAAAATGGGCTTCCCATGATTCACTAGTGACCTGCATCACTATCTTATCCTTATCATCACTTGAAAAAAGGGGACGATTTACTACTTCCCAGAAGAGCCTGCTATCCTTTAACTCAGAGGCCTTCTCTAGATCTTCCCAGGCACACTTTTTTAAGTCCTGTTTCCTTTTTTTAATAGCCTCTTTATAGGCCCTTCTAGTTGTTCTTACCATTTCTCTATTCCTAGGTTTTTGTTGTAGGGCCATTTTTAGGGATTTATATGATGCGGAACACACGGGATCGAACCATCTAAAACCCTTTTAGTTGTTTTTTCCAACCGGTTTTTTAAGATGCTCAGCCACGTGCCCGCATAGTTTTTCAAAATTCCCAATGACCTTTTCAGGATCAGATGTTGGCACTAGGCATAATTCGATTTCAGAACCGTGGGCATTAAAGATCTCTGCCTCTAAGCCGACGGCATCTATTTTCCCCCACTTCAAAGTGACGCCTTGGTTCCTATTATATTTTATGGGTTGTTCCCAGACTGGATGTTTTATTCCAGCAGGACAACACAAGGTTAACATTAAGGGGTTATGATCACTTGCAGCATTTGCTACTACCTCAAGCCTATGGACATAATGGAGAAAGCTACTAGACACTAATACAAAATCAACAGTGCTCATCAAACCTCTAGTTCCCAGGAAAGTTGGTATTGGTGATGAATTTGGGGTAACCCAAGGCTCCACCATACATAAATCGTTTAGCACAATGATATTGTTTAAGGCGTCCCCCTGGGGCGTGTGTTTAAAGTGCATCAAAGGTTGTTCGTTCAAGTTCTCCAAACCACACACTTTAGAATCACCAAATTTACACAAAGAGCAATTAAAATCACCAACCCAAATAACAATAATTGAAGCCGTTCACTACGTGCCTTACATATTGCTTCCTCCAGACTCGTGATTACAGATATGTCATTCTCATCAAAGACATTATGGTACCAATTGATCAATAACAGTGGCTCAGAAAACAAGGCTTCCAACAAGAGCAACTGGTACCAGGGAGTGTCCACTATCTTGGAAGTTATCACCTTCTTCAATTTAACAGAGAGGGCTGTCATTAACCCCCCTTTGCCCTTCCGGATGGTGATGGCACTGCCAAAACATTAAATGATTGAAAGCCATCAATCCCCCGTTCCGTTCTACTCCATGTCTCCTGAAAACACAGGATATCCTGGCCCTCCACATAATCCAACCAGGCCTCGTCCTCCATTCTGCCGGCAAGACCTGCGATATTCCATGAGATTAGGCATAGCCTAGGTTCCCCTGGATTACCATCCTTCAGTGCTGTTCGGGACTCCAAATCTTGCCCAGATATAAGTAAACTCGGCTCACATTCAGAGTTAATAGAAATCACTGGGTCCAAAGAGTTGATAATCTGTACATCATAGTCTGGGACAGTCAGCATAGGGTTATCCTTCTGTCTTTCCCCCTCACCCTCCCTCAACACCAGGTCTTGTATAAGCGAAACATTTCCCTTCTCTCCTACTGCTTGTCAATCTAACCCCTCCATACCTAATAGAGGATCAAAACGATTTCTTAGGGATATGTTGTTATTTGGAATCCACCCCAAATATTCCTCTCCCTGAAATCTTATTGTTGGGCGGTTGTAAGGTAATTGCATAAAATTATTGTTATTTGGCAGCCCCATAAAACATCCATCATCCTGGTGCCTCATACCATGATGATTTTGGGCAGCTCGTGCTCCAACATTGATCTGTGTCCACCCAGAATAGCCATTTCCCTGAGATCTTGTCCCAGGGTAACATAGATTAGGAGGAGCATGATACAGGTTGGGATAAAAAATATTCCAAACCTATACATTGAATATCCCCCATTCTGGCAAACCTTGCTTTATGGCAAATCAGGTCTTTGACCCAACTGTCCCTAAAATTAATAAGGATGCAATCCCCCTCTAGATCCTTCGTACTTGGCCCAACCCAAGGGACCCTGCGTGCGCTTAATATTTGTGTTGCAGAAGAAGGTGGGAGTGGCCTATTATTATTAAGCCAAAATTTTACTTTATTTACAAGGTCCTGACTTGATTCGTGTTTGTTTGGTGCTACTACTGGAACACCTGTCAGAATTGCCATAAAAGGGGCAGAGTCAGGGGGTATATTTATACAGATTTGTTTATTTTGGGAGGCTATTTTACTAGAGAGTGGCACTCCGCTCAGTAGGATTGATTTAGACCCAGCAGCTGCCACTGGCGTAGATACAGTTAGATTTGATGTTGATGCTATTGCTGTTGCAGTTTTAGGCCGAGAGGCCACAATAGCCGCCGTAGTGGGTTTGGTCAAAGTGGTTTGCACAGGGATCCCCTGGGGATCCACAGTTGCAGGAGGTTGAGGTATTTTACTTAGATTTTTCTGGGCCCCCTTCTTCGTTATAGTGTGATTACCCAAGGTCTCTGGAGGATTGCTATTCTTAGCCAATGTTTCCAGAGAGTGTGTTAACTGATATTAAGTGCTCTAATTGGTCTAGTTTTAAATTAACAATTTGTGTTCTCTCTAGAAGGGGCATTAAGAGGCTTTTTACCAACTTCTCAATATTTACCAATAGGTCTTCATTGTTATTATTAATGCAACGAGGAGTCGGATCCCCAACATCCCCGGAGGGGATTCCCCTTTGTCTGGCTGAGTTAGCAAGAACTCTAAGTGCAGATGTCTTTGCTGACTTAGTTCTGCTTCCCTTAATATGACCCCCCCCTCTTTTACGTTTACTAGTTTTTGTGGCTACTGTGTCAGGAACCAAAGGTTGGGGTTGCAAGGGAATAAGCCCTATGGAGTTCAAATTACAATGTTGCGTACTATCCCCCGCTGTACTTAAACGATCTTCAAATGAGCAGTCCACTATATCATTCATAGGTATTGGTTGAGAATCAGAGATTACTACAAGATTTGGACTAACTTCCAAATCATTGACTGTGCTCTTTTCTGGGGTAGTTATAGAGCCAATCCGGCCCAAAGAGGAGCGTTTCCCTGTAACTAAATCTAATGACAAGTGCTTTTCTGTGAGGGCAATTTCTTTTTCCAATATCCCCGTTGCGCGAATAATAAAATCATCCAGGGTTCCAGTTGCCTTGGCACTACTTGTCTTTATTGTTACCTGCCTACCCTTCCCTGATCGTAAAGACATCATATAAAATTAATATATACAATCCAAGTACAAATGAGGCAAGAGAATTGATATAAACCTAGGCGAAAACAGCTAAATAAATACCCAATTATAAAAATAATTACAATTTACTTTAGGTCCTCAAGTCCACGACAAAAGAGAAAGGGCCCGGCCCGTCCTTGTACGTCCTTGGACGGCCTTAGACGGCCCGCCCTTTGCCCGGGCGCTCCCGCGCGCTCCCGCGCAGCGGGATACACGGATTTCTTATGTAGTGCAACCTCCAATTGGAAGAGTGGGCGGGGCGGTGAGGGAGAGCAGCCCAGGTGTGTCGGGCGCGGGTTTTCCGGGGACTCCTGGGAAAGCTAGTCCTGAACCCGTTGCTCGCAGCCCTCCTGCCCAAGTCCACACTCACAACAGCTCCCAAATGACGGTCAGAGTCCCAAAGCGATGCGGGACCCGCGAAGCGGGTTCCGCGAGCGGTGGTGTCCAAAGAGATTCGTGCAGGCTACAGCAGCAGGCTGATTAGATGAGTCCCACGTTGCGGCAGCGGGCGGGGTACTTTATCTCGTTCCGGTGGGGGCGGGGCGGTGAGGGAGAGCAGCCCAGGTGTGTCAGGCGCGGGTTTTCCAGGGACTCCTGGGAAAGCGAGTCCTGAACCCGTTGCTCGCAGCCCTCCTGCCCAAGTCCACACTCACAACAGCTCCCAAATGACGGTCAGAGTCCCAAGGCGATGCGGGACCCGCGAAACGGGTTCCGCGAGCGGTGGTGTCCAAAGAGATTCGTGCAGGCTACAGCAGCAGGCTGATTAGATGAGTCAGGAGTCCTGTTGCTGCTGCTGAATCACTATTCTAATAGGAGCCTTTTTAGATATTTGCTCAAATGTTAGAGGCTCTCTTGCGAACTCCAAGTGAAGCCCAGATTTTTCTATCACTTGATAGTCAGCATGCTAAGATCCACATTTCAAGTTTCAGTTCTTTAAATGTATTTGTTTAGAACAAGTTGACGGGACCAGAGCATATATTGCTGGCCAACGTGCACTATTTTGCTAGTTTTTCAGTCAGTTCGAGCTCCTTAAGTAGTGCACACATGGCTCTGATTACAATTCTTTGCTCCAATGGAAGCCGGCAGAGCTATTTCGTCAGAGAGGCAATGTGCCTGTGCTTCTTGATGTTTAAGCACACCCGGTCTCCCTTGTTTTGTTGTTTTTGCAGTTTCTGGTTCTCAAAATGCCTAAGTGCGCAGTTCCGCTGTAGTCCAGCCTTAGCAGACTTGGTAATCTGGCGGGTTCAATGTCATGGCTTGAGTGCAGTAGTTTAACTACTTTTCTGAGTAAAGTCAAGTGATACTTCAAGCCCTTAAACACTATGTTTACCTCTTGTATTAAGGAGAGCTTGGAGCCAGGCAGAACGCCCAGGATCCCAGTTATGGCCACCAGCGGGGTGGCGCTGCCTCAAAGCTGTGGCCGTTGAATGAACGGCCAATGATGCTGCTGCTATCTATGATTGTCGCATCCATTTTAGATCCGTCCACACAAAAGGAAGTCTCTCTCACATGAGTGTATCCAGGTGTTCTGTATTGTTGCTCTTATTCTCCAATCCCTTCCCCCATACCAAGACTTCAGTACCATTTGTTTACCATTGAAACCTGGTCCTCTGCTGTGTAATTTGTCCTGCTGGACGAGATTACACTTGGAACAGCTACAGGAGCAGCACTGCGGGGTCCTACACGTAGGTCCTAAGATGTTTTGAAGTTGCAGATCTTCACCTCGTGAGGCTGCCCATTTCTGAACTGTTTCAGTGACCTAAGGAGGCGCCGATGGAAGAACCAATGGTGTACTGTTTTAATTAAGGATCAACGTGATGTCTGTATGTTATGATTTTAATTAACTGTATAATAAACTACATGCTGTACAGTGTCAATGGTGGCTGACAGCTTGATTTTTATTAAGAGTGAAGATCGATCTTACTCTCAGGCAGGGAGAGGCCCTCTAGGTCGTCAATTAGTAGTGACTCTATCCCTACTTAGTTCTGAATCCAGATTAACGCGCAAGTATCAGCTTTGGCATTGGGCTGAGAAAGCATTAACCACTTGGCTGCTAAGGGGTTTTCCCCTCCTGTGCTGGAGATTTATGTTTCCCATTATACATGACGAGTTGACCTTGTCATGAGCACAGATCCAGTGTGCCTCATGACGAGTTCACCTTGTCATTAGAATGCAAGTGGTTAATTAGTGAAAAGATATCTAGGTGCCTCTGATGCAGAGGATGCCTCCATTGGTTGATTGGACACCCTTGACTGTCCTTGGAATTAGCTCACATTGGGCTTCCCTGACCTGTCTGAAGTTGTAAATTAGAGACTGTAGCAAGGGCACAACAATTGATGGAAACAGCGGGGTTTCCAGTCTGCCACTTACTTTTCACTGATCTTTTACATTTTTGAACTGAAAAGCTTTGGAACTTTTCACTGTTTAGATATTTTACCATGCCACTGCTGAATTCCAATGAGATTGCTGCCACAGGCATCAAGGTTGGAATCTAATTTCTCTCTCTGTGTTCAGGGAACTAATAGGAATTTTATGTACCTTGACCACGTCGCGATTCCGACTAAACAAATCTGTGTTTCAAACAATACTACAATTGAATGCTAAAACCTGAGTCCCACTGATTCCTGTTCATTTCACACACTGATTACCTATTCTGCTACTGTCTTGTACATATCTGAACTGGTGCAGGGTGCTGCTTCATTAGTGTAACCTGTCATTGATTTAGATTGACTTCAAGCGAGCAAGAACTTGGCCTACTTTACATCACGTTGTATGGGATTGAATTCTAAATTCCCAAGGATTCACAATGCAAATGCTAGGCATCTAAGGTTGGCACGCCTTTGGCTATCCAACCAATAATATTATTCAGAGCATGCTATTACACGGTGCCACTTTCCACTCTCCGCAATACACTCCACCCCCACCTCAAAGACTTAACCATAGACAACCAAAAGCTCAAACTCATCTCTCACCTTGCTATCTCCACATCTGATGTCAACAACATTCTAAATAACTTTGTTCATTTTGGGAGAGCCACGTGAACACCCACACTCTGACTAAAACACACCATTTCAAAACTGAACCCTTCTGCACCCTGGAACTCCAAAAAACTCACTGACAACAAACACTTTGTCCACAGACAGGAAATAAAATGAAATAAACAACAGAACAACCAATGACCTCATGCTACTGGAGTCCCTCTTTGTAACACACAGACCACTCATCACAGTAGCCAAGGACAGTACTATACCAGCGTAATCAATAAAACCAACAGAAGCAGAACATTCTTCAAAACAATTGGGCACTGCAAAAGCTTACTCCTTTACAACACTCCACAGACAAATGCAATGCCATCAACCACTTCTTCAATGAAAAATACAAAAGATATTCTCATAGCGGTCCAAGATGGCGGAGTGAGGATGCAGGCGAGCGGCTGACCGGGAGCTCCTCTTCCCTCTGAAGTGAATTTACGAATACATGCATTGATACTGGCATCACCCTCGTAACCTCCTTTACCCCCCAAGCTGCAAGCATGAGGAGACGTCTAAAAACTTCGAACTAAAGCATATCGCTTACCGACGCTCACCGATGCTTTGGTTGTTGGACTTTTCACAGACCGCCAGGGAATCGATCGGGCAGGTGATCCGCAGTTTGCTCGCCAACTCGGAGCTTGGCTGGTTTGGTCTCCGGCCCACGATCCGTGCAAGGTGGTCATCCAATATGTCTCCTAAAATCCGCCCCGTACCACCCGAAACACAAAACCTATTGTTGCTGCTACCTCCGTTTCCTCAACAGGCGCGACGACCACGGCTTCAGCAGCCCTCCCTCGTCAGGTGTGACGGAGACAGAAGCGCCGCTCCCTGACATTGAGATCTCTACAGCTTCAGCTTCGGAGCCCTCGGGGGTAGCGGACGGTGTCAAGAGCAGTTCCTCTGAGACGATAGCAGCTGGAGCAAAAGCCGTGCACAAAGACACTGGAACTGCAGCAACTACCGGTAAGCCAATATTACGCCCCCCTACGCTATCTGTCTCTAATACTTCATTTAAGAAAACCACTAAAACACTAACACTGCTAAAACAAAAGTAAAATCCAGTGGTTTAACTGGAATCGCTAACGGAGGTGAGGGAGGCGAGGGAGGCGATGTAATTGACTGTTTAACTCTCCCAACAAGTTTAGCTACTGTATCCACAGCAAGCATAGCTGAAGCTGAAGCCGAAGCCACAGGGACTGAATCAAAATCCCAAGTCGACAACAAAGCTTCAACTCCAACCCAAACACTGCCTCGTATAAACTCAAACTCAGACCTAAACTGTATTTTATCGCTATCTACAGAGCCAACTACTGAAGTAGCAACCTAGCAGAAAAGAGTTTAATGAATGATGGTGACCTAAAGGCAGTTACTAGCAGGGACTCAAACGAATTGATATTTATTAGTGTATCAGGGGGAACAACAGAAAAGCCAATGGCAGACAAACAAATAATCAACACGGCTACAATTGAGGACACAGTAACTAATGATACTGGACCATCAAATAAAGAGGTCGGCAATGCTTCTGAGGAGTTGGAAGAAGTTAACGGGGACCTGGACTCCCAAGATGAATATGAAGCAGAGACGGAAGAAGAGACGGCAGATCCGCCTGAAACTCCAACAAGATCCCTGGCGATCAGGAAGCGCAAACTAAAAACCAAACCCAAGACTAAAAGAGGGGGCAAAGCTAATACCACTCTAAACCGACTGATTACAAACAATAACTCGACTGCCAAGAAAATCTTTATTGATAAAAGCCCTCTAGGAAATGGATAGAGGCAAGGGGGCTCGTAAAGAGCATGACATTAAGGCTATCCGGCACAAGCCCTACGGACCCCGACCCTACCTCAGGCCTTCCAGACTGTTCCGCTCCCCCGGAGAGCAATGCTCCATGCGAACCCCTTAATGCAACATTAGATGTAACAACAGAGCAAGATTTGACACCTATGTCTCTGCTACAACTCAAATCAGTAACTCCACCAATCTGTGATTCGCCAAGGTCTATTAACTTAAATGTGCCAACTACAGATGGAACGACTGACAAAAGTACTCCAACTCGAGATCCAGATGAAGAAGATAAACAAGACTCGAATTTCTCCCAATTGGATACCATACTTCAAATACTAACCAACCAACGTAAAGAGGCACAAGAGCATTACTTACAACTACGGGAGGATAATAACAAACTGCAAGCCTCCTTATCGGAACTGACCTCTAACCTTAGCGGGGTATCACAAGACATTGAAGAATTGCAACACCGAGTAGAAGGTGTAGAGGAAGTAACGTCTCGTATGAACATAGCAGTAAGCCAACACGATGCTCAGATAACGACCCTCCAACTCAAAGTTGAAGATTTGGAACATCGACAGAGAAGATCTAATCTGAGACTTTTTGGGGTACCAGAAGGGTCAGAAGGCTCAGATCCTAGAGCCTTTCTTGTCGGTTTACTTCAGAAAGCTTTTCCAGACTTAGCCGATTGGGACTGGGACTCCCAAATCCAGCGGGCACACCGCTTACCTTTAGTACAAAAGAACAAAGCGAGCAAATTTCCACGTCCTTTTCTTCTTTATTTTGGTAACTTTTTATTGAGACAGGCTGTCTCGCAGAAAGTACGACCTAATGCCCCAATAACTATAGAGAATCTGACACTGTTCGTTCGATCAGACCTTAGTAAAGCTACTATGGACAGACGCTGGGAATTACGTAAACTGATCGACCCAATCAAATCTATGGGTGGGCAAGTGTTTCTCCAGGAGCCTGCACGTCTAAAAGTCATCAAAGGTGGACACACATACTTCTTTAATGATACTAGAGAAGCTGAGCAATTTTTATCTGGCTTAAGTAAAAGCTAGACCTTACCTATCATACTCATTGCAAGACTTTCGACTTTATTGATACCTCAGCTATTGAAAATAAGTCTTTGCGGGTGATGGGCTTTCTTTTTTGTCTTTTAGGAAAAGATATTCTTAAGTGATATTATTTAGAAAGAGGTAGGGAAGGTTAGAGAAAGGTTGGAGAAAAAGGGAAAAAAACAGTAACAACAACAAAAAATGTAAAGGGGGGGAAAGGGGAGGGGGAAAGGAAAGAAAAAAAAAACATCACACTTCAGAGGTGGGGATGGTGGGATTCCCTTAGTCAGCCTGCTGCAGATGCTGCCCCTTCAACGGCAGCAGAAGATGAAGGGTGGTCCCTTCCCGTTACGGGTGGGTGACAGGAGGGTGGGGGGAGGGGGTTCTTTGTTCTCCGCAGGGTGGGGGTGGTAAAAAAATAGAAAAAAGTGATTACAATTTGAGGGGGAGACATGCTACTGAAGTAAAAAGTAAATGTATATCTTTTGCGTGGCTTTTTGAAAATTTCTACTTGGTGTTTCATTATGAGGGTTTCTTTTTTTTTTCTTAAATGTATAAAATAAAATGTCTTGCTTGGAACTTTGCTGGGCTTAACAGTAAAAACAAAAGACGCCTTGTGTCGGAAGAGTTGAGGCTGTATAACCCTCATCTAATACTGTTAACTGAAACACATATAGCCGGCAAGGATAAAAAATTACTTTCACAACTAGGTTATGATATTGTCTGCTAGTCCACTTTTGGAGCTTCAATTAGAGGGGTGGCAATTCTTAAAGATAAACGATTCAATACAGAAACCTTACGAACCGCTCACGATAAAAATGGCAGATGGGTTATCACCCAACTGAATATCGAAAATCACAAGTATATAGTCTGCGCGGTGTATGGTTCAAACCAAGATGAACCCAGGGTCTTTGATGATTTAAATATAAAACTTTTAGATTGGGATGGGGAGCTTATTATAATGGGGGACCTTAACTGCATCATGGACTATCAACGAGATACTACCTGGCCTAGGAGCTTCCAACGGATGCGTAAAACTAGAGCCTCAATTCTAGACCTATGCCATACACATAATATTAAAGACGCTTGGCGATACTTACATCCACACATTCCTGGTTACACATATTATTCCGCACCTCATAAACTTTGCACCCGTATAGACATGGCTCTAGCTAATGTTAAATTATTGAATATTAGCGCAATGGAAGTATGCCCTCGAATCTCCTCAGATCACAACCCTATAATGCTGACTTTTGATACTCCACATACTCGTACTTATCATAGACCATTTTCATTTCCCAGATACTTAATATCAGATTCGGTCTACATTTTACAGTTAAAAAACATCTTACTGAATTTATAGAAACCAATTGGAACTCTGCCTCATGCAATACGGTTTGGGACACTTGCAAGGCAAGCATTCGAGGATTCACGCAGGGATACATGCTTAAACAAAATTCTGAGCGCCGTAAACTTAGTGAATCCTTGATTTCCAATATCTCTGATCAAGAAGCACAATTAGTCATAGCACTATGGTTAAACTCACCTACAGTAACAGACATAGGTCTTAAATTAAATCAACTAAAATCTGAAACTAAAACAAAGTTTATTCAAAAAAATATCGCCAACATACATAAATTTAAGATCGCGCAATACGAGGGAGGGGATAAAATCGGTAAAATCCTAGCATACAAAGTGGCTGAAGATAGAGTTAGCACCACAATTACAAACATCCGAGGCTCTGATAATAAGATATACGACCAACCACATGATATACTGGAACAATTTGTGGATTTTTATAGGACTTTATACACTCCCGAATTTAATCCAAACGAAACTATCATACAGAATTATTTAGACGTGACTCTAACAACCACACTTAATTCTTCGGAAATAGATTTGTTGTCTGAAAATATCACAGGGCAAGATATACGCCAAGCTATTGCCACTTTACTTATAGGAAAAGCCGCAGGGGAAAATACCATCCCTCTGGAAATATACAAAGTATGTTTAGAGGAACTTTTACCCTTACTATTACAGGTCATACAATCCATTGGGGAGACTGGGAGGGCTCCCAAATCATGGAATAGAGCTAAAATAATCTTTTTCCTTAAAAAGGGAAAACTAAAGGAGGAGAGGGGGTCATACAGACCCATATCTTTGATTAACACTGATGCAAAAATATTTGCAAAAATTCTAGCTACTAGATTAGCTCCACATATGCCTAAAATTGTTAACCCGCAGCAACACGGATTTGTCACCGGGAGAGATACTACCACACATGTTAACATGGCTATAACAGCTTTTGATGTTGCTGAGATTGATTCCACCCCGCTCGGCATGATTTTGCTGGATGCCGAAAAGGCCTTTGACCGAGTGGGGTGGGATTATCTTTGGCACGTTATGACTAAAATGGGGTTCAGTGGACACTTTTTAAAGTGGATAAAGGCACTATACGATAACCCCTTAGCCCATGTTAGCTATGGGGGGCAGACCTCCACAGACTTTAAGATCTCTCGAGGTACCCGCCAAGGCTGCCCCCTATCACCCTTACTATTTGCCCTTTCTCTCGAACCATTTCTATATCCTCTCCAGGCACAACATAGAATCGTCCCCTTCAAATCTAACGAACAAACACTGAAAATCACGGCATACGCCGACGATATCGCCATCTATTCTTCAGATATCATTAAGGCACTACAAGGGATTAACATTGAAGCTTGTAAATTTGGCAAAGTATCCGGTTATAAACTAAACACAAACAAAACACATATTATAGCCAATCACACACCAACGGGTAAAAATTCCCGAGATCTGTAAAACTGCCACTTACTTAGGAGTCAGAATTACATCTAACATACGAGAAATAAACAATCTTAATTATAACGAACTAATCAAATCTACTACCATATTGCTCAAAAAATGGCACAGATTGCCCTTGAACCTAATTGGCAGAATTAACCTTATCAAAATGAAGGTACTACCTACATTTTTATACCTCTTTTGGTCTATTCCATTAGCATTAAACAACTCTTTTTTTAAGCAACTAGACAGAATATTTAGCAGCTTTATTTGGGGATACAAAATAGCCAGAAGATCGCTGAAACTCTTAAAAAACAGTATCGATAAGGGAGGCTTAAACTTCCCCGATGTTAAACTGTACTTCTGGTCCTCATTTTTTAGGCGCCTTCGGTCTTTACTACAAACTGAGAATACTTTCTTTTTTCATTCTTTTATGTTAAAATCAAACTCCAAAATGTTTTTACTACGAGCAAACGGCCCTAACTACTACAAGAGGGTGAAATTCAAGACCGCCAAAGATATTTTTAGGATATGGGCTAACATTCTATCTTACTGTAATACATCTTTTTACCATCCAAAACTACAGCTATGGGGCAATCCGGGCCTTCCGGGTATTTTCATCGATGGCATGGCCCTTAGATGGTCTGCTCACGGAATTAAGGTTTTGGGAGACTTGTATGGCGCGCAAGGGTTTTTAGACTACAATACACTTCAAATTCTGTATAATCTTACCGAAACAATGAGATTCAAATATTTACTAATACATGACTTCTTAATAAGGAAGAACCAAATCCATAACATCCTAGACTGCGATATCTGGAACTGTTTATATTCCACCAAAAACAAATCTTTGATAAGCGAGGCCTACAAACATCTTTGTGCTATTAAAACCGACGACTGTCAAAAACTAGCGGAAAAATGGAGTAGTAAAATTGGCTTAAACATAACTCCTAAACAAATATCAAGCTCCGTATCTAATATTAATAACTCTGTACGATCGTCCAGTTTAAGGTTACAGCAGTTTCGAACAACATGTATGCTATATTACACACCGGAAAAGATCTCTAAGTGGTCTCTTAATAACATTCAAAGCGATCGCACCAAATGCTCTAAATGCTCTGCTTATGCAGCAGACCTAGGACACATGCTGTTTTCCTGTCCGACTTTAAAAGATTTTTGGGGGGAAATACTCAAAGTTTTGGAAATCAAGAAAATCTCCTTAGCTTCTCTTACAATACCAATAATTTTACTCGACATTCATCCTGTTTTCCTTCCTCAATCTGCCCTGATAACCATCCTTATCTCTTGCGCCAAACTCACATTAGCTAGAGCCTGGATACGTCCTGAACCCCCTAGTATATGGGAATGGTGGTCACTAGTCAATGAAATCCACTCTATGGAGTTAGGGCTCGCGAAACTCAGAGGAGCTCGCTCATTAAAACAATTCGAGAAAATTTGGGGTAACTTTCTCTTTCTTTGAAGTCTCTCTGTTTACTTACCTTAATTTCCTGCTGGATATCTATTATGTTGCTGTAGATAACTATGTTTTTACTGTTTTTTGCTCTCAATATAAATAATTGATTTACTTTGTAAATATGGCCCACGTGGAAAATGAAACATCTTTGTCATGGAACAAACTATATACATTTTGTAAACAACTGTTTATTCTTTTTATCATATGTACATAGTCATGTCCTCCTAATTAACTTGTCAATAAAAAAAATATATATAAAAAAAAATAATACAAAAGATAAAACAGCACCTGAACAACGCCAAGCCTGCTTATCCACTGTCACCCATCACTCTACACTACACTACACAATGAAAATCATTGAAATACTGCTCTCTCACAGACCTTGCCTACACCCTCAACTCCCTCAAGGCCACCACCTATGAAAATTAAGTCTTACCTTTTGTGCTTCATTTAATCCAACTCTGTAAAAGCCCTACTACCCTCACTCACCATTGCCAAGGCATCCTCCCCTCTAAGCTTCTTTCTTGACGCTCTCAAAACAGGCCAGGCCCTCCCTCTCCTGACGAAACCTTCTCTAGACCATGACGTCCTCACCAACCCTCAGCACACCACTCATCTGCTCAACATTGGAAAGATCTTCAAATAACTTCAAGATCACAACTCCACCCATCTCATGCATGACTGTCATTCTGGCTTCAAATCCTGCTGCACTAAGGAGACAGCTAAAAATATTAAAAGATGCTCGCGTTACTGTAGAAAAAAGATGAACGCTGGCTCCTGATATTACTCCAGCTCTCAGCTGCATTCAACACCTTCGACACTAGACCCCACCCTCAGCAACATCCTGAAGTCTTCAATGAGTTTCTCTGAAACGTCCTTCACTGGTTCTCCCTCTTAAATATCCAACTAACTCCAGTTTGCTTACATGGGCACCTCTGGCTCCCAGAAGACACCGAACACCTGTGGGGTTTCCCAGGATTCCGTGTTGTCTCTCCTTGTCTTCAACTCCCATAATAATCCATGCACAGATCCATTGAAAACTGTGTAATATTAGCCACAGCTATACTATATTATGCAGGGGTAGTTCTCATACAAGGAATGGTTGGCCTTAAAAGTTTATTTACACCTACCTGTATGTCCGTTTCTACCCTTTACACAATGGGCATAGATTAATACCTGTCAAGGCCAGAGGTAAACCTCTCTGAGGGTAGGAAGCGGAGTGTGACACCCCCCATATTTCATAGGGATGTATGCCTGGAAATCTGATACTGGCACAGCCTCCTAGCCCAACCCTACTTGGACACTGTGATTTACCAAATCTCATAAATCTACACAGATGCATAGGTGTTGGAATACATTTTATTTATTCAGATTTGAGTGATAAGTAATGATCAACATTCTGATACCGTGCCTCCTGCTGTAGGCGAGGATCTGGTACTCTCCACCCATAATCAGTGCTGGATGACACTAAACAATACAATGCTAAAATCAGGGGGGAAAAAACCACAACGCATCTGAAATGTAATGCTTCTTTTATACCGGAGATTCTGGAACTCAAAAGTCTAAAACACAAACTTAATAGGAAATGGTTAACGCACTACACTTCAACTCCAACAAAAGAAATACAGTAGCTGCATACTAGATGAGAAAAATCACACTTTCTCCACTAGAATCATTAGAGAGCTTCTTCAGACTTACAAACATCTTGAAACTCCACAAGCTATTAATACAAAACTGTACCCTCCCTGGAGCTGGGCATCTGCCTCAACACCTTCTTCTTCTTAAAGTTTGAAAAATATTTGTTTAGCCCTGGAAATTGCAGAACAGTTTGGTTCCCAAACTTTCAAAAGGAGGAACTCCACTTTACTCAAAATTGTATGAGAATTAATGTTGAAGCAGTTTTGATAAAACAGAATTACGGTTGAGGATCACAGTGTGATGTTTGTCCTGGCCACAACTTAAAACAAACATTGGCATAAACCAAGATGCCTGGTGTTGGCAGTCATCGTGGTAGCTTTCCAAATCCTGGTTTTTAAATGATTAAAATCTTTATTACAAAAACATTTTTTTAAACATGGGCACCAGTAATTTGTCTAAGCTTGCTGCTGCTCACGCAGCAGTCTGTGAATGTTTATGTAATTAAGTTTTTCAAAAACATTCAAAGATGATGTTCACCCTTGTATGTGCGGGCAGGGGCGGCTACCTTGGTATATTATAAAGCCACTCACAAACATGGCAGCCCCCAGCAATGTATGTATGGGATGCAGTGCACCGCAAACTGTACGAAGGGTCCAGTAGCAGTCTCTGGGGATCTGCTGTCTCCGCAAAAGTTTTTTTTATTCTAAAAATGTAACATTTTAAATATATTTTTTAAAAAGGCCTGAAATGGCCCTAAAACGGAATTGGACTACTTTCTGTGCGGGTTAAAAACATTGTGCTGCGGTCATTCACACAAGAACCAATGGATGAAGTGGGCAGACTCATTGCTGCATGCTGTAGTGGGCTGAAGCTACAACAGAGCAATTGATGAAAAGCGCTCAGTAGAGTGCATATATATTTTTTTGTCTGATCAAAATCTCTTGGCAAACACCAGACCTAAAATTTTCAACACCATCTGTCCTAAGATAGCAGTGAACAAAAATGTATTACTTAGGCTGGGTACACTGCTAATCAATGTAAAAAAGAACATACATTTGAACCAACTGAGTTGTTAAACTATCACCCATAACAAGTTTGCCAGATGAAGCAAATTTTTGCTAGAATCAACAGTCACCAAAAATCAGATTTCTGATCTGGAAACAACGGATATCTGAGGTCCGTTTCAGACAAAGATTGGTCCTGGTCTGATCACTGAACAGGGCTTGCTGTCCTTATCAGACCAGATGCTCCAGGCTTTGGACAAAGCTGGTTCTGCTGCAGTGATAGCTTCAGGTCTGTTAGCAGCTGCAAAGGGGAGACTGTGATCTCAGGGATGACGGATTTTGCAAATGGCTGCACCAAGCAAGTTCAAATGAGAATGTGATGGTCATCCCCAAAGATAATGTCACTGAAAGGTCCACCGTGACCCTTACTGAGCTCACTACTAGTTAACGTTGACTTTAGATCATTGGCTGCTTCCATTGCCAGCTTTAGTTCAACAACAAAAAAACAAAAACAAAGCCATTGCAGCCATGTTTTCCTGCTCATACTGACTGTGCCTAAAATATGTGCCATGTCTAAGACACTTAGAGACTCCCTTTCACATCTAGGCTCTGCTGAAAGGGATGGTTAGCTAGCTTGGCCTGAAAAGTTTAGATTCTTGTATCAACTGAAGGTTGTCTTCTTTTTCTCCTCTTTCTCGTGATCTAAGCTAATCTACGTGTAATCTTTCCCTTTAACCCAAAACCATGTGACTCCCACTGAGAGTTTGTTTATAAATACTACATGTTTGTATCTCTTCTTTGATTACCAGTGCTCATTTTTACACAACTGTTGGTGGCACCCCCTTGTCACCCATTTCTGGGATTCACAGAGATACATTTTTCTTTCATTAATAAACATTTTAAGTCTTCAGTTGGCCTGAGTGAACGGTTCTCTGTGTGGTTTAATATTTTTCACATATGTGGATGACCCACAGCTATTCTTCTGCATTGACCAAATAGTCTCTATGGCTTCGGACACTCTTAGCTCAGCAATAAAAGAATGAATGTCATTCAACATTTTAAAACCAAACAGAAGAAACGCTAAGTTCACATGGACTGATGACTTTAGAATTCAAGCTTCTGGCCAGATTCATGGACCAATGCCTGGTTCCATTCTCTGGGATTAAAATTCTTAGCATTTGCTGAAGGATGCTCTAGCTTAAAGTCGAAATTTAAAGGGATCTCTAAAGCATTATACATTCCATACTCTCCGCTGCATCTTACTCGAATCTAAATAGAAACTTCTTGTGGGTGTCTTAATCCTAAAAATTGTAATAGATTTTATCTTGGCATCCCAAAATTTCTGCAGGATATTCTGCCAAGCCTACAAAATGAAGTTCATTTATCTACAAACACAAGTCAGTGACATAACGTCACTGGTGGCCAGTACAGCAATAGAAAGATGTGGATGGCACATAAGGCCTGTAATTGAAAAAGGATCCCTTTTTATGAGTTTTGAGTTGCCATTACATCCATGAGTGCAATGGGAGATCATCATATGGCAAATGCTGTTGATTTCGCCTGTGTCCAAACACCAGCACAGGAGATAGAATTTTTGCATTACAGGCATCCTAACTGTGGAAACACTGTCCTGGCATTATTACAAGCTCAGGACAACCTCTCGAATTTAGAGAAAATCTGAGCACCTAGTTATTTGCCTAGTAGCTGAGCTCACCAATGATCATTCCAATGCAATGACAGCTGGATCTCCTTTAGGGTAGTGTGTCACAGCAACGAGGTCGCCAAACGTGTGCACTTTACAAACCAATAAAATAAATAAATACATTAAAATACCACAGCGATCATTGGGACGTGGATGCCTATTTTCCGTCACAGAGGGGCATTGGCATGTCAGATTTTTGGGATACCAACTGGGGATAAATACACATTCAAATTATAGAAATTTGATTCATTTACATACTCAGTTGTTAAACTATGGCATGGATCTGTTCCTAGCAGACCGAGTAGAACATTCCTTCAAATCGAACATATGTGAATTTCAGTTGGACCGAGGGCTGAGAGGATGAACCAATGCCTCAAATCAACCATAACAATGCTATTGAAAGGGGAAAGGGCATTAACAACGCGGTCGGAACCATGCGTTCCATTACCATCCTTGCCTTTACCACCTATATGCCTTTACCACACATTTTCCTCGGCCACGCATGCCTTTACGATTTTCGTTGTAAAGGCAGTAAAGGCATATGAGTGTTAAATGCAGTCGGCACTCTAGATTCAGAGCGAATGGGCGGGGGTTGGATGTGTTGGAGAGTTGGAGGGACTTCCTCCTGCCCGGACGAGAATGGAAGGAACAGGAAGTATTGGGATGCAGCATAGTGAGTAGGGCTGGGGGCTTGGTTTTAGTACTCAGATTGGGGTCGTTTTTAGGGCTGGGCCAGTTCTAGTTCTCTGGGCAGGGGGCTGTGGTGTTTTTAGGGCTGGAGTCAGGTCGTTTTTAGGGTTGGGGGCTGATTTCAGGGCAGGGGGCTGGGGTGTTTTTAGGGCTGGGGTCGGGTCATTTTCAGGGCTGGGGGTTGAGTTTTACGGCTCAGGGCAGAAGGCTGGGGTGTAATCTTTACCACGCATGTGCCTTTACCAATCATGCCTTTACAATTAAATTTGTTGTAAAGGCATGCGTGGTAAAGGCATGCATTGTAAAGGCACGGTCATGGTTAAGACCGCGTTGTTAAGGCATGCGATATAATCACATGGTTGGTTCCGTCATACAACCTATTGAATGCTTCCCTCACGTATTGCACTGGATGAAGGCCTACATTACTCCATTATTGATGTGAATACAGATGTGCTTATCCTAGGTGGAAGAAACCATTTCCCTCCTATTTGCCTCGTAAACATCTGCTAGTGGTGCACCATAGCTCCCATGAAGAAAACTTGGAGCATCTAGGTCACATCTGAGTTAGGGTTACTAATCTGGTAAACAACGTTTACCACAAATCTTTTTCCCCGCAGGGAATCGCTTTGCGGTCGTTACAATGACAGCGTTGTGATTCCGCATACCATTACTCCGCAAGTCTGAACAACGACTTGCGGAGGGGGTGAAGGTGTTGGATTTAAAATCCAACACCTTCCCTATTGTCCGCACAGACTGGAGTTGGAATAGTCAATTACACTATTCCAACTTCCAGCACCCCCCTCCGCAAGTCGTTGTTCCGACTTGCGGAGTAATGGTATGCGGAATCACAGCACGGTCGTTGTAACGATCGCGTTGTGATTCCCTGCGGGGAAAAAGACTGCGGGATAACAACATGCATTCTACTAATCCAGTACGGCTCTTTCTCCCAGCACCCTGTGTACTCCATTCACCTCAAAGGACATATTTTAAATCAGCACCCTCAGAAAGTTGGTCTCACTGCTGTGTGTACATCAATCGGCAGAACTCATAATATAGGTGAGGATTTTTGGATTGCATTACTTCAGAATTGTCTCTACTGTCAAAGCAGTGATGCAGAATCTTATGTACAGAATCAGTTGGTTAGAATGTGTTTGATATTGAACAGATTCATTTCAGTCAAAGAAGTTCAGGTCTACAGTGTTTTTATTAGCTCCTGGCACAATAATGAATGATAGTCAAGCCAGTGTACACCACACACTAAAGACAAAACAGGATTTCACTGCAGACCAAAGCACCATGCTTCATGAACCAAATCCATAATGCTCATCGCCAATTAAACTCCGGTAGGTTTCTCAGGCTATCTTCCATGACCCACTCATGCTTCAATAAAGACAACTGTTGTATGTCAAATCACACACCAACATGATACCTGCGTCCTGAATATGAATTAAAAAATACGTAGGAGGACAGGTTGATCACACCATAACCCCAAGAGGCATATGAGTGTGTCCTCATGGAGCAACCCTTGATTTGCTGGCCACAACATGTTGTGGCAGGCAGCCATTACAGGACTCAGGATATAGTCCTCATTGAAATGCATATAGTGAAAACTATTTTTGAGGGATACAAAAGGAGCACATGTAAAGAGTGATAGCATATTTTGGTCACAATATAAATCATTTGTTGGTGGTCCCATACTAAGTTTAGGAATTGTGGAGTGTTAGGGTTTCAAAGTGATTTAACCTTGTGAAAAATGCTGAAGCTCTGCTGGGATTTGATGAACCACTTTTTAGGAGGAAACAGTGTTCGCTTGTGATATTCTCATATACTTAATGAAAGTTAAAATGAAAGCACATTTTTTATAAGTTCACACTAGGCTCCTCAGCCATGGTAGAACAAAGTCTGATATTCTGAGTAAAACATGCCTTTCCAACAGCAGCTTGTCAGCTGATTCCCAGTGTTCTACTGCAGGTTCCCACAGTGTTTTAATGAAAAGCTAGAGCACTAACATTCTGTATTGAAACCAAATATATGGCACAACTGAAGCCCTCTTGATGGAATCAAAGTTGTGAAACATAAAGCATATCCTGTAGAAATGAATAAAATAAGGGGTTTGTTTTGCACTAGAAATTATAATTAGCACTCTAGAAAACCAAAACGAGAACACATTTTCTAAGAGTTCTCAAATATATTCCTCAAACCTTTCAGTTCAAGAATCTCATATGTAGTACTTTCAACACCAGTTTGTCAGTTAACTTTCGAGCAATAAACTCAGGCTTTACCACAAAGTTCAAATGAGCAACTAGAGTGCAAACATTCAGAATTAATAGCAAAAGTGTGGCACACTTGAAGCCATTTGAGATGTCATCATTGATATCATCAATGAGGTCATTGAACATGCAAGAGGTATGTAATATTTGAGGTCATAAGCAGCGCATTGAGGGGGCACAAGTTATAGGTAACTCATATACCTATAACTGATGACTTTCATTGTTTTTTGTTTTCGTTTAAAATACTGTGACATTTCCATCTAACAATAACGTCACTTTAACCGTTGCTTTTTTCAGCGAATTTCTAAAGTTTGTTTTAAACATACAGTGAGATTTTAATGCCAAATCTTACTTTAACATCACTTTAATCTTTAGTTTTTTTCAGTCACTGTCTGAAGGTTTTTTAAACATAAAGTAAAATCTTTTTACCTAAGTAACTATAACATCACTTTAACGCTTGTTTTTTAAAGAGAATGTTTAGGGTTTTAACATCGCTGGCCTGTGGCAGACGAGCCCAGCTGCCAGCCCCTACACAGTGGGGGGCTAATCCCCCCTGCACAGCCAGCCAATGAGAGCGCTCAGCACAATATAAAGGAGTGTTATTTTAAATAATACACATCTACTGGCTTTCTCAAGGGTCTCTACATCATATAAATGGCAGGCATATTGGCCTTGTCAAGATCTGAACACAACAATATACACGTCAACCCTATTGGCTCTGTTAAGGTGTCACCACATCATTAGAAAAAGCAAACCTATTGGCTTTGTCAAGGGGGTGCCACATCAGTATATGTAGAAAACTCTGTTGGCTTTGTCGAGGATTTAAAAACGTATTAGATTCTTTATTCTGCACTCATCAGATCACATAATGTCCACATAATACCAACTAGAAGGGGTCCCTACAATCCTCAGCTGATGGGCAATAGCTCCAGTTCTGGGAATGCTTTCAAACGCCATTAACTTTCCCTTGGGTCACACTGTATAAACCCCAGGAAATAATGTGGATACTTTTGATAATAGTTTCAGGGGGGAGCTTGGCAATCTCCTCAAATCCCCCCACAATATTTTGCAACATGCTGGTGGTGCCCCTGTTGAGACCATAGCACCACAAAGCAGGAACACATATACAACTTACCCATGAAGGGCATTATGGGTCAATTCTGGCTAGAAACAGTGAATAATAAATGAGCAGCTCTGACTGCTCATTTATTACTCTTTTTTCTCATTTTTTTAGAAATTTTACGCACCCAGCATACTTCTTTCTTTTTATTTGGGGCAGCGGGAGCACATGACTCCACTGGCCCAATGCACAGTAAAATAGCCAGCATCTTACTTGTTTGAGATGCCCTGGCCCACCCAGGGCATCTAGCCACTTTTGTTTTTGTTGCAGGCCGCAGTGGGATCCCCAACAACCCCTCAAACTCACTGACTCCCTGTACCCTGCAGGGATCCTGCATTGTTCTGCTCCTACCACGGGCAGGAAGGCTTCAGTTCACCCGCTCTATGAGCACGGGCAGGGAAAAAGATTCAGAACTGCCATGTGAGAATGGGGTACCCGGGGACATTACATTTGCATTGGGCCCCAGGAGATGGAGTCCTCAGGGCCAAAATGTGGCATCAACCCCCAGCCCTGGCCCACCTTGGGGGTTTTAAAAAGAAATCTGGCGTCCTGCATTGACTCCTGTGAGACCGCACCAAGTATGGGACACCTCCGTCACATGGGCTAGGGGTCAGCATAACTCTAACCAGTTCACATAAGCCCTTTTACAAAAACATTTTTATATATTTTTTTATTTTAGCCAACATTCCAGATACCTATAAATTTAAAACTAATTTTTCAAAATCTGCTCAACAAATTTACAGCAAATTACAAAAAGCTTCTAGGAAAATGTTTAGCTTTCTGCCAAATTTCATGTAATTTAGTTTGTAGAGCTGTTCAAATATCCCTATAGACATTTAATGGAGGAAATTGCTTAATGCGATCTCCCTCCTTTATTCTAAGCCCCTGCTTGACATTTCACCCTGAAACACTGAATAGAAATTGCTGGGAAAGGTTTGCGAAGATTCGTCAAACAGCACCAAAGCTATTAGCAAAACAAAAAAATATATACTTCCGATGGCAACAGAGTCGAGTCCACCCTGGTGGTTCTGTCCTACCAGGGTGGGAGAGGTTGCCGATGATGAAGCGTGACACAATTTTGCGTATGAGGCTTTCTCTTCAATAATGATGACTTTCCCTCCCTTCAGCATAGGGGGGCAGATTTACAAGCCCCTTGTGCCGCTTTTACGCCGCTGTTGTGTCACTTTTGAGACGCAGCGGCGGCGCAAAAGATGCGCCATAGTGCAGGATATTTTTAACGTGACGCATCTCCCAGATGCGTCACGTTGTAAAGCCCTGCGCCAGAGGAGGCGTAACATCGCAGGGGGAGGCGTTCCGGCACAGGAACACCTCCCAAAAGTGGCTGAGTGAAATCTACAAGATTTCACTCAGTCACTTTTGGGCCCATGCTGTGTCAAAACCCTGCGCCTGCTTGAAGCAGGCATAAGGATTGACGCAGCATTGTGCACATAGGGCCCCCCTGATCATTGCTGGAGCTGCGTCGCGCTTGCGACGCAACTCCAGCAATGCGCCGCTTTTACGGCACAAATGCGTGACGCATGTGTGCCGTTTTTGCCCCATGGTGCGCCGCATTGTAAATGCAGCGCATCAAGGGTGGCGGAGCTGCGGCGCACAATTACTGGCGCATCCCCGCCGATATGCAGGGATGCGCCAGTAATTGTAAATCTGCCCCTTGGACTGGAATTCTGGGACCATCCGAGTTGGACATTTTGGATGTCCTTCTCATGGTAGAAAATATATTTAAACAAAACCAGGATACATGAGTTTAAAGTCCTGCAGAGAAACAAATGCACATTGAAGAGAACTCTTATTTATTAGCACAGTTGTTTTCCCTGTACAAAGTCATTGCAACATGCTTTCTGTGAGGAAGTATACAGTGCTTTTCATGTGAATTTTGCTGGACGTAGTACTTAATATGCAAACATATGGGTATTAGTACAGTGAATAACGAGTCACTGGGGTGTGTCTGTGTCTCTTGCTTGTTGTGGAGGGCTCCAGATTAGGCTCACTTTGTTGTCCCCGCAGCCAGCTGCTCCAGTCTCTTTTCATGACATTCATGCTAATGTTTTGTTTGTCTCCAGCCAGGAATAAATCACAGCTCTCCATCATCCCTTTAGCCGCTGTACACTAACGTGCTCACATTCTCCGAGCCTCTTTCTATTATCATTCCAGACCAGCGAGCACTAAAAGGCTCCCTCGCTCTTAAAGGCACAGTGAGTCGAGCGTTCCTGCTTTAAAAAAAAAAACTGGAAAAAATCCCACAGAAACATGACCACTATCCATCTTTCGTTGACCCACACCCTGACACACCTATAGCAGCATGCTGAATGTGCGCGAAAACCAATGCCAGGTCAGCTCTACTATTTTTATGACAGCTGGGAGAGCGCCCGTTCAGTCTTAAAAAAATATATGTAATCGTTTTTGGGCTAAAGAACATCAAAGAAGAAGCGGCGCACGGCACGACAGGTCACGTGACCTGTCGGGCGGGTGAGAAGTGCTGAGTGAATGGACAGCAGGTTGAATGGGCTTTGTGTCACAGTTAGGGGTGCCCATCCTTGGCTGCTCTTTGACCCGGATATGATCGGATGCTCAAGGGACCCTGGCAGTGCAAAGTGAAGAGCAGAGAGAGCGCTTTGTGGCACCCATTAAATCCCTCAAATTGTATTTAAAGAGGGCCGCTGAAGGGTTAGCCCTGTGTGGGGGAGGAGCTCTCTAGTTGTGTTTTGTAAAATATCCCTGTACTTCTATTTCCAGTTTCCTAAGAGAGGTGCAGCAATGCAGCCCCTGGTTTTACTGAGCAGTGAAATAAACGTGGTTTTAGAAAGCGAATAAGGCCTTACATGTTTACTAATAATGGTAGGCATACGATTTAGCTGCAATACTGTCACAACAATTGAGTAAAGTTATCATTTAGACCCATGAGCAAGTTTGGTTCAAACCTTACACTTGACGATGTAATGTCCTTTTTTAGGCTTATAACGTGTGCACTACTCAACCGAGTTGCTTTTACCAAAGTCACTACTAATATTGTCTATACACTACACACAAACGTGGTGGTTGATTATGTCAAACATAATAACCTCTAGTAGACATAGTTTCCCACCAACAATACTGTCAGGTTTACTTATCTGATGGGAGTTCACAAAAAACTTGTATATGATGGTATGAAATATATGAAAATTGTTGATTTTTAGGTGTACTTCTACCTGGCAAAAGCATATTATGGTGGATTGCCAATACTTGGACTAACCACAAATAATGAGTCCTTGAAATGCATTATTGCACATTTTTAGATCTAGCCTTAGCCAATGCTTTTTGATTCAGCCAAATTTATATATGTAGTATGCTTACATAAAAGTGCTTTCAGCCAGCCCTCTTCACCCATTGATCTGTTATTGCGCCAGTCACGGTTTTCTTCAGCCCACATCAACATACAGCATGGGGGAAGGGGTCAGCCTTCTTCCGCTACTGGCTAACGTCACTGTGAATTACAGCAGTTTTCTCTGTACTAGGAGCACATCTACTCACCAAGTAGTTCCCTTCAGTGCCAGGGACTACTTCTTGCAATCTGTGCTTTTATAGACCTAAACATTATTTCTGTTTTAGCCTTTTTTCGTTTAATTGGTTAGAGGCCCAACAGCTCCTCCAACAATAAAGCTTTACAAAAGACACGACTGAACAAAGAAACATTGACAAGTCCAAAAGGCTGCTTCCAAACACCAGGCCTTTTGACATTGCCAATGCTTGTTTAAAGATTACTTTTAGGTCTGCATTTAGAGTGGCATTTGGAAACATCCACAAATGCGTGCGCCTTGTCAGCCTCCCACTACCCCCTGTCAAACGCACACTCTAACTCGCCCACCCGTTTTAATAATGGACAAAAGAAGAAATTCCAAATATATAAAAAGCTTGGTAATGGTATAGGGCTTATAATAAAACTGCAGGTCGATCGGTAGATTTACCAAAACATGTGCCTAGAATTTGTCTACGTTTTTTGCATGCACCCCACAAACATAACTACCCTTGGGGCACACTCCCACATCTATTACACCAACTCAGCCCACTCGAAGTAGAGGCAAGTTTAGAAGACCAATGAACATGAGGAACAGTAAGACATCCAATGTGATCACATTTGCAACACCAGCTTACAGGACACACACATGAAAGCATATTTTTCCCTGACTTACAATTACAGAAAATCTGCCTACAGGGTGAAAATTCTAGAATTGTCCCATCCATGAATACAAAATCCAGGAGATCCCGAATACACGAATGAGGATCTGCATGCCGATGTCACTTACTGCTCATGCAAGGTAGACTTTCAATCAATGAATGAGTTTTTTTATAAAGCGCAACCACTCACCCGTAAGCGTCTCAAGGCTCGGGGGGGGGGGGGAGGTAGTGGATCTGCAGTTCAGATAAAGCGCAAGGTCTTGAGGTCCTTCTTGAATTGCGACAGTGCTGGTGATTGCCTGAAGTGCAGAGGGAAGGAGTTCCAGGTCTTCGCAGCGAGGTAGGAGAAGGATTTTCCTCCAGCAGTGGTTTTGCGGATCCGTGGGATAGTAGCCGGGGCCAGTTGGGTGGAGTGGAGAAGCCTGGTGGAAGTGTTAAAGGAGATGCGGTGGTTGAGGTAGGCAGGACCGGTATTATGGAGTGCTTTGTAGGCGTGCATGAGGAACTTGAAGGGAATTCTTCTGTTGATCAGTTGCCAGTGAAGGTCTCCCTGGTGGCTGATGATGTGACTGTGGCATGGTATGTTCAGGATGAGTCTGGCTGAGGCGTTCTGGATGTTCTGCAGTATCTTTAGGAGTTTCTGGGTGGTGCCGGCGTAGAGTGCGTTGCCATAGTCAAGTCTGCTGCTGATGAGCGCATGGATGACGGTTTTCTTGGACTCAGTGGGAATCCACTTGAAGATCTTACGAAGCAGGCGGAGCTTGTGGAAGCTGGAGGACAAAACAGTGTTGATTTGGCAGTTCATTGAGAGCGAGGAATCCAGGATGATGTAGAGGTTTTTTGCAAGGTCTGTGGGTGTGGGGCCGTTCTGAGTGCTGCAGGACAACAGGAGTTGTCCCAGGCAGAGGGGGTGGAGCCCAGGATGAGGATTATTGTGTAAAAAAGTACTGCAAATCAGTGCCAAGTAGCTTTAAGCCTAAAACTCAAAACACCCACAAACATGGACATTAGCTTGCATTTTAACTTCACAATCACAGTGGAATACACCATCAGGGTCTTCACTGATGACAATGTAATTGCACAAGCCCAGGTCCCACGCAGCTTAAGTCTGAGAGAATATAACGGACTTGTCATATGACAGCTTGTCAAAAGTACAATGTGCTGGAACATAAGATCTGGAGTTAAATGCTCTGTCAATATGTCAGTGGTGACAAAACCGGTCAGGATGGCATATCCTCAGAAGGCCAGCATAAACCTTCGTCCGCCCAAGGTTAGTAACATTAAGTATCACTACATAATATTTATACCTGCTAGTTGCAGAGCTGACAGATGAAGTGTAATTAAGTGCTATAAAAACATTTATTTATTACTAGTTATCACAGAGTTTGTGTATATCACTATTTTACTACACCCATATGTGGCCTGTTACCCACTACACAGGCTGTGGGCACAATGCGGTTTGGTGTACGTACCCCTGAACATACACTTGATGTGTGAAGTGACCAATTATTTTACATTTCAGTAACCCTTAAGGCCTCAGTAAGCCACATTATTCCCATCTATAAATACATGCCTCACTCTAAGCTGCTCTTCCCGGACTCTGCTGGTTGTTGCTGGGGGCAGGAAAACCACACTCCCCAGCTGCCTCAGTTGTGGCTGCATTAGCCCTCAGGGGTCTGAGCGCCTTAAAGCAAGCAGAGGTGTCCTGCTGCTTGGGACTTGCCCGGGCGTGGCCTTGGCGAAGACTGGCCCAAGACCAGGCCCATCTGCGCTCATCTGCACCCGCTTGCGGCCAGACGAGGCTGGGCTGTGCCACCCCTCTTGGCTTATCAATCTGAAATTTCAGCAGTCTGCATGGGGTGAGTCTTATTGATATCTTCTAAGTTTACGTGGATCAAGAAGTTTCTTTACGATGGGGAAACGTAAGTGCACAGGTGGGGGTCTTGCTACTCAGCCACCAGCAAAAGTAACCACATTTGATCAAATTCTCCAAAGGGCCATAGGTGTTATAGCCACTGAAATAGAGCTTGCGTAGAGGAGACTTACTCTTTGGGGTGGTGGAGAATCCCCATTATGTACAGCAAGTATAGTAATACAGTTAACATCTATGCCCCTCCTCCCCGCAGGCTCCCACAGAAATTGTAGCTGCTAATCAAATTGATGCTACCTGTAATCAAGATATCATGTCAACCAGGTCTTAAGTCTTTTCTGCCATGGACAAGGGGAAGAAACCACAGAGTCCACTCCAGCATGGGCCCAAACCCAAGCAGGTTGCTCCCAACAAGCACTCATTGAATAGTGCTGAATCTACGCCTACATTGCCTGTTAAATTCAAGGCGAAAACCCTTAGAGCTGTTCAATTAAAAGGAGGGGAAAGAGCAGTTGCATCCAAACTGGAATGGCCAGATGACTTTGTGGGTGCTGTGATGTATCATCTCAAGGGATTGATACATTTAGAACTCACCCCACTCCTTGACTAATGTTAATCCACAGTTAGAATGGCTCCATCCTGAAGCCACATCCCCTCATATAGAACGGCCTGTAGGAGTTGGTATCCTCTGGACCTCAAAATCCTTGACCCATGGAAGTAGTGCAGGCACACCCCAGGGCTTGGAGAATGCAGGGGATGCTGGTTTAAATGGCAAACCCGTACGGCTGACACCACCAACCGAGATCCTAGAGACACTTCAGCAAGAAACAGAGTGGTGGATCAAACTTTCCTTTGAAACCAAGAACCTTGTGACAATTGATGTGCCTCCGGAAGCGTGTCCTTGTGATGACTGTGGTTCCTCGTTTAAGGGATGGGCTGAGGGAAACCAACACGTAATTGAGCAACAAATGACTCAATTGGCTAGGAAAATGTAGGAACTTTCCAACCCGATGGTTAATGATATTCTGTTCACACAGCATTTGGGGTGGCTGGGGAAGGGTCCAAGGGACTGTCCCAGAGATTGTGTGGTTATTAATTTTAGAGATCCTGCAGTTGTCCATAACTTTTTATTTAATGATGGCCCCTTGAGTTACGAGGGACTCTGGGGTGAGTTTACTTCTCCTAGGTTACTTCTATAAGCCCCTGTTGCAACCTCTACCTAGGTTTCCCAAAGCAACGAAGGACATCCCTTCTCTGTGCTCAGTGTACCCTAGTGTTAATCAGCCCCAGCTAGCACAATTGTATAATATTTCAGTGTACAACAAGTACACCTCCTTGGACCGTGTTGATTGAATTGATGAAGGTAGAAGATACACTCATGGTACGTGTGCCAAAGTATTCAACCGTGCTACTCAAACAAATGATGGACGGAATGCTGAATAAATTATGCATTCACCCCCAGTCAAGAGATCTTGGTTAAATCCATTGTTCTTTTGCTCACCATGCCACCCCAGTGTAGACACAGCCATCTGCAAATCAGCCTTGACCCTGTGCCTAATGGGAACAGTCCAGCCCGAACTGAGAAGCCAGGTCCTCCCTGGACTGGATCATGTACAAAACGGAGCTACAGAGGGATATAGCGCAGGTCGTCCTCCACTTAGGATATATAATCACAAACAATGACCTGCCCTAAAATGGGTCATTCTTTGTGAGCATACCCAAAGCTATATCTTGACTCGAATACTTTAGTACCAGCTATCTAATGCTGTACACTCTAGGTGCTCCTATCCCTAGTTTAAAAATGTGTTACGTGCCATACCCCAGTACACAGATGGACCTATATATTTCTCACACCAAAAATTCTACGTGCAACTCACAACAAAGACAAATGGATCAAGGTAATGAAGGTACTTCACGGAAACACCACCATGGGAGCCGCTGGTAGGTTCTCACCAGTGTGCTTACCATAAAAATTGATGGTGTGCGACAGTATGTCCAGTTTTTAAATTGAGCAGACACAAAGAAGTGATTAAAAGTTGATGGTTGTGCCAGTGGTTGTTTAGCTCGTTTTTAGTTTGTAAAAGCAAAAAAGAGTGGGATTTCTTTGCTTTGAGAGTAGAAGGGTCAAGATTGGGTGGCACGCAGAAGTTTTTCCAAGTGCGTGGTTTACTTTGTCACACTTTCAACTTATTTGTGCACTATTTTCACACTGTTTCTTTATGGTTTTGGAGGCTGCCAATGATGAAAACTGGAGCACGCATTGTGAGAACCTACCAGCAGCTCCAATGGTGGGGTTTCCATGAGGTGCCTTCATTACCTTCAGACATTTTACTTTGTTGTGAGTTGCACATTACATTTTTGGTGTGAGGAATATATAGGTCCATCTGTGTACTGGGGTATGACACGAAACACATTTTTAAACTAGGGATAGGAACACCTAGAGTGTACAGCATTAGATAGCTGGTACCTAAATATTAGAGTCAAGATATGGCTTTGGGTATGCTCACGAAAATCTCCCTTGACCAGAAACAAGCATCCCGGGACCGGTTTCTGGGTATTACCCTTCATCAGCCAGGCTAGCTTGAATCCAGTGGCACAGTGAGCAAGGGACCCACATCCGGGCATACCCAACCCACTTAGGGTGAAAAGTGCTACGCAAAAAAAATTATGGGCGGAATACGCTATACTTAAGGTTGAAGATTTACATAATTCCCGCTTTAATAGCTTAAAGGTGGATTTTTTCAGAAAAGCTAGCAGTCAAGGGCCAAGGAGTAGTGTACCATCTTGCTTCAATAAACAATGTAGTAAGGCCAAATGTGCTATGACTACTGCCATCAAGAGCAATAAGAGGGAAGACATTCAGGAAAAGAGAGCTACATATAAAGCTATTCTTGCAAGGGTAAAAAGGGAATGGGATAGCCAAAACTGTGACCTTCTCCTAGCAACCGCCAGGGAAAAAACCCAAATCCTATTGTGGAACCCAATCACCTCTGGGAATAGGGAATGAAATTCTAAAATGTATAACAATGTGGTAGCTGAGGCTTGGATAGCCCACTTTACAAATCTAGACCAACAAAAACGCAATGAGGATATATTCCTGGAGCTAACAGCCATCCCCTTGTAGTCTGGGTCAGGGAGGGATTCCGGTGGCTTCCCCCGATAACACTGAGTGAGAAGAGGCAATAAGAATCATTGCTACGAAAAGCCTCTGGCATTTATAAGATCCCTGGAGATTTGTTTTTATATCAAATAGATGTTTAAACACCCCATTTTACTGTTGTATTTAATGCCATATTAAATGGACCAAGTATCCTCAAAATGTGGACATAAGTTAAATTACTATTTTTTGTATACTAATAATTAGTCATACTATTTATAACATATCTCATCTGAGTGGCTTTGTGAATGTATTAGTATGTGAGTGGATGTGTGATTGCATGTCTGAGTGGCTGTATGGGTGTGTGTGTGTGTGTGTGGATATCTGAGTAACTGTATGGATGAGTGATTGACTGTATTGGTGTGGGAGTGGGTGTGTAAGTGGCTGCATGGGTGAGTTAGCAGCTGTGTGAATGGTTGCATAGGTTTGTGTGGGGGTGTGAGTGGCTGTATGAGTGAGTGAGTAGCTGTTTGAGTGTGTGTATAGGTAAATGAGTGGCTGTATTGAAGAGTGAATGTCTGTGAGTGGCTGTAAGGGTGAGCGAGTGGGTGTGAGTGGTTGTATAGATCTGTGAATGAGTATGTAAGTGGTTCTGTGGATGAATGAGTGGCTGTGTCAGTGGCAGTATGCGTAGGTGAGGGGGTGTGAATAGCTATATTGGTGAGTGAGTGGCAGTGTGAGTGGCTGTACGGGTGTGTGTGTGGGGTCTGTGAGTACCTCTATGGGTGAGTGAGTAGCTGACTGTGAGAGTTTATGTATGGGTGAGCAGGAGTATGAGGGCTTTAAGGGTATATGAATGGGTGTGTAAGTGTGTATGTGTGAGTCATTCTACTGGTGAGTGGGTGGGTGGGTGCATGAATGGCTGTATGGGTGAGTTAGTAGGTGTGTGGGTGGCTGTATGAGTGAGTGGACTTGTGATTGACTCTATGGATGAGTAATTGGTTGTGTGAATACTGGTATTGGTCTGTGAATGGGTAAATGAGTGGTTGTGTAGGAGTGGGTGTATAAGAGGTTCTATGGGGATGTGGGTGTGGGCTGAGTGGTTCTGTGGATTATGCCATCAGTGATGTCATCAGATAAGTCATCAGTGATGTCACTGACTATGTCATAAGTGATTAAATATGTGAGGTCATAAGCAGTGCATTGCAGGAGATGTTATAGTTAGGTCAGGTAACTATACCTGCTGAATTTCACTGGTTTTCTACAAGTGAAATATTAGCCTAAGTATAAAGTCCATGTAACATTTCATTTTTATGAGTGAATTTCTACGTTTTTAAAATGTTTATTTCCTAACTCTAACATTCCTGTAACCTTTGATTTTTCGAGTGAATTTCTAAGGTTTTTAAATTGTATTTCCTAACTGCAACCACTAACCTTTTAGATTGAGTGTATGACTGAGTGCATGAGTGTCTCAGTGTGTGTGTGAGTGAGTTTGTGTCACAATGTGTGTGAGTGGGTGTGTAAGTCTCTGAGTGGGTCTATGAGTGGGTGCTTGATTGTTAATGCAAAAAAAAGCACAGGCTCCCATGCTTGTTTAGGAAACAGCCCCCAGGTGGGCTAGGTCCCAGGGCATGCCCTTTCATTTTAAAATTAAAACAGGGGGGCGCACAGGGCACCCCTCCAACGGCATTCGCATGCCCTCGGGACCACCACCTTTCCGGGGCATACCATTATATGAATGTGTGGGGCCTACACTAAAATCCCTGGGCCCGGGGACCACCACCTCCCTGAGCTTTTATTAAAAAATGTGTGCGAGGGGGCCACGCCGACCCTCTGGACCCTGGCGAGCACCGCCTTCCCAGGGCCAAATACATTCATTAACGTTGGAGGAGGGTCACAAAGCCCCCCTCCCTGGCCACAAATGGCACAGGGTACCCCATTCCTTGGGTCCCAGCCATAGCTCACTGGAGAGGAGAGCTGCACAGCCTCCCTCCCCAAGCTGATTTTGCCCCCAGGATTACCATCCCCGGGGCCTGGCCTTTAAAAATATGAATTTAAATGGGGGATGGGGGCCATGCAGTCTCCTCCTAGGGCCAATTTTTGCACCGGGGACCCCATCCTCCAGGGTACAGGCTTAATTTAATAGGAGAGGGGGCTGGTTAGCCTCCTCCCTTGGTAGATTTCAGCCCTGGGGACCACATCCCCCAGAGCCTGGCCAGGTCTCCTGGGTGCTCCCAGGCACCCAGTGTGCAATGGAACTGTGGTTGGAACCTCAAGGCGACCGCAGTCCCAGCCAGCTCCCCGCCTCCTACAGGAGTCTGCATTGCCGTTGCTAGCAGGGAGCTGCTTCAAATAGCAGCTGCCTGCTTGTGGCTGCAGTGTTTTCATTTGTTTCCCTGCACCCATATTTGCATGCAACAAAATAGATGAAAACTCCACTTTCTGAAAGCAGGAGCTGTTTTATAGTTTCCGCTTGCAAAAATCAGAGTTATGTTTGCTGTTGCTTGGTTGGAGCTGTCAGCTCCCACCAATCCAAAGGAAACAGCTACCTCTTGAGGGTGGGAACCTCAGGGGGTAGGTAGGAGCTGGCCCTGGGTGGAGGCAGTACCCAGGGATGTCCATGGCTCCATGAGCGGGCCGCACAGCCCCAATTCATTGTAGTATTCAGCCCCAGTGAGGTGGTGGTCCCTGGGGCCGGGGGTCCGTAACAGACCCCCCCATATCAATGAATTTCACCCCAAGGAAATTGGCACTCCCTGGGGCTGTGGGACAGCCTTGTGGCTTCCACCCTTATTTTTTATAACTTGCCCCAAAGAGGTGGTGGTCCCCACAGCAGTGGGGGGGCACGTGGACCCACTGCATCCTTTTACTGTTATTTGCCCCAGGGAGGTGGTGGTCCACTGGGTGAGGGCGGGCCCAGCAGGCCTGCCAGCATACATATTTTCAAGTGCCCCAGGGAGGTGGCAGTCCCCAGGGCTTTTGTAAGTCCTGGGGGGACTATGTGCCCCACTCCTATTTTTATATTATGCCCCTGGGATCTGGTCCACCTGGGGGCTGTAATAAAAGCAAGCACAGAGATTGCACTTGGTTTTAAAAAAAATGTAACATGTAAAATTTTAAATTAAAAAAAACATATTTTGCCCAGGTGGGGTCAATCTGGGCACTCCCCCCCACCCCCCGAGAGGGCTAGTGGGTCAGGGTATTGCTACCCTTCCCCTGTCTTTTTTTAATGTGTTGGTGGGACTTGGCAGAAGTAGAGTCCCAAGACAGCTTCCAACACTTCCTGGTTGAAGTGTTGGAAGTTAATCAGATTTCAGGACGGGGACTGTCGGATCCTCAGAGGATCCAGGCACCTATATATACACATTTGAATTTCTTTTAATAGCTCCACAACTACTAAACGGATTTACACCAATTAACAAAAAAGGTTCAGTGGTTCCGTTCAGTGGTTCAACCTATAGTCATGTCTAAAATTCCTATGGGAATTAACATTGGAAATGTACATTTTTTTGACCACTCCCTTTTTGTCTTGGTCCTCGAATTCATAAATCATCCCAAAAATTCCATGCACCCCAAGATTCACAGGGGCACTTGTTTGAAGAAATGTTTGTGAAAATTCCTCAAACGGCGCCAAAGATATAGGTAAGTCAAAAAACGCTTTTCCACCGGAAACATGGGCCTAACTAGAACTACCTACTGGCGAATGCCATAGGTAACATATATATACATATATATATATATATATCACTGAAAAAAATACAGGTTTCAGGGATGTTATAGTTAGTTGGACATTTCACTCTTACATATCCAGAGATATTGGGCCTTTATAGTTAGTTGAGCTAACTATTACTCGTGCCCCCACAATGCACTGCTGATGACGTCACATATTACATCACTCATAACATGATCAGTGATGACATCTTAAATGACATCACTGATGATATCATCTGCTTAATATCTGATGCACCTCCTCACAACCTAATATAACCTTTCATACACCCACTCTAAAATACAGACCCTTTCATACACCCACTCTAAAATACAGACTACCATTCTCGAAACCATAGACACAGCAATACCAGCTAGTACATACCCACTCACTGATTCATAGGGCTACACACATCTACTCACTCACCAATACAGTCACTCATACACACAGTCGCTCATCAATGCAGCCTCTGATATATGCACTCATACACCCATACAGACACTCACATACTGCCACTCATCCATAGAAGTACTCACACACCTAGTCAGTCACCTAAATAATCAATAACATTGCCATATACTCACCTATACAGTTATACACACATCAACATACTTATTCAAGCAGATACTAACACATACTTACTCTCTTATACAATCACTGACACAAGCACACACTCATCCATGCAGCCACTCTCACAATCCCTCAATCTCACTTATAGTCAGTGATATACTTTAACACTTACATATACTGCCTTTCGCATATGTAGTTACTCACACATGTACCACTGAGACATCAATCCACTCACCAACACAGTCATATGCACACTCACTCACCAATACAGCCCCTCACAGGTACACTCATGAACCCATACACCCACTGAATCACCCAGTCACACATCCATGCAGGGAGTTACACCCCCACCCACCCAGGGAGTTACACCCCCACCCACCCACACAGTTACTCAGGCACCCATACATCTACTCAGACAACCAATCATTAAACGATATAGACATTCATGTGGATACTCACCAACCCATGCAGCCACTTATATTCCATCTGACAGACTGATACAGACATTCACACATATTAGTCTTTCACCCATGCATTCACTAAGACATGTTTAACCACTCATTTATACAGTCACGCACCCTCTAAATCATCCAATAAACACACACACACACATTCTTCAATGTACCTTTGCTTACCTATATATAATATTCTTAAACTTTTAAAAATCTCCATATGATGTCATTTGAGATGTCGTCAGTGATGTCAGCAGTGAAGTCACTGACCATGCCATGAGTGATGTAATATGTGACGTCATCAGCAGTGCATTGTGGGGGCCCAAGTTATAGTTAGCTTAATTAACTATAACAGCCGATTTTCTCTGGTTTTGTAAGAGTGAAATATCCAACTAACTATAATGTTTGTGAAACCTCTGGCTTTTACAGTGAATTTCTAAGGTTTTTTAAAAGTTAATTTCTAACTATAATGTACCTAAAACCTATGTTTTTTTAGTGACTTTCAAAGGTTTTTTTAAATGTTAATTACTAACTATAATTTTCCTGAAATCTATGTTTTTTTCAGTGAATATATATATATGTATATAGATATATATTTACTGAAAAAAACATAGGTTTCAGGGATGTTATAGTTAGTTGGACATTTCACTCGTACAAAACCATAGAAATTCCACCGTTATAGTTAGTTCAGCTAACTATAAGTCACGCCCCCACAATGCACTGCTGATGACGTCACATATTACATCATTCATGGCATCGTCAGTGACATCACTGATGACATTACTGATGACATCATCCAGTGACTGTGTGTTTCTGTAAAGTTTAAATATGTTTTATGAAAATGTGCAAATGTGTATTGAAGTATGAGTGGGTGTTTGAGTGTCTGAATGTATTATTTAGTAGGTGCGTGACTGACTGTATAAGTGAGTGATTAACCATGTCTGACTGAATGCATGGGTTAGTAACTAAACTGTGAAAATGTCTGTACCAGTCTGTCAGTTGGTGTGTAAGCAGCTGCATGGATTGGTGAGTAGCTACATGAGTGTCTATATGGGTTATTGATTGGTTGTCAGATTATCTGTTATGGGTGCCTCAGTGTCTGTGTGGGTGGGTGGTGGGTGTGTGACTCTGTGCATAGATGTGTGAGTGGGTGATTCCCTGGGTGTATGGGTTCAAGAGTGCATCTGTGAAGGGATGTATGGGTGGGTGAGTGTGTGTATGGGTGTGTTGGTGGCGTGAGTTAATGTCTCTGGTACATGTGTGAGTAACTACATTTGTAAAACGCAGTATATGTGAGTGTTGGAGTAAATAAATGACTATACGAGAGAGTGATTGTGACAGTGGCTGTATGGATGATTGTGTGCTTGTATCATTGATTCTGTATGAATAAGTGAGGTGATGTGTGTATAACTGCAAAGATGAGTAAATGGGAGTGTGATTGATTCTTTGCATGACTGACTAGGTGTGTGAGTAACTCTATGGATGAGTGGCGGTATATGAGTGACTGTATAGATATGTGAGTACATATGATATTGCTGTATTGATGGTTGACTGCATGTATGAGTGACTGTATGGGTGAATGAGTGGATGTGTGTAGGCAGGAATTAGTGAGTATGTTTGTACTAATTGGTATTGGTGTGTCTATGGTTTCGAAAATGGTAGTCTGTATTTTAGAGTGGGTGTATCAAAGGTTATATCAGGGTATGAGGAGGTGCATCAGATTATCACGTGGATGATGTCATCAGTGATGTCCATCAGTGATGTCACTGACCATATGATGAATGATGTAATATGTGGCATCATCAGCAGTGCCTTGAAGGGGCGTGAGTTATAGTTAGCTGAACTAATTAGAACAGCGGAATTTCTATGGTTTTGTACAAGTGAAATGTCCAACTAACTACCACGTCCCTGAAACCTATGGTTTTTTCAATGAATTTCTAAGGTTTTTTTATATGCTAATTTCTAACTAGAATGTCCCTGACACCTATGTTTTTTTTGTGAATTTCAAAGGTTTTTTAAATGCTCATTTCTAATTATAATGTTCATTAAACCTATGTTTTTTTCAATAATTTAGAATTTTTTTAGTGATATTTTGTATGTATCTTTAACATCCTAAAAATAGTTAATTTGTCCTCTTTTTTATTAAATACTATAATATATATTAATTTTTTGGGAGAAAAAAGAGGAGTCGCGCACCCATCGTGTACCTATCTCGGTGGGTGCGCAGTTTCAAACCGCCATATTGGGGAGGTCGTGAAGGATGCGCGTTTCAGCCAGCCCACTCCACTTACGCTTACGCTTACTGGGAAAGAACGACAACGCTACATGTCCCACGTCTTCCCTGTAGTGATCTGCTGATCACAGGTCTAGTGGTCAGCATGCCACAGCCAGTCCCTCACGGCTGGTTTACACCCACACCACGCCCATGCAGCACAGGCATCACAGGACATGTGACCTTACCAATAAAAAGGGCCAGGCGCACGTGCTGGAGGCCATTTCCATTCTCTCCCATGGCTTGAAGTACACAGAGTTGGTGGCAGCCGAGGCACTTTGCCCACCACGGGCCTCCCGCCACGTGGCGATGACTTGACTTCCACTGAGTTAGTGCCCCCAGAGCTGAGTGGGTGTGCAGCTTGCAATGATGCGTAGACCTCAATAAACTATTCTGGCAATCAAGACCCAATTTGAGTTGTGAGCTCGGCTGGACCGCGTGTTCGGCACACAAAGATGACTCCTCGTTGCGGTACATTGATATGTTCTCGACCATTGCGATATCAAGACCCAGAATCAAATGTGCGACCTTCTGGCTGCCAAAGACGTGGGCTCTGGTCTTGGAGCTCACGTCAGCATGTGGTGGGCCATCTTGGACACACGCTGGTGGCAGAAGGTGAGCAGAGAGGCTTGCTTGTGCAGCGGCGGGCAGTCACCCCTGGGCAGTGAGAGGGGATTGTGTGCACCAGCCTGGGTGCACAGGGGCGGGCTGACACCTCTGGGCGGTGGGAGTGGATGGCGTGAAGCAGCCTGAGTGCACTGGGCGGGCGGGCACCTCTGGGCGGCAGGAGTGGATGGGTGCAGCAGGCTGGGTGCGCAGGGGCGGAACAGTTGTATGTACTCTGCCATTACTGATTCTATACTATGTTTCAGATGAGTGAGCTTGAGGGCCGCAGTATGTCCCGGCACGTGGTTGGAGACACACCAGTGGCGGAAAGGTGAGCTGTGAGGGTTTTGCCCGCAGTGCTGATACTCACTCTCCCTCTCCACCGCTTCCTTTCTCTCTCTCACGCTCTTATTCTCTTTCTCTCTCTCTTCCTCTCTCTCTCACTCTTTCTCTCTCACTTTCTCTCTCTCTTCTCTCTCTCACTTTCTCTCTCTTTCTTCTCTCTCTCACTCTTTCCTCTCTCTCGCACTCTTTCTCTCCCTCTCTTCCTCTCTCCCTGTCTCTCTCTCTTTCTCTCATTATTCCTTTCTCTCACTTTCTCTCTCACTCTCTCCCTCCTTTGATGGGCGCATGACGCACAATCTTATCTTGCTTTTTGTCTTGCAGGCTGTGATTCACAGATTGTCGAGGGATGACATGCCATGGCTGTCCCTACTTTTATTTTGTTGTTTTGTTTAAATAAAATGTTCTATATGTAAATCCATAGATGACTGTGATTCTTAGTGTAGTGTAAGTATTTCTCAAATGAGCAGACATGCATCCACTCACTGTACCACAGCAGGCCTGGGACGTGAGGGTTGCCCTGAGGCTGTTTACAGCCTTCCTGTGACAACACCAATCGACGACGACGCTCATGGGGGGAGATGCCGGTAGTGAGAGAGCGAGAATGCAGCATGGTTTCAAAACCTGCATGACAACCCACTTGGGATTATTGATTTGTACAGTGACTGGATGCGCGTCTGCTCATTTGAGAAATACTTACACTACATGGACCATCAGGCCACATGAGCGGCCACGCCCACTGAGGCTGAATCCAGAATTATTTAAGTGGTGTTTAAAATTGCCGCGCATTTAGCCCTTCAAGTCCGCTGCCTTTGATAAAGTGCCCTGTCACGAAACGTGTCAGACTTGGTCTTCACCCCTGTTTATGCCTGCCCGTATCCATGCTGCATCTCTCATTAAAATGGATGGCAATGGTATGTTCTCTCCCTTCACAGCAGGCAAACTTTGTTTGTGTATCATATATATATATATATATATATGTATATGTATATATATATATATATATATTTAAATATGATATAAATATATTTTTTATATATGTATTTATACATTTATATGAATATTTGTGTTTAACCTCACCTGAAAGTAGAGTTTGATATTTTCAACATCTCTACAAGGTTATGAAAGAAGAGTTTTTCCTGAACCCCTTCGGTGCTCTTGACGAGACCAGCTCGCCATGAGTCACGGTGGAGCTGCGCTCATGACGACCTGGTCTCGTCATAACAGCGCCGCTCCGCCCACGCGCAGGTAATTCCCCTCCTGTGCGGGCGACTTAATCAGTGGGCGGGGTCGTGACAAGACCAGGCCGTCATGAGCACAGCTCCACCATGACTCACGACAACCTGGTCTCGCCACGAACATTGTGGCGCCGCGCTCACCCCCAGCCCCGTGGGGGGAATTACCCCTGCAGGGAAGGGGTTAATTAATTTACTGAATATTTATTAGATGTGGTATTTGGGCACTTGCCCATAATCATTTTCCTGAAAAGACTAAGATACATTTAATGTATGTGGTCTGTGTACTTTTTTAGAGGTACAACTCCATCTGAGTGCCATTTCGTTTTCTCTGATATAATAGAGAAGGAATAGTGCATGATTATAGTGTAAATGGCATTGCTATGAAATTGATATCTATTAAATCTGAGGAATGGATTTTATAAATTATTTGCCCTTCTCAAAGAGAGAAGAAAAAGGATGTTTTGTTTTTTAGTGACTATGAATTGTTTTTAAACATGCATGTGGTGTTTTAAGCAGGCCCGGACTGGCCGTTGTAGGCACCGGGCAATCCCCCGGTCGGCCCCATGGGTGGGGGCCGGTTTTGGGCCCCAGGGGGCCGTTTTTGTTACAGGGCCGTTTTTACAGCATAGCTGCAAAAACGGCCCTGTAACAAAATCGGCCGAAAACCGGCACTGGCAAAGAGTGCAGTCGCACCCCCAGGGTAGAGGGGGGGGGGGGCTGGCTGAGCACTTTGCCAGGGCCGATTTCGGTTCCCAGTCCGGCCCTGGTTTTAAGTGGTACTTTTTGTATATTTTGTTTATGTACATAGTATTTTCTTTATGTCTGTGATAACAAACATATGTATACTTAGGAGAGGAGGTGGAGAGTATGCATTTTGAAAAAGTATTTTGCCAAAACGCATCAATGCGTTAAGTTTATAAAATAAATCTGATTGAAACATGCAACATGGAGTGCCCACTGACTTTACCGTCACAGCCAGGATCATACATATTTTTCTGAAAAGAACAAAGGTTACAGGGGTGTTATAGTTAGGCTCACATTTTACTCACACAAAACCAGAGAAAATCAGCAGTTCTAGTTACCTGAGCTAATTATAACTTGAGCCCCTACAATGCACTGCTTATGATGTCACTTATTAAATCACTCATGACATGGTCAGTGACACCTCAAATGACATCACTGATGACATCATCCACAGAACCACTCATACACCCAGTTACACCCCTATACAACATATACACCCACTCCCACAGAACCACTAACATGCCGATTCACAGACCTATACAAATACTTACACAGCAACTTACTGATCCATAGAATCACTCACACATCAACTCACCCATGTACCACTTGAAGAGGTCCTGAAGAAATAATGGACCTTCTTTATGTAATCCTTTGTGTACCCAGCAGAGTACTTTAAACTGAATGTATGCTCGGATAGGGAGCCAATGTAACTCTTATCATTTTTGTGACCAAGCAGAATTTGGGAAGATTTGGAAGAACTCTTGCTGCTGCATTTTGGAGCATCTGAAGTTTATTGAGGACTCTTGATTGAGAGCATACAAATATTGCACTGGAAATAATCAATTTTGGAGATGACAAGTGCTAGGATAAAAGTTTTTTTCAACTCATGTGGAAGATATGGGGGAATTTTTCTCAAGATCCTCAAAACATAAGGAAACACAAGGATGTAACCGGATTGGAGTGTTCCACAAATGTTAATCATCTATCTAACACAACACCTAGTTTTCTAGCTTCCTCTACTGGTACTGGTAGGGGTCATAAGTTGGGTGGCCACAAGGGGAAGTTCCAGAAGGTGTCATTGTTGCCAAAGAACAAGTCCGCTGTCTTTTCAGAGTTCAATTAAGAAAAGTTTAGGTGCATCCATTGGACTATGCTGTTTATGCATGCCTTAAACTGAGCAGCCACTTTGTCAGGCTCATATGAGATGGATACCACCAATTGGGTATCATCCGCGTAGGAACACACCGAGAACCCAAAGGAACTAATCAGTTGGATTAGGGGAGTGATATAAACATTATAAAAGAGTTGGGCTCGGTGTAGAACCCTGAGAGACCCCACACAGGAGCTTAAAAGTGGAGGAGACAGTGTCTAAGTAACAGAGTAGGTGGGCACATTTTTGATGATGTCTTTTTTTTGCACAATATTCATGACGACATCACGATATTCACGAAATTCCTGCAACGTTACATGGGGGGCTATGCAGGCGGTCATGGTGTCTTCAAAAATATTGTGTGTGGTAAAAAAAAAAGAAAATTCCAAACAATTTCTGTTATTAACATCCCAATTTGTCAAACATGGGGTCAGAGTACCTCTACCATGATCCTTTATATCAGCTTTCTCCGGAATTTTCAGCCCCGGGTACTGTTCCCTGCTGAAATGGCAGCTACAACATTGGCCGTCTTCGGGAAACATTTAAAACAGACCACTCCTCCTGCTTGTCCTTAACCCGGGCGAGCAGAGGAGGAGGGTAAATCCAGCACACAGGAATCATCACTGAGACATGAGTACTCCATCTACAGTGCTTTTCAAAGTATTGGATGTTTGAGCCGAAATGCGGCTTTCCTCTTCTCGAGCTCCGAAAAGAGACTAACACACAGCAAGTGTATACCTCTCTCTCACTCTATCTTCAGTCTGCAGCAGTTTGCACCTTCAGCCCAAACCGATGAGGCATATCTGACAATCTATTAGGTAAGGCTATCCAAATCATATGTACATAGACAAGTGCCGCCACATGCCTTTGTGTCACTCACTTAATGAATCACCTCACAAATGTGATGAATGCATATTACACCGTCAAATCATCACTGGTCATTAAGGATTTGGAGTGCACCTGTGATATCAAGAAATGCTAAGGGATGCCAAACATCAAAGTTGACACATGATTTACAACATTGTATGTTGCATTATTTTAACGGAGGCTGGCACATGATTGAAATACTCTTTTATGTATTGTTGATGTGTGCATGTTTGCACGTCTGATAACTACTCTATTCCCTGATAAACAAAAGTCCACCAATGGGGACCTTCTGGTTAATAAGGGATCCTTGTGCCAGAAACATAATAATTTTTATGTTGTCTTTGTTATTGTTTTTAACTAGTTATTTTTTCTAGGTTGGCCGATCGTTTTTTACCAGAACACAAATAGACACACAGAGGTACTTGGGCACATTACAACCCCGAGAAGTAGCACCAACCACTTTGTTTTCTTTATCCTGGCAGGGGCGTCTATATTTTAAAGGTTAATATGACATCCCCTAGTCAGGTTTAGGCCAATACCTGACACACTTCATGAACCACCCCACTTGGACACTCTTGCACTCATCAGACGGCAAAAAATACAAATATATTTGCCAAAGTGACCCTTCAGAGGACCCGTAGGGCATTGCAGCACCTGCCTAATGAGGAGTACCTGCCCGATGATGAAGGGATGTGTGAGGGCAACAAGTAAACAACCTTACTGACTGTCCTTTTTGATCTGTCCAGAACCTAGATGTTCTTTTAATATCTAATATCTATGTTTCCTCAGGAAAGTGACCCCCTCACTGATTTGATGAGGGCCGCAACTTTCTCTACAGGTTGCGGCCAGTCAATCATGGTATTCCTGTTGATGTATGCATTTGCAATTAATCATGGAATTGTTGCAAAATATCCACAGCCAGGATATCACTAACTGTATTTTCTTAAATTTCTCAACATCTACTGAACGGATTTACATCAAATAACAAAAAGCATAATCTGCGGACCAAATCCAAGTTCTCTGCCATATTTGGTGTAACTCTGTTCAGCTGATTGGGCTGCAGGCATGTCGAAATGTCCTATGGGAATTAACATGGGAGAACACACTTTTTTACACACTTTTTTCTTGCCCACCCGATAGATCGTTATGAAACTTTCCATGCACAAGACCTAACTTCACACTTTTTGGGGAAAATTTTGAGAAGATTAGTCAACCAGCGCCAAAGTTATAGGCAAGTCAAAAAAATGTTCCTATGCAAACATGGTCCTAAACAATAACTATATACTGGAAACAGCCCATAGGTAATATATGTAAATCAATTTCTATTTTCCACCAACGTGATGGTGATCCAACACGGAGTGGGTGCCTCCAGCCGTGAGGGTGGACTCGCGCATTATCTTAATTCAGGTAGGAAGCTGACTCTTTATAGGATATACCAAAAAAAGGTATATATTGTGCAAGGAGTACAGGTCTTCCCTTACTAGTGGACAGAGGCTTGCTCTAGCAATCCCAAGGTGCTCTTCTAGGGAGTAGTGTGGTTTAGCAGCCTTAGGCTTATCAGAGGTAAGCGTTAGACATTGGTTGCACACACACAGCCAATAAATGATACACACAACTCAATAAGGAGATCCACACCAATATATAAAAATATCACTTACCTTTATATAACTTCAGGCACCAAGATCATCAAAATCTGGTAAGTACTTTTTAAAATAGCACGTTTGAAGAAAATACGTTTTTGATACTTTGAATCTTAATTGGAGCACTTCCCAGCAATGTTAATTTAGGAAGAAAACATACTCTGCATATGGCACTAAACAACGACTTACGGGACCCTTCCCCAGGTCTCAAGGTACGTATGGGGTAAGGTCCCAGGTAACACCAACAGGTCACCTTGGGAGGCACGGGGTGTGTTTTTGAGCATCGGGTGATTTTGATACTTTAAATCGGAATTGAATCACTTTGTGGTAATGTTAACCTCTAGAGGAAAAACTTGTATTTCATTTGGGCCCTGAACAGCAACTTATGGGACCAATCTTCTGGACTTAAGGTGTGTATGGGGCAAGATCCAAGGCAGCACCCACAGTTCATTTCGGGCAGCACTGGGGCAGCGGGCTGCAGAGGTGCCTTACAGCATCTGGTGCCCCATTCAAGTCTACAGAGACTGGTCTGTCTTAAAAGAGGCTGCTGGCTCAGACTGGGGGACCAGTTGGGCTGAACCAATAAGGTAGGTCAACTCTTGCAATGCTCTGGAATGTGGGAATGCCTTTGGTCCTATTTCTTGGGGCTAGGGTTGCAGAGATGTCATCAGATTTTTGTCAAAGGGAGCACTCTGGGAAGATGGGGCCTGCAAACAGAGACTGCTGGCGGTGGCGGGAAGCCCACAGTGACCAATTCCAAGGTGGGTTCTCTCTCTGGAGGGCCAGGGAACCACAATTGCACAATTGGCCCACTTCAGCTCAGGCTAGGAGGCTCAAGTGCAGTTGTGCTTTGCTGTGTTGGGGTTTTGCGTTCCGGAACACTCACAGTCTTCTTTGGGGTGCCTGCAGGATGCCAGTAAGCAGCTCCGTGGCTCCACTCGAGTTCCTGAGGCTTTATTGAAGGCAGGCTGTCCTCCCAGGCTTAGGAGACACTACAGCTGCAGAACGAGAAGTCTTTGGTGCAGTTTTGACAGGGAACAGCAGACAGGCTGGCAGGGCTGGTGCCTAGCCAGTTGCTCTACCTCGATGTTCTGCTTTCGTGGCCCTTCAGTGTTCTTCCTCTTCATAGGTCATCAGTGTCTCGGAACCACGTTGGCACCATTGGCCCACCTCAGCTCAGGCTAGGCGGGTAGGGTGCAGTGGTGCTTTCTGGTGTTTGGTTTTCACGGTCTTGATGGCTGCCAGCTCAGTCTTTGATACCTGCAAAATGCACAGGAGTTCCTGAGTCTTTGAATAAGTGCTGGCAGATCTCCCAGGCTTTGGAGGAACTGCAGCTGCCAGGGTGGGACAACTTAGGCGCAACTGTCGAGAAGAAACGAACAGGTCAGGAGGGCAGGTGCCAAGTCAGTAGCTTCTTCTGCAGTTCTTGCTTTCGAGGCTCATCAGCCCTTCTTCTTCGGGTTCTTGGCAGGGTCTGATTTCCTGGTACCAGGGCTTCCCTAAATACTGAATTTAGGGATGTTAGGGGAGTATAGGGTAGTAGTCAATGAGTACTTACCCCTGGGATCACTACACCCTCTATATGATCACTTGAAGTGGGTACAACCCTGTCCCAGAAATCCTATATTTGCCATTATCAAGATAGTCACTTTTGAAAAGTCACATCCATTTCAGGTAGCCCAGTTCAGGGGTAGTACTTGCCTGAGGGTGGACACGCCTGTCTTGCCTAGCTAATTTGGTAGACACGCCTGTCTTGCCTAGCTAATTTTCCTGCCAAAGTGCCCTAGACACTAGTATTGATTTCCTCTCCTGAGAGCAGCCAGATTCACATACCAAAGAGAGTGGACCTTTTTGAAGCTCTTCAGACCTGAATGCTAATCCGCAGGTTATCCTGCGGGCAGGGGTGTATAGTACCCACTGATCAAACAGTGTTGGTTTGTGGCCCACGGAGAGCAAAGGCCTTCACCCTGGGGGGTCAGCAACTTGTCTCTGGTTAGGCTAGCAAAACCAGTCAGTACACCAGTGGCTGGTAGGGTTACAGGTGCCCTCTGGGTGCATGTATTACTAAATATGACATTGGCATTAGTGTGGGTTTAAAAATATGAGATGTTTGCTACTAAACATCCCTATTTTCATTGAAGCCATCATGTAGCTGGGGAACTCGTTTTCACCAGTGTCCAGTGCATACTAAGATGGCTTACCTGATCACTTGTACTGGCAGTAATGGAACTGACCAGTACGGGGGCATATCTGCTCATGCAGTTATGCCTTCACATGTAGTATAGCACACCCTGCACTAGGGTGGTAAGGCCTGCGATAGGGGTGACTTATTATACAGCATGCAGTGTCGGCAGGCAGGGCACACAGGCTATGTGCCATGTTGTGTTTTCACTTTTGTGTGCACCAAGACATGCAGCCTGAAGCAACAGTTTGCATGAGCTTGGTTAGGGATCCCTTAGGCCGGCACAATTTGTGCTCCAGCACTTGGGGACCCTCTTTAGTACCTCAGGCCCTAGTTACCAGGGATACAATTTACTAGGGACTTACAGAGCGCACTAAAAGTATCGCCAATTGGGGAAACTGTTGCACAGTTTTGGGAAAGAGATCTGGCACCAGAGACCTGGTTATCAGGAACTCAATGCACTTTCAGTTTAAATCACATCAAATACCAGGTAAAAAGTGGGGGTGACCAGGTAAAAAAGGGCACTTTCCTGCAATTCGCCAACAAACCAACATGACAGGAACTTGTGGGAATAATTTGTTTATTTCATCATCAGTTAACAAAGGGCATGTTTTGGCAATCTGCCCTTTTCACTGTGTGACATCAGTGACTGGGTTTCTCATCCAGTTGATCATTCTGAAGTGATAGGTTTATAATTCTGTTATAGGCCCAATCCAATACCATGAATTGCGTACAAAACTTTTGTGAAGAGGGAGAAGATAGGTGGCCATGTTGCTTACAAAAGTAAGCGAATCTTATTTTGAAATAATTTACATACACTAATAAGGTGGCTGCCATACAGCGCTGTCTCACTTGTTTCGGTAAAGAATGTGTCCTCTGTTTATTTTGAGAAACATAAATGAAATTGGATTTTTCGCTAACTCTGAAAATACAAACAGCTGAGTGACGCCAAATATGGAAAAAAACATTACTGCATGAATTTCCTGTGCCATGTATGATTCTGTAAACCTTTGTTTATGTCACTTTGAGTTTGAATGGGACTGGTATGATTTAATGACTATAATACTTGCATGGCAAGAACAGAGGTATGTAGTTATGTAGTTCCTAAAGGAGAGGAAACAGGAAGGGGAGGGGAATAGCCAGGTGTAGAAGGGGAAGTGTAGGTGGAGTAGCTCCAATTAGGAGCAAGGACCCTCACACACCCTGAAGGGTGTTATGCTTCATAAAAGCTCCTCATTGATCTGGCGCCTTGCCTATTGGATGAGACCCTGGAGCAGGCTGCTAATGACCCTTGCTGTGGTGATAGGATACCTATTCACCCCTTATTAAATCCTGCTGCACTTCATGAGTGAAACGAGGCAGCACAGCAGGCAGCTTTTTAAACAACTGAACTTATTATTTTAGTGGTGTGAAGAAAAAAGCTCTTTAACAGCTCAACTTCTTTTTCTGGTACTAAGAGAGGGTCGGTAGAAAAGTGACCATCCACACACTGATTATTGTGCACGCTGTCCCAACCATCTCTCAATAACCAGAATATATGTTTGTTTCAGCAAAGAGTGTTGGGACACCATGACAGTCCTTTAACAACCAAGACTGTCTGGGCAAATCCAAGACGTCTGGTCACCCTAAGGCTGGAGCTTTCTATCCTCCATTAGAATGTTTATCTAGAAATGGGGGTGTGGAGGACACTAGGGGGAGGGGTCCCCCAGAACTCAAGGGAAGTGCAAAGTCGACCTAGGGCTTGGGGCAGATTGTTGTAACAAGATGGATGCAATTATTAAAGTCCACTAAATATTATATATATATATTCACTGAAAAGAACCAAAGGTTACAGGAACTAGTTAGGAAATAAAATGTAAAAACCTTAGAAATTCACTGAAAAAAACAAAGGTTACAGGGACATTATAGTTAGGTTGACATTTCACTAGTACAAATACAATGACTTTCAGCAGTTATAGTTAGCTGACCTAACTATTACTCGCGCCCTCACAATGCACTGCTTATGACCTCACATATTACATCACTCATGACATGGTCAGTGACATCAGGGATGGCATCACTGATGGCATCATCCAGTGACTGTGAGTGTTTTAAAAATGTTCATGAGTGTTAAATATTTATACCAAGGTATATTGATGAATCAGTGGGTGTATAACTGACTGTATAAGTTAGTGATAAGATGTCTCAGTGAATGTATGGATGAGTGACTAGTTGTCTAAATGTCTGTATCAGTCTGTCAGATGGTGTCTAGGTGCCTGTATGGGTTGGTGAGTGGGTATATGAGTGACTGTATGGGTGATTGATTGGTTGTCTGTTTGGGTGTATGAGTGTCTGTGTGGGTGGCTGAGAGGGTGTGTAACTGCCTGCATGGATGGGTGGGTGGGTAGGTGGGTGGAAGATTTAGTGGCTATATGAATTTGTCAGTGCATAAGGTAGGGGCTGTATAGGTGACTGTGTGTGTATGGCTGTGTTAGTGAGTGAGTGAATGGTGTGTCAGTAGAGTATGGGTGAGTAACTGGATATGTGAAAGGCACTATAGGTGAGTGTTGGAGTATATGAGTGACTGTGTGAGTGAGGGAATGTGATTGCAGATATATCGGAGAGTGTGTGCATGTGTCTAACTATAGCTGAGTAAGTATTTGCTAGTATCTGTATGAATACATGAGTGGGTGTGTGTATAACTGTATAGGTGAGTAAATGGCTGTGTGATTACTCTATAGGTGAGTGAGTAGGTGTGTGAGTAGCTCTAGGAGTGACAGTGTGCGAGTGGCTGTATGAGTAGATTTATCAGTGGCTGTATTAGTGGATGAGTTGTTATATGAGTGGCTGTTTGGGTGACTGAGTGGATGTGTGTGTAGACCTATGAATTAGTGAGTGAGAGTGTAAGTACTGGTATGGGTGTGTCAATGATTTTGAGAATGGTAGTGTGGAAGTTGGAGTGGGTGTATGAAAGGTTACATGGGGTGTGAGTAGTTACATTAGAGATTCTGTGGATGTCATGAGTGATGTAATCCGTGATGTCACTGACCAAGTCATGTGTCATGTAATATGTGAAGGCATAAGCAGTGCATTGCAGTGGTGTGGGTGATAGTTAGCTCAGCTAATTATAACTGCTGAATTACACTGGTTTTGTACAAGTGAAATGTCAGCCTATAATGTCCTGGTAATCTTTGTTTTTTCAGTGAATTTCTAAGGTTTTTTCAATTCTAATTTCCTAACTATAACAAAGCTGTCAGTGAATTTCTTTGGTTTTTAAAGTAGTAGTCACCTATGCAGAGTGGTGGAGAAAAGGGGCAGGGCCTCAGACAAGCTCTCAGGAATTCTACTGTGTAGGACTTACAGGTGGTACCAGGAGGGCTACTTGGACCCCAAGGTCCCTCAGGAGTGAAGTGGACTTCATCCCTCTACCAGTAGCATGCCAGGAGGTATGTTTGCAGAGTGGTGGAGAAAGGGGCGTGGCTTCTGGCGAGTTGGCAGTTTGTTTCCTATTTATTTCTCTTTTTTTTAGGAATGGGGGCTGCGTGGCCCCCCAACTGGGCCGATTTCGGACCTGGGACAACATCACCCAGGGCCTGCCCCTTTTTTATTCTATTTTATTGAAATGGAGGAGGCAGAGGACCCCGCTTCTGCCCCATTTTCGGCAGGGCCCCATTCCCCGGGGCCGGACGCTTTGTTTTTATCCTTTTCTTTTAAACAATAAGGCAGGGGGGTGCACAGCCCCCCTGCTGGGCCATTTTAAGCCCCGGGGACTCCTGCCCTCCTGGAGCTTGCACCTTTTTAAAAATGTATTTATTTTGAAAAAGGGAAGGGGCATTGCGGCCCCCCCATCCATCTAGGCTGGGTGCCCTGGTCCCAACCCAGGGCACCCACTGCCAATGTTGGAGACCGCGGGGGAGACCGAAGGCCCACGCGGTCCCTGCCAGCTCCACGCCTCCTGCACAGCTCCCTGGATCCCAAAGAAATGTCTGTTTTCCTGTTTGCTCCACGCGGGCAGGGAAAAAGACATACTCTGCTTACAGCAAGCAAGGGCATTTTTCTCTCACTTACTGAAAGCAGACTTTTTGCTATGGCACAGTGGGATCATTCCTCCGGCCATGCCATAGCAAACTGCAATGTTCCGAGGGGTGGCCACCCCAGTACATTGCTGGAGACGGCCTTGGGGGATGCTGGTCCCCAGGGCCATCAAGGGCTCCATTAGGGGGGCCGCGTGGCCCTACGTCCTTTATTAAGCCCCGGGAGTCAGCAACGGGCCCGTACTGGTCCATGTTTCCATTGAAAAAGGGATTTTTGACTTGCCTATTTCTTTTGCATCGTTCGAAGAATCTGCACAAAATTTCCAAAGAAAGTGTACTAGTAAGTCTGGTTGTTTATGGAAAGTTACAAGGTGATCCATGAAGTGGGGGCAGACAAAAAAAGGGGGGTCAAACAAGTGCATCTCCTATGTTAATTTCCCATAGAGTCTTTAGACACACCTGCAGCCCGAAACACAGGATTGATTTACACCGAACTTGGCAGCAAATCAAATTTTGGTTTGAAGATCATGTTTTCAGTTGTTTGGAGTAAATCCGTTCAGTAGTTGCTGAGAAATTTAAAGAAATCCAAATTTGTATATCTATGATTGCTGCTAATTCGTGAATAATAATGAGCTCATTCAGAGAACTGCAGAGATTACCCCCTTAGTATCACAGCACCAACACGGATTCATCCCCAGAAGGGGGACGGTAGAACATGTCAATAAAGTTATATCTTTATTTGATACTGCTTCGGTGAATAAGAACGACCTAGCGCTAATTCTGTTAGACGCAGAAAAAGCGTTTGATCGTGTGCAGTGGGGTTACCTTTGGGAATTAATGAAAAAAATGAGCTTTGGGCCAAAATTTATTAGAGCAATACAATCTCTATATATACATCCTGTGGCAAAGATATCAGTTATGGGTCAACTCTCTGAAAATGTCATCATATCACGCGGTACACGAAAAGGCTGTCCTTGCTCTCCCCTTTTATTTGCCCTTTATATAAATCCCTTAATTGAGTTACTGAGTCGGAATATTTTGATTCCTCCGTATAAAGTTCAGGATTATTTTTTTTCAGTTTTTGCATACGCTGACGACATTGCAGTGGCTACAACTAACCCTGTAACTGCAATAAAGGAAATAGAGCGGTTAGCGAAGGTATTTGGTTTTATAACTGGGTATAAATTGAACGAGTCAAAAACCCAAATTCTTTGTTCTGATACGCTTAAATGGCGAGACAGGAGGGTGGTTAAAGAAGCAACGTATCTAGGTATTTTAATCAGGGCAAACATGATGGAATTAGTGCAAGCCAATTGGAATATTTTAATGGCAAAAATTATGTCATCTCTGGACAGATGGGAGAGGCTGTACTTAACCATTATTGGACGTTCCAATGTTATTAAAATGAATATATTGCCAAAGGTTTTGTACTTATTTAGATGTATACCTTTAGAAATTACTAAAGATAAAATACAGGCGTTACAATTCAAATGTGGGAAATTTTTATGGAGCCCTGGGAGACCTAGAAAGGCAATGAATTACATGACGCTTCCAGTTCTAAGGGGAGCGATGGGTGTACCGGACTTTTTTCTTTATTATATAACTTGCTTTTTACTGAAAATGAAGGTCTTGATAACAGGAGAGCATGAAAATGATGATGCTAATGCGTCAAATATCTTTGTTATACAGTTAGGGTCATATGCAGAGCATATCCTAGTTAAAGAAATTGATGGGAGTTATTTTAAGCGAACAAGGTTTAAGGTAACCATGGGGGCATTTAAGGTCTGGAAATGGTTTATAAATAATATGGGACTAGCAAGAGTATCATATTATACTCCGCTCAATGCACATAGGATTCTACCTGGGATTTTTTCAGATGCAATGACCAGCATGTGGCAGCAGAAAGGTATCAAGATCTTAGGACATATTGTTAATGAGAATGGGATTTGTAAATCTTTTGCAGAGATCAAGGAGAAATACTCACTGCCCAGATGGTATTTTTTTAAATACCTACAAATTCGTTATTACTTAAATCGGAGGGGTACGAAATTTATTCAACATCAAGTCATTGAAGGAATTAAGAGATCGGTTAAAATGGGAGTGATTTATCAATCCTTGGTCTCTGCCAAGAAAGATGACGTTGAGAAAGTGCAACTGAAGTGGAGAGAATCTTTAGGAGATTTAGAAATTGACGTAGAGGATCTTTTAATTTTGTCAAAGGAGTCGCTCATGTCAGCAAATTTGAAAGCTCAGTTCTTTAAATCGTTATATGATCTATATTACACGCCTAAGCGAATGGCAAAATGGGGAGCCGGAAATGATGGTAAATGTTTTCGATGTGGGGATGAGGATGCTGGGGCAATACCTATTTTTTATAGCTGTGATAAGCTGCGGGGGTTTATTGAGCATTTGGAAAAATGTATTTCTTTGGTGATTAAAACAACGGTTGTTATCTCCCCAGCAATGATGTTGTTAGGTAAAATTCAAAAAGATAATAATTTGGAAACACTTTTTCAATCTAGGCATTTCATATTCTTTGCTATGACTGTTGCACGTCTATGTATAGCCATGGAGTGGCTACAGGAAAAACCACCGGACTTTCATCAATGGCGTGCTAAAATGCTGAGCCTATATACTTTGGAGTGGAGTTTATTTTCAATTAAAGGGTCAAGGAAAAAGAGACTGAGTATAAAAATTTGGAGTGCATTTCGGGACTATTATGAATCTTGAGTTTGTGATCAATATGATTTACATTAGTTTGTGATTTTGTTTAAAGTTTTGCTGTGCTAAGAACAATAAAAGAAAAAAAAAGAAATAGGGATTTTTGACTTACCTATTTCTTTTGCATCGTTCGAAGAATCTGCACAAAATTTCCAAAGAAAGTGTACTAGTAAGTCTGGTTGTTTATGGAAAGTTACAAGGTGATCCATGAAGTGGGGGCAGACAAAAAGTGGGGGGTCAAACAAGTGCATCTCCTATGTTAATTTCCCATAGAGTCTTTAGACACACCTGCAGCCCGAAACACAGGATTGATTTACACCGAACTTGGCAGCAAATCAGATTTTGGTTTGAAGATCATGTTTTCAGTTGTTTGGAGTAAATCCGTTCAGCAGTTGCTGAGAAATTTAAAGAAATCCAAATTTGTATATCTATGATTGCTGCTAATTCGTGAATAATAATGAGCTCATTCAGAGAACTGCAGAGATCTTATTGTTTGCCAATACTTCAACCAGGTTGTGTTGGTAGCCATCATGGGACTCTGCTTCAGCCAAGTCCCCAAAATAAGTATGAAAAAAAGCAAAGGGGGCAAGGTAGGAATACCTTGACCTCCGAGCCTTGGTATTTGAGTCCCAGACGGCCACACTTCTGACCTCCATGGTCACATACGGCTCTGGGGACCACCACCTCCCAAGACTGGCTCCTGATATATCCCAGGGGAGCCCACCTCCTGGACATAGCTGTTTGCATTTGCTTGGGGGAAGCTGATAGCTCCCACCAAGCAAAAGCAAACACTCCAGTTCCAGCCGGCGGGAGCGGTCTAAGTGTTCCCGCCTGCTGGAAGTGGAGGTTTCATCTCTTTCCCTGCCCTCAGACATGCGGGCAGGGAAAGAGCTGAAACTATTGCTCTTGTAATCAGGGAGCTGCATTTCCAGCAGCTCCCTGTGTGCAATAGCAATGCAGGCTCCTGCAGGAGGTGGGGAGCCAGATGGGACAGCCGGGGCCTAGAGGCTCCGCCCATGGTCCCATTGCACACTGGGTGCCCTAGGTAGGCTCCAGGGCAGCCAGAGAATATGGCCAGGCTCCAGGGAATAGGGTCACCAGGGCTGAAATCGACCTGGGGAGGGGGTTGCGCAGCCCTCAACCCCCATCCAGTTAAAGCCGGGCCCTGGAGGATGGGGTCCCTGCGGCTGAAATTGGCTGAGGGAGGGGGGCTGCATGACCTCCCTCCTCATTTAAATGTGCCTGGGGCTGGGGTTCCCGGGGCTCAAATTGGCCCTGGGAGTGGGGCTGTGTGCCCCCTATCCCATTGAATTATGGAGGGCCCCAGAGGATGGGTCCCCAGGGCCTAAATCGGCCCAGGGAGGGGATGTGCATTACAATATGTCCTGGCCACACTCACACCAACTCACAGACCAGCTTACTCACTCACAGACTTACACAGACAACCACACATCTACTCCCCTCCCACCCAGAGACTCATGCACCCACTCACAGACCCACTCAGACTCATAGACACACTCACAGACCCACTGAGACACTCATGCACTCACTCACAGACTGACACTCATGGAGGCACTTGCAAACCCATTCCGACACTCTCACACCTACTCACAGACCCACTGAGACACTCATGCACCCACTCAGACACACCCTTAGAGATGCATGCATGCCCTCACAGACCCACTAAGACACACACACACACACACTCACAGACCAAGTGGGACACTTATGCAGTCACTCCCAGCCTTTCTGACACACACCCACTGAGACACTCATGCACTCACTCACACACTCATTATCAAAGGTTACAACTAGGAAATTCACTTTAGAAATTCACTGAAACACCAAAGGTTACACGGACGTTTTAGTTAGGCTCAGCTTGCACTCATACAACACCATAGACTTGCAGTAGTATTTTGATGAGCTAACTATAATGTACACCCCCACAATGCACTGTTATAACCTCACACATTATATCACTCATGACATGATAAGTGAACTCACTGACATTTCAAATGACATCATTCATAGAACCACTCACACATCCATTCACACCTCATAGACCTCTCATATACCAACTCCCACACAACCCCTTACATACCCATTCACAGACCCATACCAGTACTCACACAACCAATCACTCAACTATAAAGCCAATCACACACCCAATCAGTCACCAAAACAATCACTCACACCTCTAGTTATACAGACACTTACACACCCACTCACATACCCTTACAGACACTCACACACACACTCAATCACCCATACAGAAACTCATACAGCCACTCACTCACCTATAGAGGTACTCCTACTCCCAATCACCCACCAATATAGCTACTGACACTCACTAACCCATTCAGCCACTGACACAGCCACTCACCCATACAATTACTTACACACCCACAGAACCACTTACATATCCCTTCACGCATCCATACCACTCATACACCCACTAACAGACAGTTACAACCACTCACACTTTCATTCTTCATAAGAGCCACACACACACACTCACTTATACTCACACTTAATCAGCTGCTCACTCAGACTCACACAGCTACTCCCACAACTATGCAACCACTGACACACCCACTAACTCTCCAAAACAGCCACTCACTCACCCATACAGCTACTCACATACCCATTAACACATCAATACAGCCACTCACACACCCATACAGCCCCTCACACATCCACTCACAAACTGATACAGTAAGACAGCCACTCAGATGAAATATTTAAGAAATAGTATGACTGATTACTAGTACAGAAAAAATAGTAATTTAACTTATGCTGTAGCTTAGTATATATCTTTCAGTCTCAGAAACCTTTACAAAACACAGTCACAGATAATATCACTAGTGATGTCATTTGAGATGTCATCCGTGATTTCACCAGTGATGTCACTGACCATGTCATGAGTGATGTAACATATGATCTCATAAGCAGTGCATTGGGGGCGTTCATTATATGTAGCCCTGGTAACTATAACAGCTGAATTTCACTGGATTTGTATGAGTGAAATATGAGTCTAGCTTTAACATCCCTGTAACCTTTAGTTTTTTTCAGTTAGTATCTATTACCTACTGGTGGTCACCAGTAGGTAGTCATAGTTCTGACCTAGTTTCCATAGGAAAAGCATTTTTTATTTTGCTAATAATGCCAGTCTCTTCAGCTGCTGTCTGGAAAGTGTTGGGGTGATTCATAAACAAAGCCCAAAAGTCTTTTTACCCATGCAATTTCTAATAGGAATTTTAGACATGACTACAGCCCGAATTGCTGAAAGGAATGACACCAAATTTGGCACAAAGCTAAAACCTGGTCTAGAAAGAGTGCTTTTTTAATTTGGGGTAAATCTGTTGAGTTGTTTTAGAGTTTTTACAGAAAAAATGTATGTATATCTAGAGACAAGAGGCCCAGAGAAAAACTCAGATACCCACTCACAGGCCCATACAGGCACACACTCATCAACACACACTTATACACAAGATTACACACCCAAATTCAAACATCCAGAGACCCAGAAACGACTCACACACCTATATAGACATACTTCTACAGCCACTCACACACCCACTTCCAGACCCAGTGAACCACTCATACATCCACTCACATATCCACTCACAGACCCACTCAGGCATTCAACCACCCACTCATACATCCACATACACTCATACAGCTAGTGACACACCCACTCACAAACCCACAAAGTGACTTACACACACTGACACATCCAACACATACACACACACATCCACTCACACAGCCAGTTATACATCCATTCAGAGATCCAGAAAACAACTCATACACCCATTCACATACCCATACAGTCACTCACACACCCAGTCAGAGACCCAGAAACTCCTCACACATCCACTCAGACCCACACCAATCACACAACCATGTACACAAATATACAGCCAGCCACACACCTACTTACATACCCACACAGCCACTTGCACAAACACCACACGCTCACACATCCACACAACCACTCACATATGCACTCTGACTGGGTGTGTGAGTGGCTGTATGGGTGTCTGAGAATCAGAAACTACTGACACACCCATTTACACACTCATACAACCACGCATACACCCACTTACAGACCCAGTGAATCACTCACACATCCACTCACTCTCACACCCATATACACACTCATACAGATACTGACACATGCACTCAGAGACCCACACACCCACTTACACATCCAGCACATACTCACACAACCACTCACATATCCACTCATACACACATTCAGAGACATAGAAAACCAATAGAACACCCATGCTCACACTCACAGTCAATAATAATATTATAGTTATAGTAAGGAAATAGCATTTGACCAACACAAAAACCCAAAGGTTACACACAAAAACATAGAAATTCAGCAGTTATAGTTATCTCAAATAACCAGTGCCCTAAGGTAACTATAATGCGTGCTCTCGCCATGCACTGCTAATTACCGCACATATTACATTAGTCATAACATCTTCTATGACATCATTGGTAATATCACTGCAACATTTGCAGTGGAATTATTGATGAGAAAACTGTGCATTGCTGGGGTTTGAGTTATAGTTACCTTATGGCACGAGTTATAGTTACTTGAGATAACTATAGCTGATGAATTTGTATGGTTTTGTGTGCAAAATCTGAAGCTAGCCTTAACGTCCTAGTAACCTTTATTATATATATATATATATATATATAGAGATGTCATCAGTGATGTCACTGACCATGTCATGAATGATCTAATATGTGACATCATCAGCAGTGGATTGCGGGTGCGCGAAATATAGTTAGTACAACTAACTATATAGGAGCAATTTCAATAGTTTTGTATGAGTGAAATGTCCAGCTAACTATAACACCCCTAAAACTTATAGTTTTTTGAGTGAATTTCAAAGGTTTTTTAAAAGCTAATTCCTAACTATATAAGGCCTGAAACCTATGGTTTTTTCAGTGAATATATATATATATATATATATATATATATATATATATTTGTGATGACTATGGGAACATTACTTGCTGAATAAATCATTTTTGCACTGAATTTTGGGTTCGAGTCCGTTTTTGCCAGCTGACAGAGCTCTGCGCTACACCGGATTATTCCTGGAATATATATATATATATATATATATATATATATATATATATATATATATATATATATATATATCCTACTTCTGGTCTCTAATAGGTAGTTATAGTTAGGACCATGTTTCCATAGGAAAATGTTTTTTTGACTTGTCTATATTTTTGGGGTTGTTTGAAAAAAAATTCATAAAAGAGTGCCCTGGTGACTCTTGTTGGGCTTGGGAAGTTTTGGAGTGATTCGTCAAGTGGGGGCTGGGGAAAGGAAGAGGTAAAAAAGTGCATTTTCCAGGTTAACTCCCATAGGATCTTTAGACATGCATGCCACCAGTACTGGTGGATGGTATTACACAAAATTTAGCAGAAAGGTAGAAGGTAATGCAAAGCTCTGATTGGCTGCTAGCGTTTCAACCAGGAAGTGTTAGCAGCCATCTTGTGACTTGGCTTAAGCTGAGTCCTGAAAAAAAGACCCCCCAAAAAAAATAGGCAAACACAAGGAGATGATGGACGGAGTGGGCTGTTCCCTTGAGGCACAGGGTCAAGACTAATTTGCGTATAGCTGGGTCTGAACTGAGGTGGCAAAGTGAGCTAAAGAATGATGATGGATTTAACCCAGATCTGTGACTGGGGGTGAGTGTTTGAAAAGTTTCAGCACTTCGTCCATCATGTCCTTGTGTTTGCTTTGGTCACCCTAAGTTGGCAGGGATGCCCAGACATGGGTTCCTTGCTCACTTTGCCACTGGATTCAAGCTGGCATGGCTGATGAGGGGTGTTACCCCGAAACCGGTCCCAGGATGCTTGTTTCTGGTTCAGGGAAGACCTGGCTTGGCAGTTCGACTGGACTGTTCCCATGAAGCACAGTGTCTGGACTGATTTGCATATGGCTGGATCTGAACTGAGGTGGCGAAGTGAGCTAAAGAACGATGATGGATTCAACGCAGATCTCTGACTGGGGTGAATGTTTGAAAAGTTTCAGCACTCCGGTCCATCATCTCCTTGTGTTTACCATAAACTGTATTTATTCTCTGAGTATCGTGGCCTCGCTCGGTACCAACAGGCACTCTTACAGCTGGTTATGTGCTTGGCTCTTTGCCAAGGGAATACTGAATAATTCCCTTAAAGAGGCCTCTCTAACAAGATTGACAGAGAGAGAGATTGGTATTTGGGCAGTCAGCAGACGTGATAACTTAAAGGAAACTTGTGATACGTACCAAGATTCACTTTGAGGCATCTCGTTGGTCTCCCATAGATGAGAGCAAAACACGTCAGTTTTGATGTAAAACACTCTAGTTTGAAAACAGGATCAGTGAGCCAGACAGGCAGATATGAAATGGACTTCGCTCCAGTGTTGATGTGCAATACCAAATGTGTGAACTACACTTTGTCTAGAAGAAACCTTACAAGTATGTAATGTCTGAATTGCGACATATCTTTTGAACCAATCACAGGGATAGTAAAAGACAGAAATCACAAATGAAACTCAATTGTTTAGATGATTCCAACTTTAACGTATTTTTGCAGACTACAGTGATTATAGAATGGTTCCCAATGAAACAGGTACGACTATGAATCTGAACATTGGCTAACGTGCAACAGGTGTGATGACTTTTTTTTACAGGTCATTACCTCTTCACAAGCCAGATAACAGATGATAGAGTCCATATATGATTATGATTAAAAAAAACATGTCAAAAAGTAGAAAAATGTATTGGTACAAAATGTTGTGCAAGAAAAAAGTTAATTTTTTGTTCCCATATTGAAACTAAAGACAAAACGAGCACCCAAATTGACGTCAGCTTTGTAATTTCAGCGGTTGTCATGTAGTTTTGTTTTGGTCCAACATTCATGAGACAGCATAGTGACGGGATGTCCAGCCTAGGTCGCAGAGTGTAGGATCTTTACTAGATTTTTAGGATAGCCTCGTAAAATAAACTTACAATTAATGAAGCTAAATTAAAGTAATTTAAGTAATCAGTTACATTCCTGAAAATATGTTATGGATCCGACGCTCCAGTGGTTCTACGTCGGATAACTCCGTCACTGTGAATATTATTTAAAAGGAATCCTTCCAACTGATCCCCTTACTCCAAACCGGTTTTGTATTTGAAGCGGGGGGGAAATGGCAAGTGACAACGTATTTTCTTAACCTGTAGGAGAGGAGGTTCACTGCAGAATTTCGTTTGAATGGTCATATAAACATTTCACACAGAGCAAAAAAACAACCAATAGACAACGGAATTATCTTTATTATTTTTCTAACTGCAGATTCAAGGTATACAACTGAACATTGCTATTTTTCTTATGAGACTTATAAATAAAAATACAAAAAATGCTCACTACAAAAAAATCTACTGTTAGTAGGATGTAAAAAATATTCTCTTTGCTATAGAAGGCACAAACTTCACTTAGTGACACATGGAGAGAAAAAAACCTGCAGCATTATTCTTTTTTCTTTTTTTTCTCTGTCAGAAAAACACTGAAATTACAAAGAAATGCGTCAGATCCTACACAGAACAGAGAAGGATATGCAGAGAGGCATAACTAGGACGTTACAAAACCTGGCATCTGTACTATGACGCATAAGACTTAGCAAGCTGAAAAGGCAGGTGCTACAAGTGGAGGTAAAAGAAAGGTCAAATGAAGGAAAGAGATCAGACCAGGAAATTAGAACTAAAAGTGGAAAAAATGTTTGTACAAAAGAAAAACAAGCATTACAATTGACAAAAAAAATATTGGGCACCGTCTAAAATTAGGCTAAGAAGAGGTGCTGAGGTAGACATAACAGGAACATCCATAAATTTACAACACTTTTCTTTAATACAGAGCAATCAGACTGGCACTTGTGCTGTCACGACATAAGACGAGCAAATGAAAAAAATAAACTACTTTGCTTGGTCCAGCAGGGAAGTTGGTCCTCAGTGCTAAAATATACATATATATGGACATGATGTCATGGCACTTCACCATGGCGTGTTAGCCTCCAAAAGAGCACATGCAGAACACGAAGTGGAAAATACGAGGACACACACACACACATCGAAAACAGGTTGGTACTCCCTTATGGGCAAGGGATGTCAAAGGCAAGAGGTGAAGACCGACTGATTGCGACAAATTGATACAGATAGAATGCTTTTTCAGTTGGAGCCTGTGGGCTTTAACTCTTTGGAGTATTCTGTAGGGTTAAATGCTTTTCCGGGTGCATGGTGTGGGGCTTCGGCATTGGGAGCCCAGATTAGCAAGGGTGGGTATTCTGTAGTGAGCATTTGGAACTCCTCCTCCCGTAGGGAGGAATGAGATGCACACCCTAGAGAGATTTTCAATTCCTTATGCGGGAATTAGTAATGAATCAAATAGTAACAATAGGTAACACGACACTGTAGAGATAGAATGAAACTATCCCAAGCAGCAAGGTGTTTATCCACATAAGTTATATTTCATTTTAGAGACGTTGTGCATTCCGTGGCAGTGAAACTGCAGTAAAAAGCAACAAAAAAACACTTTGACGACTCAGAAGGTGGCCTTTCAATAATGACCACCGGCTCATCGGAATGTCACAAATGCACTTTTGGACCTCTGAAGACATCCCTCGCAGGGAGTACCAAATGTATTCTATTGACTGCCAGGTAACGTGAAAAACTGCAGCATTTTATCAGCATTTTTAATTTTTTATTGTGGACAACTGTTCAAGCACAGCAGTTAAAGAAGCCGATCTGTGGCATTCTGGGAAGGATGGTGTTAAATGTGGGCAGGTCTTCGTGTAGGACTCCATTCTTCCCTTCTCAAGCTGTTGCAGGCACAATGTAAGAGGAAAATATATAAAAAATATCCTGCCGTGGGTCACCATCCCCTATTCTCTTCCCTGGGCATACCGCTCTGGACAGTGTCAATCTTAGATTTGTCACGGTGGCTTGCAAAACTTTCAATGCATGGATGCTTTAGACCTGCTATGGGATTATCATGCATGATAATGCATTAACTTTCACTTTTTGATTGCACTCTTTAGTGGAGTGGAGAATGAGGACAGAATGTAGGCAACCAATGTCTAGGGACCATGAAGAGAGCGAACTAGGCTCACAGTCTAAAAGGTGTTACCGCCAGAGTGAGAACAAAAAAGTCAAAATGAAAATTTGGCGGAAAGATTCTTTTTAGAACTTAGGATTGGTTCCATTTCCATGATGACTATGCTATAACATTGTGGAATGTTTCCATAGATGGAAATGGATCTTAAAGATTTCTAAATTCTATGATAAAGTGTTTCTAGTCACCTATCAAAGGGGGCGGGGGTGCACCAAACTAGAAATGTAGACTGGCACATAGATTGAGCAGCTATACAAGGACAAAAGTATGATCAATCATGTTGGTGTCACACTAGTAATATGTCAGTCAATATACTATATAAACAAATCCTGGAAGAAAAATAATTTGCTGGTTGTTACCACACTGTAAGATGAAATGGCAGGGAACGTGCCAAAGATCAGCCTGTATGAGGAGGTGTCAGAGAAGAGCTATGTGATGTCAACCTTTCAGTGACTAGGAAAATAAAACTACAGGAACCAACAATATTGTGTTCAATATCTTATTTTGCACAAAATTGCAAAACAATCTCTAGCGTTAAATGGTGAATGAAAAAGTGGTAAACTAAAATAAACACCAGCCTTGCCTCCCAGTTTTAATACATTCCTTTAGGTTATTGGGTAAGGAATAAAATTGACCGAATAATAGGGCAGTCATGAGCTGCCTGTTCCTGGTTTTGTAGCCTGGAAACTAAAGAGACCACAACTCTTAAGTGCTTCCCAGGGGAAGCATCTCTGTTTATGGAGACAACAGTAGTGGGTCTGCTATTATAATCCTCCTGGGTGAACAGCCACAGATTTCTCACAACACTGATTGTTGGGAAACTGTGACACTTGCCAAAGAAAAAGTGATAGACTTCTTAAGTGGCTCAAGCCTTAGCATCAGTATAGCGTGGTTCCTTGTGCCAACGCCTTTTAAATCGGCAAAGGAGCATCAGCACGGAGACAATAAGTCCTGGTCTAGTAGATGAGATGAGCTAGACCCATAAACTACAGGTGAAAAGGGGACTGCCATTCCTGATAGACAAGGGCAGAAGAATTCTTATGTATCAACAAATCACAACTTTTCAGGACTGTGCTATGGCAATAAAAGAATGGGGATTTGAGATTGCTTGCTAGTTCAAATGGTACACCTAGAAGAAAGATGGAGGCCTGCTATCTTTCTAGGCACAGGCAGGAGAAATAATAACTGTAAAGGATTGCAAACCCCAATTGCACATGAATAACGATGCCTGAACGTCAACAACTGGAAAAACATATCTGTTTAACCAGAGAAATAGAGTGAATCTCTGAATGAAATTCGCAATTGTTTTAACACCATCCATCCACTGGAACGTCGGAAATCAACAATACTGCATGTTTTTTTTTCTCAATACACAGTCGCACGGACGTAAAGCATACATACACACACACACGCAATATCTTTGTTCACATTACAAAAGGAAAGGCGAGAACAAGTACAGGGACTAACAAGTATTACAAAAATATCACAATTTGCATCTATCTTTCCAACCTCCGCAGACCATTTTTTTCCCATTTTATATCCTTTTCCAGCTGGGGTGGGATGGCGCAGTTCTGGTGGGAGGAGTATTCGAGGGGAGCGGGTGCTTGCAGATCCTGCAGTCAGGAAACCAACAGTGTTTTCAGTTTTGCTAGAGTCTTTCTTTGCTTTCTTTTGACATAGGCGCTTTTTTTCTCCAGGTGTTAGTGGCCCTTTCCACATGTGGTGCTCATCTTGCAAAGGTATACCCTGAACTTTTTTGCTTTGTCTCACATGCTCAATTTTAACCTCATACCTGACCCCACATAAGAGAAATAACCTACCATTAAACGGGAAGATAGGTCCTTAATCAACTGCTGTATTTGAAGCATTTATTCTCAGTTTTAAGGCCTTCAATTGTCCGATTGCAGTTAAGAATAGGCGGGATACAGCAGCAAGGTGTGGCCCTTCACCTTTACATCCCTACCCTCTCAGCAAATACACCCCAGTTTTCCCTTTATTCCTATCTACAAATGCTTCCCTATAAATTTAACATAGCTAAATCTCAATAACAAAATCTGTAATGTACATCAGAAAGTAAAATATGAGATGAAAACTGGAACATCACTTGGCAAACTCAAAATACTGCAAATGTGCTTTTATAACTGAAACATAAAAACATAAGAGGTAGCTTTTGAAAAATAAAGACTCATACCCGCCTGGGCAGGTCTTAAAGAAAAACACAGATTTTGGTAATGGCGAAGCAAACCCAAAGAAAAAAAAATAATAAAATAATCCCAAAAGATAAAATACTTTAAATTGATTTCTTTGCCGTGGCACTTAGCACTTTTTTCTTTTTATGTTTTTTAAACAGCCTTAGATTCTAAACTACACACCACTGCTTTTCGGCATCGCAAGCCTTCAAAGAAAAAGCTTAAAAAATAAAAATAAAAAAGCAAACAAATCGCTCATGAGGTCACCCAAAAAATCAAAGACGAAAATGAGGTAATTCAAGTGTACAATGTGCAGAATGTGAAACAAAAAAACATGATTTTGTCCTTCATAAAGGAGAGTGCTGGGCAACAAAACACATTGGATGGAAAATAGTGACGACTTTTGAGAGAGCTTTCCCAAGTTTGATTTGTGTCTCCAGTAAAAGAAGTAGGTTCAAAAACTTTAAAGTATGGCTTTAAAAATCTGGGAACTTGTGGACTACCATTATACAGTTTGAATTTTATGATTGCGCTTTGAGGCTTTTTTCCTGTGCCTTTACATCTAATGGATGAAAGAGGTAATTGGAAAATGCCCCAGTGAATCATGAAATTTGACACAATCAAATAACACTAGCATCTTTTAAATCTCATGTCTTTTTTATATTGGGGAGCAAGTGCCCTGAAACTAGCCCCCCCCCTTGCAACCAGGTGCTGATTTTACTATGAACACACATAGCAAATATTGTGCTTTGAGCAGCCAATCACAGCTAAGCATAGTGGCACACTGAAAAGGTTGCCTGGTTACAGGAACTTAGATTCACCTTGGAGCAATTTTGAACGTCCATAAAATATTTCAGGCGGTTCGGATAACTCCCATTTGGTTACATTTACTGAAAAAAATCTGTAAATTAGATAAAGAACTTTTTTCTATGGTTTGATAATGAGTTGATGCTATTAAAAGGCCACCGGAAATGAGAAGGTGCGTGTCATACCTTAATAAACCGATCAGAAACCTAAAATGTCACATAAGGTGACAACCTAATGGAAAGGTCTGAATAACTTAAGGATAAACACATAGGAATGGTTAGTGGTTACCACACGGGGAAGGCAATGGTTACTGGCATATACAGAATGGGACTTAAGGTTTGAGGAAAGGTATGGCTGAAAGGCTATCACTTCGGTTACAAATAGGTAATCATTCTTAGACCTTCTTTGAGTAACTTTAAATGTAGTTACCATACCAACAGTCTGCTTGCTCCAAATAGTGATTGCCTTTGAAATTCAGATCCCATATGATGTCCTAATCAATGAAAACCTTTAGGTTTACTATTTGGGATGCAATAACAGACTATGTTCATTTATTCAATTAAGTGCTTCTCACTCTCATTGCCTGTTCCAGCCCTATCCGGCCAACCTTGCACATCCTCTATCTGTTGGCATGTCTATAGTTATCTAGGTCAATACAAGCTTAAGCCAACCTTCTCTGGCTGAAAAGGATTCATTTAATACAATCCCCGTCACAAGGAAAAAGCATATACTAAGCTTTTCCACAGAACAACTGGGTGTCAAAATATACATGTTTCATGAAAAGACACACAGGCTCTCTTCCAAACCACATCAACATTTTTTTTGTGGTTAAACGAGATGTCAGCTACCGCATGCCTTGGTGTGCTGTCATAAATCAAAAAGTAACATACCCACACAAAAGGGGGGTTACCAATGTAGGTTTCATTTTGAAACTAATTGTAACTTGGGAAACCAAGTATTTCATTTTAATTTCTGCTTTTATGGAAATGTAAGTGCAGAAGTTAACAAAGCAAGAAAAAAAGAAAAATCAAAACAAGGTCCATCTTGGTCCTTTTGCTGGCAATCCACTGTTTTGCGTGCCTATCTTGCTGAAAATGCTGCCCCTTTTTAACAAATGGCAAACCATTGATCAACAAAAAACTAAGAACCCCATTATGTGAGACATGCCTATAATTGAAAAGCCTATGGAACAGACTTTCCTACGCTTCAGAATGTCGCTAGACTAGATTAGCCTAGAGTTCAGAAACAATTTTGCCTGTGGTAAAGATAGCTTGTAGACTAGACTTAACCACAGTTGAAATAGACTGTAGACAAGCCCATGTAATAGTTCAGAAAACCTGTAGCCATACCTATGGTCTAGGAAATATACAGACATGACTTGCCTAGAGATCAGAAAGCCCATAGGGTAGACTCACCTACAAATTCTAAAGCAGACTGACTAAACCTCCCGAAACCCGACCACAGCTACAGTATGTAGCTTTGACTTACCTAGGGATCAGAGAATCTCTAAAATTGTCTAATCTAATATCCAGACACATACATCAAAAAATAAATTGGAGCAGTAACTTCCAAGAACTGTTTTCTCTCTCAGGGATTGGTTACATTTTGGTGCCTACAATACACTAGAGGCACTATAGAACCAATCATACAAAACAGCAAAACAGAAAATAATGTGTATTTTGTTGGTGTGAAGGGAAGTCATCCAGCAATATTTCTGCTTGTATTGACTTCTTCAAAGGCAAAAGGCATTAACTGCCACTCAACCCCCTTCTGTTAGTGCAAATGTAACCTTGCCCTTGAAATATACATTTCTTCACCCATTCCCTCCACTGATTTCTTCTCGATCACAAAAATACCTTTTCCAGCTTTCTAAAATGATCAAATGTTGGAGAACAAAACAAGGAAGGGTTAAGCAATGGGTTTTGTTTGCCCAGGACTACATGTTTGTCACTCAGTGTCCCTTTACACATAGCAAAGGTAGAGATAGGTTTTCTCTATCCTCCAGTCATATGGAATATCCTCAGGCTTGTGGCCTTTCATGTGCTTCTGCATGGCTGAGAGGCTGGGGCAGTATTCCAGGCAGATAGTACATTGGTAAGGTGAGGCACCGTTGTGGGTCCGGAGATGTTTGATCATGGCAGAATAATCTCGGGACCGCTGGTGGCACAACTTGCATTCGAAGGGCTTCTCGCCTGCAAAAGAGTGACCAGAGGCATCATCTTTCAAGATCTTTTTACTTTTAAACAAAATTGCACATCAAAATGTTCATTAATGGAGAAAACAAACATAGATAAAAACAAGGATCGGATCAGTTACTTGGGACGAAATACATCAACAGTATATCACTCTTATTGAGTGAGCATTCTTAATGTGGATGTTCCATGTGCCCTTCCTTCAACATGCCTCTGTTGTACATATTCCTAAAATAGTTATTAAATACATGCTTTCTTCCCGCTCATTCTTTATAGGTATGCTCTAAAGCACTCTCGCTCCTTGCACCAATGCATTGAAAGCGATGTTCAGGTTTTAAACATGTCGCAGGACTTAAAGTTAACATTATTAATTTGCGGTAATAAAGTCACATCATTTTGCCGCTGTAGAAGTGCGCAGTCTGGCAAAAATGTACAAAAACGTATTCTTTTTTAAGCACCAACATGAAAATGGACATCAGAAAATAGAAGTTTTGTCTAAAGATGGCCCACCTATTTAGTCAATGGGATACTAAATGTGAGATATAAACTAGGGTCCTATCAGTTGTGTGTTATTTATAAACAAAGGGAGAAGGAATTTATTATCCAATATTATTAGACTACAATTGGATCCAGCAAATTGTCTATCGAGTCAAAGAAAGAGCTAGAGCCAGTGGTGGGTGCTGATATTTTTCAAAGCAGCGCATAAAGTTCTATTCACGCATTCGTTGTGACTAGTACAAAAGGTAAAGGTTGGTGAGTGATACTGTCCACTTACCAAGTCTTTTTTGATGCCTTTAACATTATTAATATCTTATCATAAATCAAGAGACTAACAGTAAGTAGGAAAATGACTATTAATCAGCGCAAAAGTAGGCAATATTTACAGGGCATTTATCACCCAGCTTTAGTAGCTTTTAAATTTTTGTCATGATTTTCCTCGAAAAGGTTCATAAAACAAGGTATAAGCTTAAGAAACAGGAAATGGCAGTCAGTTCAATTAGTATGAAATCTTTATGTGGGTTCCATGGATGTGAGCAGGCCATCATAATTCTTGAGAATCTATAAAGTCAGCAATAACAAAGATCAAAACTGATATGTCATTTGGGGTTGGATAGGTTAATTGGCCATTTACAGAATCTATCAGGCGGCATGAACTAACATGCAAAATCGACTCCCGGCGTTGCCAAAATGGAACCTCCAGTCACAATGTAATGTACAGGTTCTCAAAGAGCATGAGAGGGAAGAACCAATCAAGAGTGGGGAGATTAGGTCCAGGAGATAGTGATAAGTAAAGCTAGCTTCACATTCTTGACCAAGTGGAGATGGCATGCAAGTGAGGCATGCTAAAACAACAGAGATGATGTAGCTTGAAGTAGTGAATTCTTTCAGAATCATTTACCATCATCGTATTCTTAAGAGCTTAATCACGACTGCTGCCTGTCACTATTGATTAACTAATATCTAGCAAACTAGCTTAGAAAACAAACAGTATAGAGAACCAATGAAGCATTTACCTGTATGGACCCTGTAGTGTGTTTCTAGCTGATGTTTTAAACTGAACCTTTTGCCACAGCCATTGCACTCATAGGGTTTCTCTCCAGTGTGGATGCGTTTGTGGCCCTTCAACGTACTCTCATCCCTGAAGCAGCTGCCACAGAACTCACACTCGTAGGGGTGGTCACCTGGAAAACAAAATCATAACTGTTGGGTGAGGGTGAACCATCAATTGCACAGGTGAACTACTGCTTCAGAAACAAAGAGATCAAACTTTGGAGTCCACGCTGAAAGGGGGTGTATGACAAATGAGTAGCCCATTACATTTAAGTCAATAATCCATTGAAGGTTGTAAATGCTTACCCTTAAACAATGACTGCATTATGCAGCATTTTAACTGTATTTGTAGAGGCATGCATGTATTTATAATACATGAGATTCTACAATCACTGTATAAATGCAAATCTCTAATTTCTTTATGATCAGCACCTAGTGACATACTCAGTCGCTGATTATAAAGAGAAGACATCAGAACTCAACTATGATAAGCTACTGCAGTCGAGTTCTGACATCACAATGACTGCTGCCAGTGCTAGCACCCGAGGTGAAATGCAGCTCAGGTTATGGGCATCTATTTCAAGCAACACAAATTAAACAATTCTTTTCTTTCTGTTCTATTTTTTCAAGCTTAAGATGACTAGCAGAAATAAAACTATTCTTTTTTGCATTGCTTAGATAATTCTAAAAACTTTAGACTCTTTCTGCATGTTTCTACACATTCTGAGTTTCTGCAGCTTTTTTTAAAGGAAAAAACGGACTTATATTGAACTGTTTGTAATATATTTTTGCAACTACTATACAATAGGTTTTTGCTGTGATTAACTTTGCACTAGGTGTTCTATTTTTATTCTTCATGTTTGCAAACATGCTCTCTCTTTCTGAAAGAGCTGCGCACCAAGGTTTAAGTATGTTGTTGGAAAGGGGATAATGTGACCATGTAATATATGGGATACTGTACCCTTCCTTTTGTACATGATCAGGATATTGCAAGTCACCTGGGGGTTCAATTACCAACTCTGCCTTCGGCCTCATTCTTCTATATAGTTATGGAAATCCCTAGTGACTTGCAATATCCTTATAATGTATGGCCGGGCGTTCTTTATTCCTATACCAATAGAACAGAGAAGTAGTCCTTTAGAGCTATCAACAGTTCAACAATCATGATCATTAACTAAAAGAAAGCCTGAGCATGGTAAAACAGGGTCAAAACAAAGAAGCTAACAATTGCCTCCTCAATCTGGTACATATTCCAATTTCCAGCCCCTGGTACTAGTATGGCCTATCTTTGTAGCATAAGAGAGGGTCTACGTATGTAAATTACATTCAATACCACCCAGGCATGAGAGCAACACAATACAATTCTCCAGTTAATTCTCTCCTTCCCTCTGCTGTTTCTGTAGATATTTGCTGCAGGGTCTCCCAACCCAATCATATTTTCCATCCAGAATTCTTGATTATGAGGTTTACGAAATTTTTGTGAACATCTTTGAAGGGCTGCCTGTACTTTATTATGCTAAGAAGACATGCAAGAGTCTGAAAGGAATGACACATTACAAATCTGCAGATTTAGTAAAAAATGTTGTATAAACTGGTCTAACGGGTCAAAACCATTCCCTCTTGTTATCGTTTTGGAACATTTGATTGTACAAAGGAAAAAACAGATTAGCAATGTATCTTGCCTCTGTAAATTGCACACAATTTCAGTAATACCATCACACTTTTGAGAATTCTTTCATGCCATTACACTTTTGAGAAATCTTGCATGCCCAAGTTGTGGGAAAGAAACGCACAAGGTGACTTAGAAGAAGTAGAGTCTGCATCAAAGTTGCAGACTCTTGATTAAAAAATCATACTCCAAGTCATGGATCTTATGATTTGATAGGTAATATCATTTTTTGGAGGGGCGGGGGCAGAATCATGCATTTCTCCCCAGTTGTTCACTCCCTTCCCCAAGTGTAAAGAGGAGGCTTGGCTAACTGTCTACCAACTTGGAATCTAAAAAGACTAGGCCAATCGGGCTGTCAGGACTCACTGCTTAACCTGTCCCTCTTGCATCAATCCCCTGGAGAAAATTAAGTCAATGGCTATATGCCTGGGTCTCTAAATCTTGACTGCTCATTTTGTGCCTTCAGGAGCTTGAACTTCTCACCAAAGAAAATCTTGAGATCTTCACTCTCTGAACAGGTGGTTTTCGAAATTCTCTCTACAAGGCCACAGTGTCACTTTTCTTTGTTGAAAAAAATCAATCATAGCCTCTCAGTATCTGCTTTTGAGTCTGCCTTGACCATTCTCTTTATTCCCGTGTCCATCCACCCTTTCTATTTTATTCCTGCATAGTCCCATGGACCTCTGCTTCCTAACACAGTAATTAGCATCTCTACCTCTACTCATTACTCTGCTATCCTGCTCTGCATTAAGGTTGTGTACAACACTCTGAAATAGCTTAGCACGTAAAACCTTGCTACAGCATCCATGAAAGATATATAACATTGCATGTTGTAGGCATGACATCACCTGCATTGCATTTCCTTGCTCCAAGTACCTTCAGTTTTTAAATCCCTGAGGAGACACTGTTTTTTGTCAACTCTCTCGTTCAAGTAGCTCTCCCTGCAGTATATCTTTCTAGGTCTTTATAAACTAGTTAACTATTGGAAACATTACGATGAAAAGGGCAACATCGTTTGAAGCCATGTCCGATGCAAACACACAAATGAGGAATAATCTAATGTGAAAAATATATACTGGAACATATATTTCATTGGTTGTATGGATCACATAGTTGTTGTGGATAACGCCTGGTTTTAAGGTAAGTTTTCTTAGCGACTTTCTAACAACAAGGGCCGTCTTTAAAAATAAAATCAATGATTTAAAAAAATATAAATATATATATTTTTTTTAATGTGATGGTTGATTGTTGTGCTGGTCATCTAGAGAGTTGAAACTGTGACCTGCTTCCTATTTGTTTGAACACTAGCAAAAGTGTAAATGTACAAAAAGCGATGAATGAATTGCTCTGATTAATCTCAGCCGCTGGTAATTATTCAAAGGCTCATTCTACTTCCACGTTTTCTTAGTTCACCTTGTCGCCCCTAACTTTGGTCATACAGAGAAAAATGTACGGCATTAAAAGGAATTTCAGTATATCATGCATGGGGGTTCTCGTGATGGGTAAAGATAAAGTTAAATCAATGTCAGGAGTACAAAATATTCAAAATGAATGTTTGTACAGGTTAAATTTGAAGTTTAAGCCCGCATAGCCAGGCTACAGAGGGTTAGCTTCTCCACAGAAACATTTCATAGCAAACTCCCCAACGTTTGTGAACTTTCCAGCTCCATCCTGGTTTCAGAATTTGGTTTTCTTAAGACGTGGCAAAAATAAACATAACATCAGTAACCCTGCATTTCTACTCTTATTTACCATTAATATTAATAGTAGAACTCTGTACAGAAATTAGAAATATCGTTTAAAGATAGGCCTACAATTTTGCAAATTTTGTAATATATGTGAGTTTTAAACTATGGCTCCAACAGTTGTGTATTCTTAGAAAACAAGGGGTTTAATTAGCCAAAATTAGAAGTCTAAAATTCAACCGAAGCAAAGGGTCTGTCGAGTCAAAGAAATAAAACTACAGCTACTAGTGGACTGATGCTAACTTTAAAGGCAGCTCAAAGTTCTATTCACACCTCCACTGTGACGAGTACGAAATGGCAAGGTTGGCGAGTGATATGCTGTCCACTTGCAGTTTTTTTTTGCCCTTGACTAGGCCTGTACCCCAGGATAACCAGAGATTAAGTGATCATGCTCCTGCTTTCAACATGGTAACATTGTTATATTGACATATTTAACTAACCTATAAGGCCCTTGTATATGATACCAAAGAGTAACCAAGGCCTGTGCGCTAAATGTCACAAGTGGACTGCAGCACCTATTGTACCATCTACTACAGTGACAGTGTAAACCAGGAGTATATGGAACTCGTGCAGTTACATAAAATCTCTGCAAGATTCCGCGGAATGGCACCAACGGGTGGAAAATATGCAGTTCACACTGCTGGTGCTGCAATTTAGTACTGGAAGAGTGAGAAGCAGTGAAAAATCAGCAAGAACGGCACCATGTGCTGCACAAGAGCATGCAGCCATTTGAGTTGATTTTGCTGCAGCTCAAGTGGAAAATCTACTCGAGCAACGGCAAATTCACTCAAGAGGCAACCTTCTTACAGCGACCACTTGTGAATGTTCGTGGCTGCCTGCATTAGAAAATCACACCAGGTGACGCCAAGCCTCACACGCCAGCTTGCATTTTCTGAAGCCTTCCAGGAAAAAAGTTCCACCATGCGGCGATCGGCGGAATTTGGCCAGAACTCTAGTTTAAAGAGTAACGAGGAGTGACCAAAGCGTCTCCTCCGAAGAGACTCGCCGAGGGGAGATAAGCGGTCTGGACCTCGGGGAAGAGTAACACTACGGGTGGAATCTGGAAACACTAGAATTTCAGGTATAAAATATGAGCAAGACTGAACAGGCCAAGAATCCAGGTGAAGTGCACCAACGTTCTATGTTGAGCGCCTCACATGGAATTCCAAGATTGTCTGTAAAAGACTAGAACGTTGATTCCAGTGAAGTGTCGGCCATCTTGGAATTCTTGTTATTCCAGGCCTCGCTCCAAGTCAGCGTTTTCATGAACTTTTTCATGGACCGGGGGTCTTTTGTACTTAAGGAGCAAAGAGATAGTTCATGTTTTTGTAAAGTCCTGACAAATAGGCTGACATTAATGGGCAGAAATGACCCCTCTGAACCTGACAGAGATGCAGAGTGGAGTTAGCCCCAATCACAGTGGACATCTTTCTGACACTACAGTGTCAACGCCTGCTTGACAGATCACCGAGTTTACAAGCTTCAAAGGAGGGTAACAGGATGCCAAAACAATTCTTGTGTATCCACTGTCTGGTTGCTGATATTTGTACTTTTTGTTCCACCAGACTTCGGTCTTTGGGTTTATAGGCAGTGCCGTGGCATCTTCAAACAGGATTTTAGTGTTAGCTTTGGACGGTCACTATGATTTCCATAGTACACTCTCCACACACACACAAACCCTCTGAGCCCATGTTTAGTGTGGCAGGAGACTTTTACCCTCTTCAAAATGCCTAAAGTGGGTAGGGTTAGTCCCAGGAACCTTTACCCCATAGATAGTGTCTCCTGGGGTTATTCCACCAACTAACTCAGACCAGGTATAAATAAGGCATCTCCAGGCACTTGCTTTAGAACACTCCTGAGCCCCTGGCAGATCAGAAGGGAACTGAACCTCCTGTGTGATTCCTGAGAATAACCCTAAGAGACTGGATCTGTCCCCCTTGTGTACTCAGGACAAAGAAGTGAACTCCAAATGTCATAAGGCTGACCTCCTGTTAAAGCTACAGAGACACAACAAGCTACAATAGGCCGTTTCTTGCAACTGTGCAGCTGAAAAATGACAACTGAACTGAACCCTTCTGTGTAATTCTGCCTGACACCCTATGAGTCTCTAAGTGCCTCCGAGAGATCCTGGAGACCTATAAGTGTACTCTTGTGGTAGACTAGGAAGTAATGGACTAAAATCAGAAGGTAACATTTTTGGCCAGGTTGAAACTCGGTCAAATTGCATTTACGGCCTATCTACCGCACCTACTGTCTATCATTAGTATGTTGTGCATCTTGATACTATTTCTACTTATAACTTTAAAAATCCATATTTCCAATCCCCTTTATGGATTTTTGCTGTTTTGGTGTCATTTTGTTCATTATGTTTTACTCTATTTTTTCAATTTGTTTTGTGATTATTGTTTTGCATTTTAACTTTATTAATGTGTTAATACTGCACAAATAGTTTAAAGATTACCTCTAAGTTAAGCCTATCTACTCTGTGACATAACTATCAGGGAGTTGAGTTTAGGTTTATTTAGTGACTTTAGTTCACCCTGACAAGAACTGTGATTATTATTTACTTTTTCCAACTAATAGCTCAATTTCTTACAGGTCAGATTCTGAGTCCAAAGAAATAATGTAACATCAGGCACTAATGGTCTTTGTGTCAAATTAGACATTCTGAGTCGTAGGCAAATTGCTCATAGATCTATAATTTTTTTCACTTATGCTAATTTATGTAGGAATTACTGGTTCTGTTTCAGAGTTCTGCAGTTTGGAAAAAGAAAAATATGTGGTTACTGTGTGTTAACACCTAAACTGAATTGTATTCCTTGTTGTGAACTGCAGACCTCAGAATCCAGCAGAAAACCGGGACAGGGGAAGACCATAAGGTGTGGTATCGGTCTTCCATTCAAGCCATTAAGCCTCCTAATGATTACAAATAGGACAAAATTAGTGCCTTAGGGGATTCACTGTCGAGGAAAAGGGTCAAGAAGCAACAGAAACTACCAATTGAAGTTTGCAGAGAAAAGTCTGGCAAAAAGGACATTTAGAAGAGGAGGTATGCTTATCTGTTGCTTTTTCCCCTTGTGTACCTGGCTTTTTGATTCTCTTACTTCAACTAATACATATTTATCATCCCTGACTGAGCTATCCAGATTTGGAGAAGAATACGGTTGGGACTCCACGCGGGATGATTCTGAGGAAAACATAATAGAAAAACAGAAATGAAAAGTAGTAGACTTTGGTTTGGAAGGCAAGAGAAAGAGGAGAGACTAATACGCTGGATCAGATGGCACAAGCCAATAGACTAGGAATTTTTGAGGAGCAGTATTTGACCGGTTAACTGCATGGGATCATTGAGAGACGAGGAGAGGGTAGAGAGAGCTGTTTTATTATAAGAATGCTTGCAGTGAATCCTGAAGAATGTTGTTAGAGCAGGGCAACTGGGAGAAAATTAAAGCGAAAAACTAAAAAATATATGGAGAGCAACCCTTCTAACAAAAGGGACATGGTTTAAATACTTAGCAACAATAATGCATCCCTTGTGCGTGTCCTATATATAGTAATTCATTCATTAGCTCTTATTCCATGGGAAACATTTACTTGGCATTCTTTTACGAACGCATTGTGAGAAAAGAGCGGTAAACATAAGAATTAATGAGTGAGATATAAAGGGTGTTGGAATAATATGTATGCATTGAGCCTGTTGATGCAATTATACTGTTCAGGTCATATATTTGAAATATGTTTTTATTATTCATCTTTCAGATATCATCTTTGATTGTAATACTTTGTCCTGAAGAAGGTGGGTAAATAGCTGTATACTACCGAAACTCTGCATCGTCAATTTGGAATATTGAATTCTAGAATTTGTGTAATAGGCCTCTGTGTTTTGTTCCTATGTGATATTATTTTTTCTTGACAAACCCATGAAATAATAACTAATGCCATGGTTCTAGGTCATTGAAATTGAGTTAATACATTGAAATAGAAAAGTATTGAAAAGGAGAGAAGGAGCTTCGCGCGCATCCGTGATGGCCGCGTGAGCACAGGGCTCCCGAGACCCTCGCCGCCTCCCGCATTTATCCTGGTTAATATCCTGAACTGAAGGAAGATCATTGAGGACACAGCCCGGCTGATGTACTAGCTGCTTTCAGAGACTAAATCGGACCTCCGGTTCCCGAGTTACGCCATCCTGTGATTTGTGGCCTTCTCCGTGGAGCCGCCTGGGCCTTGAGTTGTGGCTATACCCGGACAGTAATTCAACAACGGCCAACGGGGTTCAGCCCGAAACCCCACCTTACTTTCGGTTTCGTTTCTCCTGCCTAGCGTATCCCCTCATCGGGGTGAGTGCTGATCGTGACTGGCTCCCATGCCAGTGCATTGGGTTTGGGGCTAGCGAAAACGCGGCTGTGGACTCATCTTGACTCGTCTCTGTCTCTGGTGTTCTTGTGGGTGAACTCTGAGGAGCCAATTGGTCCAGGTCTCAAGCTTCCCTTCGGGGCACTCAGCTCGCCATGACGGGCAAGCCCGAGGGTGACAAACGTAAAGTCAAGACCACCTTCCGAGGAGGCTCAGCCCAGACAAATGTCATGGACCGCTACACACTTCCTAAAGGATCCCCCTGTGGCACACCTAAGATCCGTGATGAGGCGATCGACGACCCTGCTATGTCGGCGGACTTAACGCTACAGGACGTCATGGGCGTCATTGCTGGCATCAAGACTTCGATCGGCCAGCAATACGAAGCCCTGGCCCTGAAACTGGATACGGTGGCCATTGATGTCAATCTAATCAGAACAGATCTGGCTAAGACGAACGAGAAGGTTAAGTCTCTCGATCTAAAGACATCTAGTCTCACGACGGATATGTCCGACTTGCAAACAGAGGTGCGCAACCTGAGAACTGCCAATGACTTCTTTGCTCGTCGCTTGGAGGATTTTGAGGGCCGTGCACGACGCAACAACGTGCGTATCATTGGGGTCCTGGAGAATCCTAGTTCACTCTCCACTGATCTTCGTGTCGAGGACCTTATCCTCAATCATCTCGCACCCAAGGGCCTGAGTAAGTTCTTCACGGTTGAACGCGCACACAGGGTGCCGGGGGGACAGGCAAAGCCCGGTTTCCCCCCCGTCCGATCATTGCAAGAATCTTTAACTTCAGGGACCGAGACGCCATCTTGCAGGCTGCCCGGACAAGTGGTCCTATGCAGTTCGAGAACGCCGCGGTGAACTTTTATCCGGACTTTTCCCAGTCTGTTCAGAAGCAACAAATGGGATTTCAAGGGGTGAAACGGCGACTCAGAGACATGGAGTTGAAATATGCGATGTTGTTCCCGGCCTGGCTGCGTGTGGAATATGACGATCGGATATTCTTTTTTGTCCGGCCTGACGAAGCGAGTGACTGGTTGGACACGCTGCCTGTTCGTCGTGCTGGCGGAGACCAAACCGGTGGCGCTGAGAGGGGCCTAATGGACCAAGAATGACAATGGTGCCTGAGCCTTGGAAACTATCCACCATGGACAGCTGCGGCTCACTGGCCTCTTTGATCGTTCTATGTGTATCCTTGGGGGCGGCGGGGACAGAGGGACCCTTTCCTCCTCTGGGGTTTCTTTGTGTAGATTAGTTGTTTTAGTTAGGGTGACAGGCACACTGCAAATTGTGGTGGCTTCTGAGTCTGTGCAGGGGTGCAGGGTGGGGGGGAGTTGTGATAAGTATTCCTGGGGGGAGGGGGGTGTGTGTGGGGTTGTTTCCTTTTCCTTATCTACAAGGCAACAAACTGTTACGACTTCGGACATTGGTGTGCTGCTCGTTCTGAGATGGGAGTTCCTCGTGGGCTTGGATGGGGGTAGGGGGTTGAAACTACTGTGCTGGAATGTGAATGGGTTGGGAGATCGGATAAAGAGGGGGTGGTTATGCAGTTCTTGCGGCGCCTCTCGCCTGATGTAGTACTGCTACAAGAGACACATTTGATTGGGAATACTTGCCACTCTCTTAACAGGCGGGGTTATCGTCTTGTTGCTCATTCTGGATTTACTTCTAGTTCTAGAGGGGTGGGTATATTGCTTAAGACCTCACTCCCCCTCGAGGTTGATGACGTGGTCCTTGACGCTAGGGGTAGATATGTTGCACTTGTGGGTAGGTGGGAGGGTAGAACAGTTTCATTAGTATCGGTGTACATCCCTCCTGGTTTACAATCCACAACATTTGCGGAATTGGGGCGGGTGGTTTTGGGTCTCCCGGAGGGTATTCTGATACTAGGTGGTGATTTTAACTCAGTCGTCTCCGGCAGAGCAGATCGCTATCCACCCAGGGACCTTACAGCGGCGCAAACCTGGCTGGGTGATTTTTTGGAGGCATTGGGGCTTGTGGATTGTTGGTGGCTTATGCATCCAGAGCAGACGCAGTCCACTTTCCACTCGGGCGCGCATGGTAGTCTTTCCAGATTAGATTATATCCTGGTGCCAGTAGCCCAGTCCTCTTCGATTGGGGAGATTAGGCACCTAGCTCGGGGTGTACCGGACCACTTCCCACTCTGGTTATACTTTAACCTGAACACAGGCGCTGAGGGGAGGGTGGCCCCGATTAACCCCTGGTATCTTCTTAACCCCAAAACCCGTGCTGAATTGATTAAATCATTAGATTTGTATTTTGCTGAAAACGTGGGATCTGTGTCCTCGCCTGTTTCATTGTGGGAAGCCTTCAAGACTGTTATCAGGGGACAGGCATTGTCTTTGATTGGGTGTGCTAAGAAATGTAAGAACGAGGCAGTTGTACGTCTCGAGACAGAAATTACTGAGTTAGAGAGTGCATTGGAACGAAACGTTACTCGAGACACATTGCATATCCTCAATCTTAAGCAATTAGAATATAAAACTTTAGTTACTGATGCGGCCAAGATGATGAGTAGGGAACAGCAGGGACGACTGTACGATGTGGGCAATAAGGCAGGAAAACTGATTGCCTGGTTGGACAGAAAGGAGAGAGCGAGCCGTGTGATTCCTGTGATTGAGAGATCGGATGGTGTGCGTGTGACTGACCCTGTTGACATTGTTGAATGTTTTGCTGATTATTTCCAAAGGGTTTATACTTCGGTGTCCGACAGGCCCGAAGAGGATTCTCAGTTGTTACTTCGGGATATCGCATTGCCTTGTTTGTCAGAGTCTGATCGGGACTGTTTGGATGCCGTACCCTCGGTAGATGAGGTGGCTCTTGCGGTTAGCTCTATTTGCTCCGGAAAGGCTTTGGGCCCCAATGGCCTTCCCATTGAACTGTTTAAACTACGGCCTGACACGCTAGCGCCATATCTCCGAGATATGTTTTTGGCTGCGCGAGAAACTGGCTCCCTCCCTCGGGATCAGCGCCTTGCGACCATCGTGGTGATCCACAAGGAAGGAAAGCCACGGGATCGTTGCGCATCTTACAGACCTATCTCGCTCCTAAATGCTGAGCCTAAGATTCTTGCCAAGTTACTCGCTAACCGCCTGATTACGGTGATCAGTGATCTGATTCATCCGGACCAGTCGGGCTTTATCCCACATCGTAACACAGCATTGAATTTGCGGCGTTTGCATGGTGTTCTCGCGGGGGCAGCGTCATTGCGTGAACCGGCCATCTTGGCGTCCCTGGATGCCACGATGGCCTTCGACACAATCGAATGGTCGTATCTTTGGGCCACACTTGCTAAGTTTGTTTTTGGCGCTGGCTTTATTGGCTGGGTGAAACTCCTGTACGAGATGCCACTGGCGCAGGTAGTGGTGAATGGTCGGGTCTCCGTGCCCTTGGCTCTTGGGAGGGGCACGCAGCAGGGTTGTCCTTTATCCCCGCTTCTCTTTGGTCTTGCGTTGGAACCACTTGTTGCTTGGCTGCAGTGGGAACCCTCGATGAGGGGTATATACTGGACTCCGGACTTTGAAGATCGTATTTCATTGTACACGGATGATATTTTATTGTACCTCACGTCTCCCCAAAAATCGCTTAATGTGTTGTTCGACGTACTTAACTCCTTCCGGAAGAACTCGGGCCTTGTTATCAACTGGTCAAAATCCCATATTTATGTGCTCGCGGGCGATGTCCCCCTTCTGCCGCGGGGATGTCCCATCCAGGTGTCGCAGCCTGGTTTTAAATACTTGATTGTGTTTATCTTATTGGACCCCGCGGTCCGCTATGAACCTAACCTGCTCCCCCCACTCCAACGTTTGCGTTAGGATGTAGTGAGCTGGCGCAAATTACCGTCGTCTCCGTTGGGGCGTGCGGCCCTTTTTAAAATGATGTCCTTACCGTGGTTTCTATATGCACTCCAGAACAGTTTTGATGTGATTCCGTCGAAGTACTTTCGAGAGGTAGAATCCTTGCAGAGGCAATTGATATGGGGCGGACATTCGCGCATCGCTCATCCAAAGTTAACGCTTCCCTGGTATGATGGCGGCATAGCACTCCCGGATATTCGACGGTATTATTGGGCGTCCCAACTTGCTGCCATCAACCATGGGATGTATGGTCTGGTGTTGAACCCAGAGTTTGCAATGGATAGGTGGCTGCTACCAGGTGGTGACTATAACAGGGCGCTTTATTCGGGGTCCTCCCGTCTGCAACTCTCAGGTCCTACCGCTATAGCCGTACGAGTGTGGCATAGCGCGACTGCGGCTATGGGCTGGAGAGATAGATTAACCAGTGCAACTCCACTTTATGCCTCTGCAAAACTGGGTTGTCTATGGAAGACGAAGGGGTTTGACAAATGGGATACGATCGGTATCAGTAAAGTGCGTGATCTCTGGGTTAAGGGCAGGGTAAAGACCTTTTCGGATTTACAAGTGGAATATCAGCTGAGTAATAGGGAATTCTTTCATTATGCTCAAGTACGTCATGCCTTGACCTCAGTTTTTCCTGTGGGTAGTGATGTTCCGGAATCCTACCCCCTCGAAGATCGTATATTGGATGGTCATGTGCCGGATAGCACCATTTCTTTGTTTTACAAAAAGATGATCAATGACCGGTCGAGCCTGCTTGACCGCCTCAGGGACACCTGGATTGCTGATGGTATTGAATTAGACGACGAGGACTGGCAATCTGCGATCTCCTCTCCCAGGGAGGTTGCGATTCCGGCCCGCCTCCGCCTGGTCCAACTCAAGATCCTCCATCGAGTCTATGTCACCGGACCCCGCCTGATCCATATGGGCTATTCCGTGGATGGCTTATGTAGGCGTGGTTGCAGTCTCCTTGGCACCTTTCTTCATATAATTTGGGAATGCCCTGAGGTGGTGCGTTTTTGGAACCGTATACATGATGTGACGAGTGATGTAACGGGTGTTGTGATGAAGCTAGAAGCCCGACAATATCTACTGAATGTGTGGGGACCGAATGATTAGGATGTGTCACAGCTCCGTTGGGCAACTCTTGCCAATATGATAGCCAAACGGGATATTGCACAATTATGGGGGTCCCAGAGACCCCCCACAGTGACTTCCTGGAAAGAGAATATGGACTTGTGTATGTTTAGAGAGAAAACGGTGTATGTGGCGAGAGGTAGACCCAGAAAATGGGGGAAAATTTGGAATCAATGGAACTCGTACCGGGGAGATAGATGTACGCCCCCACTCGTTGAGATCTCTAGTCCTCCCCAATCGCCCTGACCCGGCATTCCTGCCATGATGTGGTGTACCTTATTGTTTATATGCAATTCTTACCTCCTACCCCCTTACCTGTAATTGATAAATTTTGTCTTATGTTATCGTGTATCTCCCGTCCTCTTTGAGCCCACGCCTAATGGTTGCATTATTCTTATATTGCCTTGTTTGTTCTTTGATGTTTTATTATAATAAAAAGTAAAAAAAAAAAAAAAGAAAAGTATTGAAAAGAGTATCAACAATAGAAGAGGGCTGTTTTCAGTAAGACATGATATTCTTGAATGTAATCTTTTTTCGAGCTGAAAAGTCGAGGACCACACAAGCTGCTGGTTATCATGCCACTGCTGAGATTTTACATTGTATTTAAGCTTACCGAACATTGGAGTTTTAAACACTTGAATTGTACAACCATCCTATGAACATACTTTATGCCATACTGTGAAGCCCTGAAGAAGTCTCTTCAGGAGACGAAACGCGTTGGCTACGGCTATGATCATGTGTTCTTGGGAAAATAAAGAAAAATCATTTTAAGAAAAATAAAGAGTGACTACTTCAAGAAACACACATCTTGGATTCTGAAGTCTTTTTGTGTGCTAACTGTTTTTGAACTTTGATGTAGCACGTTTATATTATATTGTATAGTGCTGAACCTTTTTGTATTGAATGGTATGCTTGAATGTAAACTATATTTAAAAGTATTAAAATGATGAAATGTTATATTATCTGGGAGATTTTATTGAGATATTTTAAATATTAAGAATTGGGCTATTCTAATAAAGGACAGATGTTTTAGCATTAAACAGGTCTCATTGCATGGTTGGATGGGTAAAAGAATGCAGAGTAAATAATTCCCCTGGAACAAGAGAGTTGATGAATGAATGACTATATATAGGACACACAAGAGAGATTCATTATTGTTGCTAAGAAAATTAAGCTTGGCTTAGATGTTTTGACTTAATTTTGGGGAATAGTGGTAGCGTATAACGGAACCGATAAGAGGTTTTTGTTCTCTCTCCTTTACCATAATTTCTTAAAAATCTCAACCATTCTCTGTATGGGTGTAATGGTGATTTAAAATTTGATTACGACTTTCACTTGAGGAATTTTATAGCTGTTCATGTACATATATCTTTTGTATCTACTTTTAATGCAATTCTATGTGTGTTTATGACTATGTGCAATATTTTTATTTACTTTTATGGTCTATCTCCAATTAGACCGAATAAACTTATATTGCTATTGATTGAAAGCAACCCATCGCTGGTGTAAACTACCAAGATGTAAAGGACCTTAGGGTATCATGGGGAGGCAGGAGGAAATAGTGCCAAGGGAAAAGATGGGTAATTAAAAGAAGGATACCAAGAATCTTGATGGAGGATAGAAAGTCAGCTAGGAAAGAGTGACAGAGCCAATGTGAAATTTCAATATCAATGAAACATGGAATTCATGGCAATTGCTGTGTAGGAAAAGCAGAAATACAAATATATATGTGAAAAGTGTTTCAATGTGAAAAGCAGGAAGTTCATATATTGGGGAGGAGCAAAGTTATATTTAGAAAGCAGGCAGTGGAGAAATTGTAGGACGGAATGCACTACAATAAAGAGATCGAAGTGGTCATAAGAAGGAAGAGAGATCCAGGAAAGAGAAAGGGGAATTATGACAACAGTGAGCCTCATTATAAGGTAGGAAGGCAGGGTCAACCGTGAAACCAGGAGCTGGGTTCACATTGCCTGTGCACTGTTCTATCGGTTACCGAACATTTTAGTGCATGTAACAAACACGTATTGGCAAGCTGACGCTGTAGCTGGCTGCCAGACTTTTTGCTTTGCCATAATGTTGTAAAACTTTATTTTTGAGAACGTCGCATGACCTTGTCAAGCAAAAAAAAAAAAAGCTAGAAGCAGAACTATCTTTTTGATCTGAAAAGTCACACATTACCATAAAGTCCTTAGCACTGAAGGGAACCACTGTGTGTGGTTGTGCTTCTGGTGAAAAAGCAGAGTGCAGTCACAGTGAAGTCAGCCAATGGCTGAAGTGGGTTGACTCCCTGCCCATTCTGAATGATCAGATGGGAAAAAGTGAAGGACAACAGGCCAATGGACAGTGAAGGCTGGCTTGAGCCCCTTAGAGGTAAGAATATTATATATTTAGTAAGAGAGAACGCTCGACAAACATACCTAGGTTCATGACCACCTAAAGCAAAAGGCAGCATGCAGAAGGACTCACATCGCATCTCTGGCGTTAAGTAGACCGAGGATTTCTCATTCAGTCATTAGCTTCTCAATCAGTTATTAGCTTCTCGTCCTCGTGAAACAAGCCCGCCATTAAGCTCACTGCCACATTGCTTGACAAAGAGGAATTGAATAACTCAGAATTCGCTGCAGTTAAGCGCTAAATGGGCTCTTCCGATCAGTCCTAATCAATTTTAGGACAATCAAGGCGTAGATATAAAATAAATAGGGTTGGCACGATTGAGTTCCATTGCGCGCCCTTTTTAAGGCACATGCTCGTCCCCCAGCAAAGTAACAACGAATTAACAAACGTGCCTCGTCTCTTCCTACCCCGCCGCCGCGCGATAAATGATCTTTTGGGTTTCACGCGCCACGGTCGGCGCCATTTGAATGAAAGGTGAGGACTTAAGGTACTTATTTACCGCCGGAGCAAAGGCAAGGACAATAAAGATAGATTGATGGCCCCAGACTTCGGTCATGAATATTTAAATATTACTGATTTGTCTTGTCGTCGTAATTACAATTTCTCCGGGCTGCAGAGCCAACGTCCACAGTTTATGGTAAAGCACAGCCCCCTGTATTTCACTGGCCCCACTGCAGATGTGTGGGGCTGCCAAGCGTGTAATGTTCTCGGCGTCTCATACATTTTCTTCAGCTGCTGAAGGCTTAAGTCATCCACAATGACCTACGTTTTTTCATTATCCCCGTGTCAAACCGCTCTCGTGCCTGGGCATAAATTGTCCGCCTAGTTATATACTCTCGTGCCTGGGCGCGCGCCTCCTTTTTACAAAGGTATTTTTGTCTATCTCCGCTCCCAGCATCAATACGGCACACCCTAACAAAGACTTATACACCTTCGACTCCTTTCAATCTATTAAAAATAACAGCAACCAAAAAATAACCAAAGCATAATATATTGGGGGGATTGGTCGCACACATTGGGCCACAGATACAAGAATTAGCGGGGTTATATACCCACATTTTGCATAGAGCTATATATATATATATTATATATATATATATATATATATACATATATATATATACACGAGTATATATATATATATATACACACACACAAATATATGCACATACAAACACAACATCTGATTTATATGTGCCTAAAAAGTTTAAATCAGACTAAGTATTTATGTTTATACGTGGATATGTACAAAGTCGAATGTAAATATTTTATAAAGCAAGGAAAGGTATTTGGACAAATGAATGAGCGGAGAGGGTCTGCGGATTGGTTATGGCGATGGGAATCACAGGTAGAAAGATTATCTTGCAGGAGTCTGTGGAGGGGGAGGGTACAATACTGTACAAGCAAAGAAAGCAATTTGCATTTCTCATCAGCTAGACTCCTATTCTGGAGATTGGTGGGCAGTGGAACTTGATGCCGCTGGCGTATGGCGACAAAGATGGTTGGGCGAATAATGCCAAATGTCTCCTCCAGGGATCTCAAAAATACTGTTTTCAAAATAAATCTAAGTGCAAGCAAACCAGGGTGAGAATGTTGAAAAAAAACAGCTTTGATTCAAAACTTAATTTGTAACATTACAGTGCTTTAGCAACATACAATTTTCCAGACATGCAAGCATTTTTAATGAGCTCTTCACCAATTGTCCATTGGTTCTTGTAGACCCGATACTGCACCCCTTAAGTCCTCATTAAAAAATTTATGCCTTCTCAGGTGACATACAGTCCATAGTTGTTGACCACATTTACCCAAAAATACCCAGCTGGTGTGATGTTTCATTGTCCTGGGCATTTGCTAAGGGATTTTGGTGTGATGCACTGGGCAGGGTTTTGGATCATGGCAAGGCCAACTAAGCTTTCACAGCAAAGGTGCCTAATTGAGTAAGATCACATTTGTTCAAAGTGCTTCGACGGTAAAGCTAAAGCATTAAGCACTTCTTAAAAAAGAATTTATGACCGATATTCAATCTTTGGCCAAGGTTTCAATGTCATGTCTCATGCTGTCATTTAGGATCCTAAGAGCTGCCAACAGAGGCTCAGGGTTGCAAAGAAATTTGCCTAAAATCACCCAATTCGGAAAAATGGAGCAGTCATGATGAGAACGCAAGTCTCTTAGCTCTACATCCATCAACACAGCCACCATTTCAAATATCTCTATCACCCTCGTGTGTAGGTGGGATGAAGTGAAATAAACCTCCAAAGGAAGCCTAGGCTGCAAGAGGAGGCTCTAGACTAGCTTGGCACTGGAATTACAGATTTTCCTTTACGAGGTCATGTTGCCAGTACACATGTGCAAGTACTTGCATTTTTCCTTCTCTCGCTCTATGCTCTCCTTATTTTCCCACTCGGCACGCCATCCGATTCCTTTCAGTGCATGCTTTTGCACATCGATGGTAGTACCTCAGTTTCCAGGCGGGCTCTGATGCTGTGCTATCGATCACTCTCTGTACTTCTGATTTTTTCCTGGCATGCCCCTATTCTCATATGCATTGGTATCCGTCAGTAGAATTCCACTATTTGGCTACAACACCCAGTTGTTTACGTTACATCTGCAGTAGGAATTTCACAGAGTACCTCATGAAATAAACTTTCTTGATCAGCTCTGAAATTCTGTTAGTTTAATTGAGTTTAGAAGTACAACTAGATTGATACTTTGCATTGTTATTGTGCTGTCAAGGTTCCAGGATGGCCAACTATCTATGATCTTATTAGACACCCTTGAAGCACATCATATCAAAGCAATTTAATAGTGCACCCTTGGAGGAACGTTACCAATTTTAATAAAAAAAGCATTGCGGATGACCTTCAGTTTTACTAGCGTACTTCTTGTGAGACTAGTTGTTAATCCAGCCGCTTCGTTCCACTGAACTCAGCTTCATTCCTAAATTACTTACCCAGTTCCAATTTTCGCTAACTCTTTTGTCTAAACTAGAACATCTGGCCATCAGAAGAGCATACTAAACTTTACAAGGATACTCTTGGTGTCTAGGACTGCGATTTAAGGAGATCAATGATGGGCCCAGAGAGCAGCTGATATGTGGACATAATATTGTAATTTGAAATGAATGGGTTGACTCCTACGATTTACACTGAAACTATGAAATTGCTATAAGAACTGTTCTATAACAACAACCTGCGTGTTGGCTGTATGTGTGCAAAACCACTGAGAGAAGCCACCTGTACATGCAGTTTTTGCTTTTGATTATTGTTCAGACTCAACATGTGATCAGGGAATTTTATTGTCAGCTGACCTGATTAAATTAGGCATGTAGAAGAAGCCTCTGGAGTCCCCAAACATGTCTCTCTCCAAGCCATCTCCCCAACTTACAAGCACATTGGCAGCACCTGGTCCACCACCAGTGTTGCTCCAGCCCCCACGCGACTAAGCAAGCTCCTCCAGATTACCAACAAACGTGGCGGCGGTGCAGAAATCCTAATTTGTGGCAAGTTGATTAAGTTAGTGGCCTCCTTAATGAGTTCGACATTAAGAGCAAGGCAAACGGGACTAATTACAGCCCCTCTGGCCTGCAGTGAACACCTGCGGTACCCCCACGCCGCCTTTCCCGCTTCTCAGATTTACATTGTTGCCAGGTGTGTTGGTCGGGATACCAGCTTGTCCCAACCATCCCCCCCGTCCCCGATCACTAAGATGCAATGTCCCCGGCACAGCTGAGTGTTTATTTTATGATGAGCCGTGTAAATCAGGGATCTATCACTGCCAAGGGCTGGGCTGGCCTGCACTACCAAACACAGCTGCTGATACTAAGCACGCAGCACTGGCGACAAACCGGCTGAGCACAACAACTGAATATTAACTAGCAGGCATTGTCTGCAGGCGGTCGAGGAGAGAAAACAAGAGGCTGGGGAGATTTCCCTTTTAGATGATGGTGTTTGTAAGCCCTTCCTTGCAATAATGCAAGTGGACGCTCTCCGGTGAACAGGATCCTGACAAACTATAATCTCACCACTGCTTCACCACAAGCACCCCCTGGAAGAAGGCTCCGCAAGCCGAGGGCACTCCTGGCATCCCCATGGTCGTGCCCTAATCCTCCTTTGTACCCGAGACTCAATGGAGGGCTCTCTGCTGGAAGTACTTAGGCGTAGTAACACCAACTCTCTTTGTTCTCACTGCTTTAGAGGAAACACAAATACAAAAATCATGCTGGTCCGGCTGGGGTCCTTAGCTGCTTCTACTGAGTCCCCATATCCTATTATGTTACTTCCACAACATTTTGCACTGCAAAATTTCTGCCTGGTTCGTTGTTAAGTAGTCAGATGACGTGTTGCGGTATTGTAATGATAATTCATAAACTTGTGTGCCTGTTGTAAGGAGTCTGTGCCTAATGCCAAAGCTTTATGGTGCATACAGACTTAAGTCACGCAAAGACTGACTGCACAGTAAGTTTGATACTCATTGCCAATTGGTGGGAATGGGAGTGATTGACTGCTTTAAAAATAAAGATCTCCTTGAACTGGAACATATTTGTCCAACGTTTGTCTTAAAGAGATGCAGTCATATCCGAATTTCAGGATAATCACTCAATATGAATATTGAAATTGTAACATATGTATTTATATAGTGCTTACTATCCCTGATGAGGCGTTGAAGCACTTTGTGGTGGGTGGCAAACTAATGCGGAACCCAAGGTTCAAGTGAAGAAGGAAGTAGATCAGTAATATATGCTTCCTTTTTATTTGTGGATTAGTGGTTTTAAATGTGTTAAATATCTGCGATTTCATGCGTTTACTTTAGTGTTTTGAAATAGATAGATACATTGAAGTGGATTAGTAAAAGGGAAGATGTGCGACGTTATTGGGAATGGAGGACATGTGTGTTTGATTAGTGGAAGAATTAGAAAAAGCGGGAAGTGTTTTGAAAGGATGTCTAGGGGTTCATAGTAGTCAGAAACATTTGTGATGAGTCAGAGAGTGCAAGGACTGGCAGAGGTTAAAGGGAATTTTTTTTCCAATAACCAACAATGTATATATATTCATGTTTAGAGACATGCCCACATATCTAAATATATAGTGAAATGTATACATACATATACACTATACTTTATAAATGTTCTGTATACGGCACAAGCCCTTCTAAATATACACACCCATGTGTGCATACATTTAGAAAAATTTACATAGTCAGACATTCAAAAGTGAGTGGTTCATAAATATACAGACTTTTAAATAGAATATTTTTCCTCCTATATTTATGAAACTCCTTAAAAAAGGAACCATACTCCATGTATAGACAAGTATTTACATACCCAGACGCCAGGATACTCCGGCAGTAATTGTGCGCGCTATAAAACAGCTTAACATAACATAACATAACATAACATACATATATCATCGCGAGTTCCATTAACCTGCATTATATGTGGGGCTCCCAGTTTTATGGTATTTTTAAAAAAACATTTCTCTGCGTATTTTTAATGTATTTATTTTGGGGCCATCTTATTGGTATTTATCCAAATTTATTATGTGATTCATAAATACATAAAGCTGCAATTTGTATATTTACACATTTAGCTAACCAATAAATGTACTCTCATACTTTGCTGCCTGCTGAGTTTTATTACAAAACCCAAAAATAGTACAAAATTACACCAACATAGCAATTAGCATTATAGCACTGGCTGATGTTGAGATATGTAGTAATTAATTTAAGGAAGTCTCATACCATTTGTTTAATTCAGCATTCTGCCAATCACACAGCTAACAACACCGAATTTCAAGAATAACAAAATGGCGAGTAGATCAAAAGGTGTGCAACTCTATTTTTCCACTGTAATAAAAAATACGGACAGGAAACACCCTGATTTCTAATTTCTATCTGTATTTATCTGTGAAATCAGAAAAAATTAACCGGGAGCCTTCATTATATGCATATATAACTTCTGTAGATATCCTGAAAACAAGACACCCCTTTATCCTTCATGGCCCAACTACAGGCTCCCTTACACTGTGGTATGCCTATGTGTGAGGCCAAGGGATTGCTATAACTGAATGGCCTTAAGTACTGACGGCACACTGACGATAAACTCGTATTGTACCCTCACACTTAGGAGCCAGGGAAACTTGCCCCATCAGTCTGTTTGGCAGAAATGGTCTTAACCCTGACATGATACAATATGGACTCTGAGATGGGAGCTACCTGAAGTTCAACCAGAGGGCACTTGAGCTTCCACTGATCATTAACTCCTCTAGCTCCACTGCTTTAAAACTTTGTGCTGACTCTTGGCCATCACATGAGCATTTAAATATACAAAACTGAACTGTAAAATGCTTTCACCCAAGGACACCTCGGGGTTTGCAACTACACTTGACAGCTTGCAAATTCACCCTACAGGTTTATATTTTTTGTAGCAAATCATTTGGATGCTGGCAAAGGAAGAAATGACAAGTTTCCCCTTTCACTGGAGAGCTAAATCCATCTTATGCAGAGCAAGGTTTCTCAAGGGAGAAGGTATGCCTCATTGTAGAGTGGCACATCATGGTCATATTACTTGTCCTGCTGTGGGCTAAAATGTAAACGTTATGTAGAGGTAATCCAGCTCTTATGACAAGCAAGTAGAATCCTCTTGGGTCATCAGACCTGTGCCTGGTTGCAAGACTGTGGATTCATCTCCTACTGCTTTGTGATCACTGCAGTCCTAGATGTGTGAAACTCTCCTCCGCCCGATGTCCGGTGTGTCAAGAGAACCTATGATCTTGTGACGTTGAATGGAAATCAATTTCCACGTGGCCTTTATTGGAATTTGCGTGTCTAAAAAGAACATTTCCATTATACTCATTTTTATAGCATTTATTTAATGGTATTTTTTTACTGCATTTAGCAGGAGAACATGATGTTGATGGTTGTGACCTAGTTTCTCACTGAGTGTGTTCCATTATATTCCATCATATATTCCAGACAATCCATCTCTAGATGCATGACTGTGGTTAGGAGCTCACTTGCTCCAGACGTTCGCACTACCTTCCCTCCGCACGCCTTCAAACAGGAGTAAAAAACTTCCACCTCAACCTGTACTTCTGACACAGCACATCATTGACTCATGTCCTGGCAACAGAATATGATGCCAGTGAAGTACACTCCAACAGACCCAATGTGGTGAAAGATTCTTACTGGTTCTCATTGCACAACTGTAGAACAAACTATTCACATTCAGTAAATTAAAAATCATTCTTTTGGTCAGTGTTAAAAACTCAACTTTTCCATTATTCCTCTGTTTTCGGCTCGCTCTCCTGTTTTCTAGTCTTTGAGCAGTTCTAGTGTCAAGATCGATTTTGATGAATACTATGGTATACAGGTGCTCCACACCCTCGATTACCAACTGTGGAATAGTTTGATAAAATGTATTGTTGGAAATAAAAATAATACAAGAAATCTGTGGATTCACAAGCACTCAAACACCACAGCACACTTCTTGGTTTATCTCTGGAGTGCAGTATGGCGTGAATTTCAGTGGCAGTCTTTTGACATACATTACGTAAGCAGGGCTTTAAGTGGGGGGGGGCTCTGGGGGGCTGAGCCCCCCCAGTTGTTTTTGGGGGGGGGCTCGAAAGGGGGCTCTAGGGGGCTCTATTTTCAGGCTTCAAAGGTCAAAGGTAGGGTGAGCAGACGTCCCGGTTTTTGTTTGCTGTTACTAGTGTGGGTAACATGTCTTGATAGTGAAATACTGCCAATTCCGTTTTTCACTATTGAAAGGCTATCTTGCCCATAGGATAACCTGGGGAATGCTGTGTAACATGTTTACCTACAGTTGCTGTGATTGCCGAGGAAGGGACTGTCTGCTGTGTGCTGTGTCCCCCTAACTTGAAGAGGAGCTGTGCTGTGCTGTGCTGTGTGTTTTGCCCCTCTGAAGCCTGCCTGTCTCCAAGGGCCTAAGAAGAGCTGGGAACTCAGGGATACAAAAGTTCTCCAGCACCCACCCTTCCTGGGTCTCTGCGCTGTGCCAAGTGGAGAAGTGTGGCTCAGTGGTTAGAGCGGCAGACCCTGATGCAGAGGTCTGGCCCGGGACCAGGGTTCAATTCCTGCCTTGGCTGGCCTCGGCGGATCTTGGGCTCATAATTCCTCGGACCTGATTTCTCGCCTCGGTGCCTACTCTAAGCATGGGTCCCACGCTGCAACTCTGGGCAATAGCTTGCTTAGTCTCCACAACGGCCCCCTACAGCGCTAGGGATGCCTGGTTGCACCCTGGGGATGCCCAGGAGTGGACATTTCACGGGGAAAAACCAGGAAGGGTTCCCTAGCGGTATGAGTACAGCGCCAGGACACTCAGGAGTATCAGTGCACTTTACAAGTACGTCTACATTTACATTTACATTTACAAGTGAAGCTGCCCCCCTGTGAAATCTGTTTCTGTGTGCTCATTGGCACACAGCTGGGGCGTAAGGTCATGAGGCCTGCTCTGCCTCAATCGTGATCTGCCCCAGGATCGAGTCCCTTGTGCTCTGTGTGTGCGGATTAACACACAGACCGCTGAGGAACTTTGGAGCGCCTGCTTTGCCCCCGAGCGCTGTGTGCGCATTGACTCCACCGCCGCCCCTCAAGCTGTGTTGTGTGCCCGAGGATGGGTTTGCCGCTCTGAGAAGGAGCCTTGAAAACACCCTGCCAGTATTCACCACCACCGGCCCGGGATGGTCATTTTCAAGCCGCGCTCGGATTGGTCACAGCAACAAGGATTTCCCCCAGCAACGCGGAGGTTCGTCAGGTAGAGTTACATTGCGTCTGGAGAGGCGCGAGGCGTCCCCTAGCAACCGGGGTTCCCTCGCCCTCATCATCGAGGAAAGGAGCTGCCTGAACCTGAGGCCAAGGCGCGTCCCACTGGCGAAAGCGGCTTTACCGGAGATCAGCGTGGACCACAGAGCCCCCTTCACATCCTAAGGTAACCAGAGCTTGCACAGGGGGGATGAGATTATGATCACACGCGCTACCGGTGGGCCTGCCTTCTCTTTACAGGTCGCCCTGTTGCTATTTACGTGTCAGTGGCATACCGAAACTTGAGGGGGCCCCCCTGCAAAGTACCTGGAGGGGGCCCCCTCTGACCACACTCAGGAGCTTGGGGAGCCCCGCATCGTGGGGGCTGCGGGGGGCCTCTGTTACACCACTGGGGGAAGATTCATATTCAAGACTTCTGGACTTTAGCCCAATAGCTGCCTTCGCTTTCCAGTTTATAATTGAGTTCACATCTGGTTGGCAGCCCTCGCAGTTGCTCATTGTCGCCCTCTCTATTTCTTGGGTCACCGTTAGCACCTCTCTTGCCATGCCCCTTTGTAGTGCTGATTCTTGCCTACTTTGTTTGGTGGGTCTTACAAGTGTGTTTGCAGCAGTGCGCCGGGTCCTTCAGTCAGATTCCTGGCACGCCCCCGGATCAAACCCTGATCTTTTGACTGGGTGTGAGTGTTTGATTTGTTCTGATGCTCCGTCCATCACCACCCCCTTTTGTACCGCTTTTGGCAGCCATAAGTGTGGCAGGGTATGCTCAGACGTGAGACCCTTGCTCACTTTGCCACTGGATTCAAGCAAGCCGGGCTGAAGACGGCTAGAATGCCAGAAACCGGTCCTCGGAAGCTTGTTTCCGGTCCAGGGAAGGCATGGCTTGACAGTTTGGGCTGGACTGTTCCCATGAGGCACAGGGTCAGACTGATTTGCATATAGCCATGTCTGAACTGGGGTGGCAGAGTGGGCTAAAGAACGGTGATGGATCAAACCCTGATCTTTTGACTGGGTGTGAGTGTTTGATTTGTTCTGATGCTCCGTCCATCACCACCCCCTTTTGTACCAGTATTATCTGTACAGCACATGCCCTCAGTCCTACAGCAAGTCAGCTTTCCTCCCCATGTAACACCAAGACAGGGGATGCTGTCTCTTGAAACAGAGCTGTGCAAAGAAGGTGGGCTGCAGTTCGCCATTGCTCTTCTGCTCCCATTCCCTGGTTCTCTAAAGACAGCGGGATTCTCGTTCTCACCTGATTTTTGGGCCTGTTGTCACTTTCCATCCTGTGACCTGTTGGCACTTTCAATCCTGTGCATTAGTGCAGAGATTGAGGGATGGCACAGTCTTTCAGTGGATTCATGAGTCTTAAACTTGACAGCAATTCATGTTAGAATTATTCCCATCACCTTGTTGGTTGTTGCGGCTAACTTTCTAAATGCAGCGGCTACGCCCAGTTGTGGGTACCACGCTCAATTGTCATAGGAACCAAGCTATGCCTCTCTGATGAGACCTAAGTACGTTCTGCTGACCCCATTTCTAGTTACACATTAGTTGCCCCAGCTAAACCAGTGTAGTGTGATAAGAAGGTGTTTTACAGTTGTGATATATGAGAAAAAGCTACTTTGGGTGATTCGGTGACTGGATGGGACTTCATGATTTTCTTAAGCACACAATGCTAGTTATCTTTATTTAGACCACGCCCCTACTTGGATAGGCCACATCCCTTTAAGAAATTTGCCACACCCCTTTTAGAGCACCTTCAGGTTTTTTTTCCCACTTAAAGCCCTGAGCATAAGCTAAGCATACAGTCACCCTGCTCAACTGTACTCCTTGTATATCAACTTTTGAAGAATTTAAGGCAGAGGTAGATTTGTCGGGATTCAAATTTGTGAACATGGGGTCAAATTCCTGAAGTCTATATGTTAATACATCGAGACACCAGACCTGGCAGGGTCTATAATATGATTGTGCATCATTAATTCTCAACACTTTAGACAAGTTCATTACTACAGTGCATATACTTATGGGGTGACTTGTACCTAAACACAACCCAATCAATTCCTCTTTTACAATACAAGGGACAGGTGCCCTCACCCAAATGCACAAGAAGGAGGTGAACGTAGCGAGGGGGTATTTCGACCGCAGGGCACAGGACAGAGGAGTTACATGCCCACTTTAAGCAAATTTTACAGCTTAGTTTAAAGGCTTTGGCAATGAACTGTGAATGAAGAGGTAATGGCCCTGAAAAATCAGCAAACAGAAGAATGAGCAGAAGTGCTCAGAGTCTGTGGAGTGTAAACCAGCTGTGTCTGTCATGCAGGGCACGACTGCCATGCCGGCGGTCATCTGTTAAAGGGCAGCCAGCTCCCATGCTCATCACGACCAACAATAGGAGGGTTGGAGTCATGCCAAAATCTGGCAAAAGTCCGTCTGGCTGGCTGAAAGCAATGGAGAGCTCGCTGAAAGACAATAATTATGTCTTCAGGCAGAAAACAAAGGCTTACAACCTCCTGGGACTTCTAGGACAGTCACAACATCACTTCTAGATGGTAAAACTCAAGAGGAACAAGCCCTCTATCTAAAAGATGGCACTGTTAGACGACACACTGTACTCTTCCCATGGTATCATCATGGTCACCGGACTGCCATTTGCCATGTTCAACTCTTGGCCTTTTTCCAATCATACAATATACTTTCACATTCAAAGGCTGAACTGTTGTACATGGGACTACCATGTGTTCCTCATCCAATTGCTGTCAGTCTTGAGACCTTAGTGTGTGCTGTAAGTGCTTTGTTAGCTAGCCGGTGCTTTTTGATTTTACGTGTTTCCTTTATCGGTCTTTGTCTTACAATTTTAATACTTCATTTGACATGCAGATATACATGGGTCTGTCAAGCGTGTTCAATATGCACCATGTTGAATTTGACATCATCATTTTTGTTTACAGTGCTTCACTGTGTACCAAGTAACTTGTAGTAACTACTATAATAAGCTATGTTTTGAATAGATCAATCAGACGCTTCTTCTAATTGGCAATAAATATTGAAAAGAAACGGTGTCATGGAAATACATGTCGAACTCCGCAATGGCAGTTTCTATCACACTCCCGTTAGTCCGTGCTCCCCTGCCAGCTGCTATTCCTGCTGGCACAGGGGCCTCTATGATGACGCATTTTGCTCACGGAAATTCGGATCCACTTTTCAACCCCTCAGCAATTTCTAGAGCAAAGACCCTCGAAAACCTAAAATCCAGCTGTGTGACTGATTAATGAAAGTTCTTTCCGGTGCTTCTGTTTCATACTGAACAAGCATCTCAAATACACTTTTCATATGTGGGTTTGTGTCCCGAGATGCCAAATCCAAACCTTGGACTTTCCACATTCAGTGCGCCCAATCAAACTTTGACAAAGAGACAAGACGCAAATGTTACAAAAACTACACCTTGTGCGAAGGCTAGAAAATGATAGGTGTTACTCATACGCAAAACAATGGTAAGTGCTACGGGTGAAAGAACGGAGGTGTTTTACGCATGCGGTGAGGACCTGCATGTACCAATGCCTCAGTCCTCACACCTTTGACGCTGTAAACTTCTGTATGTCCATGGCATGGTTGGATGGCCCTTCTCACTTTGCCTTCAGTTATATCAACGAACAGTTAATAAAACAACCATGTATGAAAGTTCAGTCCAGGGCGTTCCTGATTTTGGTGGGTTTGGGGTGGGGGACATCAAACAAAGTGTCGCCACATGAGGCATTGGTTATCGGTGGTGAAAAGGGTTGTCTTCCTCAGAGTAGGGGTGTGATTAGAGGATCTTCACAGAGGCATCTGAGGTTGAGGGTTCAATGCAACGTTGAGTGCTCATATCTCAAGATTCAGTCCTGAGTGCCGGGAAGCTCTTTGACAAGATCTGTCTATCGAGGGAAAGTCTAGATTCTTTGCATGGAGATTTCTGATCTCGTGCGCTGAGACACCCCATGCCTAAGGACGGCTGATCTTTCAAAACTGCAAGGAGTCATTTCAAAAACGTTTACTGCACTAGATGTTGTCTTCTACAAGTGGGCAAAAAGCCTTGTGTGACCAAGAACTCACGGCTCAGACACAGAATATCAACCATTGTTCTTTTCCACACTCATTAAAGTGGACAATCCTCTAAACAGTTGAATATTTCCCCTCTTGTGACTCCCAGTAGAGGGAGAAAAGAGGTCCCGATGGGATTGTCAGGGGTTTGTCCACTTGTGATCAACACCAAAGTAGAATCTTTGTGGGAAGTGCAAACTGCACTCCAAACAATTTGAAGACTTTTTATCAGGGCGAGGGGGTAGTGAAAGGGGTTCCTTTATATGTAATTATATTTCCACAAGATGCACATATCTCTTAACTCGACTCCTGCCAACAGTCCTCTGTTCATACAATTCACTGGTGTGTGGTAAGGAGAAAATGGACGTGTGCCTGGGTATTGATGACATTCAGATTTCTAGGGACAACCCTTGAGTACAATCACAGAAACTGACATAAAAATTGTGTACGTACACACTTGCTGTGATTTCACATTCTTTTGTGTCCAGATTGATCACAGTTGGGGAATGAAACTGCATGACTAGGTATATGGTTTGGGAACAATTGTGTCACGGTGGGAGGCTACAATGTACATCCCAGGAAGAAACTGGCATCAAACCCCGGTAAAGCTGTGAGCACATGGAATGGTTCCCACTTGACTTATCCATTTAATATGCCTCCGATGGGAAACACGATCCAATAATAAATGGGGAAAGCACTTTTATATCTGCCAGCCATTAATACCACTGTAACAAATCTTGCTGTGTTTGACTAGCTTCCTAATGCTGGGTTAAGTCTTCTGGATGCAGGCCTCAACACAGAATACTTTCCAATCAAGGTGCATAAGTTCTATTGACAAAAGACAAGGGCAGTCAGGGAAGAGGAACTGGTGAAATCAACCGCCATTAAACAAGAAAAAAAAGCATCCGTCTTGTGGTATGGCCTGGTGTAGGAATCATCCTAAACTGACACCCTACGAGGGGCAGAGGTTTAGTAGTTCAGATGTTTGTCTTTAGGCTATAATGGAGCACAGCTAGGTCCTCTGTGGTGGGTGTGGTGATCCGGAGGAGAGACATGTATGGGGGCAACAGCAGCTAGGATAGCTGAGACAGTGCTACTGCGTTCCAGGACAGTTGCTCCCGATGTAGGTTTCCCACCAAAACGGTCCACACATGCGTAGTGCATATCTATGCACTGTGACGCAGTTGCCTTATCCTGCCTTAGTCATACAATCAGAATATGTAGGGTGGGCCCAAGGATTACTAGTAAATTCTGTTTATCGATAACGTTGTTGATCCCCAGACATGTTTCGGCAAATTCCAAATTAACGCCTTATTTGTAGAGCAATCCCTAATAAAACAAGGAGTGTCTTTACATGCAGTTCCAATTGCAGTTTACTCAAACATTCCAATGGACTCTGCAGCTGCAGGGACATCTTGTAGTCCATGTATTTTCCAAACAGAAAATGACTTTGTCCTAAAATGCAAGATGGAGTTACTAGAAACATACAGTGTGAGAGAAAATACATTCACTTTTTTAATACTGTTCAACCACCTTGCTCTCTTTTATCTTCATTTACCTGTATGAGAGCGGAGGTGACGCTTGAGTGCAGTATGGCTAGGAAATGTGCGGTTGCATTCACTGCAAATGTAGCTGCGGACCCCGGCGTGCACTTCCATATGCTGCTGGAGGGCCATCTGCGTTTGAAAGCGCTTCCCACATAAGAGACAGAAGACGGCCATGTCTGTTCCTGGAATCAGAAACAGAGAGAGAAAGAATGAGAAAAAGATGGAGACACTAGCGTTAATAATAACAATTTCAAAGTGTGCAGGAAACTGTGTGGCTATGCAGTGCTTAATTTGTAAAAAATTAAGTGCCAGGGCCCTTCTTGGAAAGCCACTGCAGCATGCACCTGCCAGCGCTGCCAATGGCAGTGCCAACATAACACCCAACCATCGCACTCCTAAAAATTGGACAATTCAGGCTATTTCAAGCTACACAAAGCTATAATAATGTTATGAGAGGCTGGTGTTAATACTTTTCAGTGCATATTGACTTAATAAACATGGTTGCTGTGCTCATCTCTAAATCGAAAAGACAGTGCCACCACGTGGCGGACTGTCACTAGAGCCGGTGCTGACAATTAAGTGCCGGTGCCGAGCACCGGAAATGACTGCCACAAATTAAACACTGGTTATAAGTCACCTATACAAACAGATGTGCTTTTTATTAGTTCCAAACTTCGAAGTAGCAATGCTTCAGCAAACATTTGAAAGTCATAAAGGGAAGTTTGTTAAAGTTTTGAATAAGCATTCCAGAAAATACTGCTCAGATTAGCACTTCGATATAATCATACAGTATAGTGAATCAGAGGGGTTAAGTGAGCGAACCAGTGATGAGGACTCTCAGATCAGGTGGTATTTACTAAACCAGTAGTCTAGAACTAGCTTTGACGTTACTGCTGGATATGCAAAGTGGTCAACTGCATTTTCCACCAGGGTGGGCAAGATCCCCCTCCTAAAGGGAGAAGTTTAATTGGAATTGTATTTGTAATTGTATTTATGAAGGGCTTGTTACCTCTGAGGAGGTGTTGAAGCGTTTTCTGGAGAGTAGCACGCTGCTCCAGAACCCACAGGATTAGTGGGGGTGTAGTAACTCATAATTTTGACAGAAGCCCCTACATGAGACATTTAGGGAGTAGCAAGGTGGGTTTCTGACATCATGCACGTGGTTTAAACTTTAAGGCGTTAGACGAATGACTTGTTCAATGGAAAAGGTCACTACCATATAAATATTTATACCGTCTGCTGAAACACAGGGCTTTGTAAGAAAACAATGTATTTTTGTCCCTGCATAGTTCAGCGTATGTGAGTCAGTGTGCACAGTATTAAACCAGGAGATTAGGCAAATTGCTTGACAGCTTTTTGGGAACACATTAAAAATGTGTGACTATGGAAATAAGTCCATCATGAAAGTTGTATTTGCAAGTCATTAGCAGCTGCGCAAGGCGAGAGGCATTGGCAAGATCCCGAACTTCACCTCAGAACTCCGCGAGCTACTGGAAGCGCGCGACGTGCCAGGATGAAGCGGCAGGGAAGGAGCGATACATCTCAAGTAGAATATTTTTTACAAGGTAAACACTGCTGAAAATCCGATGCCCTAGTGAACACACAGGCCCGGACTGGCCATAGCGGGCACCGGGCAATCCCCCGAAGCGCCGCACGGGTGGGGGCCGGTTTTGGGCTCCTGGGGGCCGTTTTTGTGCAAAATCGGCCCTGTACCAAAATCGGCCGAAAACCGGCCCCCGCAAACAGCTCGGCGGCACCTCCAACCCCCCCCCCCCCCCCCGAGTGGGGCGGGGGGGGTCGGCCGAGCACTTTGCCGGGGCCGGTTTTGGTTCCCAGTCCGGCCCTCAACACACAGGTGTCCTCAGTTAACTAGTCGCCTCTTTCCTGCTGACCTGAAAGCAATACCTCAAATGTGGACACATTAGGACATTTTATACATTCTACACCATTGATGCAGAACTGTAAGTTGGTTTTAACTGTGGTTTGTTCAGTAAATGCCAGTTTTTTAATGATGTACCTATTTTTCCAACACCTGCTGCAGCAGGTGTCTTGCTCGGGACCGGGCGTATGGACAGGCGCTGTGAGCAAGCCACTCAAGGAAGCCATCTAATCTATCCAGAGCCAACACCACCTTACTATGTAGAGCTTCACTTCAGAAGAAAAGTACAAATGCCCCGAAAATCACTGCACAAAGTCTGAGAGCACTTGGTATGTGTGCGCACAGTCTGGAGTTGAGAGCACCAGGGGTCGTATTATAAAAAGAACCCTAGGGGCACAACAGGCATGTGTGCCTGCTTTGTGTACCCTGGGGTCCTTTGGTATTGCAGAAGGGGCCACAGATGTTTGTGAGGCCCCTTCTGTAATACAGATAGTGCTGGTGCCATGCAAATGAGCGAATCTCTTTACCTCTGCGCCCGAGCCGTATTATGGGTACGAATCAAAAGAAGCTGTCAAAAGGCACACTGACAGTACACCCCGAAAAGTCGGTGCACTGTCATTGTGCCCCCTGATGGCAGCCCTCTGGAGGGGGTCCTATGGACCCCCCAGCAGCCCCTTGCAGGTGGGTGCAGTCACTCGCTGCACCTGTCTCCAAGGGGATCTCTCTTAAAAGTGCCGGCAGGTTGCCGCCTGCACAGTGAAACCAGGCTCAGCTTTGAAGCACCTGCTCCATATTTCACTTGAATGCGCTGCCCCTAGGGCAGCACAAGTGTGCAGCTGCTCTGAGAGCAGCCCAGTCTGCTTAATAGGGTGCACTTTCCCTGTTTGGGCTTGGGGCACCTGGTTGAAGGTGCGCACTACACCAGAACGAAGAAAACAGTACAAGACAAATGTGCATATGCGTTTTCCCTCTCAATAGTGGCAAAGACAGTGTGAAAAAAATGAGTAGAATTGAATTTTTCCCATATTAACTATCTCTGTTGGTCTACTTTGATTCAAGCCTGACAGTTCATCACGTTTCTGTATACGCAAGTCATCTTCTGTGAGACGGGAACACCCAGTGGTGAGTCTGCAGGAGATTGTGCTAAAGGGGTTCAATCTTTGTTTCACCAATGATGCCCTAAAAAGCAGAAACAAATCAGGCACTGCTTGTTTTGCTTTCAGAGGGAATTGCTCATGCAGTTTGGGATAGATGGTCTCTTTGGGTCTGCACCTAAGACTAATTTGTAAACTGGAAGGTCTCGTCTTTGGCGGTACAGATGCTATAAAATGTTTGAATCAGCGATGCCATCTGGGTGGCTAAGACCGCATCAGCCATTTCCATCAAATATTTTTTGTTGTAAAGGTTGTGAAAAATGTCACTGCTACATCAGCAAGACAGAAAGCAAGATTTTGTTAACTAGCATTGAAAAATGCAAGAGAATCTACATGTCTGGCGCTTGATTGAAAGAATTAGCATTTCAGTTCCCTATTTAGTCCTATCCCAGTTCTTTAGGCTAAAGGGGACTGATCAAATACACGTTTATTTAACTAGTACAATATTGTGGCTGATATTATTCGAAATTCCAAGCTTTCCCACACAAGAATTTAAGAATTTCCCATAAAATGTTGGCATTTCCTTATTTGTGGTGCAAATAAGTGAACGAGACAAATTACCTTCCAGTAACATTTCCCAAAATGTAAAGAAATAATCTGTCAAAGTATGTTCTCATGACGTTATCAAGGACACACGTCTGAAACATTGACTCAGCTTCCAAAAAAGTGTTTTCTCATTCCCTAAAATGACAAGCAAAGCCCACTATGGGTTGGGGAAATAACCAGGGTAACACTAGACAATTAAAATGGAGTTGAGTATTCTACATCCACCTAGTGACACTTTTTTGTCAGTTTCTATATGTCTGGATAAATTAGGAGTCCATGTACGAACCCCTTATTGAACATCTTAAAATCACCCTGCTGCCCACACCTTTTGATGCACAGTGAGCATTCAGCTTTTAAGAGACTGCTTCAGAATTCTGCTATTGTACAAGTGTTTTTGAATGGTCACATAGTATCAAACTGTTTTCATCTGGCCTAAATATGACATTTGTAAAAACAAAAATCCATCACATTAATTCAGAAAATCATTTTCCCCACCACAGTTTGTGTTTCATTTATTGACTGGTTGGGTCCACAAAGTATTCCAATATCTGCAGGCTAATGACAAACCTGGAAAGGACTAAAATAATCTACTACCCACAACATCTTCTAATTGTCTGCCTGAGGGGGCTACTGATTTCAGAGTGAAGAAATACATGGTCATAATTTGTCAACTGGTGTGGTATTACAAAAACAGTAGTAAAAGAAATGTGGGATCAGGAAGAGTGGAGTTAACAATCTAGTAGTGTCTAGAACCCAGAAGTTTCTCATTCTTTCCCATGACAAAAAACTGGATTAATTGGACTTTGATATAACGACTGAAGCAGGACCCAGGGTGGACAGAAAGACTGAGCATGAATTAGGAAATGAGGACTGAGGAATGATGTAATGTCCCAGAGCAATCCCTACCATTGTATACAATCACATGTTAATCCTGTGGTGCTTTTCATCATCAAAAGCAGCAAAGTGAGACAATAGGAACTAGTTCACATCCAGAAGATTTAGGATTTCCTTTGATTCCTTCTTGCACCTGGAGGTTATAGGTTATAACCGTTCATTTCAGCCTATTTCATTCATTATTACAGATATTCTGTGTAAGAAAGTGCCTTTTTTGTATGATTACCCCACGCCCCAAATGTTTTGGACTGATGAAGCTCTTTTTTTTACTCTGTAAGGCACTAGGCCCTGGTGTCCAGGCCCCAGTGCATGTGCTCTGATCGCTCAAAAGTGTATGTGAAATTGGCTAATCCCGGATTAGCTAGTTAACGTACTGATGCGACCCTAGTATATGGTACTCCGGGTACCCAGCACTAGCAAGTGTCATCAGTGGTCTGCAGCAATTGTATCACCACTGTTTTGACAAAGTGGAAACATGGCTCAAGGTCTCAAAATGTAGCCTAGTTGGACGAGAAAGCAAAAGACACACAATTGATGGACGGAATGCAGAACAAATCAAAACATTCTCCCCCAGTCAAGAGATCTGGGTTAAATCAATCATTATTCTGCTCACCGTGCCACCCCAGTTTAGACCTGGCCATATGCAAATCAGTCTTGACCCTGTGCCTCATGGGAACAGTCCAGCCCGAACTGCCAAGCCAGGTCCTCACTGGACCGGAAACAAGCATCCTAGTACCAGTTTCGGGGTTTCACCCCTCTTCAGCCAGGATAGCTTGATTCCAGTGGCACAGTGAGCCCAGGACCCACTTCTGGGCATACCTGGCACACTTAGGGCGAGAAAGCAGAAGACACACAATTGATGGACTGAATGCAGAATAAATCAAAACATTCACCCCCAGTCAAGAGATCTGCATTAAATCCATCATTCGTTTGCTCACCATGCCACCCCAGTTAGACCTGGCCATACCAAACTACCAACTCAACTTGGCAAAAGAAACCTCTTGTCAGATTCAAACCTTCCTTTGAATATATCTGTAAGTCGCCACTAAGGGAGTCCTTGTAAGCCAGTTAGGCAGGGTGCGGATATGAAAGAAGGTAATTTTGTATTATTACCTGACATGTCCTGACAGTAGAAACTCGCAATTGTTGTTGGTACAGTGGTAAGCCCGGGAGCCCCATTGGCTTACATAGAGATTCACTAGCCCACACTCTTTTTGCTATCATTTATATAGGACCACCGAATATGGTACTTCAATGAATTGTTGCATTAAATCGGACTTATCACTTAAGTCAGATTTAAAATAACTTTTAAGACAAAGCTGACTTTAGAAAGTCACGACTTTGATGCCCAAACCTCAGTTACCACTACCTGACTATCAACATCTATTGTCCTTCGGGACAAAAGGCTGTTAGGAAGTGTGAAGCACTCACAAGTACGAGAAACAAAGATCTCCTCCAGCAGGATGACTACCGGGCGGTGGCCACAGAAGACCCAGTTTCAAAGAGGCTACCACGTCAATAAAACAAATGCCGATCACACCTTAGCCTGCCCGTTTCTATGTGTTAGTAGACTGGCTGGTATCTCCTCCAGAGGGGGAAAGCCCACTGCAGGACCAGTGTTCCAGGAGGAGTGGCTTGTTATGTTGGGTACACCTCAGGGGTGTGTCAAGAGCTCCACAAGGGGAAAGAAGACCTGAGCCATCTTTGAGTCAGATGGAGAAGGGCACTTTAGCATTTTCTTTAGTCAAACCCCTAGAAAGTGATGTAAGATGGGAAGGGCTGCTCCATGGGAAATGCTGCCCCGTTGGCTAGTGAGTCCTTCCCTCCTACAAGCAGAAAGCACTCACCTTCAAGAGCCAATCTGCTCAGAAATACCTGCAAGCTGCTGGACGCTGAAGTGTACCCCGATAGACTGAGTCCTGACCTACACAAGGTGATCCCTAGTTTGTGGGACACATGGCTGAAGTCAAAGTGAACTCTGGTCCCCCTACAAGAAAGATGTATTACTTGCAAGTAACCGCTGAGAGTGCTGTATCTGGGAGAGCAGTTGACCAGCTGCGACTAGGCCAGCACTGGACTCCACTGGTGCATCATGGGACATCGAGTCCTGAGGCTGAAGATGACCCTTAATGTTCATGGACCCAAGGGTGGCCCAGGAAAACTCATGTACCTCTTCCACATCTTCAATCCTCAGCATCAGTATCACATATTTGCTGTACCGCAATAAAGGATAAAAATAAAGAGAGGACCTTGAGACTGCTGAACCCAACAAGTTACTGTCCGCCTAGACAAGTGTGGGCCTTGTGACTGGCTCTCAACCTGTTGTGGGCTGTCCAAAAGAATTTTTGTAGCTGTCCTAGCCCACTGGCTCCAAAACGCTAGGATACTTGCAATGATTTATTGCATCTTAAAAATTGAACTACATTTATTTACTTTAACTTTGAAAAATCATATCTCCTGTTCTCTTGAAAGATTTCTGTTGTTTTGATGTCGAAGGAAAAAATATCCCTTGTTTTTATAAACAGGTGTTGGATTTTTATTGAGTTGTGTTTCCCACTTGTTTTGATACAATTGTTTCTTTGATTAAGCCTGGCTGCTCTGTGCCACACCTAATCCAGGACTGAGTGAAAGGTTTTTATCACAGAACCTAACTGGTGCTAATAGGCATTTTAAATTATTGCATGGTAAAATCCCCACACCATATAATACTCCGCATGCCTACATTTTGGATAACCACTGTGTCAATAATTTCCATTTCAGTTAGTTGCTTTTACATTTGTCTTAATTGGATAGCCTCAAAAGCTGCCACCTTTAGATGGCCATTTGCAAATCAGTCTGACACTGTGCCTCATGGGAACAGTCCAGCCCGAACTACCTAGCGAGGTCCTCCCTGGACCGTAAACAAGCATCCATGGCCATGTCTGAACTTGGGTTGCGGAGTGAGCTAAAGAATGATGATGGATTAAACCCAGATCAGTAGACTGGGGGTGAGTGCTTGCAATGTTCAACACTCCGTCCATCATCCACTTTGGTTTTGCAAGACACAACTTGACAGGACCAAGATTAATATGTGCAACTGGCTAATATGAACATGGGTAGCTGGTTCAAATACACTCCAGAAGTATCCATCAATGAGGTTAAGGACCAAGAGTTACAGAAGATGGAGCAAGTTATGGATGGTGAGATCAAATGATACAGATGACTGGATCAAACTCAAAATACGGCTAGATTAAAACTTTTATTTGGGGGGGAAACATAGATGGCTGGTTGAAAGGTCGCAGATTAATCTATCAGTGATTACACTTGGTGGAATCAAAGTTATAGATATAGATGAGGTGGTAAATGGCAATACAGATGACAGGATCTATAAATAGATCTAAGACAATGACCAATTGTTGAGTTCTTCACTGTCCACACACCTAGCCTCCTCCTTTCCGAGGGGTAGCATCTGCTACACTGAGGATTTATTATGATGGGTATTTCGTAGTTTCCATTGGAGTGTGTCTTCACTACCGGGTAAATTATGCAGCAGGTTTTCAGTTTCTTTCCTTCGCTTGTGAATGGGAAACATACGAGACGCATGCCCTGGACTTTTACCAGACCAGCTTGGTGTGAGAACTCATGTTCGAGTCTGGCCCGACTCGCACAATAAACCTAGCGTCGCGCATATCTTTACTGTGGACACATTCAGTAGTTAACATGGGCTGCTTTCGTTTTTGATTTTTCCATTTTCTTTTTTATAGGTTACAGAAACTTGTAACTTTTATTTCACCACACTTCTTACTTCCAGGATTCCGAGCATCGCAGTTCTCAACACAGTAGAATCCCAGCCAAACTCTTAACCATTGGAGGAAAGAGGCTACTGTGACGCCTAAACAAAGCCATATATAAAGAGAGATCCTTTTACCAGCCACTAATAGATAATATGATATTTTTTAATGAGTTGCATAAAAACGTAACAAAACATTCCATGTTCTCACAATTGTGCAGGTGTGGTAGAGGGGACTGGGGTATAATCATTGCTACAAACACAAACACTTATTGTAACTGGCCAACCTTCAACATAGAAGGGAAGGGACAGTAAATTTGCTTTGGTAAGATAGGAAGCACATTTCAGCAATGGGGCCCGGGCAAAGTCTCAATGCTTTATGCCACTTGACACAAGATGTGGGCAGCACTAAACTGATTTAGGGAGCATGCCGCAAACATCGGCCACGTTTGCTCTCATGTAACCAAAACAAAAACCGTAAAGGAAAATAGGGTTTAGAATATAAATAAAGACGGAATTAAAAAAAAAGGCCAAATCCTGCGGGGTATGCAGTCCTCTGGCTGGTAGCCTTACAAAATGACAGCAGGCCGGGGGTAAAGGTTGGCGGGTCCGAGGCCCGGCGCACTAGAGCCAGCTGTGGATTGGAAGCCAAGAGGCTGGCGGGAAGCCTGCTTGTATAAACGAGAGGTATACACTACCCGCCGGGGGCCGGGACAATGGCGGCCCCCGGGGGTACGAGGCCGCACAAAGCTGGCAGGCTAGTGCGCAGGCCCGGAACTAATTTGCCCTGGCAAGGGAAGGCCCTCATTTGTGAAAGTAATTGGCCTTGGGTTGGCGAAACTGGATGAACTTCTAAGAGTTTGCGACTGAGTCAAGAGGGTTGTTTTTTTTGGAGTCGCATTTGTCATCTGCACTCATTAGTGGAACATTAAGTGGAATATGGACAGATATCTGTGTTTGGTTCCGAAGATTTCCAGTGCTGGTGAGTTTACTGTCCATAAATATTACGTCATTGAATGGGTTATTTTGATTCCACGCAGGTATCGCTCCCAAGTCCTAAAAAATCCGACTGTATAACTTTTAAAGTATATTTCTGTGTGAGACGCTGTTAACAAGGTGTGCATCTTTAACCATGCACTTTTTTCCTCTCGAAAAATCACACATTGTTCTCGTATTCATGATTTTACGCATTGGTATTGTAGGAACAGTAAAGAGGCTTATGCACATTCCATACTGCCTAGTATGGTAACGGAGCTGCTGCTCCCAAGGGACAATGTTTCTGCACGCTGAGCATGTTAACAGGCGGTTAACTTAATGGTGCACACTACAGAAATGAACCCTAATCAAACAATCGCTCCATCTTATATCTACCCACACGGAGTAACAAACCCTGAAAATAAATATCGCACATCTAAAAAATGGGTTTGATTCTACTGTCCAAAGCCTTTTTTTATACAAAAAAAGTAATTAAATATATATATATATATATATATATATATATATATATATATAAGCTCCAAAATCTCCCTCCCGTGATGGAAAGAGAATATAAGCACTCCGGGTTTGGCAATAGATTTTATTTAACACACGACAGCAGTGATGACAGACGACGCGTTTCGGACAATAGTCCTTCCTCAGTGTCGCCGGCATTCATTCTGTGACGCTTTTTTATGACGTCCCCAATGAAACAAAAGGCGGACTTTGTAAAGTAAAAAACATTTGGACGTGTGATCGAGAAAATGGGTTCAATGTGGCAGCCATATTATATGAGTCATCCATGAACAATCAGTGTAAAAACTAAGAGAATGCACGCTTTTTCTCATATATGAAACATTTCAAAATCGCACCATTGCGAAAGTAAATGAATAAATTATGTATCTCATACTGACTTAATACCACTGCCAGAAAACAATACTATTTCGCCATGTATCGGCGTTGAACTGGCATAAATAACCCAAGAGAGTTAACTCTATTACCAGGATATGAAGAGCTGCTTAATATACATCAGAGACAGAATAAGATCTAGCCGTGGATCGGCATGGCTCCGGTAACATACAATTAATTATGGTCCGGAGAATAACCTGTCAGGATGGCACATCAGATAATATTTACAAAAAATAATCACAAAAAATAAGAGATTGTTCCAAGGATCATTAAACAATTACAAATATACATGTCATGTCTTATTTACAAAATCATTTTCCTAGGATCAGAAATCAGAGTTCTATTTCCATTGTACTATTCGATCAATACTAGGTAGATTGCATATAATTCTCTGGTGTGCTAGTCTGCAGGAGGCAAAATTAAATCAAATTAGAGTTAATTGAAAAGGAAAGGATGAGGACGTGAAGGTAGGGAAAACTATATGCGTATGTTCATATTGAGTTCAATTAGGAAGTTTCATAATGTATTAAGGTATAATCTGGTTCTTGGATCAAAGATAGATTATAGATTATCTGCCGAGATGTACTGTTAATTCTTCCCCTATGTTTAATCCCATTGGGTGCTTGGTTTGCAGATCTATTATAAACCTGGATTCAAGTCTACGCAGACTAAGTAATCTATCTCCTCCTCTGGGATGCAGGGGCACATGGTCAATGCCGAAATAACGTAATAGATCCCTATTACTTCCATGATTTTCGGCAAAATGACGAGCAACGGGGTAGGTTGCATCTTTGTTCATAATTGCCCTTTGGTGTTCCAGTATCCGGAGTTTCACGTTATTCATTGTGCTTCCGATATACTGGAGACCGCAGGGACAAACTAAACAGTACACCACAAAGGGTGTCGTGCATGTGATAAATGTATTTATCAATCTCGGTTTATTCAGTCCTGGTACCTTGTAGGATAGTGTCCTTCTGCTGTTTTTGCAAGCACGGCATTTCCCACAGGGAAAGAATCCTTTCATTTCTTTTAATGTTCCTGTGGATTTAGGAGGCAATGGCATAAGATGACTTTGCACCAAAATGTCTTTGATCGACTGAGACTTTCTGAAGGTTATAAGAGGTTTGGCTGGGACATTGCCTCCTATAATCGGATCTGTTCTTAAGATGTGCCAGTTCCTCGTAAGGATTTGTCTTAATTGGGTGACCTCATCAGAGTAAGTGGTTATCAGACGGAATTTCATTTTGGCATCTGAATTGTCAGTTGGGAGAGACCTCTGAGCAAATAATTGTTTTTTGAGAATTCTCAGAACTTTCCTATAGGTATTATCAAGGAGAGATTGTTCATAGCCTCTTGCTAGAAATCTAGTAATGCTGTCTTGTTCTGCTCTGACGAATTCAGAGTCCAAAGAACAGTTCCGTCGTATTCTCAGTAACTCCCCGTATGGGATGCTACGGATCAGACTGGGAGGAGGACTACTGTCAAAGTGCAAGATGCTATTGCCAGCTGTTGGCTTGCGGTACAGACTTGTCTCTAATTTGTCCTCATGTACATAGACTCTTAAATCGAGATAATGCACTTCCCTCTCACTGATATCACATGTAAATCTAAGATTCATATTATTGGTATTGAGTCCTTCAACAAATTCCTCAGCCTGTGTGGAGGAGCCCCTCCACACTAGGAAGAGGTCGTCGATATATCGACGCCAGACAACAATGTGATATATATATATATATATATATATAAAAAAGAGGTGTCTTTTTTCAGACATATGTTCAATAAATACAGCCTTGATCAACGTGTCCTCAACAGGCCCTTTTCCACGTGTTCCCTCTGCAGTAGTGAAACAAGTTATGTATTTCCTTTTTGCAAAAACATGGCTGACCCCACAAAAGCATCAACACGAAATCCTACTTCAAAATATGTTGCTCTGCAAAGAGAACACTTAATTGTTAATTTATGGCCACAAAATCTTCGCTTAGAACTCGGATAGCTATGATTCAACTTTACAATAAGATTTAACGATCTGAGTCTTTTGGAGAAAACAGTCTACCTTCAAAATGAAAATATAATTTCAGTGCTCATTAACTTCGTTTGATATTGGCGAAGAAACATAATTGTCACAGGCAATTAAAAAAAATTCTAAAAGGCTACAACTAGGTCTTCCACCCAATACTAAAATGACAGCCAATTCAAAATGATTTCAATGAAAATAGGCCAAAATATGTAAGGCATAGGATGAACATTCTTTCTTGGCATTGAGGCTAAGTCAGCCTTGCTAGGTCACTGTGGATTCAAACCTGAGATCTGCTTGTTAAACACATTGCTTAGATTATTGAAGAACATGAACTAGACAACAGGAGAGATAGTCAGCAGAACAAGATGACACCTCATAAAGGAGAGGGTGAGAAAGCCTGTAGCAGAGGGTCAGAAATCCAGGGGAGCGGGTGAACAAGCTCACATGAGAATGGAAGGATAATAAAACCCACAGGAGAAGGTGAAAGCCCACAGTAGAGGCACAATCAACTCATACGTAATGGTGAGTCAACCCACAGGAGAGGGTGATCTCGCCCACATTAGAAAAACGCTTGTTTAGGATGTATGTATGTTGTTGCATTTGGATAGAGTTTAGTAAATTTAACAGTTTTGATTATAATGGTTATTTTGTACTTTATCCTATTAATGGGAATCCCTACTAAGCTTTCACCATTTCAACTGCACAGTTTGCAAATTTCAGCAACATTTTGACATGTATTTGGGTTTGTGAAATGTAGACTAGATCAGCACACCAAGAACACTAGATGCAGACCAAGCAGAAAGATTGTTTAAACCCAAGGACACAGGTACATAAGCCCTGAAGAAGTTGCACCAATTCTCATTCATACAAGTATAACATCCAGCTTTCAAATGCCTCTGTGGAGCAAATCAATTCTATCTCTGCAAACTTACCCCTCACTTCAAACCAGGAAGCAACCTCAAATTGGCATTTGCAAGAACAGAGAAGGAAGCAGGGGTGAAAACTGCGACAGTCCTGCCTTCTGCTCCATGGAAAGCTATGGGGCTGCTAACACAAATCATGCCCCTTGTAAACTACTTTACAAAAGTAGGGGAGACAAAGCTTTTCAAAGAACCCTACTACTCATAAGCAGACCTGACTAGGACCAACCCCTTTTGGATGGGCAGAGCCCCTCAATTTTACGAGCTCACCAGCGCCGGAGCGATTGCACCTAGAGATAGTCAAATGTTCAACTATTTACCGAGTTAAGTCATCAGAACTTGAAACGGTCGTAGCATTGTCATGTCATGCCGATTACAAGTCTCATCTCAAACATTTTCCAAAATATACTGTATAGATACTCTGAAGCAGGATTGCCACTCTATGGAACAATCTAACTGGAAACCCTCCGAAAATTGACTTTCTCATCTAATAATTTGCTCTACAAAAAAGCAAACCAACGTGCTTGTGTGGAGCTAAGGACTTAGAAATTAGAGGTTGACCTACCCAAGAAAGTGACCAAAGATAAAGGAAGGACTCCTCCAGCTGAGTGACATCAGAAACCCGCCACGGAACTGCATAATATATATTATGGGGTTAATGGATTTGGCATTTTTGATTTATGAATCTGAAAAGAAAACAAATATCCGAAAAAAAGATTATGCACAGAATTGCTAAGCCACTAACAATTAAGAGTGCAGATGGAGAAATTGCCCATAGATTTAAAATGGGACATGAAGGGAGAAAAAAATAGGCTTTAGTCATTAAACTGACGGTTTAATGGGTTTTCTTTCTTTGGGAAGATTATTACAAATTAACCAGCATTTAAAGGCTTTTTACTGTCAACAATTAACAGACAGAATACGGACACAAAGGCATGTCGCCCGATCATTTCCACGGTAACCAGCCTATCCCCACACACCGAGGGGACTGTAGTGGAGACAATCGCAAAAAGGCGAACGCTGGGAAAACAGTAAACCATTAATTTTGAAAAACATGCAAAAAAACAAGCAAATTGAAATACAAAAGGCCCCAAGTGCAAGGCGAGAAGCCAAAACAAGGGACATACGAGGTCAAGCATGAGGGGCTTGAGAACTGGCAACAACCCGGGGAGAACTCACACGGGCACATTGGTGAACAACTAACAGTATAGGGTAGATAAAAAGAAACAAGATTATCTCCAATGCAGATGGATTTACATTATTGATTTTATAAATATTAAGTTTGTTTATCTGCAGCTTTAGGGCGTAGATATAGCTAACGATAAGATGGCAATGAGGACAGGCCTAGAGAAGGAGATGGAGGTAAAGGCTGCGAAAGAGGCAAAGCCGGTCACAGTCAGATGATGGCAAAAGGTAAATCAGACTCTGGAAAGGGCCAACGATATTCCATATCCACTGCAGTGTATTCCACAGTTTTGCAAAAAAGACAACCCCTCCTTACATTCAACCTTAACGTTTACATTTCGGTTAGGTGTCAGCATTTTCTTTTAAAACAACCTCTTGATGCAGGTAAGGCGTTTACCTCTGAGATAATTTCTTTTTTGATACCTAAAAATTTGTTCACCTCCAAATGCAACCCTCCCACACCTACGGACCACGCCCGCAACCTCGGCATCATACTCTACTCCTCCCTCATCATGAACCGACAGGTCATCGCCGTATATTCCACATGCTTCAATACCCTCCACATTTCTGCAAGACTTTCAAATGGATCCCCTCGAATCCAGAAATACCTTCACCCACCCGCTTATAAAGAGCATACTGGACTACCCTCTGTGCCAGAATCAACAAATCTCTACTCCTCAAATCCCAGACCATCCAGAACGCCACAGCCAGACTCGTCCTCGGCATCCTACGACAAGGCCACATCATCCATCACCTACAAGACCTCCACTGGCTCTTCATCAAAAAGAGAGTGGACTTCAAGCTGCTCACTCCTGCCTACCAATCCCTCCACAACACTGGACCCTAATGAAGAAGGTCAGAAACTATACTTTTGTATTAAAAAACTATCGCCTGATATCACTCCTTCTGTACTTGGAAATAGTACTTGAGGCACATGTAACAGGGTGTATCTGCTCTTTTATAGAAGACACCAACTTCCTTAATTCTCATCAAGAAGGTTTACGGCCAGCTCATTCCACAGAGTTGATTATTTTATCAGTAGTGGATGATCTGCGGAGAGTTGCTGATAAAGGGACAACCCAGGCTAGATCTTTCGGCGGCCTTTGACACAGTCGACCACCTGATTCTGATGGACCGTGTCAGGGCCACGGGCTTAGAAGGTACCGCTCAGGAGTGGGTTATCTTGTTTTTCACAGATCATGTGCAGTGAGTCACGCTCTCTTCCTTTCGCTCTCCGAAGTTCATGCTAGCATGTGGAGTTCCTCAGAGCTTGTCCCTTTCCCTCTATTTGTTTAAATTATACATCCACCCTTTAATGTGTGCTTTGAATGAAATGCATGTCAAAGTGTATAATTATGCAGATGATATGCAACTGGTCTTTATCATTGAGGATTCACCGGATTCTAAATCTTCCTTCCAGGATACAATGGCGTTCATCCAGGATTGGATTAATAGTAACCAAACTTACATTGAAATCAGATAAGACAGAAATTGTTATAATTGGTAAACAACCCAACCTGTGGAATGCTGCCATCTAGCCTGCCTCAATGGGCACTCCTCCAAAGCTTAAAAATTCAGTCAAAAGTATTGGATTGTGATTGACTCCAAACTGACAATGAAACCCCAAGTATGGGCTATAGTCTCTGCCTGCTATTTCCAACTCCGGAAAATTAGAAACATTGGTAAATTTCTTTCTTTTGAGGCTTTAAAACGAGTCATCATTGCATTGGTATTCTCTAGAGCTGGCTATGCTAATTCTCTCTAGTTGGGCCTTTTTAAGGGCCTAATTGGGAAGCTTCAATTACTTCAAAACAAGGCTGCAAGTCTCTTGCATCAAGTTCCCCGCAGGTGTCACATTACATCCCTCCTGTGGGAGTTGCATGGGCTACCAATTGAGCAACACTCACTCTTCAAGGCCTGCTGCATTGTTTTTAAATCCTTACAGGGTTGCAGCCCAGTCTTTATTTCAACCCACTTCCACAAATATGTACCTGGTAGTAACCCAAGATCTTCCCATTTGAATCCTCTGTCTATTCCTTCCTTTAAGAAGAAGACGTTGGGTGGCTCCAGTTTCTCAGCGCTTGCTTCTCGTATCTGGAATACTCTACCTTCTGATATCAGGTCTGCTTCTAGTTTTTCCAAATTTAGGAAACTTTTAAAGCCTCAGCTCCGGCTTATAATTGTTCTGTCAGAGAGCATAACTGGGATATTGCTTCTGTAGCTCTAGCGCCAAGAAACCTTATTGTGGATGTACGCTCTTATATGTGACAGCCCTACCACATTATTCCCTTAGCACTACTTAACATATCATACAGATACCACTTACAGAATGATAGGCATTAATAATACTTCCTGGTATTCACAATACCTGTGAATTAATAGACCATGTAACATCACATGTCATTGTTCACTGAAAGAGAAGGTTGGCAGTTGATAACCAAACGCATCACTGAGCAAACACCAAGCCACTTGCAAGAAAATGCCTATTTTTGTATGGTCACTCCAAATATTTCTGGACTGATGCTGCTGTTTTTTCTTTTTTTTTTTTTAACTCTGCACACTGGAACACTGCTAACCTAGTCATGTGCTCTGACTCCTAAAACATGTCTGGATCGTCTGCACTCCCAATGGGCATATTTAGATTACCTATAAGCCCCTAGTATATCTTACAAAAGTGTACCCAGTGCATGTACATCAAATATCACTGGTGGACTGCAGCATAAATTGTGCCATCACTAAAGAGACAAAGCAAAGCATGTCTTCAGACCTGCCGCTGCAGTCTGGTTAGGCAGTTTTGAAACTGTCAATATGACCTTGCAAAATAAACCTTTAGGCAGGCATAAAATGACAGTTTTAATACGTATACATCACACCTAAGATAAGCCCTAAATGCCCATAGGGCAAGGTGCAGGCTAATAAAGTAGGACATGTGCATTTTATGTTTTACAGGTCCTTGCAGTTAAAAACCTCCAAAGTCATCTTTCTCTGTGGAAAGGCTGGCTCTCCCATAAGGAAGCACTGGTTTATATTATAACAACTTATAATGCTTAACTTCAGTTTGGGGGAGGCTAGAAAAATGGTCCAAGGATTCATTTTAATAGTGTAGGAAGCAAGCTCTTTATGTAGTATATAAAAAATGATATGCTGTGCAAAGAGTCTGGGGGTTTCTGTACAAGTGGATAGAGCTTGCTCTAGCAATCTCAAAGTGCTCTTTCAGGGGGTAGTGTGGTCGAACAGCCTTAGGCTTATCAGAGAGGAGTGTTAGACATCTGTAAATATGCACAATAGCCAAAAAATGATGCACATGACTAAATAAGGAGGGGCACACCAAGATATAAAAATAACCTGTATCTTTATATATGTTTCAGCACCAGAATCAATTCGATCAGGTAAGTACATTTTTAAAGAGAAATACGTGTGCCTTTAATCAGTTGGCACTCGGTGCATTTTTCAGAGACTACACTGTTATCCTATGGAAGCAAAAACGAATACAGCATACGAGTTCTTTGCAGCAACTTACAAAACCGACCTCCGGGACTTGAGGTAGGTATGGGGCAAGATCCAAGGCAGCACCGGCAGGTCACCTCCAGCGGCACGAAGACAGACAGCTGCAGTGGTGAAATACAGCATTGGGTGCCCAATGCAAGTTGATGGGGATCGGCCTTCATGAACAGATGCTGCAGTGTTGGACTGGGAGTCCCATCGGGCTGAACCAAGAGGGGTGCTCAGATCTCACAATTCTTGGGGATGGGGTAGGTGGGTATAACATCTTTGGTCCTCTTCTCCACGAGCCAGAGGCGACGGTGCAGAGGTGTCCTTAGACGTCAGATTTTTGTCACCCAGAGCAGTCGTAGTAGATGGGGCCTGCAAACAGATTGTGCAGGCAGCTTCGAAAAGTCCACAGTGGGGTGACCCAAGACGGGCTTCGAGTCTGGATGGTCTGGGGACCACGCTGGTACCATTGGCCCTTTTCAGCTCGGGCTAGGGGACATGGTGCAGTGGTGCTTTCCGCTGTTGGGCTTTCGCGGTCTTGGAGCCTCTCAGCTTAGTTTTTGGTACCTACAAGATAAAGGGAAACAACTCAGTTTTTCCACTGGAGTTCCTGTGTTTATGGAGAAGTGCTGGCAGTCCTCCCAGGCTTTGGAGGATCAGCAGCTTGCAGGGTGAGACAAGGTTGGCACAATTACGAGAATAGGTGAACAAGCCGGTAGGGCTGGTGACAAGTCTGTTGCTTCTTCTGCAGTCCTTACTTTTGTGGCTCTTTGGCACTTCTTCTTGGCAGGATCTGATTCTCTGATGCCAGGGGCTCCACTAAATACTGGATTTAGGGGCATTAGGGGAGTATAGGATAGTAGCCAATTGAATACCTACACGTGGGGTCACTGCGCCCCCTATGGCCACTTCCCAGGGGAGGCGGTTATAACCCTGTCCCAGAATTCCTGATTTTGCCATCACCAAGATGGCTAACTTTGAAAAGTCACCTCCACTTCCGCTAGCCCACCTTAGGGGTTGCACTAGCCTGAGGGTGGACATCCCTATCAGACTAGCTCATTTTCCTGCCAGTACAGGTGCCAAATGGCTCTGGACGAAGGACGTTGATTTCTTCTCCTGTGAGAGAAACCAGTTTTGCATACCAAAGGCGGTAGGCCATTTGAAACTAACCTGCCCTGGAATGCTAATTTGCAGGTCATCCTGTGAGAGAAGGTGGAAAAAAAACCTGCCAGAGCAGACTCAGTTTATGGCCCCCTGAGAGAAAGGGCCCTCATCCTTGGGCGTCAGAAACGCGTCTCTGGTGGCAGGCTGGTGAAAACCAGTCAACACACCAGAGGCTCGAAGGTTTTCAGGGGGATTACATGGGGGTTTACATGTCCTCTGTACCTGTCTGTAATGTTATCCATACTACTAAACCTCATTGGTTCTATCTTCCTTGTCTGCTTCATTGCGAATGGTGCAAGCGATATTCATGTCTCATGGTGGCAGCAAATGCCATAATGGCTAAAAATTATAATAAATATTTGTGTTCCACTGCATTGCCTACATTCCAACTTACAAGTGACAGCAATACAACATTATTCCCTTATCACTACTTGAAGTAAAAAGAAGGCAAATGTCTGTTTTGAGCTAACCGCACTTGTCACCGGGCTTCTATGGATCTCACACAAATAGGTCTTTTATCAAAATTTGATAGCTTAGATTATCCCTCCCTGGTTTTCTTCACAACGGCCCAAGTCAGATTACTTTTCAATAGCCTCATCTGTTCACTATTTAGGGCCCTTTTGTGGATCCCATGGTTTGATGGAGTACTGTGAGAGGTTACATTAACACTCTCTGCCCCTAGACCACCTCACACTTTTCCAAGTCTTTCAAAGAACTCCTAGATTGGGGTTACAGTTCTAGTCTCTAAGGATACGTGCAGGTTTCTAAGAGGACTAGGTAATGATGGATTTGCCAACTCTGAGCTCACGTCACTAAGGGAGTTGTGTTTATATGGCAGGCCATAGCTCCAATAAGACCCAGTTGTCATGTGTCCCTCATCCCGTACACTGAAAAACCGGCCTGGATAGCTGACCTTAGGTGCCTCCTGTGAACAACTGATGGCTTCCTCCTTGCCAAGCTGCCAAACATCATTGAGGATGTATATTATCGATATCATGTTTTCACATGTGAATAAAATATTCAAAATGGAATGGTGCACTGGAAAATGTTCTCCTTCAAATAATTATTCGGACAGTCTTTATAAATATTCCTTTTTATTTCTTTCTAACTTACAGTCCGCCTTTGTGATCATGTGAATACAATGTCTACCTGTTCATGTATTGGGGAAGGGCTTTTGTATCAAAAATCTGGCCTGTGCTACAGAAAAACAGCCTTTTGTCCATTTGAAGCATTTAGAGGCGATGTTATATGACTGGGTCTTGCAGAAAAACTGAAGGCATCTACAGACTTCTAAAAGCTGCAGGCATGTATAGCATGACATGCCCAACATACAAGTAATACTTGTGGCAAACATACAGATTGCCCTACGGAATGTCCCACAGTGGGTGGAGTGGCAGAACCAGGATTCGTAAATTATAGATCAGTGATTCCACACGCAAAGCCTCGATCGCAGGAGTGGGCGGTCTCTGTCTTTCTATGCCCTTTTTCATGTTCCGAAAACCTAAGGGCAGAAGAAGAATGTGTGCCACTGATGTTTGCTGGGGAGACAAGCTATAAGCGGGGCCACTGCATTTATTCGCTTAACCGCAGCGGCAATTCCGCCGCGGTGCTGCGGTTTTGAATGGGCGGGGCGGCGTCAGCCAACAGACATGCGCGGCACTACGAGGCAGTGCTCGCGACGGCCGTTGGCCGACGGGCGCATCGAAGGGGTTATGCGACAGGGGAGGACCAAATTAAGCAGCATGGTCGACTAAATTATACAGCAAGAAAAGGCAAATTATGCAGTGTAATGCTGCAGCTTTTGTGATTATTTCTGCAGTATTTTGTCTTTTTTGCTGATGGTAACACTGTTGGGGCAAAGGTTCTACCCGCTTTTGTAACAGTTGAGGACTCAAATACAGCAAGGTCAATTGAAAGGTGACCAATCAACTTTTGTACAGGGTCTTCCACTGAATGGCAAAAACCTGTCGCCATGTTTTCAATAACTTTTGATCTGTTTGAGCTAGAAACAAAATTTGTTTCGGTAAAATTGTAAACAATATGGCAAACCAGTAATTATGTGGGGACAACCTGGACACGCCTAATTGCATAAATGAAGTGCCCTAGCTATCCGCAGCATGAGAACATCGGAATTTACAACCAAGGGGAACGGCTTTCTTTTCAGCACTGCATCGTGTTATTCTTTCCAAGTTGTTCAGACGTGTAGACACACCTCAACGGCTTTCCGGCACACATAGTTTTATATAACGCGTATTGCGGGGGCTAGCCTGTTTTCCGATCTATGTTATTTCACAATTTTGCTACTAGTCCACAATTTTGCTACTAGTCCACATCAACGGATTGTACCCAATCCGTGGCTAGATTGCAAATGGACTGCCAAAGCAAAATAGGACAAGAAATGTAATCTCAGTTTGCACCTTTAAGACAGCAATCCTAAATTAGGGTTCATTGTGAGCCCAACATATGCACAGAAAAGGGATACAACAGGAATGCAATCAAACCCTCCACCACTCAAACAGCATGTCTGAAACCTGGTGGGAATGACCAGTTTGTGGCAACATTAACACCTTTTAATATAGGGTTCGAAAACCTATCACCGATGGTTAAGCCAGATACCGTACATAGCACACTAATAGATACAAGCCAATTGGAACCCAGAAGGCTACACAGAGTCATTCACAAAAGCAGACAAACAAGTTAAAAAAAAGGGAAAGTGCGAATAGGTGTACGGTGCAACGAAAAAGTAGCAAATCTTGCTTGACTGCCTTCAGAGTAGGATGGAGGACTGCTGTGTCCAACCACACACCTGTTGCTCCATTGTGGTTGCAGTCTCTTGCAGTGCAGCGCTGCTTTGTACATTTTAGCTAGGAGAGATTTTGGTTTCCAGCCCGGTCCTGGGAAGAAGCTGGGCTAAGTTTTTTTTTTTTTAAACACCAACACATTAGGTATGGATTTTGATAGAAATATACGAAGGATACAAGTTAAAAAGGTGGTACAAAAATCTACCAGTGCAAAGATGAATCATGGAAGCACAGCACTGTCCTGGTTATTTTTAAGACAACAATCAACAGGGGCAATTACAAGAGGTTAGATGTATAAATGAGAAGTCATAAACAGTCGACAAATGTAGGGCTGGAATTAGCGAGGGGATCACAGTGATTGCGAAAAAGACAGATTTACGGTTAGCTTCATGTGTATTAAAAGGGGGAAAGTGTTATAGAAAGATCGGGAAAAGAGAAATGCTTGCTTGCATTATTGTTTCCTGTTTCTGTGATTTGGCCTGGTGTTGCTTGTCATGGAAACACAATCGTCTAGAAAGAGTTTTTTAGATAGTAGGCCGGTTTGCTGGCATGGAAACATTTATGAGTGATGCAGAAGGATAAATTGGAACAGAGGTGGGGTGGGGGGCGGTAACCATTTAATCATAACATTTTTTGTGATTTTAAATGTAAATGCATTTATATAGCGCATACTACACCTGATGAGGCATTTAACTGCTACTTCGAAACCCAAGGTTAGTGGTTAATCCAATGGTCATTGATGGTTATTACAATTAGTCATGTGCTCCCAAGAAAAAAATTGCATGCATTTACTCCAGTTACTATGTGATAAATTATATTAATACCAGTTAGGTGTGAGCATTATTGGGGACTACGTGGTTTCGGGTGAATAGTTGATGAGATAGGCTGGTGGAGATTAGGTAATTTTAGGTTGCAGAGATACAGATTTAAAGTACGGGGGGGTTGTGGTCTGTGAAATGTTGTGTCAGCCAGTTGTAGAATTACAATAAGAGAGATTCAAGCAGACAGATAGGAGACTGACAGGAGACTATACTCAGATATAGAAGGCACACAGAGGATGGAAGGTAAGAAGAGGGTCACTCTGAGGAAATCGAAGAAGAGGAATCAAATAGGAGTAAGTCCAGGTCAATTTTTCATGAAGGTTTTTTAGGAGTAAAGAGGGAACACCTTTCCGAGATTGCAGGCAATCCGAGGATAAAAGCTGTAAAAAGAAACAATGTATATAAAGCTCCAAATCTGAGGGAGACAGTTTAGACATGCGAGTCCGAGTGCACACATCATTTAAACATTCAGTGCCAGAACCTGCTGTGTGCCAAGCCTAGGGCAGACAGCCCTTGTAAACATCATCTGAAGTTTTCCACCTTGGCACAGGGTCTTACTCTTACGATGCACAAGGGGAGTCGGCGCAGAAGACAGAAAAGGTCTCAATGAATGATCTTTAATGATCTGTCCTCACTATTCTCTGTTAAAGGTTTTTTCTCCCACTAAAAAGAGCTATTTGACACTGGCTGAGTGCATCTTGACAATCAGTCCAATTTATACTTTGTTTTGATTCCGCTTCTCATTCTAGGTTGTTTCTACGGCACAAGAGAGCAACCATTGATGTGAAATGTGCCTACAGATAACACCCCAAGTGTATGTTGCGTATGTGGCCAATGAAGTATATGTATTATCTTTCGGATTAGAAAAAAGTAAACAAAAAATAGAGAGAAAGGACAATTATCAACCTAAATATGGAAACACTATGAGGGAAATTGAGAGAAAATAGAAGCAAGAAAGTTAGAATGGCTAGGCTGGGAAAAAGAAAATGAGTAAGTGATACAGAAGTTAAACAGGAAGTTCAGTAGAAAAGGGCGGAGAGAGAAAAAAAACAAATTAAATAAAAGGAATACAAAATAAATTGAATGACAATGGAAAGAAGACTGAAAAGTATTACATGAACAAGTAAAGCAAGACAGATGGAAATGACACAAACAAGAACAAATAAGGCCCTCTGGAAAAAATACAAGAATAGAACTACGGCGGAAAATCATGGTGAAAATGAAGGTGGGAAGAGGCGTCTCCTTTAAAAGGAAATATCATTTACAGTGTGCAGCCAGGCGCTCCATAGTTTCAATCTCGTTTACTATGGAGAAAACTCTGCTAGCTGCTCTCGATCCCACAAATCCGATTTAATCAGACAAGCCAGCCAGCGTGGCTTGAAGTAAAAACGGATAATTAGTAAACAGAGAGCTACTTCACTGCTTCATTGGCATTCGAGCCGGGCGAGTGTGTCGCATTTAAAATGCAGCCTGATGAAGTCGACGAAATCAAACCATTTGTTACTCCTATTGAAGAGGCTTCGGGCCACTCGCAATTAAATTGGAATTAGTGCTCGGAATGAGATACAGCAAATTCATACTAAGAAGGCGATCTGACTTTGAGACATTTGACTTCACTTCAACAGTGTTGCTGTGTGTGTGTGTGTGTTTTGCTACAATACTTCACCCCACCTTAACTGTCCACCAGATTCTCAAATAAATACAATGTACACTTCCATCTGTGTCAAGGGATAGGCCATGCCTGGTGTGACCACCGATATTCCAATTTTCTTTTCTCCTGGGTCATGACGCTGCACTTGACACATGAGCGGTACATTGTAAGTGTTTGGCAATCGGCATGGACGGTGACTGCAAAACATTTTTTTATGAAGGACGTCACACGGTGGAAGAAAATGTAGGCTAGCAAGCATTGGTAAAACCAACAGGTCTCGGCCTTGGGCCCCATTGGCTTCGCTAATTTGTTTTAACAATGCTTTACAGCATGCTGTCCAGAATGGCTAAACAGGAAGCAATATAAAATGAAAGGCTATGATGGAGCCATGTCACTTTTAGGCACACGTAACACACATGTGCATTCCCTACAAAATGATGCAGGTGCTTTTTTTGTAATTGACCAATTTAAGTTATATTGGTAACATTTAAAAAAAAAAGCAGCACAAAATTGTTTTTCCCCCAAAGTGGTGGGGGCAGCAACAAGGAAGACGTGGGTGGGTGGAAGCAACACAGAGGGAATGGGTGTGGAGAATCAACACGGAGGGAGCGGGGAAGCAACACGTTAAGAAGGAAACAACACAGGAGGCAGGGCTAGAAAGACGAATGTGGAGTTGGGGGGAGTGGAAGGGACGCACATGAGGTTCAAGCACAACACAGCGGGAACAGGGGGGAGGACACGTGTGAGAGACGGCAATATGGATGGCGACGGAGAAGAGGGAATAGAAGTACCTGTGGAGACAGCTGGAAAATACATGCGCTCTCATGGCATGCACCAAGAAGAAAAATGTAGGGCCGGCAAGGAGGCAGTGGATTGACCCAACTAATGACCCACACTCCAAGGGAGGTGCATACACAAGAAGAGAAAGGAAAGTCTACACAAACTGACAAGTAAAAAGCAAACAAATGAGAAGGAAGCCAACCAATGGTAAGCAATGGACGGGCGCTAAGTCCACTGTAGGCTGACAATAAATATGTATTTTTGCAAACAGACGGCTTTTACTGTCTAGAAGGTGAGAGCTAAAAATTTGCAAATATATCGCACAAAAAAACAGGTTGGTTGTGTAATCCACCAAAGTGAAAGATTCTTCTATTAGGAAGACATAATTTGGGGACATTCCTATGTATGTAGAATACCTTATATTACTAGCATGCAAAGGATGTGCCACCTAATTGCAATGCAAGCAACTGCAATCTTAACCTCTTCGCTGCGGCAGACATTTTGCCACGATGCCGAAAAAAAATGACGCGTGCACGGTTCGGACGGCCCCCGGCCGTCCTCTGCACATGCCCAATGTGACCCGATGCACTGAAGAGGCTAACTGTTAAAGACAAGAGGCTGGGGTATGCGCATGCACAGTACTCCTGGATACATTCATTCTAAGTCTGCTACATATCTCGCCGAACTCCAGATCAGGTGGAAGGATTTACAAATTGAAAGGCAAAATTACCATTCACTATTTGGGCACTCACATAGCAACAAGTGCACTTAGATGCCATTTGTTACAATATCCTCTCTGTTGTGGCTTCAAGATGTGCCCTCATAACAGTTGCCAACAACAGCATTACTGCAGAATCAGTCTTACCAGCAGACCCTAATGATTTCAGGCACTTGAATGATTAATAAACTAGAAGGCAAACCTCAGCGGACTAAGAGGGGTTTCACATTGGCTATATCATAAGACTTATTGGAACCCAAATACCATATTGAAATACTAATAAGTGGAAAGCTCTTTCTTTGTTAGCCACGTTTCTCTGATTGCAAGCAATTAAAATAAATAGGGAAGAGGGGACAACAAATGTCTCTGAAAGCTTTCTACTGGACCTTTTTTGAAAGAAACGAATGGCTAAACTTTATGCTCAGCCTCCAAAACTTCCTAATAGAGAAAGAGCTTTATAAAGCCAGACACATTGCCATGTTTTGGTGGAATGCCAATGGACTCCATTAGAAGAGAAAACCTTTAGACATGATCTAACTAGAGCAAGCACAAATGAAGCCTGACCGCGCCCATCTTTTTCATGGACATTTCGACTCTTTAGCAGTTCCTGGTACTTGAACGCCATCTTGTCTAAAGGATTTAGGGAAGACACCGAATGCTGAAGATCCAGGGAAAGAAAGATCTATTAGGCAGAAAAGGATGAAGAGGCAGGGTACAGATAACGTCCTGCAGAGAAGCAGAGGAAGAACTCTGGGATTACATTCTCAGTCAGTAGTGTTCTGGTGAACTTTGCTAATTCTGCCTCTGATAGGGTAGAAAAGAGGCCACCATGGCGGTCTCACCTCTTCAAGCAGCTCTTTGGTAGCTGGAAGATGGACCGCCATCTGTGATGTTGCCGCTGATCTCTGAAGTCAACTGAGCGCCAAACCAGAGAAGCTGAAGGAACAATGGGGAGCATGAGGAAAGAGATCTGGAGATGTTTTGAACATTTTCATACAGACTGAGCCCTCAGGTCTTTCAAAGGACAAAAAGCCACAGAGAAAAGTTGGAGCAAGAACTACATTTGAGTTTGGAGGACAAGGAACCAGGAGTGGACAAACACAAAGCCAACAATAAAATAGTGCAATTGAAATGGGTGGCACTTGATAACTGGAAAGAGCTATGTAAAGAGGAATGAGAGCAGCGGCTGTTCCCCCATGGGAGCGGAGGAGTGCCACCCAACTCCCCACACAGCTGCAGATAGCAGGAAAAATAAAATGGTATTAGAAGTATTTTATTACCATTTTAGTGTTCTGGCTTTCTGCCAAACGGAGAAGGCAGGGCGGAGACAGTGCGCCATTGCTGCTGATTGCCAGAAATTATGAGAGACCCTTTCGGTGTAAATTGGGCGTGTCGGCTTGGCCGGCTACATTATTAAGGCCAAACAGACATGCGTAATTCAACCTCTCCAACCCAGTTGGAGAGCAGGCACAGGCCCTTCAGTGCTCTTTGGAGTGCTGAAGCATCCTGCTCCAGGCAATCCAGAAACTTCTCTCAAGCAGCATGAGAGTAGTGTCTGGATTGGATAAGGAGCTGCAAGACCTGTGCTAGAGGAGTCGGGAGCTGGCTGGAGAACACAGAGGACGTGCTGCAGCCTAAAAAGGTAAGGGAATTTTTTTTCATTTAAAAATGTAAATGTTTATTTGTATTTTGTTTCATTTTACTTATGTAAACTCACCAATTTTGTGGGTCACCAACCGCCACTGAATGAGAGTGGAAATGATGCAGTGACTGGGGCCAGAGGCACCGGGAAACTCAAGACTCTTTCTTCAGGTGGGGCTCAATGGAGGGAAAGGGAAAATCAAGGTCACTGAAGTAACTTTCTTTTCTCATCTAAAGTCTCCCACTGGTAGATCAGTTCAGAAAGAAGATCTTAAGTAGCCTGTCTAGCCCAATCTCATGGAGTACTGAAACTTTGGGCCAGATGTTTCATTATTCTGTTCTCAAAAACTGGTGACAATTTGAAATCAGTACTGTTGCAACCAGTATCGAATTATGTGAACAGACCTGTATGCTCATAGGTTGGTTCAGAATATTGCTAATTGGACGGGGTTGCAATCAGACCTGTTAAATAATACTCATAAGGTAGATTGCAAATGGAGACTCATTAAGATTGGATATGGTCATAGGGCTAGTGGCCTGCAAGGCTCAGAAGACCACCATGTCTGCGAGTGAATTTAAATAAAGAAACTTGGAGGTATCTTTTCAATAGTAAGTAACTGGAAAAAAGGGTTGCAAACCATTGATACAGAGGGTCTAGATTTGCTATTTGGAAGAGACTCCAAATCATGTTGTTTCTAAATACAGAATTGATATCCAGTCACAATCCCATTTTAGGAGTTGTAAAACTTTACTGAGCCCTAAAAAGGGTTTAATACATAGAAAAAGTTTTTTTGTGCGTGCAAACTCCAAATCAGAGCATTTACAAATGGAATAAAGGTTAGCACATTTGGCCATTAATGGCTTCCGGCCTACAGAAAAGGACTGTCAAGTTTACCAGACTGGACTTTGTGCAACCTAACCATAGAATATGAAGTGTCTGTGACATTAGAAGAAGAAAGAAACAGTTTTTATTACTCTTCTATTTAGATTTCTGTGTTAGATTTGGAACAATAGCGTACATAGACTACTAGAGGAAAAGGAATTATAGTGAAATCTACATTTCTTTGGTCTAGAATTCAGCTGCATGGAGGGTCTGAAGCGAGGAACCTGAAAGTCAGAGGGACATGAAATGATGAGCATGTGGCATTGACATCACAGCTTGGAACATTTTAGTATTGTTCAGGACCAATCCAAAGAGTGACCATATTTAATGGCATATCAGTGGCTTGCCCTATTCTCCCACTTCAGTCTTTCATCCTATATAGACATAATACTCAACTTTGAAAGCAAAATACTGTTTACCCTGCTGCACATCGACCGCCACACCTGGACAGAAAGTTTCAAATGACAAATGCTATTACAAATTTCTCACCTTGGTTCAGTAACCTCTATATGGGCCATTCTCCTCATTACCGATTCAAATTATCTTCAAGTACAATCCAGCAATGAATCTACATTTTCCGAGGCACCGTCTCTAGCAATCTCGAAGCACCCCCGTTTCAGCTTGCATGAATTACTTTCAGATCTTCCTTCCATGTCCCACCCCACTACAGTGCTCTTGGCCTTAAAACTGCTGCTTCAATGTCAACACTCAATGGTTACCTTCAGGAAACCACAGGTCTAATGGGAATCCTAATTCTTTAGGCTGCAAGTCTCTCTTCCAACAGTTAATGGATCCTCCGAAGACTCCAGCACTGACTTATTTGTTCTTTGTACTGACCTATTCCTTTCTCACTCACTCCTTCCCTCACACCAGTACTTAAGTCTTTCATGATCAGCATGTGACTGATTGTCTTGAATCGATGCACAGCATTGCTCATTGAGACATTTCGGTGGAAACCCGCATAGGAGACATTATGCAATGCAAGCATACTTTCTCATGGTGATTACCAAGACGCATAGGTCTTGCAGCCTGGTCACCCATTCATTGAATAAATGCAGGTTTCCTAAAGGTCTCGCTATCCTTTTGCTAAGTAAAACCCGAATACCATGCTTATAGTGTACGGGAGCAAACGGGTAGGTCCATCTGATCCCATGACAAACCTCCTTATCCCTCAAAAACCGACAGAAGCATTGGTTTGGCACACAACCAGATCCCTCATCTAGTCTTCTGTGGCTGTCTGTGCATTCCAAACAGTAGAGGTACGTGCATGTGCCACTTCAGGAGGAACGGAGCCAGCGTGCTTCCCAAAGAGAACAGAGACGACTACCACCGAAGCGAAGGATAGCAGTCGGAAAATAACTACATTCTATTTATGCCGTTAAGAGGTTTCACAAGGTTGCAAATTAGCTCCTGGGTTAAAGTATTCAGGATGCAACACATGACAACAAATATCTCTTTGATAGAGGATAGACAACAGTGCTATTCAAACCCTTGGCCTGTAGACAATCGCACTGCAAGGAAACCCACGTTGTGGAAAGTTTTAGTGAGAACACTTCCCCTTCTCTGCGCTTTGACAAGACATCATGCCCACATGCATAATAAATAGTCTACACAGATTGAGCCCGATAATAGGAGATAAGCGTCAGTCTTGGGAGAAACCAGTGGCTGGGTTAACTAGAGACATGGTCTGAGGGGATTGTTTAATGTTCTAGTCTCTTTGGTCTGTTCTCATGTTGAATAATCCAGCCTTTCGCGCCCGCTCTACTAGAAGAGTAGAGAGTTGAGTAAGGAAAGCATCTCCTTTCAGATGGACACCTTAAGTGGAAGCTTTTCCTTTTCCATTGTTTGGAAGTCAGCTGAGGGCTAGGAGGGCAGAGTACCCACTCTGCTTCAGGAGTCCATACCAGGGAAACAGGAGCGGAGAGTGTCAGGCTCAGTTTTACAAAGATGATCTAGGTGTGGTCACAGCCATCCTTCCTGCAGCTCTGCAGCCTCTCCAAAGACGACAGCAATGTAGATGATACAGTGAGGGCAGATCTGGATTCCAGTACCTTTGAAGTAGGTGGACCAGGAAGACGTACTGGCATTAGTTCAATCACAGGATTTATCAATTACCATCTCCAACAGAGGGCTCGGGGAAGCGTCTGGCCAGGAGAGATGTTAAGCTTCCTACGCCTTAGGCTATTCTCCTTTCAAAAAGCAACAATTCAAGTCAGATGTTTATTTTTATGAACCCTAAGGCACAAGAGACTTATTCAGCCTTTTAAAAATGTTAATTTTCATGATGAGGCTAATGAGCAATGGCCACAGTACAAAGGCAAAAATATTTGTAAAGGACACTGAACTAGGACTTCATATATTTCTAATTATGAAACATCACGCTTTTTGCTAGCGTGCATAGTTTTGTTTGAAATATGATCAATCTTTGTGGAGGATTTGGGTGTGACCCCCAGCCTCCAGATGTCAAGTCCAGTGTTGGAGAAATGAAAAAACACAGGGTCGGAGTATGTCGTAAAGAGGTGGGTGATATATAATACAACTGGGAGACCTCAGTAACATCCGCTTGCCATGCATGTGACAAGAAAGAAGGTATGTGGAAAGGAGGCCACCACCATGGAGGGGTCCCACTTCATAGCAGTACCACAGCTCCTTTGAATGATGGAATAATGCACAGTACAAGGATTGCAGGAGAGAACAGGGTCTATTGAACCTGGTTCAGAAATAACTCCCTTCTTCTCCTTCTGAAAGGGATGCACATGGAAAGACATGTCTTGAGCTGGCAGGAGAGAACAAGTGAAAGCCAAAGACTAGATGACAGGGGCAAGCCATTGAGTGTGGCTTCAAATGACAGCCTGTAAAAACATTGAAAGAGGGTGGATGAAGCAAGCATCAACTACTCCAGGAATTGAGAAAGGGTAATACCCTGAAACAGATGGAAGGAAGGAACTTAAGAATAAAAAAATAGAACAGTAGTTCAGGTAACAGCGATCACCACTTATTGGAAATGAAATGGAAGCATCCCATTGGAGATGGCTGTGAGAGCTGCTCCTTTATTAATCACCAGAGGGTGGAATCTGTGGGAGAAAACTGGATTATGTTCTGCTGAATCGACCTTCTCTTTGTGACAGAGTTTTGACATGCTTCCAGGCCTCCTCGTGTTCATGGTTTCATTAGAAGCCAAGTTCATGTTAATCAATGGAAAGTGGTAACCGCAGAAAGAACATTTCTTGAGATGCAGGGACATTTATTTCCAAAACAAACATTTGACATAATCAATAAATTCCACACAGTTTGCTTCTCCGTTATACTGTCTCGCACCACCGCAGCAGAAATCTCAAACAAGGGCCTACAGCAAGAATCGCACGTTTTGGAATGGCCCGAAAACTCACTACACAATGAAGCCAATACATGGCAACACTAAAAACGAATGCATTTTGCCTCCTGCTGGATCAAACACAGCAACAGGGCACCCAAGTGACTCAAAGTGATCCATGTTGGGCATTTCAAAGGCTTTACTGTCATACTTAGTCCAAATTTGATGGACATATGGGAGCATTTGTAAGAGCCTCCAATTTCACAAGCGTGGCTCCCACGGTAAGAACATCCTGGGCTATGGCTATTCCTAGAAGCAGGATACAACAGCAAGAAGGAACTATTTCAGACCTTGATGAGACCATATCCTTGTTGCTATCAAGATTACTTACCAGCACATGCCATGCCGTACAGTAGCTCTATTTTTTCTTCCATATGTCATAGTTGAAAGTGGTTTGCACTGGCCAAGCAGCAGGAGCATTAGGTTACTTGTTGATCCCAGAGCACCCTGATCAAGCATTCATATTTTTATCCTGTGTCCCCGTATGACACGGCGATGGGAATGAGCTGGGTGTGTGAGCTGTGACTGCTTGGCCACTTCCAATCTATGCAACCCAGGGACACAAACACCAAAAGTCCAAGAATCCAGATCATTCGTCGGGGTGGCGGGTAAAACAGAATCTAACAAAGATATGGTAATCCACTCCTGATTTCAGGAGTGCCCCGATTTCCACACAGTGCCAAAAATGTATATACCTACATGATGTCCAGAGAATGCAGGGTGATTTGGACAACCTCTCTGGAGCCATAGCATAAAAAGCAGAAAAGTAATGCCCATTCAACCTTGTAATAAATATATGATGCAGTATGTATTAAACAGGATTGTCTTATAGCCATCAAGGGGGGGCATACTTACAGGGCTTTAAGTATAACAAATTACTATGTAAATGAGTGAGTTAAATGTAGATGTGTTTCATGTAAATTCATTGTTTGTGGATGTCTTGAAAATCTGGCAGGGATACAGCTTCCCTCTATTAATGTTTCAAGAGTCTCTGGATAGATCATATTAGCGGCTGGTGCTCATCCAATGAGTTTTAACACTGTAAGAAATTGGGTTATAGGCAGTGGAGGCTAACTACCCACCTTAAGTGACTGGCTAGCCGAAATGGGAGAGAAAAATGCAGATATAGCTTTCATGTGTGGAAGGGTAAGTTTACTTTCTAAAAGTCACTTTTCTGCAATGTGTATGAAAAAAAAGAAACAACTTCACCATTGAACTGGATTTTTAATAACTATTAAAATAGTTGTTTAACTATTTTTCTGGTTAGTCTGATTCCTGAGATAAAGTATTAGTATTTAATATTGTATCCCAACATTTTCTTATGGAAAAGTCAGCCTTTCTGCAGTGAAAATAGCCAGCACCATGCTAGAGCATATGGTATATATTTTCATGTTATGAGAGTGGACCTACAAGTCCCACAATTCTTAGAAACCCAGCACTGACTGAAAAACCAAGATTGGCTAAAAGTTATGCTGAGGGCATAGGGAAATGTGCCCACTCTCCATAGTGTTTACTTTCCCCAATAAACAAATGTGAATGAAAGAGTGTCTAGATTGTTTTCCTTCTACTTTTCTAATCCTTTTTAAGCATAACTTTTCTTGTATCAAATTTGAGACGCTATACGCTTTATAAAAACATGCTGCATTCTCTACCTTTGACACTATAAGCCTTTAATAAGTTAACATTAAATACACAATAAGTAAACCGTTTGAAAGAAATCCCTCCCTTTTCTACAGCTTCAAATTTCCAGTCCATCACTGCGCAGGAAGAACCAAACACATTTTAATAAAAACTTTGGTCCACAAAGTCGAATAAATGTCACATTTTTAGGATGACCTGATGGGGTAAATTTACATACCATAACTGCAAATGGAGCTCATTAACATAGCCTGTCGCTTTCTAGAAAATATGGCATAAATAACTCTTCTGTGCCATCAACACCAATGTTACAGAAAGGAAATAATAATACCTTTATCAGTTCAGTCAAGCGTTTCACAATACCTCTGTAGTAGGGGAGAATCCCTGATGCTGTGCAGCATGGCTAAAGAATTATTAAAATTAAAAAAATTAAAAACTTGTAGTGCGTACAGATGCGTCAGTTTGTATACATGGTATACCTCAAGATGACACAGGCATTTTTTTTTATTTGCCGATATGGGTTGGATCGGTAACTAAAAAGAAAAAAAAATGCTGGGGAGGGGCATGGAAACAAAACGGGAAACGCAGGAGGGCAGGAAGCAATATGGGGTTTTCAGGCGAGGGAAGCAACATAGGGATGGAAACAACAAGGGAGTGGCAGTAAACACTACTGTAAGACAGCAACATGATGGAGCGCAACACGATGGAGCACAACAGAAGCACACAGTGAGACTGAGCAACATGGAGATGGGGCGGGAAGCAACACGGCAGATGGAAGCAATACAGGAGGGGCAGCAAAGCACAGAGCGAACCAGAGCAACATTAAGACCGGAGGTGGGGGTGCAGAGAAGCACTGTAGCGAGACCGAGCAACACGAAGACCAAGGGTGGGGGGAACAGAGAAGCACACAGCGAAATAAAGCAATGTGGAGACGCGGGGAACAGAGAAACATACACCGAGACAGAGCAACACGGATGGAGGGAGCACAGAAGAACACCGGGCGAGACAGAGCAAGATGGAGACTGTGGAATGGAGGGCAGAGATGCTCACAGCAAGACAGAGCAACATGAAGATGATGGGGGCAGAGAGGCACACAGGGGAGCCAGCTGGAAAACACAAGCATTCTTGTAGAGTGCTTAACTAAAAAGAAAAAAGTAGCACCCTAAAAAAAAGCGCATTGTAAGGACACAGTAATGTGTTCAAGCTTCAAGGGCGGGACAAACTCACAATGGGGAAACACAGCCCATACAATCCATCAAATAAGTAGCAAGCAAATGAGAATTACAATAAGGCCATTAATGGTAAGAATGGGCTAGATCAAAGTCCACTGTAAGCTAATAAAATGTCTTGCAAAAGACAACGCATGCGCTGTCTTTGGCAAAACTTGAAAAAAATGTTTTAAATACTATTCCCACTCTCCAAAAGGATATGAAATTTGCAAAAAGACTAGTTTGCTAATGGGAAAGGAATTTGCTCTGTGACCTATGTACTAATAGGTTGCTTTGCACATTCTACATTCGCTTGGAGGAGGGGGTGGGGGCAGGAGGGTCACAATAAGACCCACCTTCTGAATAATATTTAGTCAGGTCAAAGTTTCCGATCCCTTTGATTGGCTGTAAATGCATGGGTAAAGACCTGCAAGGGCCAGCTTCTGTCTCTGCATTTTCATTGACAAGCATGAACCACTTTCCACTTTTATTATTTAAAGCAGGCTGTGTCCATCAAAGGGACAACAAAATGCTGTTTAGGAAGTCTTGGGAGGGTCGTGAGGGCTCAAGGAGCAGGCAGTGGTTTGCTGGTCTTTTCTTTTTTGCACTACGTGGTTTCTGAGTGATGTTAAGACTTTAAGGTGTGCACTGGCCTCCTAGACTTCTGGTTGGGACCATCTGCTAGGGTGGTTTATTGGTTGTTACTGCTTTTTAGGTGGCAGAGGGACTTTTGGAGATGAAGGGGCCTGTAAACAAGATAGTGCAGTCCAAGTGGGAGAGATGAGGTTCTGCGGTGTTTTAAGCTTTTCATCAGATCAAGCCTATGTGTGATCCCTAGCAGAACATCAAAAGTTCTGCTAGGGAGGAATTAAAGATGTCTGTAGGTAGACCATCACTGCCCCATGGATGCGAGAGCACCAAGGATTGGGCAGTCGTGTTTCTTAAACCTGATTCAAGAAGGTATGCTTTCATTCCTCATAGTTGGATGCAGGTTTTCAGAGTATTTTTGGGGACTTGGTCTACTGAGAGATGGGTCCCTACGTGAATAATAGTATGATTAGATGTTCAGCCTACTGAACTCTCAAATGTGTTCACAATTAACTTGACAGATGTGGCGTATAATTTAGCAGAGGTTTGGTATTCGATCTTTGTGTTTGGAAAATATCACAAATATTTGCTACACAAAATGAATTTGTTTAAAGAAAATGGCACTTGCTTGTGGCCTTCAGTTCCATTTTGAAAGGGGGCAACTGGGAGATGGAGCATGCATACATGAAGAAATTGACTGCCATTCCCTTCACTCGCTGGCTGAGGGCTCCCCTATTTATTTAAAATCCAATAAATTGGAAGATACAAAAAATGAAGGCACTGCGATTTGCACCGGCATTAACTAAAGAATGGGAGACATATATTCTGCAACAAAAAGATACGGCACCCCGTGGCAGGAAGTATAAGAAACTGGGATTAAAAATGTGACCATCCTCGTCATCTGCTATGATAGTTTTGGAAATCTTGCTCTACGTTTGGACACGATGGGGAGAGGCAAAGGCCAAACTATACGAGACATACAAGGCATGGAAAGTGGGAAGCGAAGCTCCATGAATGTACATATACGTGCCTGCCATTAATTGGCACCATACAACATGGTTGAGAGAGTGGCGATAAAGCATCAGATGAGTTCTTGGAGATTTCATTGTGAGACACTCACTGACAGTGGAATGAAGACAAAAAAATATGACATTGTGTCGTTTCGGGCCATACTCAACCAAAGAGTACTCTTGTCTACTTATTGTTTAGAAGCTGTCATCTATAAACGTTGTCGTTCTTGCGGCATGCACGGGCCGGCATTTGCAGCAGAGAATAGGTGACCATGCCAGCGGGGACCCCTGATGATAGTTTGACTAGGAGACATGCCCCTCTTCCCAAGCAACTTCACTCAAGGCTATAAGCCTTATCGGATCTACCAGAGTGAGGTAGTATAACTTCTCTCAGATGGCTGAATGACATGATAGAGTGTACATACGTTTTTCACAGGTAACCACTGAACCTAGGGAGGAACAGGAATCCAAAGTCCTGATGAATGCCAGCGGGGTCTGGCTGAAACATGTAGACAGGCAGAAAAAAGTGGATGGAGGATTAATAGTGACCCAGCCAATCCCCTTTAACCCCACACCAATTATTAACCTTGCCAAAACAGACCCAATTATAAAGGTACTGTGAAGGCAATTTTAAAATAACTAACCTTTCCTTGGTGATCCCCTCCCCCACTGTCCCTCACTCCTGTAATCGTGCGCCCTTGTAGTTAAGCATTGCAGCACATCCGCAATACCAGAGTATCGGAGGGTGGGGGGGTTCTATGATGAAGCATGTCACCAAACAACTGTTTTGTGAGTGACAGACCTTTAAAATAAAAGGTGTGCCCTTGACCTATCACGCTGACAGCCCAATACTATATGTAGAGACTTACTCCCTTTTGAATTTCAGATTAAGTCACTTCAGGGAGGTCAAGAATATTTCCTAATGGAAGGTCCCCGTAAACGCGATAGCCTTCTTGTCATTAAATGATACGTTCTTGCAGAAGCACTTTGTGGTGAGTAGACATAAGGAGGCCAGGTGAACTATCCAGTTGTGTGCCAACAACAGCCACGAAATTATAGGCCTGATCTGTTGTTTTTTTAATAAAATCAACAATGTATCAATTTTCATCTTACCTAACTATTCCGCCAGTCCACTGCAACCCAGTCTAAGAACTGAGCTGTGGCCTACAACACCTGATCTCGCCCACACCACTTAAAACTATGCAGCCTACTACTTTATCGTGGTCGGAATTAAACTACTTACATATGGACGCGCTGAAGGTCTGTTACCGCAGTCGTGTAGGAAGTTGACTTAGAACCCTCCCGACTCCCTGATCCTTCTGCCCACACGCTCGCTGCTGACGCCCTTTCCTTCATCCTTGCGCAGTTTGCACAGTTAGGCACAAAAGGATTTTTTAAACCACTTGGCATTGTTTTTAAAAATTTGTGTCACTAATACTGTTGTAATTCTGTTGTAATCACTGTACCTACCTTTCTGCACTGCTAGGTTGCGCCTCCCCGGTCCACCACGGAAAGTTCCGCTTGAGTGGAGGGAGGGACGCACCAGCAGAAGTGCCGTCGGTGACGTCTGAGAACCAGATCAGCTGGCCTCTGCAGTCCCAGTTAAAAGCCCATGCCCTGGCCGACGTGCAGCGGACGCGCTGAAGGTCTGTTACCGCAGTCGTGAAGGAAGTTGACTTAGAACCCTCCCGAAACCCTGATCCTTCTGCCCACACGCTCGCTGCTGACGCCCTTTCCTTCATCCTCGCGCAGTTTGCACAGTTAGACACAAAAGGATTTGTTAAACCACTTGGCATTGTTTTTAAAAATTTGTGTCACTAATACTGTTGTAATTCTGTTGTAATGACTGTACCTACCTTTCTGCACTGCTGGGTTGCGCCTCCCCGGTCCACCACGGAATGTTCCGCTTGAGTGGAGGGAGGGACGCACCAGCGGAAGGGACGTCGGTGACTTCAGAGACCCAGATCAGCTGGCCTCTGCAGACCCAGTTAAAAGCCCATGCCCTGGCCGACGCGCAGCGGGCGCGCCATTGGCGCGCCGGAGGCGTGCCAAAGGCAAGCCAGTCTGCGCCCGTCCGTGCCAGACCGCCGCCAGGAGCCAGGCATCATGCAGGCCTCTACTCCGGTAAGGCTACTGACCCTATAAGGAGGATTACCTACTCCAGGCAGGAGCTACTACTCCTATCTAGCCACCCCGATCTTCAGTCCTACCCTGACTCTTTGATTCACTCCTGTACATATCAGTTCCCCTGCAGCCCGGAAGGCCCTATCTCTTGCCTGAGCTGTGATTTTCAAAGCATCCCTCTAAAAGCCAGTGTACACCGCCTCAGCTCCCCAGCAGTGGGCAACACTCATACCAATTCCAACTGGAAAGCTTTTCTGGCCAATGTACGTTCTCTCCCCAAGCACGCGACCCATATATGGGACCTACTATCCTCCACCCTCCCAGATATAGGTTTCCTGACAGAAACGTGGCTGAAACCATCCTCCTCCCCTTCCATCGCAATAGCCCTCCCCGACGGCTACCGCATTTTAAAACTCGACAGACCCAGGAAAGCAGGAGGAGGGACGGCTATTATATACAAAGACCCCATAAAAGCCACTGTTCTAGATCAACACATTAACGACAATTTAGAAGTGATCATATTCAGACTAGACCTTCACTCGCAATTAAGTTGGAAAGGCGCTCTTGTTTATCGTCCCCCAGGTCCCATCGCCAATTCCATTTCACTCCTCTTAGAGATAATTGCCCCCACGTAATCTCTTCTAATAAATTTAAACTTCTGGGTGACTTCAATGTCCACAGCGAAAACCCCCTTGACCCAGAGGCGTCACACTTCCTTAGCGAAATGTCCCCCCCTTGGTCTTATAAAGAAAAATGATGCACCCTCACACAGAGCCGGCCACACTTTGGACCAAGTGCTTTCCAATTCTCATGATTAATCTACAAACACACGCATCCTCTGACTTGGTCCGAACACTATATAATCACATTTGACTTAGTGGGACCCAGTGAGATTATCTCCAACAAAAGACCAGCCACGCGCAGCTTTAGACAATGGCACAAACTCACTCCAACGCTCTTTCGAAAAAGCATTCACCACCCCCCTTCAGTCCCCTGGCAACACAGTAGAGGAACACCTTAAAGCCTTTCACGATTCCATTAGACTCACTTTAGACGCCACCATACCCACGAAAAAATCTTCCACCACTGCTCACCGTCCTCAGGTTCCCTGGTACTCACCAGAGCTGAGAGCAGAGAAAAGCAAATGCAAGTCACTGGAACGCATATGGCGCCGTACCAAAGAACAACTAGACAGGGACAAGTTTAAAGAGATGTTAGAAAAGTACCATAAAAACTTAAGATACACCCGCAAAAAGCATATAGCAACGCAACTTGAGCAAGCTGACAACACCTCCAAAACCTTATTTCAGATTCTCAACTCCCTCACCAACCCCAAAGCCTGTAACCCCATGGACGAACCGTCCCAAACTCTCTGTGACAACATTGCCAATCATCTGACTCAGAATATTGAGGATATCTATACCAAAATTTCCACCCCCTGCTATCACATTACAGATCTGCCAACTGACAGCCCTCATTCACCCACCCAGATCTTCCTTAAAGAATTTCCCCTGCTCACAACATTAGAAACAGAAACCCTTCTTAAATCGGCCAAGTCAGGCTCCCCTAAAGACCTCATCCCCGCTAAAATTGCTAAAACCCTCGAAGCCGATCTGGCAGAACCCCTCGGCACTATTCTTAACAGATCGATTACAGAGGGAAAACTCCCGAAAGAATGGAAGGATGCACAAGTAATGCCAATTAGAAAAAACTCAAAACTACCGCCCGATGTCATCACCAATTACCGTCCCATCTCACTGCTCCCTTTGCACAGTAAACTTCTGGAAAAGCACATCAACAGACACCTCTCAGCTATTGTTGAGACCTCCAACTGTCTGGATCACTCCCAGTCGGGCTTCCGCACCGTCACAGTGCGGAATTGGCCCTGGTTAATGTCGTGGATGACATTAGAATGCAGGCGGATTCTGGCCGAGCAGTAATCCTCATACTGCTCGACCTATCCGCCGCATTCGACACCATCTCACACCAGATCCTCCTAAACAGATTACAATCTATAGGCATCTAAGACACTGCCTTAGAATGGCTGACAGACTTTCTCAAGGATAGATCCCAAACCGTCAACCTGGGACCCTTTAAAGCCAAAACCACCTCTGTCACCAATGGAGTCCCACAGGATTCTTGCCTCAGCCCCACTCTTTTTAATATATACATTGCCCCCCCGGGCCGTACTGCTTAGGAAGATCGGGTTCAACCGTATTTCCTATGCAGACGACACACAACTGCTTCTGGCCTATGACAAAGACACTCCCAACATCCAAGAAATCTTTTCAGAAGGCATGCTTAGGATCACTTTGTGGATGAGTCACAATTTCCTACAGCTCAATACAGCTAAAACTGAAATCATGCTGTTCACTGACGCTGTCACCAGCTGGTCCCCGAGTTGGTGGCCGGAAGAACTTGGAACGGCACCCTCTCCCAAACCAGTGGTAAACAATTTAGGAGTCCTGGCCGACAACAAGCTGAACATGGACGAACACATAGCATCAACCAAACGCTCCTGTTTCCACGCCCTCAGCCTGTTGCGCAAAGTCTTCCATTTTCTCCACCATCAACCCGGAAGACCCTCATACACGCTCTGGTACTTAGTCACCTGGATTTCAGCAACGCTCTTCTAATCTCTGCCAAAGAATCAGCCTTGCAGACCCTTCAAGTGGTACAGAATACGGGGGCTCGCCTGGTTACTAGCGCACCTCGCCGGACCCCGTCCCTCCCTCTCCTACACAAACTTCACTGGCTCCCCATCCGCAAAAGAATCCACTTTAAAATATGTTGCATTATCTTCAAAGGTCTACACCAGTTAGGCCCTACCTATTTGGCAAACAAACTGACCACATACACCCCATCACACACTCTCCGCTCTGAAGGTAAAGGCCTTCTCGCCATTCCCCGCATTAGAAACACCAGATGGGGAGGCAAATCTTTCTCTCACCTGGCGCCTAAAATGTGGGATCAACTGCCCGCGGAGCTCCGCCTCTCGAATAACTACCTAAGCTTCAGGAAAAAACTGAAAACACTTCTATTCTAATCACCCTGGTCTCATCCTTCTCCAGTCCGCAGCGCGGTGATACCCCATTTGGGGTGATTCAGGCGCTTTATAAATGTCAAATAATAATAACATATACCACACACTCCGCTAGACCGCCTGTACACAGTACTTGAGCACCTTTGCCACCACCATGGCCCAGACCCCTTACGTACTCTACCAGGCCCTCAAATCTCAGGACTCCCACTCCAGTCCTTCCCAGACCAGCCTGCACCAAGACACTGGTTCCATAGGTGAACCGTGGTCCAGACTAAAGAGGCAGCCGTTTTAGTCACAGTGTCTGCGCTTGTAGACGCACACGAGAGACACGGCTTGCCTTATCAACGAGGGAACCCTTCCTAAATCACAGGTCGAAGAAGATGCTCAGGCGTCCTCCGCACAAACCGGCCACTCTGACCCACACAGCCCTATCCGGGTCTGTTTATAGACTGGCGGTGCAGGAGGGGCCCTCAGTGTAGTCAGCCAGTGGTGTAATTCGCGGGCGCTGCTGTAGGTGGCGCCAGCAGACAGCGCACCACCGCCTGTCTGCCTTTAGAGTGAATGACAGCCAAGCCTACGCCTTATGAAAGAAAGATTAATAATGTTTCTGTATTTGGGCGTGGATGTCAGCCACTCGCGCATAATACAGTGTTTGCAGAACATCAACTACTTCCTAACTCTTATGTGCTGTTCCAAGTAGTAAATCAGCAAAGTCCTTTCCGTGAGTAAAACAAGTGTTCTACTTGAGTTACTGAAAAGGCAACGGAGTGCCTTGCACTAACTACCTTTAATGCTCATGGACGTTCCAGAGCCATTTTGATGTTTTTCACTATTAAGAAAGAAACATCTATTTAATCACCGTAAACTGTTAGGTAAGGCGACGTAATATTTCAGCGCTACCTCGGATATGGACTACCATGTTAAGCTGCATTCAGAGTTCCTGCGTAGCGCCAATATAATCAAAAATGTTTCAAAGCGCTCAATGATCGAAGAACGGGCAAGATTGTTCACTACTTGGCAAAAAAGCAGCCCAAATATAGGGTATTGAAAGGCCAGGGTTCTTTAAACCCTTTGAGTGAGACTCATAGTCACGAGACAGTGAGATTAGGTGGCAAAGTGGCATGGAATTTCAGAGCTTGGCAAGGGGTGGGGGGTAAACACTCTCCACGAATGTGGGGCTGAAAGTAAAGATTAAGCAGCAATATGCAGCCAAAATGAGTTCCACAGTTTAGCCACACGATCCCGGGCAATGGAATTCCAAAACAACACAACATATGCGGGGAAAACAACAGTGAAACACCAGATACGATCGCTTTAAATAGAACATTATGCAACGAGGTATGAGCCACAAAGTCGGTTCATTTTTTCGAGGCATGCCAGAATTTTAATTTTGTCGACCAATGTATGAAATTCCAGAAATTCGTATGAGGTGAAATTAATGAAATTTCATATAATAGCGCTTTACACTAATTCGCTTTTTTGCTGCTCGTATCTTGAGTTAAAATGTCTTGCGACATAGCAGCGGGAGACTAGTTTGGTCAGAAAATGTCTCACGAGACACATTTTTTACTCAAATCAGTCACCTGCTGGTATCATGTGAGACTTTCCCTCAACTGTGCTCGTTCGGTGAAAAACAAAATATAAGAGATAGCAAGCAGCAAGTTACATTTTGCTATAAAAGCAACATTTTGTGACATTTTCAGATTGTTGTTACATTTCACAAGAAAAAAATGGTGCAATTTCGTCAAGCCCTAATGTTGTCATGCATCAAGTGTAATTAACTAAAGAAAGCTCACCTTCACAAGGTTGATAAGCTGTTGAGATAGCACCGTGGGTCACATTTTCTGTGTATTGCGCGGTTAAATCCTGGTGACTGCTTTATAAGCGCATCCTGTTTCGAATTCATGAATCCTTCAACCCAAAATGCACCTCACAGTGGATTCACCACGCTTTTACCAATTACACTTTTATTTCTCAAGACATTTGTTGTTTAACATTTAATAGTGGTGATCTATTGCTATGTGTGTAAAGTCTTTGGGATAGGAACTAGTAAAGAAATAGACCATAGCACTGAAGGGACAGCAAATCAGGTCCCGAATACACAGACCAACACGTGAAATATCTTTCCACTGGCAGCTACTAAGTATTCTTGCAAAATGTTATGCATTCCACATAATAAAATTCCGGCAGCCAATAAGCATCAAAATAACATTATATGCAGAGCATGTGGTCTGCACTTTTTATATTCCACCCAAATCACTCTACCCAGACATATTGACACACCCACTATGTCTCTCCAGGCCCATCTTCATGCAACAAACCAGCATTGATAATGTTAAGGAGTTTTCTTGAAGAACACAAAAAAGCAATGGCTGTAATCCTTGAAATCATCTCAGCCACTGGTACTGATGGTTGCATCCCAGTTCATCTTTTTTTGCTCACCATGGCACCTCCGATTATACCCAGACAATTGCAAATAAGCCTTGGCCCTGCTCTAATAGGGACAATCCAGGCTGAACTGCTAAGCCAGGTACTCTCAGACCGAGAACACGAGCAACTCGAGACCGGTTTTGACCGAGTCGGGCCTCTTCAGTCAGTGTAGCTTGGTTCCAGTGGCACTGTGAGGACAGGACCCACGTCTAGGCATTCATGTCACACTTAGGGCATCGCAACGAAGAACAAAAAATGAATGGTTGGAATGCTCAAATGAATCATAGCCACAGGCAGTTACTTGGTCTGAGTAATTACCAGTGGCCAAGATTAATTCAATATTTCCATCCATCCCTTTTGTATTCTTTAGGAGTGTTTCCGGGCATTGGTAGCCATTGCTGTGGCTCAGTCTGGTTAAACGGAAGAGAAAGAAAAGAGTAAGCGCACGTTTCTAATATGTTTAATTTCACAATGCTTGTGGGCACACAATATGTTTTTGTGACTATTGTCACGTTGTGTATATATAAACAAGCGCTATGTATATATAAACACGTGCTTAATCGAATCCAAAGTTGTGTCAAAATTTCAAATCAATAGGTGAAGAACTTTCGGAGATTTAAGATTTTGAACAAAGGAACTTTGACATTTTTATGTGTCTGTTCGGGCTTTCGATTAAAAACACGTGTGTATTCGACACACGCGTATTAGAATCCAACGTTGTGTATATAAAAACACCCCCCTATTCGAATCCAATGTTGTGCCAAAATTTCAAAGCAATCGGTGAAGAACTTTCAGAGATTTGCGATTTTGAACAAACGAACATTTACATTTTTATTTATATAGATTTGCAATGTAACACTTATATCGTCAGCCATTTCCTGCAGATGTTACAACTTATTCACCACTATGCACTGCATAACCTCTTAGTTTAATGTTCTGTGTCATCACTTGGCTGGTTTGGTATCTCTAGTCTATGTTTACTACTAAGGGGCCAATTACGGTCTCGTTAGGAAGGCCTCCAGGTGGGTTCCGGAATGAGCAAATCTGATTCAGAGCCTATGTTTCTGATTAAATCTTCCCCCGTTCCGACTGAATCATTTCTGAACCCGATCCGGTCATTCCGACTCGTTCGCAGCCGAATCGTGCTGCGCAGTGGAGCTGGCTTCCGAACGAGCGAGTACGATGCAAGATTCGGACAGCCGTATCAACTCGGTCTCAGCGAGATGAAACGGCTGTGGGAATCGGACTTCAGGCGGCTGTAGCAGGCCCCCATTCACAAGGGGCCCTCTGAATCGGTCCCGTGCGGGTACCAATGTATCCCCCCTATTCCGGGTCTGGTGGCTCAGTGCACTAATGCATCCACTGCAGGGGCCTGTGTTCAACCTGATGATCACAGGTTCAAATCCCAGCAGGTCCACTCAGCCTTTCATCCATTTGAGGTCAATAAAATGAGTACCATTGAGCTGGGTAACAATATACATCTGTTATTTCAGCGCAAAGATGCACCGTTGCTGGGGTGAACGTGCGCTTTACAAATACACTTTATGTTATGTTATTCCATGCATGTACAGTGTGTCTGGCACCATGGGGTGCCCGCCAAAGAGGGTACACTTTTTCCCACCCACCCATTTTTTGCTATGGGAGCCTGTGTACGAATTCGGGATACAGGCTCCCGTAGAGTTCAATGGGAGTCCGAATGAACCGAGTCAGTCGTCACACGGGTGCATCGGAATCGATCGCTCGGACTTGCGGAGGGCAATATGCTAGGAAAGCCCTCCGGATACGAGTCGTACGGAGGGCTTTCCAAGCGAGATTGTTATTGACCTCTATATGTTTTTTCATAAATATATTATGTGTGGTATTTTTACTGCATCTCCACTATTACGATAATGTTACACCGATTTCTATATATGCTGTTTATTTGGTGATATGATTGCATAAAATATAGTAACTTGTGTGTAGTAAACAAAGTAACAGTTATACTGAAAATCAAGTTAGCAGCAAATATTTAAACAATGATGAACGTACAATACGCATTTCAATTTCCTATTTAGTATAGTAGGGTTGTACTACAAAAATTAAAAATATTGGATAAGGTTGTTGACTACAAGTGAGATAATCCTTTGAGGTCAATTTAAAATAATTTTTTAAAGAAAGGAGTTGACTGCAGGTTACTGAGAAGCAAGGAGAAGAAAATCAAACTAATAAGAGTTTCAAGGTCGACAAAATTCTCTTAGTTCTATTTGTGAGACACGGATTTGGTCCACTCTCTACATTCCTCTTGAAGGAATACTTCCGTATATCTGAATGGTCTGTTTATAATTTTCATTATAAATTTACCCCAACATGTATTGCTCTGCTTGTGAGTTCAATTAAGGAGTTTTTAACACATTCTAGATATGTTTGGGTATTTTATGGTCGATATGCTGGCTACATACTTTTTACAATTCTTTTAAGGAGCTCAAACCGCAAGCATTTGTCAAAATTAATCCATAGACAAAAGCATAAATAAAATGTCACAATAAGTTGAAAAGATTAGTTGATGATCAGTGATGAGCCATCAGATAATGAGACATGGGCTAGCCAAGCATGAATCTTAATATTATTGATTCTCTCTTAGTGCAACACGGTCTTAAATTCTTGACTGCCCAAAAAATGCTGTACGTTAATGAGAATGCTGCCTCCTTTTGCCTTATGAAAGGCTTTCTAAAAACAAAGAAGCATTTTAGTGGTTCATTCACAGATGCAAGGTTTGTGCCAGCAATCCCTTTCTAGCCAATAATGGAAAAAAGCGGTAGAGGAATACAAATAATGTAATTGTGGTTTTTGGAGGATGGCAGCATTATCTAGCAAGCTCTACATCAAACCAGCCATTTTGTCTGAGGGCCTGCGTGTCCTTCTACAGAAACAGTCGCGCATGCAAAACAATGGCCCTTATTTACAGGCGATTGCTGGTGTTTTAGGAGGACGGTGGCATCAATGGCATGTTAAATAGATATTTATAGGCTTTTTGAAGGAGATACAGTATAATGCGACAAATGTGCAGCTGGGGAAAGTGGCTCTAAATGCGGCTTAGGATAGACATGGTTTAACAGGCCCATCCAATCTTTCTGACACTAACTGGCCATTAAAAGAGCTTTTAGATTTGTCACTGGAAAAGAAGGCCAAATACATTGTGCTCCATCGTTCTTGATACCTCGCACTATCCATAACGGACATCCCGGTGTTGTTAGGATGAGCGATGGAGCTTTGCTTCAAGCTCATATTTGATGGAGAAGCTATTTCTGAGCAGACACAAAACTCAAAAAGATCTTTAATCAATAATGATGATAATAATTTTTGAAACTTTAATCTAGTTCATATAACCGCACTAATACAACTCCCCGGTGATGGTCATTTTTTTATGTAGATGTTTTGTAAGTGTTGAATATCAGCCTGTAAGACAAAGTGTACCTCCTGCATTTCTCACAGTCAAAAGTAATGGAAGAATACTATCATGGCGACAAACACCGCATACTGGTAGATCCTTGGCTCAGTGACTGAGAAAGAGCGAAATTTCAGTTTCGGCTAATTGCAGGAGGCTGGACCATTGCCTATGTCCGGGGGAAGCATAGCCCGAAGGGAACCAACAGAGGAGAAGCATCTGTCTCCTCCGCGATTGAACTGGATTCTGGCCCCCTTAAGAGGTGTGCCCCCTCAATTTTCCTCCCACATCCTAACAGTGATAACTGGAAAGCCCTCTTGTAATCCTCTGTGTCGTAGATCAATGGGCTGGCATATCTATAGATTCGACTATCTATGTGGCACGGCACAGATGGTGTACCAGGCAGCCTGCTCTCTACTAGCTATATTTGGTTGGTGTCCATGCGACAAATGAGGGAGGAGGAGAGTGTTGGGAGCCAAGCCACAATCTCTCAATCCTCTAGCCTTGACCTTCCAGTCCTCGTTTCATGACATTATTTAGAAAAGCTGTGTAATCCAGCACGATAGATGATTGGTTAGGTTTCTAATTTCAAATATTGTAGATTGGATATGCCTCATCCAAATGGAAGATCTAACTTTAAATATGGAGGTCACTTTAGAGTGCTACAGAGGAGGAGCAAGTATGAACACGTAAATAGCAATGACCACTCGCTAAAATGCCTCATAGGGATCCTCCACATTTTCGCCTACCTGTTGATAGATCACAACACTCCTACTTCCTTCCTCTTTGTCAACTCTGCCTGGTTAATCTTTTTGTCCCCCCACATCTTTACAACAGTCCACATTCAATATTACTATGTTATGGTTGCATCTCAAAAATTGTATAAGTGTGGTTGAAGGGGTCGCAAAGCATGACCGGATAGAGATTGTAGGGGCAAACAATGAACTTTGACTGGTAAATGGAGAAAAGTTGTGGTTTTTCTTGAGGTGCGGACTGCCGCTTTGTTCATTTCATTGTGCCATGTAAGGAGTGCAAAAAAACAGAGGTGGTACAAACTGTGAATCAATAGCCTTGTATTTTATCTATTCGCAAATTCAAGAATAACCAATTCAAATCCATATTCTTGCAAATACAAATCAGTGCAACTGCTCGCCCTCCCCTTCAACCCTTGGCATTAGCTGCGCAAATGCAGTGCCGGAACCATAAGTTAAACAGGGCTCTCATGAGCCTTGTTTACTCCTTGCAGTGACGGCTCCTCCACTGAGGCGGAGGAGCGTCGCTCTACTGCTCAAAATAAAATTATAACGTATCGTTATTATCATTTTATTTTCCCTATTGGAGTCAGTGGCTCTCGGGCGGGGCTGGCCAGAGCAGAGGAAGGAGTGGTTTGTGCTCCATAAGTGCGCATTACTGCTTGGCCGGCGGTCTTGGGCCGGCCAAACAGTCCTGCACACTTTGCATGTTCCCCACCAGGCTGCATTATACAGCCCGGTGAGGAACATGCAAAGCCTCCCAGTCCCTGTCTGAGCACCGAACCACAGTGCTCAGACCAATCACGACATTGCTTTGCAGCATTGTGATTGGCTTAGTGGGGTCCTGGGAGCTTCCTGCAGCTTCCTGCTGCCCTCGGAGACAGGAAGAGGACTGAGGAGAGACAGCGTTTTTTTTTCATTTCCTCCACCTCTCTGCCCACCACTCCCGTCTGGCAGTAGCCTCTACTACCCCCTTACAGCCAGCCAGGAACTGGCCAACCGATTGTATGTTCTGCAAAAGAAACACATTCAGCCAGGAATACAATTTTACAATCCTCCAACTTATCCTGCTGCCTCCACTGGCACATCCCTGCTCAGTGCATCCAGAGCAAACAAAACTTGACACGAATCTGAGGCAGTGTACTCCCACTTTCCTCCTGTTCGAAAAGGCTCCCTTTAGCTACTGAGCTGATGAGCTTGTGTTGATGCACCTGAGCCCAGTGACGGTACAAGGACCTGAGAAGACCTTGGGCAGCATTTCAAGTACCCACAAAAAGAATTGTGACTCTCTACTGATACAAATACAAAACCAGAGTTACACAGCACAGGCTGCACCAACAAGGATGAAAAAGTATATTATAGACTACTACCGAAGTAAGTGTTATCATGCACTGCATTTACCATGATGCATTGGAGAAACTGGGTGCTGGGTGTGAAGCAGTGCGCTCCCACCTTTCTTCTGCAATATATTGAGGTATGAAGGCCCCTTAAGATAGTGGGTGGAACTTGCTGGGAGTTTAAAAATAGCCTTAAGTTATGACCCTGCTGAAAACTACTTCAGGTAAAGTTATCCCTGAATGGTTAAGGGAGCTGTTGTGCACTTATGTTGATTTGATGTCCTTAGTTACTGTGGGCACCATTATCACCCACACTTGAGTCTTGTGCCACTCAAGCTGTACCCTGCTGACAGTGCCCAATAAAGCTGAAACTAATCTGGGGTTGTTTGGTTGCATTTCAAAGAGGACGTGGCCTGGTAGTTCAGGCTGGACTATTCCTAGTGGTGCAGGACCAAGGATGACATACATAGGGCTGACTCTTGTCTGTGAGGGCACAGTTTCGCACAGGAGGGCACGACTTCACACAGAAGGGCACGGCTTCGCACAAGAGGGCACAGCTTCACACAAGAGGGCACAGCTTTGCACAGGAGGGCACGGCTTCGCACAGAAGTGCACAGATTTGCACAGGAGGGCACATCTGCGCAGGCAGATATGCTTCAGGAGGGCACGACTTCACACTGGAGGGCATGACTTCAGACTGGAGGGCACTGCTTCGCACAGGAGGGCACGGATTCACACAAGAAGGCACAGCTTTGCACAAGAGGGCACGGCTTCACACAGGAGGGCACAGATTTGCACAAGAAGGCACAGCTTCACACAGGAGGGCATGGCTTGACACAGGAGGGCATGGCTTCACGCAGGAGGGCATGGCTTCACGCAGGAGGGCACAGATTTGCACAAGAAGGCACAGCTTCGCACAGGAGGGCATGGCTTGACACAGGAGGGCATGGCTTCACGCAGGAGGGCATGGCTTCACGCAGGGGGGCATCACTTGGCACACCAGGGCATGGCTTGGCACAGGGCAGGGCTTGGCACAGGAGGGCATGGCTTGGCACTGGAGGGCATGGCTTGGCACTGGAGGGCATGGCTTGGCACTGGAGGGCATGGCTTGGCACTGGAGGGCATGACTTCTCACCGGGAGGCAAGTGCCATACCTGGGAATGACGGCTCTGGGAAGTGGCAGCTGGGTGTTTGAATTCCAGTGCTTTGCTTCATACATTATTAGCTTTCAATGTTTTATCGGTGATTCATAAAGCTGAAGCAGATGGTGGTTTCTGGTAAGGCCTAAGGACTATAATTTGTATTGTTTATTTCATGCTATATTACATATATTAATTTTAGTATCTTTACATCTAAAAGACACGACATTCGGATTAACATTCAGAGCTTCTACTGTGACGAATTGCGTACTACTTCCAGTGTGACGGGCTAATGTGGGAATGTATGCTACCAACTTTGTGACAGGAGCCACTGGGTGCTATTTCAGCTAAACAGGGTTCTACCATGGTCTGTTGTGACAATTCATTCACCCATGGGATACGATGGATTAGTGCACCCTTGGGATACGATGGATTAGTGCACCCATGGGATATGATGGATTAGTGCCCCCATGAGATATGGATTAGTGCACCCATGGGATACCATGTTTTAGTGCACCCATGGGCTACCATTGATTAGTCTACCAATGGGATACCATAGATTAGTGCATCCATGCCCATGGGATACCATGGATTAGTGCACCCATGGGATACCATGGATTAGTGCACCCATGGGATACCATGGATTCGTGCACCCATGGGGATACCATGGATTAGTGCACCCATGCCCATGGGGATACCATGGATTAGTGCACCCATGCCCATGGGGATACCATGGATTAGTGCACCCATGGGATCCCATGGATTAGTCCACCCATGGGATACCATGGATTAGTGCACCCATGGGACACCATGGATTAGTGCACCCATGGGATACCATGGATTAGTGCACCCATGTCCATGGGATACCATGGATTAGTGCACCCATGGGATAGGATTAGTGCACCCATGGGATACCATGGATTAGTGCACCCATGGGATACCATGGATTAGTGCACCCATGCCCATGGGATACCATGGATTAGTGCATCCATGCCCATGGGATACCATGGATTAGTGCACCCATGGGATACCATGGATTCGTGCACCCATGGGATACCATGGATTCGTGCACCCATGGGGATACCATGGATTAGTGCACCCATGCCCATGGGGATACCATGGATTAGTGCACCCAAGGGGATCCCATGGATTAGTGCACCCATGGGATACCATGGATTAGTCCACCCATGGGATACCATGGATTAGTGCACCCATGGGACACCATGTATTAGTGCACCCATGGGACACCATGTATTAGTGCACCCATGGGACACCATGTATTAGTGCACCCATGGGATACCATGGATTAGCGCACCCATGGAATAACATGATTAGTGCACCCATGGGATACCATGGATTAGTCCACCCATGGGATACCATGGATTAGTCCACCCATGGGATACCATGGATTAGTGCACCCATGGGACACCATGGATTAGTGCACCCATGGGATACCATGGATTAGTGCACCCATGCCCATGGGATACCATGGATTAGTGCACCCATGGGATACCATGGATTCGTGCATCCATGGGATACCATGGATTAGTGCACCCATGCCCATGGGACACCATGGATTAGTGCACACATGGGATACCATGGATTAGTGCACACATGCCCATGGGATACCATGGATTAGTGCACCCATGGGATACCATGGATTAGTGCACCCATGCCCATGGGACACCATGGATTGGTGCACCCATGCCCATGGGATACCATGGATTAGTGCACCCATGGGATACCATTGGATTTGTGCACCCATGGGATACCATGGATTAGTGCACCCATGCCCATGGAATACCATGGTTTAGTGCACCCATCCATGCCCATGGGATACCATGGATTAGTGCACCCATGGGATACCCTGGATTAGTGTGACGCTGCAGGTCCGTGCCATGCACCAAAGACTGCTGAGACATTATGTCAGCTCTCTGCATGTTTAAATGGGCAACTATGATGTCCTTTCATCCACCCAGGGTGTGAGACTGTATCATATAACAATCCGGCCTATCTCCTATCCCCACTTCAAGCCACAGTCTCCGCTCTCATGCTAAAATCGGTGATGGTGCCAGGCCACAAGGGTAATGGTGTTTACTGTGGACCATGTTGTCTGTGCGGATACTCAAGAGTCTTGAAACGACAACGTGTAGCCACTAAAAACGCAACAAAGATGCAGAAATGTGTGTTGCTGAAATTTTATAAACAAAACCTGCTACTAAAGTACGGGACATCTACTGTTCGGAAGATGTAAGTGGAATGCCAGGGCAATCAAGACCCGTTTTGGATCATTTGCATCTAGGGCGACCCATCGTCTGAACGAAGTTCACAGGCAGCGTGGCCACCTTGTACAGGCTGTGCAGATGTCTTGCACATCCGCCGGGGTGGTGGGTGGGAGGGGGGACACGCATAGGCGAAGTTGTCGAACCAGCAGTCTTGAACCGGAGGCTGGCTGCCGCGGATACGCAGCTGGGTACCAGAGCGCCATCTGTCCAAGGAGAACAATGTGTGTCCATATCGAAAGGGCCGGCCACATTAGTTATACCCACTTAACACGACCCCTCCGTCCCTATTCTCTGCGCCCGCGCCCCTTTTCTTTGAGCCAGGCGAAAGTGACCGCTCGCATTCTCCCAGCCCATGAAAAATTTCAGGTCGAGACAAAAGGCCGCGACCCCTCGAGTGCCCGCCGCCCTGCCGTCAAGAGCGACGGGCAGTATAAAAATGATATATATCGGGTTATTTCAGGATTCCCAGCCAATGAGGCTTCCCACCGAATGTACATTTCAAGAGTCTGCTCGCTGGTGAATGGAGCAGGCTGTGCTTTAAGTCCTAAAGCTACCAGAGCGGCGGGGACCCGACACGTTCACATGACGCAGCTGCAGAGTTTCAGAAGGTTGTCTTTCTTCTGGGCGCCATCTTTGCTCTCGGACACTTCCAGACATAACTCTTCACATTTTCCTGCCTGTTGTACAAGAGTCGTGGCGACTAAACAGATTTGTGAAACACTTCCCCGCCAGATGAGTTTTATCAAGCCACTACACGTCATATATCTAAGTGAACTAAGAGATGTGCCAAGTATCCCAAACTTAAGGGGAAACTGACCCTATCTGCATTCTAGTCCCCCCCCCATTTCAGAATCTTCATGTCTCCCGAGTCCCGAGCATCCCACAAAATCTGCGTGGAATGCTCCGAAGCGTGGGCCTGTGCTCGTCTCATGACTCGGTTTTGGAATCTGATTTATTTGGCTGTGGTGGGTGACCTTGCGTGGAAGGAGTGTGTATTCCAGTGGTGGGATCCAAAAGGGAAAATAATAAAAGTTTTTAGGATGGGTTAAGAAAGAAAGGTCAACATAGAGTCTGAAAGCGAGTGGAGTTGCCTATGGCTAGAAACCAATCCAAAACCACACACATATATGATTATTACACTATGGAACTTCTAGAGCAGTACCATGACAAACTTCCCAGATAACTACGGACCATACACATTAACTCACATAAGATGAATTAAATGTATATTTGTCCTGTGTAACCATAAAACATCTAGCTGTGATTTGGTTCTCTTTTGACGCAGATTGCATGCGGCTAGTTCAGCGCAATCCTGGAAATCCACACTGACAAGTTCATAGGCAGTGGCTAACAGAAGCAAATCATGAAAAAAAGGACAGAAAAAAACACAGCAGCACTTTTTAGGAGGGCAGCAGTAGGCCTTTATGAGCACTTCAGCACCTCTCAGCTGAGCTGTAATAATTTAAAGGGACAGTACAAGTAGGAAAATGGCGGGAGGACACGGGAAGAGTCGAGAGACCTGGATAGAAGGATGTGAGGCACAGAATAAACGATAAAGTAGAGGGGCAAGTACAAGGGGGGGGAGATCGGAGAGACCGAAATAGCGAGAAGAACAATGGAATACTATAGGGGAGAGATGATGGGGAAACTGCAAACAACAGCAATAGTAAAACAGGAGTGGGAGGCTGGAGGGCAGTGGGAACATTGGAAGAGAGAGGCTGCGCTTGAAGTGAACCTGGCCGCGAGTCGCCTCCCTACAAACCTCGGCTCCTTGTTTTCCCCGTCTCTACTGACCATGATGCTGGGTTCTAAAAATGAGCGATCTGTGTGACTGAATTTACGGCTATTCCCTGGTCGTGATTTGTGATTCTTTTTCGATCTTTACAGTCTGCACATAAGCCAAGTGCTGGCGCCTAAAGCCAAAATAAGAACAAATGCTGCTGCTGGCGACAGTGACAGCGCGCGAGAGCTTGGCACGAGCGGCGGAGCGGGAAGGCTTGGAGGGGGCCTAGGCGAGTGACAAGTTAATGCCTCAGTCTAGCAGCAATGATGTGCTAATGATCCCTTGATAGGTGTTTACTTAGAAAGGCCCAGACCTGACCTTGGCAAGGCACGCGGCACCGGGAGGCCTTCATTAGAAAAGCCGAGAGGGGTTATTAATAGAGCAGCTTTGTCTTGCCCCGCATCTGGGCCCGAGGTGGACGGCTCGGGCCCTTGTTCGGGGTCTTCAGCCCCACTTCCGGTGACGGTAAGGGCTTGTCTGCTCCAGGCAATGAAACCTGCTCTGATCTAGAAACGGAGGTGAGTTGAGGCGTATTTAAAGAGACAAACTGCGGCATGAGAGAATTAGGCGAACGCAGGCTGGGTGGTCAGAGGCGGACCAAGCACGGACATGTGTCCGAGACCAGACTTGCAGAAATGCAGGGACAGGGGAGCAGTGGTGCCCGGGCGGCGGCGGGTGAAGACATACTATACTGGACAATGGAAGCTGAGCACATACTATGTTCAGGCACGGGTGGAGAGCGCAAGCTATGGCCGGGAGAGGTGGGTGAATGCAACAGGACTACAAGTCCCAGAATTCAACGGAAACACCTGGGCCGGATCAGCGCTTCACGCATGGGCCTGGGAACCTTGGCAGCTATGGCAAAATAAGAGCAAGGGAGCATGAGATGTCGCACACAGAAGGGGGAAAGGGAGGGGGAGTTGGTAACAAGGGCTGCCACATACAGAGGAGGGCAAACTGTCACAGAAAAGGGGGGGGGGGAAGAGTATTGAGTTCACAAAACTGAGGAAGATCTGTTAACAAAGTCGATTTTCCCTAAAAGACAAATAAATCTATAATTTCACATGCGTGCTTTTCAACTTACGTATGGCGCGACCTAGCGCTCATTACCGTCTTCCCAGACTGCTCTCTTTTTTAATCTGATCACGAGAATTACAAAGCTCTTCATTAACATGAAGTGCCACAAATATTGACACATTTATTAATTCTGTCAGTCTAAAAAGGCGGCGAGAAACGCCCAACGTCTTCAGAACAAAACAGAAGAACGGTCCTATTTTGTTGCTTCAAATGCGAATATTCGAAAAAAATGACTGGCAGCATTAGTTGCCTTCCGGCATCCATAAGATTCAGGTTGGGTTTTCTTGCTGTAGTTTTATTAACTGTTGAATGAATTTGCCTGAAAAGACTGGGAAATGACGCAGGCTGGCTCCACTACCAGTATCAGGGCGCACGCGCGGTCCAAAGTTTTGGCGGGAAGTCGTGCCACTGCAGGCAGCTCTACCATCTGGAACTATCTCCAGATGAGCCTCCAACTCGGAAAAAAAGGAAACGTATCGGGAAAATGTATACATGTATTTTCCGTCTACGAGCGTCGGCAACCATATTGACTGCTTGCAAACGCAGCCGCGGTCTCAAACGCACGGTGACTGCGCTCCATAAAGACATGCATATTAATTATTACATTAATTAAAGTATTGAAACGGATTATGTTAAATAACATACCAGCATGCTGTGGTACTCGAAGTCAAATAAAAGTAAATATAGCCTTGAAGGTAGGGGCAGCCTACAGCTACAACCCCGCCCCCATCGCAGTAAGCGATAAGGCACGCTAAGCTCTCGTTGATAGGAACTGTCGGGCACACTTTAATTAAAAAGACTGAAGGAACGAAAGCTGTACACAATTTGTTGACACTAGAGTCTGCCCTTGCCCCCCACACCCCTTTTCACCTCCGCCCCCGTCCTCAGCGCATTTTTCCCAAGGAAAGGCGATTGTGTGTCCGGCCACCCATTCTGGACTGTACAAAAGCAGCCCGGGTTGCAATAAGACACACACGGTGACCCCACGACCCCCATCTGCTGACATCTTCTCAGAGGCCTAAATACCACATAATCAATCACAGACCGGGACCCCCCCCCCCCTCTTAACCCCACCAAACCTGCCTCCACCCACAGCTCCCTGCGTCCCCTTTAACCCAGTGTCCGAGTGTATGTGAAACACTGTAAATTGATCCCAGCTTTGCGAGGAGAGGACTTCTTGCATTCCGGGTGCAAGAATGGATCTCTCGGCCCCACCCCCGCTTCCGATGGACCAAAAGGCTTCCTTTGACCATCGCCTCCCGATCTTTCATCGCCTGTTTATAAAACCCTCCCAGGAATCCCTCTCGTCCGATAACCGATTAGAGGGGTGCGCTGTGAACTTCACTTTGCGCCTTGGTTCCCAGAGGGACGGTCAGGCCGGAATGTCAGGCTATCCCTAGATAAATACCCACACACACTGAATCTTAAATGTAGAAGGGTCACACCAGCGGAAGCCTGGAAACCCAGGTCTGGCTCAGGTATTTCTGGAGTCACGCTGGACTCACCTGTGTTTGTTGGATAGCAAAAGTGCTGTGATGTTTTGGGATCCGTTCAGATTGCAGAGATGGAGTCAGACATGCGCGGGTGATCGACTCTTTCAAATTTCTGCAGGATTTGAAGGGCGCAGACTCTTGCTTTAGATCAAGAGTCGTCACAGCCCCTTCCCATTCCATGAAGAGGATCTTCCAGGGGCGTGGGCCCTGGCCAAACAGAAGCTGGTCACACAAACAGCTGGCGTGCACAGTGACTGCCTAAAATCCACCTTGGGCATCACTGGTTTCAGTCGATTCCATCACCTTCACTAAACAAAGGAGTGCATTCTGGGAGTTGTAGTTTTGGTTCGCTTCAATTTAAGACAAGGACAGACTGGGAAAGACAAGTCCAAGTGGTGAATGAATCCCTCTGACCATGTTACCTATGTGGTCAGTGAGGGCTAGCTTTGCATGAGTCCACTTTGGGTGAGCTGATTTCAACATCTGTCTTTTTCGGTTCCCTCCAAAATTCCTGCTACAATCCTGTGTTTCCATTCATGATATGACAACATTTATCGATGGGACAGTATGGCGCCACGGAGGAGACTAGGGCCCATATTATCAAGAAAAGGCGATACATTATCGCCGCTTTTATCGGCAGGAAACTGCCGCTAAAGCGGCGATAATGGGCTTGATAATATGCCCTTGTGAATTCCCATAGAAGCCCAGGTTAACACCAGAACCTGTGCTTCTATGGGAATTCACAAGGGCATATTATCAAGCCCATTATCGCCGCTTTAGCGGCGGTTTCCTGGCGATAAAAACGGCGATAATGTATCGCCCTTGCTTGATAATATGGCCCTAAGTTTGTTTGGGCTAGACCTCAAATGAGTGCTGTAGATTTAAATTCTTTAAACATATCCCTTTATTGCAACCGGTGAGCAGATCCTTTCAATCGCTGTTTGATTTGGAGTACGGCAAGGTTGGGAAAGAAGGGTCTCCCAATACTATGCTGATTTGTAAAGTGCATAGCTACTGAAGGCTTCGCAGCACTGAGTGAGTCAAATATGCACCTATGCAGGGCTATTTCAGTTATTTTGCAGGGGAGGACCAGGTTATGCAGCAGGGCTGACTCCATTATGTGGCAGAAAAAGGCACATATTGAGGCATAATGAACCACATTTTGAGATGCATTACTTTAATATTTTGTCACTTTTACTCATGGTAACACTGTCTGGGCAACTATTTCACCACATTAGCACCAGTTTCACAAACACATACAGCAGTAACCAACTGAAAGATCTCCAATCAACTTTTGCAAAAGACCTTCCACTGCCGGGTAAAACAAGTTTTAATGCTTTTAGTTACTTTTGATCTGTTTGAGATAGAAACAATTTTATATTAAAAGCTGCAAATTATGCATTAGATGGTGGATTATGTGGCATTTGCAGAAAGTCCATAATTATGCCGAAAACGTCACAGGTGCAGAATCAGATATTTCGAGTGGCCCTACCTAATGTCATGCTTTAGATCCTTGCGAATCTGAATTGCTTGTTTTTCGTGTTTTTTTGCTCAACTCTGTGCATTGGGTTTCACACTCCATATTGTGAGACATCACTACATCCACATTATTTTCCTTTCTCTCTTGGCTGAGTCATTCCCCACATATATGGGGTGTTTTAACAAAACTTCTGTCAACTCCCGTCTTCTCTTCACAAAAAGTCTTCATTCAAGACGGGTGTACAATTCTTGAAGTTTAGTGAAGAGTAGTACATCACCATCAAACACCTTATGTCAATACTGCCTCAGGTCCAATGGGTCAATTAGGAATTTTCAGAGAGAAACCCTGCTAACATTCTAAACATGGAAGATGCACCTGGGAGTAAGTAGGAATATAGAAAGTAAGTGGTACAACATACAAATATGTTAAAGCTACTACAACACATATAATGAAAGCACAATTTAATTGCTGGCGAGGCGGAAAATTATAACCGCTTCCACACTGAAAACCCATGCCAATTGCCTCCTAAAGTGGGCATTGCGTTATCGAAAGGTTTTGCAAAACACATCCCGTGGTTGATCAGCAGCATATGCCCATTAAGGCAATTAGGTACCACAAATTTGCCACAGACTTTAGAACCAGTGTGTGGCAACACCCACACTAGTGGTCGGAAATCAGACTCATGCATGAGGGTGTATTTTACCGCTGGCAGAAAGAAGGCCCCTCAATGTGGTTTTCTCAGCTTTAAAGCACCCAAGACCACCAACTGAGTGGTTGAGGAGTGGTCCCCACTGGACACTCAGGAAGCAAGGATTAGAAGACTAGGGGAATATTTCATTCACTCACGTCACACATATACTAGCAGTTGGCCTTACACTAACTGAACCAGAGTAAATGATTTATGTGGGACTAAACATGTCGTTACAACTGTTGGAGACTCGTGTGGTTAACCACTGACTTATGGGCCCTAAACAAATGGGGCACGTGTGGCCTGCCTTCAAATTCAGGCCTTGTCCAGCCAGCATCGGCCATCGAGCGTAGCACATGCTCCTTTCACCCACAAAGAACTATTGGGGGATCAGACTTCACTTCAATAGCAGCCTTCCTGGTCGGTGCCCAAGATCACAGGTAGAAAAACAAAAAAGACAACGATGGAAAGCAGGCATTTGTCTCAGACACTGGTAACTACTCTCTTTCACATTCAAGGGCATAATTTGTGGCTCATTGAGCCCTGCGCACAATGACCATCCATATGGGGTTTGGCCTGGCTATCAGGGAAATCAAGCTCCCTAGAGTGTGCTAAAGAACGGCGATGGGTCAAACCCAGATCTTTTGACTGGGTGTGAGTGTTTGATTGGTTCAGATGCTCAGTCCATCACCACCCCCTTTTGTACCCCTCCTTCTGAACAGGCAGGCAAATCAGCCGAGGCATGTTTCAGGCTTGCTGGGCTCTCATCAGTGATGTGCAACTTCAGTCCAACATAACAGAAAGTACAGGAGGCATGTCGGGTCATCCCTGCCATACTCAAGGCATCTCACAGAAAAACTACAAAAATGTGGTAGATGGAATACTTGAACTAATTTCATCCACTGGTAATTAGTAGGGCCAACTACAAATAGGGCCTAAATGCAAATCCGTCTTGGGCCCTCACCAAAAGAGACTGTCTACCGTAACTGCTATGCCAAGTCCCCTCTTATGAGAACATAAGAAACAGACCAAAGTGGGCATTCCCGTAATCAACATAAAATAAGCGCCTCCACATGAGCAGGTGGGAGGAAGGCTGTGTAGTGTGGTCTGTTCAAGGAATGGTAAAGCTGATCAGTGACCACCCCTACAGTAAACCCGTGACTCGAGACTTGATGAATGTGCTTTTTCAGTCTTTTCGCCCCTAACGAAAAAGTCTTCATCCTCTCGTTCCTTTTCCCCATCCTCTGCACCACGCATCGCTTTTAAGCTGCTGCCAGACAACTTAATTGCTACAAACATGTATAAGGATAACTACAACGTATCAGCCTCGTTTCCGCAGGTGCAACGTTTCTGGGAGTTAAACACTCGCTGCTGACAGCTGTTGTGATCCGCAGCTCACGAGTGCAAAACCTGTCACAGTACAACTATTTCTACTTTCTTTTGTTGACAGGTCCACCACCGTTACATTAGGTGACAGCCTGTGTGCTATAGCGCTTAGAAATAATACGTCTGGAATGATGCACTGTATAAAATATTATTGTATTATTACTTTAAATTATGTTCCATGTGGTGAACTGTAAGCATGAGCACTTGTAGGACATAGCTTGGTAATTCACTGTATACAAAAACCCTTTCTGCATGGAAGGAGCAACGTAAGGCAGGAGTAAATGATGGTCACTGGATCACACTTGTGAGGAAAAGAGGATGGGAGTGGGAGCTGGGAAGGGTATGGGAGTCCTAAAGAAGCATACACCCATCACTATTTGTGGGGCATTTGTCGATTTACACTTTATTTAAAAGGAAAAAAAGGTCGATTTGAGTACAAAACAAACGTGAAGTTATATTCAAAGCCAGGGGTGTAACAGCCCCTGCGGATCAGGAGGGTCCAACCCTTCTAGGGCCCACAGCCCGATGAGAGGGGGCCCATTCCATCCAAGGCCAATGGATTTTGTGAGATATGGGAGGCTCAGGGGCCCCACGTCACATTCTGTTGGAAGGCCCCCATCATTTTACATTACGCCACTCTTCAAAGCCATGTACAATCACCACACACATGGATAAACAGCCTCTCGTGCCGCTCCCGGAGCTCTCAGGTGCTCTCATGATACAGCAGGTGGACGCAGCGTGCCTCCCTCGCGCGCCCAAGAGGCCCTTGCAGACGCACAAGTGCCCCCGAGTGCTTCGACATCTGAAACCATTAGAAGGCGCAGCACCGAGAGCACAGGTCTGGCAGTGGCGCATTAGCCTTGTTTACCTCGGTAATGCAGGCAGCAAAAGCCATCCGTCACTTGCCCATACGGGTGGCTTAACCTGGACTGCTCGGCTGGGCCTACAATGAGGGCAATTACACGCGCACCCGCCTGCAGACCCCTCGACGCATGCGCACGATACTCTGGGAGGTGCGACACGCCAAGGCAGAGCTTTGATCTCGTTTTAACAAATATATTTAGTACCGAGAGGAAACCGTTTAGGACAAGACCCATGGGCCTACAACTAATACCTTCGCGCAATAACCACTCCAGGCTGATAGTTTTAGCGTAAAAGGCCATTTATTAGGACAGGGTTGACAACCAATTCCAACATAACACCAATAAACAGTTAACAAAACCCCACCTCATACTTTCCAACCATCATCCTCTCTCATACTCCAATTACTTACTCCCAATTCACACCACGACCTCTTCACTTAAATCATTCACTTCCCCACTTCTCTTTCAACCTCCTCCAGCATCTCCCACCAGCGCACTCCTGCCTGCCACACTCCTATCCTGAACCTGTATTCCCATCCCCGGAAGGGTGATTATGCCCGTCATGGACTCCCCACCCCTCCCAAGTATTGCAAAAGCACCCCCTTCAACCCGTCCTAAACTGGCACGCTTATGACCGAAAGAAAAAACGTCCCCTTTCCCACTCCTAACACTGTAGGGTGGGAGGGTGGTCAAACTTTCCTGACCTAAACCCTAGAGCGCTGGGAACAGGAAGAGGAAGGACTTCCTCCCCTGTCCCCTTTTAAAATCTAGCCGTAACCCCCACCCCCTAACCCACCCCCTACACTACCTCACACCCTGTCCTACTATCGCGCGAACTCCCCAGGGGAAGACTGGTCTGCCGACCTCACTTCCCCTGGGGGAACAGAGACGGCTCGTGAGCAAAAGCAAACAGTGTTTACAACGTGAAGCACGCCATGAGTAGCTCTGACTAAAATGTAATTGGGACCACAATATCAGCCAAAGATATACCCAGGGCCACTGGAATTATGCCACAGGGTTAAGTTATGCAACAAAAAAAGGAAATTATGCGGCATAATGGAGCACATTTGGTGCTAGCCATACTACTTCACTATTTTGTCATTTTTACAATGTTACCACTCGTGCGGCAAATGCTCCGCCTCATTAATACCAGTTTAACATATAACTGCACCAATCGGAAGGTGACCAGCCACTGTGTAGCAAACTGCCTGCCACTGCACAGCAACACAAGTGGCAACGTTTTTAGTGACTTTTGATCCTTTAGAGTTACAAATGTTTGCTAAGAACTTCAAATTATGTAGAAGACGAATTATGTGGTATTTGAAGCAAATCCATAATAATGTAGAAAACGCTGTAGCATCACATCATTACAGTGCCTGGAGCTTACATTTTCTTTGCTTATTCAAAAAATACTCCATTTACTTAAGAAATTAGAATATATTAAGATACATTTCTTTAAAATAAAAGAGTATTGTTTGATAGGGATGACTTAATTGATTACAAATTAAAAGGGGAAAACATTTACTTCTTATAATCAGTAGAAATTATTTTCTTATTAATGGTAGCTGACACATACAATGTTGATAATTTGACGGGTCTTCAGAGCCTGAACCAGTAGAGCTTTAAAAAGTAAAAAAGAAACACAAAAAAATAATACTGAAATATGTTCTTCAGCACCACCAAACCCACTTAAGGATAAGCTTGCATCCTTGAATCCAGACTCAGCCAGCACAATGAGCTTATTGAAAGTTGTTGCGAGAACCGGAGTCTGAACAGAAGAGGCTGAAAGTATGATTTGGAGTTTGCAATCTGAAGAGTGGTGAGAGGGTTGGAAGAATATACTTATTTAATGTGTTTATGTTTTTTTTAGGAAATGCGGAGTATTTTACAAATCCCCTAAAATAATATCAGGGGTATAGGGAATATGGCACTCATACAAGGAAATGTAGAGTCACATTTGTTCACAGGTAGGGGAGCACACTGACACATGAGGTAGGTGAGCGAAACCAAGATCCCCTCCAGGCCTGACTTATGGGCCACCCCCTACAGAAACAAGCTACGATTTGGCGAAGACAATCAGATTTTGCATTTGAGAAAACAGTTCTCAGGCAGTTTTTATTACACCAAAAGATAGCATTAAAACATTTGATTACTTTACACAGTGTACATACTTTTACATAAAATGGAAAAAGAGTTGTACATTTCTATACATTGGAGTCACATGACCACATTGTTGAAGTCATGTCTGGCCACCCGCGTGCCTATTAAAAAAAAAAAGAACAACAATCGTCTAATGCCATTGGTACAGGGCCGGCCTAAGGCATGTGCAAGCTGTGCACCTGCACAGGGCCGCCAAACCCCAGGGGCCGCCACGCCAATATATATCCATAGATACATATTTGCGTGGCGGCCCCTGGCAGGGATTTGGCGGCCTCGGGCCCCCTACCTACACTCCCTGCTCAGGGCCTCCGTGAGCCTAGAGCCGACCCTGATTGGTATGACCCTTCACCCCCTCCCCCCCCCCGGGCCAGGTGTCGACCTTACCTATGGTCGGGGCCCGCTATTACAGCATCGCCCTTTATCCAGTTGATCTAAATATAATCCTACGAGAAGTTAAAGGTCGTGCCTCTGAACGTCCCCATCAGAAATATAATCTTTAAATTGTGAAGAAGATGGGAACACCATAAGTTAAAGTCATTATAACAGTAAACCATCCTTAGGCATCTGTAATAATTTAGAGGTAATGGTTTGATTATGATAGTCTAGCTGTGTTGATGGCTCAAAGCCCCTCGGAAGAGGGGAGTTTTTAGGTTTTTTTTGAGCCATAGGAAATTCACTTTGAGTACGATCATGCGGTTTGGGATGTAGTGAGTGCGAGGGTATAGAACCTTGACCATGGAAGGAATTTCCACCAAGTGCTTTGTGTCGGTGTGGTGCAACTGCAAGAAAGTTCAGGAATGTATGGGACGCTGGTAGGGAAGAAGATTTTGGTGAGGGAACCCGGGACAAGTACATGGAAGGATTTGTAGACTATGCAGAGGGTACCGGATTGTGACATTTCCTTGACTGGAGGCCCATGTAGAACCTCGAAAGATGGAGTGATTTAGCCCTGTCATCTAAGGCCAAATTTGATCCGAGCTAAGCGGTTCAAGATGCTTTTTATTTTGTATCGGTCCATGTTGGTGAAACCTACATGCATGCTTGTTCAATAATGCAAGAAAAGAAACCACTGCAAATATAAATGCAATTTTTTTAGGGGGGAGGAGTAAAAGGGAAAATGCACTGTCAAGTATACTAATCATCAGCTCAGCCAAATCACAGTGCCCAGTACGTGATGTAACGTGGTAGAAACCAGTTTAAAACTGCAAATAAGAACATCTCCCCTTTTCCAAAATGGTCTCTTCTCTCTTTGGGAAGGCAGCTGAGGCACTTTTTCGCAAAGGATCACTGCCTTACAATAGCATACTATAAGCCAAAAGACAAACTATGACACAGAAAGGGAACGCCTAGCCAAAAGTAACTAGAATGTTAGGATTAGGAATATCTCGATCTGCACCTAATTGTGCCCAGCAGAATAGAAATCCAATTTATACAACAGCACAATGGGGATCTTCGAGTGTTGTGTCTTTGGTGTGGCAAAAACATTGATCAGAAAAGCAGAACACCTCTGTGGCAAGTCAGCACATTTCCAACATTGCTTAGTCATTACCTACACATTTTCGAGGGAGTCATTGAGATTTTTAGATTGTCTCCACAGATATCAAAGGTTATTTCAAGATAGTGGTTTTAAAAGGCATCAAGGCAAATCTGAACAGATACCGTTGGGATGTAATGTAGCAGACAGGACATACGGGTTAACATCGGGGAAGCCCTACAAGCAAGCAAGCTTGGCTTGTAATTAAACCACTGAATAAGCATGTGTACCACAAGATGCCTGTATAATATCATGATAAAACATCTTTTTGATACCTCTGCACGCTAAAATAGTGTGGTTGCAGCCAAACCAGTGCCAGCTCTTTCTAAAGCCAATCTTTAGCAATGAGAATCTTCATCACCCCCGAGATACCAACCATACAGTCTTCGGTGTTTCCGTGGTCAATTTCCAGAAGAATAGGAACAACATTCATTAAACTCTAATGTGCTATCAAACCAGGGTCGAGATGAGCTGAAATGCATCAAGCTACCCTCACTGTGTCTTCAGCTTATGAACTAGATCTGCTCACTTGGAATAGTTGTCCACTTTCAAGGCCCCACTCAGGGCAATCCTTTTCCTTTACCAGAAAGGTGAGTGGGAAGCAAGTTTTTCAGGCTTTAGGCAGGCAAGAATAGCTTTTTGCAAACACCGAAGGTTAAGGATATCTTAGAGTAAGCCTGAAAAGGTGATGAGTGGAGAGGAGGTCTGGTTAGGCCACTAACAATTTCAGAAGGAACAGAGAGACACAAATCAGTACAAATATGTTTACATGTAAGTGTAGAACTCTCAGAGGGGAAAACAAAATGAGGTGCTAATTTTTCAAAACTAAGGCCCTTATGTGTGAAGCTATTTTACAGTTGGTAAGGCTCGGATTCATAAAATCAGAGCCTTTCTGAACACAAAATGGAGTTTTTTTATTTCACCAAACCCAATTTGTGATTCAGTAAGATGTTACAGAATATCATGTAATTCCCAATTGGTTTTTGGAATACATACTGATCCAGTATTTGGAAGGGGTGTATTAAGGGCGTCCTTTCAGAAACTGAATCTTTAAGGCATGTATTAATGTTTTGCAACCAAAATCCTGTCACAAAACATTATGATTTTACCACCTACTCGAAGGAGGTGCTAATCCATTCACAAATGGGAAAGGGTCCCCGTGGAACACGTTCCCCTTTGTCAATGATCAAAAAAACGTTTTTTGTGAGCAGATGATTGTCCATTTACAACCTACCTCATGTACATTAATGAGGTAGGTCAAATTGTGACCCACTGCAAGTTAGCATTTTGAAAACCATTTATACTTACGTCAGTTCTCAAAATAACAATGGTTTACTTAAAAGTCAGTGCGCAAATTGTGACAACTTCTTAAAAAACTAAATTTTTGTACATTCCATTCAAGGAATCACAAATTGTGAATCGTTATTTGTTGCAATTTACAATTCATTAAATTGAATGTTTGTACTTGAGGGCCTAAGTGCTCGACAGGGTTAATCGTTGGCTCAGGCTTGGCCTGCCAACACATGTACTGACATTAACTCTTGAATATGCCACAAGTGCCTGAACCTACAGAAAGGTACCTTCCTTTCCAGCGAGATTGAGCTCTTTAGTTTTTATACTGTCCCTTGAGCACAATCCAATATAATTACAGAAGCAAATGTCCCAGAGTGTATTGGTTAATAATGCAAGAAGAATGTTTTCATTTTTGTGACAAATACGCTATATTATTCTTCAAGCTCCATAATGATGACCCTGAAAATACTAGCCGTCACGTGCTTCACTCCAGCTATATGCGCCTTGAGGCTTGTTCAAGGCACTTGCTCTTATCCTAGCAATGCTGTTCAATGCATTTGATACAATGTGCAGCATAATGGAAAGCGGTGTTTGGTTTCCCAAATCCACTTGAAACTTGGTATGAGTAATGTGATATTTATTTTGCACATTTTGTAGGTAAATATGCAGTGTTTCACTATTTTGCTGTAAATGGGTGACTAGGCCTTGGTAGCAGCATTCATTTGTTTCAGTTGTTGAGACGGCTGCATATTTTGCTGCATCTTTCACTGTACCAGGGTGTGCTCACCCGATTGCCTTCGGGGAGCCAAACCAACAATTAGATGGTACTGCACACAAAAAAGAAACACTTCTACCTCACCAAACATAACTATGACACTTTTACTTCAGTAATTAAATCGGAGTGTGCTCAAGGTATCGAATAACTAAAAATTTTCAAAAGAGGATATGTTGGCTGGTAGTTAAACTGTCATTTGTGGAACACAAGACAAAATAGCTCGTCCAGTCTTAACACTTAAACAAATTGTATGATCCTGTAAAAATACCTATTTTTATTTATCGGAAAAAATACAACCTTAATTTGTCAAATGAGCAAAATAAGCAAAATGAGCAAAACAAGCATTGCGTTTTGGAAAACAATGCACAAACACGTTTCTCATTGCCGGGATTCCAATATGGAAAAGTTCAAATGTTGACAAAGGTGTTTAGCAGCAGTTTTTCACACACACCTTTGGCATGGCCGAGTCCAGAGTGCCCAACTTGAAGCTGGTAATCTCTCTCATTCGGTTTGTAAGGACGTGCCCTCACCTTGTGACCTTTCCTACAGACTCCAGGTGAGATCAACATAATAAATCAAAAGGGTATTTGAAAAAACGAACAGAAAATGTGTCTGTAGCTGGGCAACAGCGGATTAGATGTGAGACCAGCCCAAAGCACACACTCATCTGGCCACAAAGGAGCGCAGTGATAACAGATAGCGAGGGTCCGCCACCAGAAGCAATCTTCCCACTGGTCAATATCCATCAATAGTTTGAGTTTATGTTTCACTTGGTCCATTGAGTGTGTCTTCACACACGACCTTGGAGACAATGGCCAAAGTTTCAAGATTATTTTGACCTCGGTTCTATAGAGCTTTTGTGACGCACAGATTGTGAGTGGGTACACGGTTTTCTTTTGTTTCTCTCTGTGTATAGTTGTTTTTTTATTTTTCCCAATCCCAAATTTTAAACACTCAATGTGTTAGGCTAAGTAGCCATAACATTGGGAACCAACACATAAACTGCTTGTCGCCAGACCATTGGGGAAAAATTCTGCCTAAATTCACCTTTTCAAAAGCCATGTTCAGCAAGCGGAAAAGGTGTTTGCTCATTTAATTGCCAGCCTCTCTGCAATGCCATTGCCAGCACTGAAGGCTAGGCCTGTGGACTACACCTTTTGAGTGGGATTTCTGTTGAGGCACTCAATTCACTTTTCTTTGGACAAGTTTTGCGCTGCCTTTTGCTCTTTTCTTACCAAGGCTGGTTTTGTAACTTGGACGCGGAGGCAGAATGCATGCTCAAACCATTGTGCAAAGCTACATCCCACTAAATCCTGTCCTACCCAGAATGAAGATGGCCTAAATCTGTCACCTTCCTGTATAGTGTAAGTGGCAGCGGAATTTGAAAAGGGAAAGCCGGTGAATGATATCGCAAGAGATCTCAAACTCTAGCAGACGACATTGAACGCAGCAACATCTGGAACGCTTATTATTAGCCATTGTTGGTGTCAGTGACGCAGAACTGGGTAGAGACAACTGTGTTTTTTTTCTCTATACTGGATTGTCCTGTTAACAGAGAACACACACCAGTGAAGAGGGCAAAACTATATGCTAGGCTTTAGTCACAATTTCACACAGTAAAGTGACAGGCAGAAGTAAACTAAGGTTTTCATTCCCCACAGAGGGCCTAATTACCAAAGTAATAACACAATACTACTACTAATCCTAGACTGGTACCTACATTTTGCATACATAACTGCAGGTTTTGGAATTCCATAAAACAAACCACAATTTTACCCAGATATCCTTGGAAATTATAGATTTCCAAGCATACGTCTTCTTTCTTATACGTTCAGTATAGTTGGTGAGCTGACAACACCCATTCTGCCTCCACCCAATCTAACTTGATAGGGTTTTCACTGCAAATTCTACTTTTTGTGCGTTGTAAGATACACTTATGGCTGTAAGGTTTTTTGAACTGCACATCTAAGAATAGCACGTGCGTCATCAGTGGCCACCAAACAATGAGGCATGGACTTGAGGCTAAAGTTGGGCTTCTGGAAGCTCCATGCCCAAGTTCTAATTCCAACTTGACCAAATTGTGTCATCTTGTGGAAATTGCTTTTCGGTTAAACATCTACATTTCATTACGCCCCTCCCCCCCCCCAAAAACCAAAATCACAATTTAATTTAATCCAAGCCATATCAGACCATTCATGGCACAGGTGAATTTGTAAATAACCGTTTTCATACGGTTACATTTTAGCCAGGAAAAACACAATCTTTTTTATGCACATGTCACATGAATGCAGAGTAAAAGCCCCCCCATACCAAGACCGCCCCTCCCTCCCTCCACCCACCCACCCACAATACACCTCGCTCCAATCTCTAAAATAATGTGACACGTTAATGAGAGGCCGATTATCTAAATGTTTAACAGACATGTTACCTAAGTGGGCCCGATTGTGAGCCCGCCGTCGCTGACAATAAACATCGAGGGCTTGGGTAGAAAAGTGATAGGTGAATTATAGCAAACCCTGCAATTTCGGCGCTGTTAAAAGCGCAGGAAAAACAGCCCCTGAGGGCAGTAAAAGGAGAACAGAACAGGCCCTTGTGTTTGTCCAGCTATTAAATCAACCAGCTACCTAATATCTCGGAAAATTAGGAAAAAACAACGAGATTTACGGTCTTTAGAGTTTTGGGATACAAGGAGTTTGATCAACTAGCTGCCGTGAGTGCAGGACATTATATTGGCATTTTCCAGTGGCCAGAATGAGCGCAGTGATTATATTTTGGTCAGTGGCATATCGCAAAATGATGCCCGTCTCTTTCAGCAAAATGTGGAGAGGGGCTCGGGAGATCCTGTCCTTCACTAAAAATCCTCAGTTGAAAACAATGTATCCTAGCCTGCTGCCAGCGTTTTGGGTCTAGTTTTAAAGACAGTGAAGTCCTGGCTTGTTGCCAGTATCTCAGCCTAGCTAGCTTGAATCCAGTGGCACAGTGAGCAAGGAACCCACTACTGTTCAGTATCTATTTGTGTTTGCTTTGTTCACCCTAAGTTGGCAGGGTATGCCCAGACGTGGGTCCCTTGCTCCCTTTGCCACCGGATTCAAGCTAGCCTGGCTGATGAGGGGGTGTTACCCCGAAACCGGTCCCAGGATGCTTGTTCCGGTCCAGGTAAGACCTGGCTTGGCAGATCGGGCTGGTCTTTTCCCATGAGGCACAGGAGACTGATTTGCATATGGTTGGGTTTGAATTGGGGTGGCGAAGTGAGCTAAAGAACGATGATGGATTCAACCCAGATCTGTGACTCGGAGTAAGTGTCTGAAATGTTTCAGCGCTCCGTCCATCATCTCCTTGTGTTTGCTTTTCACATTACCAGAAAACCATTCGACATTTAGCATCCTCTTTACCCTATTTTTGGCCACTATGGGTTGCTGCAGGACCAGAGCAGCCTTACATCTATGAACTATATCCACTTTCATTTCTAACCATTTGACTCCCATAACTTTTGACACCCAGATATAGGAAGTGAATTATAATTCCTGAATTTCTAGTAACTCAGAGATTGCGCATCCAAAGCAACACTAAGGACAAAATCCTATTCAGAGCACATAATTGGATTTTTAAGAGTGATTCTGTGCTAGCGGCATACAAGGGGAGTAAGCCACTGAGTGACAAAGATATTCATTTGAATCCAGTGCATTTGAGTTATTACTGCTTGAAGCCCATGGTGCTCAGAGATATATCGTGCTTGGGTAAAGGAGAGGATGTTTACAGCCTGGGAAGGTGTTGAAAACCCTGTTTAACCCAGATCACCTTGACCCAGACAAGCGGCGCAGCATGGGTTGCCAGTGCCCGGGGCAAGGCAAGTATTGCACCCCCTATCCCATAGACAGTTAGCACCTCCTGAATGCTACTAGTACGATTTTTTGTCTTTTTTAATTTTGCGCCCCTAAGGAAGTTTGCACCTGGTGCAACCGCCCCTGTGGTCCTGCCCACGCTATGCCACTGCCCAGAACACCTTGGATGATATTAAATTCTCTGGGAGCTTTTGCAGTCGCCAGGCTCTCAGTAAGACCTACTCAATCTGCTCCTGGCATTTCAAAGGTCACCATACAACCAGAGTAGGAGAACCGGACACTCAGCGCATGACTCATACCAAGCACCCTCAGACACACACTGTGCTTAAACGCATATGTTGGTCAGTTACCCCAGTAATCACAAATAGCTCACTACACTATTGGCCATGATACAAACGCATGGATAAAAAGAGATTGGCAAAGCCTGTCTCAGCGCGTTCTCGTGGAAGGTAGATTGCATCACTAGAGTAGGTGTAGAAACACAGAATTTGCAGAGAGTTCTACTTTCTTCTAGCTGCCAGAATCTAGGTTGTCTGATAGTTGAGGTACAAAGGAAAGCCAATACAAATTAAGTACATTCATTAGTACCCACTAATACCACAGCTTGGTAAAACATCAACCAATCACATGTTTTAGACAAATGACTCATTTTACTACAGGGAGCATGTTCCACAGAGTAATTGTTTTGGCTTGCAGTAGACTATTTCCTAAAACAACAGTACAACGTTGGCCCTTCCATGAATAATTGGGTACGTTTGTGGTTTCGACGTCAAACAGGCTCCCGAACAATTCCTAAACACTTGAACGAGAGCACCCCCTCAATCCAAGGGGACATGGTTTTGTGAAAAATATATGTGCATGCTTACAAACAGATTGTCTCATTATAGTCTCCTGTTTTTTGTGCATTATTTATAATCTTACATTATTTTATTAAGAGTGTGATTAAAACCATATATATATATTTTTTATAAGAAAAGTTTTTTGTGGTACTATGTTTTTGTTTACACTGTTTGAATGTGGTATACATGTGAATGCTGTGGATTATTAATAGGTTGGTCATTACAAAGGGGATTTTTTTTGTGAGCTGAACCCAAAAAAATCCCTACATTACCTGAGGATATACACATACGGCCCAAAACAAGTCATTTATCAAGAGCCTTCCTGGCCCATCTCCCTTAAAGCATTTTAAGGAAAATAATCTTACTTGGAAAAGCATCTCTATAACTCTTCACTCGCTTCCTAGGAATTTGATGATGATATTCTATGTACCTGCAAGCAAGTATTCAGCGAAAAAGCATCGGATTCACTTATCGTTAACCGCCTCTCCTTTTCGTGCTCAACGTTGCGACATTTATCACTCTAGTGCACCTGATAGAAACTTGCGTGGCCTGTGAGACCCTTCACATTAAGAGATCCTTAGGCTACAGCTTTTAAGACTAGGAAAAAAGCTTACAAACCTCAATAAATATGACTTAGGGATTGATAGATCGCCGTAGACTGCAACAGGTTTAAAATAGACCTTCCAGCTTTGGAGTGCCACCATATTCCCTCTCGTTTGAGCAAAACACCATCAAAAGCCATTGGATGCTCTGCGCTTCTGTTTGGCAACCGGAACTGAAAAGCCCAAGGGAAATTTGATTCAGATACGTCTCCTAACTGGTGACTGCTATTGCTTTGGTCATGGTGAGTTATTGCCTCAAAAAATGATATGAACTGAAGTATTTAGACTTTCAAGAAAGTGAAAAGACTTGCAACAATGTAGACTTACAACCCCACAAAGTTAACTGGAGATCGGACACCATTGAGTACCTGCTATGCTCAGTCCTTTAAATGGAAATTTAGAAGTGCAGCTAATCAGTAGTTAGAGTATCTGTCAGCTCCTGAGAAGTGCCAGTACTTTCACATTAAATGTATTGCAATAGTGCTGAGAAGAGCAGGTACTCTCCCTTCCAAAATTAAGAAGTGCCGGTACTCGTGGACAATATCTGCCCATTTAAAACACTGGATACGCTCACAACTTTCTTACCACAGACATACTTGATCAGCACTGTTAGACTCACAGCTGTTTTCCAAGATTTGGTGCTGCAGGATAAATTTGACATGGACAATCATTTTATTGGTGACTAGATGCCCTTGTGCAGAGACAAGGTCATGGGGTGGTCCAGAAGGTGGCATGATGCATGGGGCAAAAGACAAGGAGGTGTAATGGCAGATGGGCACATTGTTAACGGGTATAATAGACAGGAAGGTAAAGATGTGTAGATCAGTAAAGCAGAGCGTGGCCTTCAGTGAGAAGGATGTGGGTAACATGGATATTCTGGAGTTTGCTTCAAACCAACCATTGAAGTCCAATTACTTGTGTTCATTAGAATCCCAGTGCAATTGGAGAACCAAAAGGACCTCAAACTGCTCAGTAATCAGAAGGAACTATAAAGACTTGATGATTTATTTATTTGAGAGTTGTACATAGTGATGGGTAGACCCGAGGGTATCACATCGCTTTACAACACATAGTAATGATAGAAGGATTCAAAGACGACCTAGTATAACAATAGGGGATTAAAACAGTGTAACATAAAATACCGACATGCACAGATGAAAATCTACCATAAAATCCAAGACACCCTAAAAACGGCGATCAAAATTCCGCCATGATCTTTAAAGTCCATGCCAAGTATAACAGTGCTTACCGCTCAAGAGGTTCACAAATTCATTATTTCTGACGTTATCGAAAACTACTACTTATGTCACTCATCGTGGGACCAGTCCCAATATTGTTTGTCAACCTTCCCTGCACTTCCATGTAAATAAAAATCCTTTTTCAAAGTAATGGTTCAAAAGTATCACTCCGGAGCCATCCATGGTGGACTTCGCATACACCATGAATAACCCTGATTTGTCATAAATATACAAACAGGGTCCCGCCATATTTTGGCTACTTCCGCATTCTGCAGAACGACAAACCGTTACCTGGAACTTTCTACAAGTACCAATATTATAGAAAGGCAGCTCCCTCCACCAGGCCGAGTAGAAAAATCAATTATTAGGAAACTTATTAACCACAGACCGACCAGGAACACTTTGAGAGCAAGATAGCTATTTCTCTGCAGTTTTGCGGCAATTTATATTAGTAGCCAGTTGTTAAAACCTCTGGCATGAGACCACTAGTGTTTCCCAAGCTAATATAGTGCCTGGAAGTCAAACATCAGGCTCAGAACATAAATTAAGTCATTAATGTCATTTATCAAGCCTGAAAATCCGGGTTACTAATTTGGGCTCCTCCATATGCAGAATATAAGATGCTGGAAGGGGGTTTTCGCCAGCCACTCACGTAAAATTTCTCAGCAACGCCAGATTCTTAAATAAATAAATTTAGAAAAAAAAATAGAGGTTTATTCTTCAGAAACCTATTATTCAGATATCCCGAGATTTATGGTACATCCCATTGAAAATGTATGTTCAATTAATACAAGTTTTTGTAAAAATACACAATCCATTTAAATGATAAAACATGAGGACAAAGTTAGTAAAATATTACTTTCATCTCCCCTCCCAAATGTAGGTCTGGCTGCCAACTCGCCCTTCCCCCTAATATCCTTAAATCCACACTTTGTTTTAGCATACCAGCCTAACTGCACAAGCAGGGTCAGTGTAACATTACTTGGCCCCTTCATTAATTAACAGGGTAAAAAGTTAGATTTATCATGAAGAAATGAATCCCCCCCACCCCCATTGCATCAGAGCGATGAAAATATGGGGCTGCCGTCTAATCGATGATAAATATGATAGACGGCCAAGCCAACTTCGAGCAATAGAGGCTGCTAAAATGCCCTGAGATCGCTCTTCTGTCACCCACAGAAGCCCGGTTGTTAATCCCTCTAGTTGAGTGCGTTAGGTCATAGGATCAGTCTATAGATCTTACCTATAGCCCTAATTTTACTCTCTGAAATTAGGATTTTTCCTTTATGATGATGAGTGGTTCCTCCAGGCGAACAATTTCAATATTCTCAGCTGGGGCATTGTGAAGTCTGAATATAAGGATACCTTCCTTTTACCCTGTTTCCACGCTTCCTTACACCCTATTTAGTTTGGGAATGTGATTCGCCAGACACCGGTGTGCTGTCAAACAAGAAATGACACGTCCTGGTTCAGGGATGACCACTACTACCCATGTCACAGTAATATGATGTCCTAAGTGCTGGGTGTGTGTGGGGTCGTGCTTGCTGTGACATCAAATCCAAGCTGCACTTCAGTGAGAAGGCACAGGTAGTCTGAATCCCTCCTGGAATTCCTTGTGTTATTATTCAGACAGGACTCAGCCCTACAGTTCTGATAGGGCAGCTCCTACTGGAGCAAGTTCAAGACTGATTAGCATATGGCTTCTCCCCATCTCAAGTGGTACAGTGGGCTCAAAAACATAGGAATGGAATTCGGCCTGTGTAATTTACTAAGGCTAAAACTTTTTGCAAGCATTCTACCACCCCCATTCGTCTGTTTTTATATATACGAGGTGGTCAGCTTAAAATAAATTTTAGGCCTCGATTAAAAGTGCCGCCATAAATTCTGGGACAAGCACATTTTGTTGCAGAAACCACCTAAATCTGCATGTTATGCTCCATTTGAAGAGACAAAATCATAATAGGTTCTATTCATCACATTCTGGTTACATTTGAACCACTAAATATCAAATATCATGGGTCCGGTAAAGAGCATCAAATAGTCCACAGCTCTCCTTATCGGGGCACAGGGATTTCCACAACTCTTAAATAATTTTTTCATGTTAGATTTTATATTTATTATGTTTCAGTTAGTTATGGTGCCGTCTTAAGTTTTTCTTTAAGGCATTGTTTAATGACTGTATTTAGGTGTGTGTGTAGGCTTACCCAGACGTGGATGTGTGCGTGGGTGTGTGTGTGTGTGTGTGTGTGTATATATAGTCTGTTACTGTGTGACGCTTACAATTATTCAGTGGTTGAACGCTTAGGTTGCTGACATGCATTGTTTAATGTTTAAATGTATTCAAAGGACAGCATTGTAGATGCACTTCACTTCCTCCAGCGGTTGCATTATTGTACTTATTAAATAAACAACCTGAAGGCTAAGCGAGCAGCGGTATTGGGTTTGTGGGGAGAGGTGATCAATGGCGGTCCAGTTAGAGGGTGCTGTAATTGTTCAAAGACAGATGGACGGCTTAATGACAACTTAATGACCCCTGCTTTCGACAGAGAAATTAAATTCTGCACGCAGTATGCCCGTCCACCAGCAAGCAGGTCCATTAACATTCTCCCACCTTGTGAAAAATCTGCTTCCCTCAGAGGGCTCATCCGGGAGCACCTTTTCCTCTCCTCTGGGAAAGATTCTCATGATAGTGAGTCCAGCCTTGGAGACCTCTTTGGCACTGGGGTGAAGACAGGTTGGACATAGCCCAGATAACTACTGAGGTCGTCCCTCTGATGCTACATCTAGCTGTTTGTGATGCTTCAAATCTATGTAACCCGGTAGCTGCTGTCTACTTAAAGCCCCCATGTCATTGCCCCACTGGTTAGTTCATTGAGTTGTAACTCCATCTGGGGAGGTGGGGGTGATGGAATCTAACATGTGCACGGGTCCGTCTATATGCCTGAAGAGACGTTGGGTTGTATGACCACCACCAGGGCTCGAGTCGGGGTAACACGCCGGTGGACAGCGTCCCCCCACTTATTTTATCGGGGGGGACGCCAACCCCACTGCCAAACAGCTGGACTTCACTCTTTGGCCTCTCTGGGACGAGGAGGTCGGCACCTTTCGTGACATCACTTCCTGTTGTGACGTCACTTCCGGTGACAGCATTCCCCCACTTCTTTTTTTACAACATGTGCCCTGACCACTGCCAATTGCTGCCAGAGTTTGTTTTTTCCCTTTGGTTTTGTAATTTATTTCTCTCCTTTTTGTTATTGTTACATTTGTTCGAGCTGTGGGATAGTGCAGTACGTTTGACCCGGGGAGATGTTTACTATGATGGTGATCAAGTGACTAGTCCCAGATTGTTCTTGGGTTGCTGTAGACATTGAAAGAACAGTCGCCTATGTTGTGCAATTCTTGTCTCCACCCTCTGTGTTGTCATCACGTACTGTACCAACATGCGATGTAATGTCTGCAGTGGACTACACGGCTCTGTCATAAAAATGAAGTGGGAAGACTTACCACAATGGAACGATTAATTATGACGCACCATTGTAAACTGTATTGCAACTGTTATGCTGGTCTGGTACTTTGCAATTGCAATGCGTGTATATTTACAAAGAAAGAGATGACAACTACTACATTTACAGTACGTTTACCTGGAAAAGTGCCTTGGGCAACTGCTGTACAAGTACTTGTGTAACTGTCCTTATTTTAAATGCTAATAAAAATATGTTGAGACCATTATGAATGGTCTTCCAGAGATCTAGGTCGATCTATGGAGCTGTAAAGGTGAGGCAGAGGGATATCCACGTGGGATGAATTTGCATACCATGAGCATCAACGGGGTTTATTCATATCATTAGTGGCTATCATGAACATCGGGGAAGGATTTCGCCTTCTTGGCTGAAGTTGGGACACCCCTCTTCCACAACCAAGTTTCATAGATTGGATATTTATAGAAGGGAGTTATTTTCACAGAAAGTTTGCAAAATCACATAAAGAGATCTCACAGCAAGGGTGATGATGGCAACAAACTGAATAAACACAAGGGTACTCTTACCATGACCAAAACAGCAGTGTTGAAAGTTAAGACGTCTATGATGGGACAACAGTCAAGAAAATGTCCAATTCGACAGTGTGTTGTTACTGATCTCGCAGATATAAAGCACCTTAGTAAGAATCACCATAGAGCAATGGGATCCACACATTTATACCAAATGGGCTTGGCAACAGAGGGTGCTCCTTCCATATACAAGTTTCCAAGAGGTTGAATGTGGCAGTTATGGAAGCACGTCCGTTTAAGGGGGACAAAGACAGGCTTTTATGGTAAGTGATACTAGGGTGAATGGCAGATATGCATGTACCGGTATCACATCAAGTTTTAGATTGGAACTGTGATGGCAAGAAACTACATCACTAACAAGCACCTCAGTTCCATAGCATATATCCTTCCACCATTGCACAGAACTAATTTATATAAAGATCTTTCACTCCAATTCCATAACTGATATCCTTCCATCTTTGCAAAGAGTTAATTTATATCAAGGGCTTTGTGGGTCATGCAAGTCAAATAAAACTAAAAACACCAGCCCAGCTAGCACCCTAGAAGTGCTTTAAAGTGCACAAAGTAGTAGATCCTTGCTACTGCATTTCCATTATTTTCTCGCTCCTTTTAATTATGGTGTGAAATACATGTTATGACTCGTTGAATTTGGTGTTTGGATGCCACACCTTAATTAATAGACGTTGAAGTGGCATTCAGTGAACATCTAGTGTTCTGAAACATGTCGAGTCATGCCCAGAAGCCCTTTGACCTTCTTTCTTGCTATCTAAATGTCACCTATTTCTGCCCCTTCACTGAAGTTCGGTATTTTGGCTGCAACACTCACTGAGCAAACAGAGCTCTTAACAAAGCATCAGGTCTGGTCTAAGGGCTTGTGGAGCCTCAGTCAAAATTACTTTCTGCTGTCCTCGATCTCCTTTTCCATTAGGGACAATGGCATTTTTTAGGTCATCTCTTGCAGTCCGGTGCCCTCTTGTGGCTATTTATGATGTTGCTATAAGGCAGCTGCCCACAGCCGCTTGCACAAGCCCTGGGAAGAATTTTATAATGATAATATATTTCTATGCAATGGGATGGAGCTGCACATGCGTGCCATGAGATGGACTCATCAAAAAGTGATATTTTAAAGCAAACACATACATAAATTTATGCAGCGCTTCCAATACAGAAACCCTAGCTTGGTGGCATCTAAGGTTAGTTTCGCAATCTTTTTTTCAAATTTTGGACACTTGATCAAATAGTACGAATGCATGACCTGACCTCACCGGTGTACCCCCAACCCAGAGGTAGAGCCCAAATTCACACCGACCAGCTTTACATAAGCCAATGTCACACAAAGGCCGCTGACACGAGAAGAAATATGGCTTGGCAAGTGGGATTTTTTGGTGTGGGTTGGGAAGCATCCCAAGTGAAGAACTGTAATGTCACCTGGGAAATAAATAAACACTGGCACAGCGTGTGGTTCTCAAAGGCAACTGGGAATGGTAGAAAACAAGTGTAAAGGGCAGGACAAGGGACGGGTGTGTCCAACGTCTCCAGCTCCATCACAAATGCTTGTTGTAGCCCTAGGTGGCACAATATCCCCTATGCCTGGTACTGGAAAGGAGAAGCACACAAGGAGAATGAATGTCTGAGACAAGTCTCAACAGTGTAAACAGGTCTTGGGATACATTCAGCAAATGGTGGCCCGCTTACCAGTATGTGTCTGTCGGTGCGCCTCCAGGGCTTCCTCTTTTGAAAACTGCGAGCCACACTGTATGCAGACAAAGGATTTGTCGCCCGCTGGAAGAAACAGAAAAAAAAGAAAAGAAAAGTGTTATTTTCAAAACCACCGAACAAAACTTCAGAGGCGCAATCACTCCGCCCAGTCACCTGCATGCTTTAAAATATTAATACTGCATGGGTGTAAATTATTCAAATCTGCAATTTTGAATGTCTGCTTTTATCATTATCACGAAAACGAATTTCCTGGTAATTTAGAGTGTCGATTTGTCTTCTTCCATACAGACTTTGAAGGGCAGAACAGAAGTGGCATGGGGGGGCTGAACAATAAAACAAAGTATGCCTGTTTGCACACTAATTAAAGCCTTTCTGCGTCCAGTTGGCACCCTACGCAAAGTACATGTTTTGTACCCTTTTAGTTTTGGGACCCAGCTGGTATGGTCCTGTTCAACCGGATCGCAAGTGCTCTCCAGCAGGTGGCGGCACAACCAAGTCTAGGCTAAACATTCTAAACGTGAACTCAGACAAAGCAAAAGTTCAGATCTTAAAGTGAGAAGCAGGGTTTGAAGTTTAAAGTGCTATACAGCAATCACGTTTAAGGAAATATGTTGAAATCTTTTGGCATTTCTAAAAAAAGAACATGTTTTTAAAGGTACTCACTATGCTGCAAGGTACCCTAACCCTACTTTCCACCACTTAACATTAATATTAAAGCAAGAACTGTCCTAACCCAAATCTATCACTGTCACCCTCTTCGTGCTTCTAACTCAAACCCAAGGATTTACCGTTTGACATAACCATGTCTGTAACCTTTCCTCATACCCAGAAAAATTGTCTCTTCCCCCAGCAAAAAAACCCTTTATCTAACTCATTCCTAAATCGAAACCTAATCGTTCCCACCCTTTCCGGCAGAAGAAAATCGTATTAAAAATCGATAGTAGGAATGTCATCTAACAATTTCAAACTTTTTTGGATTGCTTATTTTGTTAAAAACTTTTCAGAATTGTTTTTGCTGCATTTTATTCAAACTTTTGACCCAGTACCCATAGGAAAGCAACTGATAGGCCTGCGCAAAGAAACCGCCCCTGTGAATAGGTAGCCCCACAAAGGTCATCAGTGGACATAAGAAGGGAGTGGATACCATAATAAGCCAACAGTTCATACTTGCGTACACCAAGAACTGGGGTTTAAGCCTTGCTTCTCACAGAATGTGCTGTAGGGGGGGTTCCTGGGGTATTATTTAATACTCTGGCTACAACATGATTTACCGCCTGGTAACAAACTGCTTTGAATACTTCGGTTCACCAAGTAACTTGTTATCTAATATATGTCTCAGGATAAGTTTTCTATTCTGTGATCCCATTAATGTAATTCCAGAGTGTCTTGGGGCTGGTCTGGGAGGAAAGTCATAGCTGACATATGGGGAAAGAAAACGAAATAGAAAACTGGAATTTCAATAATAAAATAGGAAGGCATCGCGGATCTTTATGGAAAGCACTCGCGTCCAATGAAAAACTGTAAACCACTTTTCAGTGGCGATACCGTGGATCATGCCATCTTGTCCATGAAAATATAAATCTACATTAAATGCAATTTTCAGCAAAAAGTATGGGATCACATCTGCTCGGTTTTAAAAGGATCATCAGTCTGCCAAGCAGGAAGTGGCTTTCTTTCAGAATGACATTTCTTTTCTAATCATGCAATTCACTTTTTTCTTCTCCCAAAAAACAATCGTAAATAAGAAACAATGCCAACATGTATATTGCAAAAACACTGTCCTGCATGGTAGAGTCCAGGCATAGCCAGACAAAGACAAATATGGAACCAAAGACTGTAAATGATTTACATTATTCGATAAAATATTCACAAATTCAATAGTGAAATGGCTTGATAAAATAACCATTATCTTTATTTATTTACAGTTCCGATAGGATCATCAGTTGTTCCCCCTAATTTCATTTTAGGTATTTATTATAGTGCTACTCTACCTCCAAGGAAAACCTTTGAGTTTAGTGCCCAAGACCAGTTTAGAAAATCCAGATGTGTGTTAAAAGCCAGTCACATAGCCCCTAGACTACATTTAATTTTAACATCTTAGAAAATGGATGCGCTCTGTTCATGGATATTAGGTTGCAATGGAACACTTCCATCTTTATCTAGGACACTAAATTTGGCACGTTATGGAGTCTGACATAACGTACAAATATGTCCTCCCAAACTGTGGAGAATGATAAATATGAATGAATTGGAATATTTTAGCTTGTAAACAACTCAAAAGCGTCCACAGAAGGAAACCTTTCATTTTTATCATCCAGTGTAGTTACCTTCCTCTAGAAAAGATATTCCTGTCACCTGGCAATAAAGCTTTGACATTTTGTATGTGTTTATATATTAACAGTCTATCGATATGGAAATTTATTGAAAGAAGAGTTGCCTCGAATTTCTCAACTAACACATTTTAAAGTAAGCCACAACATACATTGTGCAGGGCCTATGCCCAATTCTTCTTTTTCTGTGTTAATTTATAGGATGTCCTTAAGAATTATGATTCAGTGTGATAATGTCCCAAACCTCATATGGCGATTATTTTAGATGTATTGCAACAGTTCTTCTTTCAACTAAAACCCTTTTGACAATATTCTGCAAAGGCACTCGGTCCTCTATCCAAGGTTAGTCTCCACCCCTAAGATTTGTGGATGTTAAAGTGAATTATTCAGAAGACTTTGTTTTCATATGAAGCAAATTCAGACATGCTCTCTACTTAGTATGCACACAGTATTCATTATATTACGTGGAATGGGGATTGGGAGATGTTAATGGAATATTAAGATGATTGGGCTTTGAATACCAGACACCCAGATGATTCATAGAGTGATATAAGTAATAATGTATGTGGTAGCCACACAAGGGGATTTGTAAACATCGGGCAGCCAAGAGTGTTGTCAGTGATACTAAAAGCCATAAATAGATTCAGCCAGCCCAGGATACTTCCATGTGGATGACTTGGCTGAATGCTGGGATAAGAGTTTGTTCAAATGGCACTGCCCACGTGGGAGCAGCTGAAATGTGCCTGTCGAGCCAAGTGTCTTGCTCATGGCAATGAAGTGGACAAGGTGTGCTCAAACAAGCTCACTGGGAGATGAACTCACAGTCAAGGCTTAGCACCTCCCTTATCGGCCACTTTGCAAATACTGTACCATGTCCAAAGATAGAAACGAGAGGACGGCCAATTATGTGGTACTGGCAAGCATGCCAGTCCCAGGGAGATTCCAGGGATTCAAATTTAAGCTCCTTCTCGGAACGTGGATGATAGGCCTGGCAGCCTCACACGTTGAAACATATGATTGTGACAAAAACAGATCAATCAACTTGAGATCTGGGTCACTCCGGGTTGGAACCTACATATTAGCATCTTGCCAACATTGTACCACCTCTACAAGGCGGGCGGGGACAGTAGCAATGCAGTCTGCCGCCATTGACCCAGAAAGGCACAGTTTGCGTAGGACCTCTATTTCTGTATCATTCGAAGCACAATGGCTGGGGCATTATTGGTAAAGGGCTAACAAGGCCACAGCCCCTTTTGAACGTGTTTCTTATGCTAGCACAGTGGGGGAGGGGCGGCAGGAGTGGCTTCCCCTGTACCCTGTGCTTTCAGCAGCCCCCTGCTGACTGCAAATACATAAAAAGAAAATACAGACAGGCAGGACGCAGGTCCACCATAAGGGGATGGCAAACCCTGGCATGGACCTCACTACAAGGTGGGCCATAGTTTAGCTTTTCCACTGTCCCTTCCTTTTGCATCTGAATCCTGAAGGCCACACCGTAGGGCAAGAAGTAGAGCGCCCTCGGTCACCTAGGACTAGTCCAGTTAGTGGATGTGAGCCTTCTTCGGTTGACATCCCTGCCTTCAACCCGGGCCTTTCTTGTACCACTCAACCTACCACACAGATCATCTTAGTCAGCATGCCAGCCTCTAGACCAAGTGGTGAGTTTGGTAGGAGAAGGAGGCGTGAGAGGTCATGGGCATATTTTGGTGAAATTGGGAAGGTGATTAGATCGTCTATTAGGCATTGGTTAAGCACAGTAGATCATGTGCTAAAGGGTTTTATCCCACAGAGTACTTTACAACGTCATAATAATAGATGCACCACATTACAATACATCTCTTGTGAGATGAAGCCAGAATTGTTCACTTACACTGTACAAGCATATTTATAAATTAGCAGAACCATATTTATAATGCACGGCGGTCTGATATCCCAGCTTTCATAATACAGCTCGATCCAGACTTGTATTATTGACTTTCATGCCAACATTTGAGAACAACTATGTGGGCAATTTTGGAAACAAATCAGTAAAGTAGAGTTTTCTTGTTAACTTCCTTTGACGGGGAGGATCCTTTAGAAGTGAGAAAGCTAAAGTATTCTCAGTTGTATGTAATATTTGCCGCAATCAGGAGTGCTGCCTGCACTAAGTTACTACTACAGCTCCGTTCCCACCGTGTATCTGATTTCCAAGTATTAGCAGGGTTAGAATAGTTGTTACAAAGTACCTCCATCTTAGCTGTTCAGATGCATTTGTACACAATACTGCGAAGATCAAGGTCTGTCGCCACCCTGATTAGCAGTAAGCCCTTGTATCGCAGGACCGAGACATCCAGAAGGCTTGCTCAATGTGTCTCTATCCTTGCCTCGTGGCCTAGTATAGCACCACTGGCAGATTTTGGAAATATCTTAGAGAGCACTAACATCCCACCTCCAACTCTGGTGTCTTCCCACTGGCGCATTCCCAGTACTTAAAGAAACCTGTGGCTCAGCGCAGTCCAACAATGAGTTGTCTCAAGTACATCTTCCTGGAAAGATAGTTCCCAAACTAATAGTGATTCTGCCGTGAGATCTGCTTCCGCTACTCCATTGCAAAATTATCACCAGGTCGTGTTGAGCATGAACGTGGATACTGGCTCTATGTTGGATGGATGCACGGTTTGCACTTATATTTTACAAAGAACTTGTAATTCATTTCTAGTTGTTATGTGCACTGTGCTACGTTTCATCCTCTTCACAGTTCTTTGAATGGTTTTGATGAAGGCTCCTGGTGGGTAGGTGGACTGAGTAGATTTTCAGTGCATGCCGTATTGTTCCAAGATGGCTGATAGGCCGCCTTGTTAGGACTCAGGAAGGTTTGAGGTGTCCTTCACATTTGCCTTGACAAAATCTTCATGGAGAAGAGAAAGGCATGCCCTAATAGTGCATGTCAAGTTAGTGTGGAGGCAGCCAGGCTAGTCTTCGACATCAGAGAGGGACAGCCAGTAAGTCTGCTGTAAAATCCTATCCATTTTCAACCCATGTAGCTACCCAATGTTAATGTTATGGAATGTTAAATATTGCGTATAAAGTGCACGGACACCAGATTGGTTTCATGGCGCTGCTCTAAGGAGTGCTGAGTCCTGGGATTTTTCTCATATGCCGGTCTAAACAGCCATGTCTTGAGGAGATTTCTAAAGCTCATAAGTTCTGTGCAGGCTCTGATTTCAAGAGACCCAAATATGCTTTAAAATGCTCACTTTCCCACTATTTTGTTCAAGTAGTCTTTGTCAGGCCACATAAATGCTTCTGGCAAGCTTGCGTCAAGGAGCCTAAAGGTGCTTGAAACAGTGTAATTCTAAATCGTAGGGCTAAAAAAATAGAACAGCAATTGAGGGTAGGTTGCAAATATTTGACTAATTTGGTAAGTGGCTCATTTGTTTGACAATGCATGGAACCTCATGGGTTCATGACTAGTGTTTTGGACTCCTTTTGTACAAAGGGATGGGACCCATGTCTAGGACTTCCATGGAAGCGGCCCATGCCTGGAACTCCCTTAGGATGGGCCCAACACGTGGCACCCCACGGGGCATAGCACATGCCTGCGACACAGCACATGCCCAGTCTTGCTGTGGGACAGAGGGAGCCCAAGCCTGGAACTTCGTTACAACAGAGCCCATATACTGGTCTCCCTTGGGACAGAGCATACATATCAGACAGATCATATATAAGAGAAGTCCTTGGGGCAGACACCATGTTTATCATTACTTTGGTGTGGTGTGGTGCATCTAATCCATCTGCCAAACAAAAGCAGCAGTTCAACAGGGAGGAATTATTTGATGTAGCAAAAGAAGGACACACTACAGACACCTCATCCGCCATTAATATTCAGATACGAAAACGACCTAGAGGAAAACTAATTGACAACAGGAAAGTTCACCTCTGGTAGGCAAGAATAAAAACTATCACCCCACAACCCAACAGAATAAGAAAATAAAATATTGGCAGTATCTATTGTTCATTTATTCACAATTCTTATTGGCCGTGGATGGGGCAAATTTAGGCGCCCGACTGCTGCAGAACAAGATGTTTAATGCGCACGACTGCTACCAAGGGGCATTCCATGCCCAGCGAAGTACTGCACATTTCAAGGTGGAACTTAAACAATCAGTGGGTGGTTCGCGACCTAGAGATCATACCACTACAAGATTAAATCCCTCGATCACTCCTATCCAAAGTGTAACACAACTCTCAGTTAAAGAGACACCCTTTAAACAAATGAGAGATGGTTGCAACTAAGGGCAGATCCATATTTACTAACCAAGCACAAGTGCAGGTGGAAATTTGCAGGAAGTAATTTACTGAGGTTGCTTCTAGAGGCTAAAATCCACACATTATATGAACACTTCCAAACAGCTCACAAACATTGCAACACTGCCATAATTTGTTCCGCATACGTAAAATAAAAATACGTTTTGCCAGACAAGCAAAAATAAATGGTGCGTTTTGTATGTGCTTTAATCAGACTCAAGAAACGACAATACTAGAATGGCATTTATCCTGAGGTAATTAGGATAATTATTCATTGTTTTATCGACTGCAAATATTTCATAATGTAATATCTCAATTTAACGGACAGCAACATTTCTGCATTTTTTTTTAATTAATTTTTTTTTCTGAAAAACGAAAAAAATATATAATTCTCTAGGGACCGTGAAACAAAAAGTACTACGAGGAATTTAGTGTCACATTTCGTCCATATGGTTAAGGAAAAGGCCCCTGCCCTGCAGATCAGTGGCTTAACATGGCGCTTTCGGTAGAGGTTATAAGGAATTGAAACGAGATTTCACCCCACCAGGTATCTTATAGTAATTAAAAAAAGGCTCTTTCAGCCTTAAATTGTCTCGGTAACTGCTGGCTCGGAGGCAGAAATATTTGGCAGCAGTGAAATTAAAAGTGATAAATTTTCTCTCCGAGCTTTGATCGATAAGAGAGGCCTCATCTGTTAATCAATAAGACAGTCTGCCTGTTTGCTGTGCACGAGATGTGCACGCCTGCCCAACACTGTGATGTCAAGATTCCATTCAGAACAACTCAAGTGTGCAGGGCCCACATGGCCAGGCGCAGGGAGGCATTGTGATGACATCACTGGCGGGGCCAGGCATTACCGCCTTGAATGGATGAGTGGGGGAAGGACAGCGCTTTTCACAAATACACAAAAGAAAATCACAAACGTACACAAAGTCATCTGCTGCACACCCAGCTGCGGTGAGCGCAAAGCTCAGTAAGGGCTTTTCACGCCGGGTGCGGATAATCCCTCGTCTCCCCGCTAGCTCCACTCTCCTCACAAAAGACCTTCCGCAACACATGGCTGCACATTTCTCAAGTACCTGTTGGCTTATATGCTAACAATATTTCTCCACCAAAACAAAATGGTGGTGTACTCTTGTATCCTTAACACATATGAAGAAACCAACATTGTCAAAGCCCATCTTAGATCATGGCCTGTAAATATTTCTAACAGGTTATTTCTGGAAATTTCTTCACAATTGCTCCTTTTTGCCATTTTATGACAACACTGATCTTCTAGTCCTTTGTGTTGGTATAAGGGAAATAGTCCTCAATCTTACAGTGCTCTCAACTCTTCTCTTTAATAAATGTATGCTTCCTTTGGCACATATGCTCCATTTAACCTCTTCCGTGCTCATGAAGGCCCGCGGCCATCATGAGTCACCGTGGGCGTGTGCACACGGCGGCCGGGGGCTGTACGAGCCATGCCCCCGAATGGAATGTCCCAGCACTGCGGCGGAATTTGCGCCGCAGTGAAGAGGTTAATGGGAGATCAGTTCTATTCATAGGCCGATACTCAGATGGTGGAAACAAGTACATTCTCTTCTTCAGCAATGAACAGTGACTAACTTCTTCCCTTGGTGCTTTTCTTTTATACAAATCATGGAGTTAAAAACAAAAAAAATTAAAACCTTAATCCAAAACAAAAACAAGTTGCTGATTACAAAGAATGACATTAACAAATGGCCACCTCCTCTCTGTCCAGAATCCATGCGTTGTGCCCGGTCTATGGTCCAGGTGGTACACAGTCTCAGAATCCTTGTGGAATCGGATTTTTCCTTAGAAACGTAAGTCACTACAATCACCAGCAGTTGCTTTTGGTGGATCAAACACTTGAAATATATTCTAAAGCACACAGATTCAGGTCTTCATACCACAGATATGATGGTATTTATTTAAAGTCAGCTTGGCTATGGTAATGCCATGTAGCCTGGCTTACTGGATAAACTGCTTTAAGTGCCCCAGGTGACCCGGAATGCCACTGCCCAGTTTCGAATAGGAGTGAGTTACCAAGATCTCATCTCCTAGATAAGAAGACCTTCACATTGGTACGTCTGAGACAGAGAATCATTTTCAAGTCCTGGTCTTAGTTCATAGCTTAGTTCAGTCTTCTTGCCCTGCATTTCTGACAGCAAAATCTTATACCCCCTCCTCCGTTGCAAGATACACTCCTGGGACTGATATTTTTGGGATCTTCCAAAGAAATACATCATAGACATTGGGGAATAGACCCTTCTCTGATGCCGCAGCATAGGACTAAAACTGCCCCCCTCTAGATCTATGATCTTCCTCCATCACAACAATATCTCATTAGAAACGTAAGACTTCTCTAGTTTAACTGCTCCTCTGATTCTTACGTTCTTTGCATTGTTTTTATGCTGCACCATTTATGTGTATGTTTAACTTCCTTTCTCCTTTACCAGCGAGGATTCGCAGAAAGCATCAAGAAACCTTGATAAACGTTGCACTAAATGACAACTTAAAATGTTCATTCAAAAATACAATTTATCCTGGAATGAGGAACGGTCCACAATCCCCCGATTGGCAAAGGGTTCAACATGTAGCTGGCCTCTGCTTCGGGCACAGACAGCAGAACCCATAGCACCCGGGGAAAATATACAAGCGGGAACTGCCCCCAGAAAAATCCACATTTATTGTAATAAAGGTGTACAATGGTAAACAATTAATAGATGGCAAAAGAGATCATAAGTTAATTAAAGGCCAACGAGGCTGAGGCTCAACAACCAATATTTAAGGAATTCTTTCTCAATATTGCTACTCACGCGATAGCCTCCCTTACGGATGTTCGAAAGAGAGTATTGATTATTTTTCCATTCTCAGGGGTTGCTAGGATGTCTGTGTTTGAATTGTGCAAAATCTAAAGTGCTCAACTAATATTCTCTCTCTCCTCTGGCAGTCTTAGATCATTAAATAGTTTCAGGAATTCAGGTTCCTCGTGTTCCTCCTTACAAACGTATTTTCCGATATTTGCTTGTAGAAGAGCAGATTGCTTCACTTTAACACTCCTTTTCCGGTCCTGGGTTTTATTCCTACAAGGTTTTCAGGTGTGTTAGCACAACTGTTAGCATGAATCAAAGCAGGACTTCAACCTGAAGAAGTCTTATAAAAAAAGTAAAGGATAAAAAGATGCCGCCATGCCACTGCCACAACCCAACTTGCTAGCCTTACCTGCCATCCAACACCCTTGACTAGCCACAAAGGGATCTAGTATCACCAACTAGGCTCAAGAAAAGACTGAACGAAATACACATAGGGGCAGGTGATGGTCCATTAACGGTGGGAGTGAAGAGCGTTCTCAGTGTCGGGTCAGAAAACAAAGTCGATGGGTTACAAATTCAAACCAAGTCATTTGAATGACCCTTTCCTAATAACTAGGACGTGGAACAGCTCAAAATCATTCATTCTAGTGAAATCTAGGTGTGTGCCGAACGTATAATTAAACCAAAGAAAAAGCTCACTTGAATGCACTAGAATTTGTATGTGGAGTAACTGCGTTTGGTTATCCTGGCTATCCGCTGGCTACTAATGGCCGAGACACCAATCCAGTGTTCACAAGCTATGATGCAAGCGTCGTGAATTCATCCAGCCACACTCCTAAGTCCACTGCCACTGGGATAGGCTGTAGACTAGATGCCAAAATAGTACATGGAGAAGGTGCGCAGGACGGCATGAGTAGAAAGCGGTAGTGATAGGGACCGGGCCACAACAAGCAGGGCATTAACTACAGTGGAGAGAAGGGCAAATAGGAGTGGTTGAGAAGGACAGTAAACTTTAAGAGGCGGCCGACTCAGGTAAGCGCGGTGAGGCGGGTGGGATGGGAGGAGGCCGACAGATGACGGAGTAGGTAAAATAAAATTAATAAATAGAACCTATTCTATAATCTGGCGACTTCTTCCCTCTGCCCTTCTCCACCACCCCTACCTGCACCCACTGGTACTGTAAACTTCTAGCCGGAAAGGGGGGGGATAAGGGGTGTGACAGGTAGGAGAAGGAGGCAAGCAGAAGCTATGTATAGGGAAACAATGCAAAGAAAGGACGAATTTGCGTCTCCCAATGTCTGAAAAAAGTGATTGGATGAAACGGAATAATGTGATGTGGACACCCAAAAAATGTCAGATCCAATTTATCAAACCCTCTAGTTTCTTACAAGTCTCGCATTGAGATCAGTACAGATCTTTTTACGACTAGTTTAATATTGTGAGATGTGTTTTTAACATCAAAAGGCAAGTCAGCAATCAAAAAAGTGTAGTGACTTAAAAAAGAAAACCTGGAACAAACACAAACCTTCCCCATGCGGTGGGAAGACTAACATCATTCCACTATTAAGATGCAAATCAAAACATGAAATCTTAAAACATAACGTGACGCTGAAGCGTCCATGCATGGTGAACGGGCATGCACCCCTTCCCTGGATGCCTGTCTGCATGTGGAACGGGTATGCTGACTTTTTGGGGCCCTGGAATCACCCTAATATAGCGTCTGCACAGAGACCTTGGTATGTCCCCGATAATGCAAACTCCAGAACCCAATCTGTGACCCAGAGAGGTGCACCAGTGTGCCAACATAGTGGGCACTGTACTACTGTGAATGCCCTTTATGCAGCACATAAATGAGGGGTGGCAGTATGCTGTGTTCTTTGAACTACGATGTGACCAGTCCTTTTCCTTTGTGAGTAAGAGAAGTGAGCCTTCTGACTCCTCGCATGTAAAGTTCTTCTGTTATGTGACACCCAGAATGCTGCGATGGCATCATGTGTGCATGTGAAATGTATGTGTACAGTGAGCATGTAGGAGATACATGGTAATAGGACTCTGTGTATGTCTGTGTACAGGAGCCAATGAGATCCCACTTAGAGGACCCTGGCTTGAGCATGGGACAAGATGGAGGCTTAAGACAGCTTCCTATGGGCAATGGAAGTGTATTACCCGCTTTTGTGTAACTGGTGGTCAGAGACCCAAACACTAAAAAGCTAAAAAGAGGGAGGGTGGAGATGGAGCTAACTTTTAATTCATGAGGGTCTTGTTAGCAAAGGGCTGCTGAAGAGTTCGTCTGACCTCTGTCATTTGTTTGATGTGTGAGGACTAGTTTCTGTTATTCAAGATGAGGACTTTTCGAGACAGGGACTGCCCTTTTGATTATCCTTGGTTCATGCTTCAGGAAAGCTGATGACAGCCTGGCACAGAATCTAATAATTAATTGTGCCCATGTTGTGGATACCCCTTCTTGAAACCAGCCATCATGCTGCACAAATGCTGTGTCTGAGAAGCAGCCTGGAAATGACATTTGAAAGAGGGCAGACCCAAAATGGTTCTGAAGCCTCAGACAGTGAATCCACATCCCTTGTCAGGAAAAGGTGTACAAAAGTATCATCCAAACACCCCAGTTGGCGCAAGTTGGTCGCAAATTTATCTTGCCCATGGAAGGCAGTGTTCATACAGCTGCTCTTTAAACAGGGTTGGTGTCTGCATGACAGCCATTCTCCTAGAGATGACTGGACATTACCAGAAGTCTGCACTTTAAGCTGGAGAATGTGGGAGTACGCCTTATGTGCCTAGAAGCCGGTCTTTCGGCAAAGACAGGGAACAAGTGATCATAGCCTTGAGGTGGGAGACTGTCCAAGAGCAGAAGCCCTCTAAGTTGTTGACAACAGGAGCAATCAGAAAAATCAGACATGTCCAGAGAGGAAAGCTAGTATGACCCATGTCATGGAGCAGTCCATCTGGGTGCTCTGCACCACTTCTGTGTGAACTGCATAAGACAGTACAGAAAAAGCATCCCATGTCACCCAGCAGTTTGCCGCACGCTTAAGCGACTAGTGGTGCCAATGCTGTGACTGAAAGCAGTACTTCCACCGAAGAGGGAAACCCTGATCGGCCCAGAGGCTGCATCTGCCAGAAAGACACCAATATTAGGAATTTGGGCTACAGGCTGCAACAGCCACTGCAGCACACCTGTCTGCAGCCAGCTTGGATGGCTGAGGCCACCAAAGGTAGTGCTGTGGCACAGAAGGGCCTCACTTGGTGCCCCTGCAAACTTAGTCGTGAGTGAGGCTGCCGGCATTACCGCACCAGGAAAGAAGCCACTGCCATTTCTTCGGGAGGTCATACATTATCTACAGCATAATCAAAACAGCTACAATAATCTGCAAGAACACCGCGAGGTTACGCAGGTCCCAAAAACAAGAGACTAAATGCACACAGACAAGTCTGCTGTGAATGTCAAGACTTCGATAAATGGACATTGGACTGAATTGAAAATTTGTCCTGCAAGAGCATTTGCGCGGTCTTCTCCTGCACCTAATTCAGTCTAAATCCACAGTGCGCTGTGGACTTTAGATAAGGGATCTCCACCATAGTCTAGATTAAATGATATACCCGGAGAATACTAAGAAGAAGGAGGTGTAGCGCTTCACTATTCAAGAAAAACTTAGTTTGCAGCCCTGTATGTCTTACCCGTTGAATTGTGTAGTGTTTAGTTCTGATACATGATTACATTTCTTTCTTTTTATACAAAAAGAAAACACTTGGACTGACAAAGTTATTGAGTGTGTCGGTTGGCTGTTGAGTTATGAGCTCTTGTCCTCCACCCTGCAAGTTACCTGCCTAAGAAAACTGTGACTGCTCACCCTTGCTACCCTAACAGCTAAGTGCAGAAAAGTTTTACTTGGCCCAGAATACAGAGCCATAGTAGGACGGACCTTAGACACTAGTAGCAAACGATCTTAACCATGGATAGGGTCTGGTAGCCCTGCCTGCCCAGTTGCTTGTCAAAGATAAGATTTATATGCCTGGTATCTCAAGAGATGCATGATGCAGTAGGATATGGGCAGGTGTCTGGTCACCTGAGGAGGTAGGTCTGTCCTGATGCCCGATGGAGGTGGTCATGGATGAGATCTGGGATCCCATCAGGGAGGGGTTTGGGTCTATAAAGACTTGTTCTGGACCTGGCTGTGGTGGGGTACCCTGGTTCCGGGCAGAGGTGGTCTGTAAAGGAATGGGTGAGACCTGGCTCTCTAATAGAATGGTGTTTGTGGTAAAGGTTGCTTTGGCATGTTACCCTGTTCCGTGGTGTTTGAAGGTGGATAGAAATACTTTGAGATGGGACTTTTACAGTTAAATGCCCTTTGTTGTATTGTTGAGCAGAGATGAGGACATCAAGAGTAAGTGTAAAAGCATGTAGGACTTAACTCCATGTTTAATGACAATATCAGCTTTAGACTTGTGACCAGATTCGGGTTGGGGCTAACGGTTAGGGCAGTTCCTAACTGGAGCCGGTGGTTTCCGGTGCTCGGCACCTGAACTTTCTAGTCAATACTGGCACTTATGACCGCTCGCCACATGCTGGCGCTGTTGTCTAGGCGGACAACAACAGTCGTTTAATAAATCAATATACACTGATATGACCGGTAACCTTCTACCCAAAGATATAAGAATAGTTTGGGCGGCAGGTATTAGTCATTTTAATGTATATTTAAAGACTAAATTGTCACACTCGTAGGAGTGTGATGGTTAGATGCGTTGGTGCCGTCAATGGCAGCATTGGCGGTGGCAATGGAGTGGGGAAGGGGGGGAGGTTAGCATGCTGCAGTAGCCTGACAAGGATCCAGGAGCTTATTATTTTGTGTTTTACAAGTTAAGCACAGGGGGCAAGTGTTTGGATAGAGTAATGGTCAGATCAAACTTAGGGCCAATCGTAGGATACAAGAGCGGGATACATTTAGAGTCAAGGTGGTGACCACACTAGTACTGGTGCTGAGATTAGCACTATCTCAGCAATATAACAACATGTACATGTATTATTTTATGTTGTACTTCCGTCTGCAAACCTCACCAGTCAAACTATGTGTGTTTCTGCACACCAAACTTTATATTCAAGTTTAAGTTTCATTTTAAAACAAACCTGCTTTCAGGCATTTGTTTTAAAACTCTCCATTTGCAATCTATCTTGTCAGTCTGGGACACTATCAAAACTGAAATGAAATGACTTCCTCAGAGTCTGAGCCTAACACTTATCAAAGTCAGTTTGCAGGACAAAGATCGGATGGTTTACGCCGCAGATGCTGTGTAAGTAGCAACTTAGATCTGTGTGTCTTAGTCAACAAAATGAATGCCAATGAGTTGGGTAACAGAAAGAGGTGTTGCTTGGGAACCTGAGAACAATTTAGGCTGTAGCGGTTTTTTCAAATTAATAATACCTCTAATTTCCTTTCAGGATAAGACCTGCTCACAACTCTTCAATAAGTCTCCACCGAATTATCTTCATTGATTCAACATCAAAAAGAAAAAAGCATTGGCCAAGGGTAGGTCTTGCCTTGAAAAGCTAGTGTGATGGTTAACTATTTTGTATTGCAAGCATTTGCCATGAAAAAAGCATGGCACCATATAAAAATGGTGGTCATATGATTTCAATGACAAAAGTCATTAAATAAAAATCACTTGTATAATAGAACGATACACGGGACTGTAAGAGGCATCAGAGTAAATATTATTCTTATAGGCACAAAGGTGCCTTTGGTATTTAATTATTGTATATTACAAAAACAGGGAGAGGATGGTCAAAGGGAAACGTGTTTAAAGACCTACTACCAGTTCACTTCCCCAGCTAAATACTCATGAAAAACAAAACTAGTAAGGTCTGAAGGCCAAATAAATTAGCCACACTGGCATGAATTACACTATGTCAGTGAGTGCTATAATTGCCACTAAACAGGGTAACAGAGTGCGAACCACATGTGTGAGAAGCAAATGTAATCACGAACTGGTCAATAAAAATCCAGAGCACCTTGTTGTGGATAACCATCAAACAAACCAAGTGATCAGTCATATCATTTGGTTGTCCACACTGTGACCAGGCCGGTCTTTAGATCCTCTAGACCCCATGCCACACAGTAAGATGTTAGTACTGGACCAGGTCCACAGTGTGTTGTGAGCCACCAATTGTTGGCCAGTTAGTGATGGTTGAAAATGGTGAAAAACAGTGCAACATAACACAAAAGTGGTGAATCTAAAATAGGGTGATATGTCAAAAACTACTCTTTATTGAAAACTAGGCACATCCCCTAACTAAAACAACAGGAATAGTGCAAAAGACAGTATGGAAAAAATATAACTGTCGCTAATAGGGCCAACATGTTTCTGCCTAGTGGGCTAAACGTCCCTTGGCTTTCATCAGGGCCACTGCTCTAACGTGTTGCTACTGTATCAAATCTGTGAAAAATAAAACCAACATTTCACTCTAAATTAGTCAGAGGAAATGAAACTCAAAATACAAGTGAAAGTAGGAACGATACGACCTGTACCTACATATATGTACACATCCTCCTGGTCACCAGGATACTCAACGTGATCCAAAGCCCCAAGCCTCAGGATCAGTTTGGGGCACCGACGGACAGAGCGGGGCCTCGTATACCTGAGTACGGTCCAGGTGAGGTGAGGTCCAGTCCCCTGTCACTTTGGATCACGTTGAGTATCCTGGTGACCAGGAGGATGTGTACATATATGTAGGTACAGGTCGTATTGTTCCTACTTTCACTTGTATTTTGAGTTTCATTTCCACTGACTAATTTAGAGTGAAATGTTGGTTTTATTTTTCACAGATTTGATACAGTAGCAACACGTTAGAGCAGTGGCCCTGATGAAAGCCAAGGGACGTTTAGCCCACTAGGCAGAAACATGTTGGCCCTATTAGCGACAGTTATATTTTTTCCATACTGTCTTTTGCACTATTCCTGTTGTTTTAGTTAGGGGATGTGCCTAGTTTTCAATAAAGAGTAGTTTTTGACATATCACCCTATTTTAGATTCACCACTTTTGTGTTATGTTGCACTGTTTTTCACCATTTTCAACCATCACTAACTGGCCAACAATTGGTGGCTCACAACACACTGTGGACCTGGTCCAGTACTAACATCTTACTGTGTGGCATGGGGTCTAGATGATCTAAAGACCGGCCTGGTCACAGTGTGGACAACCAAATGATATGACTGATCACTTGGTTTGTTTGATGGTTATCCACAACAAGGTGCTCTGGATTTTTGTTGACCAGTTCGTGATTACATTTGCTTCTCACACATGTGGTTCGCACTCTGTTACCCTGTTTAGTGGCAATTATAGCACTCACTGACATAGTGTATTTCATGCCAGTGTGGCTAATTTATTTGGCCTTCAGACCTTACTAGTTTTGTTTTGTTTTTCATTTAATTATTGTAACCTAAAATAGTTTAAACACATGAAGATTATAAAAAAAATTATGAAAAAAAATAATCAAAGAAAAAAAACTACGATGAACAACATTGGCAAAATAAACCAGTGTCAACAAGACTGCGACTGAAGCTCACTTCTTTTTGTGCAAATGTGCACATGCGATCAGGCATAATGCCAGCACTCACTGAGCAAGAGAGCCCCACTAAATACATAGAGATGAGTAACCTAGAAGTGATCATGGACTCAGATCCATCCCTAACTTCATATGCTAATTTGCTCACCAAGAGTACCTTCTACACAATGATAATGCTATGATGAATTCGGTATCTTGGTTACCAAAAAAACCCTAACCCATACTCACCCTAGTGATCTCCAAACGGAACTATATCAAAAGCCTACGCGTCGGAGCACCATCTTATCTTCCACAAACTACAAGTAAACTGCATCAACTCTCCTGCTCTGCCTCCACCCCAGAGAACACATCTCAGTTCTTACAAGAACATCACTGGTTACCATTCACCAGATGATCGAAGACCAAGGCACTCTGCATCGTCCACAGAGTCTCCCAAGGAAAAGGGCCAGAGAACTTACAAGCCAAATTAAAACAATGAGAGGAAAAGAAGAAACTGGATATCGACCTTGAAAGGACATACAGCCTTACATTAAGAAATCAACAGGCAGATACCCTTTCCGGTTCAAGCAGTGAAAATCTAGAAAGCCTTACCACCAAATATGGGTTTCATTCAGGAACACGCAAGAGAATTGAGAAATGAAAACCTGGCTTTTCCAAAGAGAACCTTTAAATTAATTTAACCTGAACCACCATACTGTCCATCCTTGGAGTAACAATCTCTTCTATTTAAATGACTAAACTTTGGATATTCTTGCCAGATAACATAGACTGCAACCAGAAACATCCACATTTCAAAGAAATGCGAAAACCTGGCTATTCTCGTGAAAATTGCAAGCCACGGATATCGAGAAGAACATGTAAAGTAACCCACTCATCACAACAGCCCAACCCTGAACAATGTTTTGCCTTGGCAACATTCAGCTGATCCTGCAGCCGATTTAAATTCAATACAGCTGGCAAATAATACACATATGTGACATGGCTGGCCACATCTACTGTGACAAAGCTGTTCTAGGTCATGCCATAATCCAATAACCTACCAGTTTAAGAAACCTATCCACCCTTTTTACCCGCCACCTAGACTGGTACGTACTAACTGAAAAGATTGGATACTCACTTTTGGCCACCAAATGGCTTTGACATCTGAATAAAACAGCTATAAACACTGGTGGATACTGGTCTTTCGTGTCTCTCTTGGCTAATTGGAGACATTCTCAGTGTTTAGACCAACAGGGTACATCCTGCCATCAATCACTGTTGGTTTTAAGTTTACAAGGACAGGTCAGCTCAGGACGCAGTATGGTTGCTAAAGGAGAATATATATACGCTGACCACCAGCCAGGGCAAAACTGCGAGAGGTGTTAAGGAACAGAGTGCAAAGATCAGTCATGTGAATGAGAACATGACTCTTCATTTTGGTTTATGACATCTCATCACAATCAGGCTATTTTGGCCTTCTGAAGTTATAGAAGAATGCATAATAAATCATGCTGTTACACTGGCGTCTGTTGAAATTTCTGAGAATTGTTTGTGAGTGCCGTGCAGCGGATTAAAGTTTTGAACCTGCAGACACAGCGCAGATAAAGACACTGATCTTGGACCGTCAGAACTGGGTGACACAACCAATCATAGCTGCCTAAGCATTGAAGCTCTGGGATTTCACTAACGTAGGAATACCATTGGTGGCAAATTGCCAATGTGGTAGTACCCTTGCTGATAATTGAAAAATTGGTGGTAGTTACTATCTTTTCCTAGGGGATTGAATTTTATGTGCAATAAGCATGTCTCTTCCCAACCTTAAACTTCAGGTACACGTTTTTACCTTGTTCAAGGTCAGCTGAGTCACATTAGATTTTGTGGAAAACAGTACTATGTTCATGTGAATTTTTTCAGTAATATGGATTGTGAGTGGTTTGTAATTACTACAAGTAGTTTCTGCATTCACAGCTAGCAGTAGTTTTAGAACAATTATTAATAGGCCACATTTTTACCAGTAGGTAGCATTTATGCCATGTCTAATATAGCCTTAGCGGGCTCTACCGGCTATTAAAGGCCTGCTCCAGTGTTAAAAGGCCTAAGCTGAAGGCAAGGGCCTTTAACAAGGGAGCGGGCCTTTAATGGCCCGCAGGGCCCGCTACAGAGGGCTCTAAAGCTATTAGAACATTCCACCCCTAGAGGGCAGTATGGAGGGCAGAATGTTCTAATTTGTAAAACATAAGCCTCACAGAGCCCAAGGGGATTGACAACCCTTTGGGATCCGCGAGGCCTTTGTTCCAAGCAACAGCTGTGAACAAACGTTGGAATTTTGATGCTCCGAACTTCTACCGCCCATTAGAAGCCTGGAGTACTCCATTGTTTCCAAAGAAGATCCCAACATTCCAATGTTCCAAATAGCAAATAATTCTGGCGAAAAATTCTGACCAACTTCTACAGTGCTATTTGTAAAGACTTCCCCATGATAAGCCCAAGTCCAGTGGTACAATAGGGAGACTGTAGGCAGCGGCTTTGTGATGCTGCTTTGTGATGCTACCCATAACTATCCACAAGAGAGAACCAGATTGGAACAATCCAGCTGGTACTGGATTACTCCTTTGCCAAGACTAGGTATTGAGTATTCCATTATTTAAATTGCCCTTTGGCAGCATCAACCAACAAGGTTTAGCTCATCTGAAAAGAAATCAAAATGTTGGATGTCAAGGTGAATACTTTGGTGAAACTGCAACTGTACTGTTTATAAGAAATGTAATTACTTCACTGACAACTGGTCAGCATTTTGCTATTAAAATGAAGACTGAAAAATGTTTGAATGAAGGAGTTGCATCTAACACGATGCATAAGGAGGAGCTGACTGGAAGAATAGGTTGTGTGCTGCTTTGATCCCAAACATGTGTTGATGGCCTAAATGAAACCCTGTTAACCGAAAGGCTAATTTTGCCCCTGGCTTCCAAAAACATTATACTGTGGCTGAATGAGAACCCATGTTTCTATGCTCTTCAATAAATATTGAGCAGTGACAACATGGTTTAACATGTTAATCTCACTGTAAACAAGTTCAAATCTTGTTCAGCAAAATAGACCTACCTTCCAGCATGCTTAGCAATGTCACGAGTGTTCACAGATTCTGTCCTAAAACGCCCCGACTCTCATCATGCCAGACATTTTTACAAGTGCAAAAAGCATCAGCAAAAAAAAGCCTGCCTTTGGTTCTCGACCGCTTTCTCATTGCTTGTTTCATTTGGATGCTTAAAAAAAGAATGAAGCTAAAACTCTTTAAAGATGGCCATCCATATGTGTACATGGCTTTGTTAAACGTTCTCTCCAAAAAATGGTAAGGTCACCAGAGAAAGCAACTGCCCAAATCAGTGGCCATCTTTGAATGGTTTTAATGACAATTTAAAGATGGGTGCCCATAGAGCGCCCACACAACATGCGGTTCATTTAAAGCACCTGCACAGGCATGGTAGTGGTGTCTCGTAAGAGGCCGAGCCATTACAAAATAATAAAAAAAAGTTGAGAAAATGTTTTGGTTTTCATTTTCAAAAAGGGAATAATTTACTAAGTAGTTGCTGACACTCAGGCGACCTATTTTCTGTATGAATGACAACACTGCACTTGGGTAGAATACTATCAAATACCCAGAAAAAAAGGCATTGGAAAAGCCATGTTTCTTACATATACAAGAGCTATTGGCTTTGGCAATGTGTTTTTGCCATGTTGTACACCTGTGTGACTGCTGTTCAGCACCGCTAAACAATAGTATTGTGGAGTGTCCTAGAGTTGAGTTGTGAGGGAGTGGGGATTACAGTTTTGTAGACTGCATTGTTGGAGTAGAGTGTTGTAGGCTGGAGTAGGGGGAGTAGACTGTCAGAGTTGAGTAGAGGGGAGTAGCGTTCATTGGTTCAATGGCAGACAGTATCATAGAGTGCAGTGTCAGAGTGCAGTGCCATGGAGTGGCATAAAGTGTAGTGGCGTTGAGTGGGCTGCAATAGAGTGGAGTGGGTGGAGTGGATTGAGATAGTGGAGTGGACTAGTTTGGAGTAGACTGCGGTGGATTTGATTGGGGTAGAGTAGGTTGGATTGAGTGGAGTGGCATGGGTAGGAGTGAGTTGACTGGATGGGGTGGAATGGAATGGGGTGGATTGAAATGGGTGGGGTGGATTGGAGTGAGGTGAATTCGATTAGCTTGGCATGGGTGGATTGGACTGGGGTGCGGGGGATTGATTAGAGTAGGGTGATTTGGAGTGGGATGAATTAGAGTGCAGGGGGTGAATTGGACCGGACTGGAGGGGGTGGATTGGAGTAGGGTTGATTGGAGTGGGTGGATTGAATTGAGTAGAGTGGGGTGGATTGGAGTACAGTGGGGTGTAGTGGGCTGGATTGGACTACAGTGAGTGGGCTGGATCGGATTGTTGTGGACTGGATGGGCTGGATTAGGTTGGAGTGGTGCTGTGGTGGAGTGGATTGGGGTGGGTTTGACTGGAGCAAGGTGGAATGATATGGGGGAATGAAGTGGGGGTGGAATGGGGTGAATTGGAGTGGGGTGAATTGAATAGAGTTGGGGTGGACTTGAGTGTAGTAGATTGGATTGCAGTGGGATGAGTGTGGTGGATTCAAATGATTGGGGTGGATTGGGGTGGGCTGGATTGGAGGGGGTGGGGTGGATTGGAGTGGGGTAGATCGGATTGGGGCAAATTGGATTGAAGAAGGGTTGATTGGGGTGGGGTGGATTGGAGTGGGGCGGATTGGAGTGGAGCAGATGGGAGTGTGGCAGATTGATTTGGATTGGGATGGGGAGGATTGGAGTGGTGCAGATTAGAGCGGGCAGATTGTTTTGGAGTGGCGCAAATGGTTTTGGATTAGAGTGGGGTGGATTTGAATGGGGTGAGGTGGTTTGGATTGGGTGAGGTGGTTTGGGTTGGGTTAGATTGGAGTGGGCTAGTTTGGTGTGGGTTTGATTAGTGTGGGGTGTATTGAAGTGGGGTGAGGTGCATTATGGTGAACTGAAGTGGGGGGTATTGGGATGGAGTGGGTGGACTGGGGTGAGGTGGACTGGAGTGGGGTAGGTTGTAGTGGGGCAGGTTGTTTTGGATTGAATTGAGGCAGACCAGAGTGGGGCAGATTGCTTTTGGGTTGGAGTGGGATGGACTGGAGTAGGACAAACTTGTGTGTGGCAGATTAGAGTGGGGCAGATTGTGTTACATTGGAGTATGGCAGATTAGAGTTGACAGATTGTTTTGGAGTGGTGCGGATTGGAGTGGTGAAGATTGGAGTGGGGCAGACTGGAGTGGGGCAGATTGTTTTGGATTGAGTGGGGCAGATTGTTTTGAATTGAGTGGGGCAGATTGTGTTAGATCGGAGTAGGGCAGATTGGAGTGGGGCAGATTGGAGTGGGACAGACTAGAGTGGGACAGACTGGAGTGGGGGCAGATTGTTTTGGAATGCAGTTGGGCCGATTGTTTTGGAATTGAGTGGGGCAAGTTGTTTGGTTGGCAGGAATGGAGTGTGGTGTACTGGAGTGCATAGGATGTAGGTGATTGTTTTGCATTGGAGTGGGGTGGATTGAATTGGATTGGAGTGATTGGCGTGGGATGGATTGGAGTGGGATGGATTGGAGTGGGGAGGTTGGATTGGAGTGGGGAGGTTGGACTGGAGTTGGGTGGATTGGACTGAAATTGGATGGATTGGACTGAAATTGGGTGGATTGGACTGAAATTGGGTGGATTGGACTGAAGTAGAGTGGATTGGACTGAAGTAGGGTGGGCGGGAGTGGGGTGGACTAAAGTGTGGTGGGGGACTGAACTGGGGTAGGGTGGATTTGGTTGGGGTAGACTGAGACTAGACTGCAGAGGAATGGATTGAAATGGGATGGGTGGAATGGAGTGAGGTGGAATTAACTGGGGTGTCCTAGATTGGATGGGGTGGGGTGGGGTGGGTGGAGTAGATTGGGGTGGGGTGGATTGGGTGAGGTGAACTGGATTGGGGTGGGGTGGATTGAATTGATGTGGGTGGGGTGGTACTGAGGTGGATTGGATGGGGTGGAGTGGGGTGGGCTGTTTCAGATACAAGTGGGGCAGAGTGGAGTAGAAAGATTCTTTTGGAATGAAGTTGGGCAGATAATTTCGGATTGGAGTGGGGCTGATTGTAGTGGGGCAGATGTGAGTGGGGATGATTGTTTTGGATTGCAGCTGGGCAGGTTGTTCGGGATGGAGTGTGCCATATTGGGGTGGGGCAGATTATTTTGGATTGAGTGGGGCAGGTTGTTTTGGATTGGAGAGGGGCAGATTGGTGTGGGGAAGATTGGAGTTGTAAGGGTTGGGAGGAATTGAGTGTGGTGAATTGGAGTGGATAGGATTGAGTGAGTAGTTTGGATTGGAGTGAGGTGCATTGAGTTGGATTGGAGTGGGGTGGATTGGATTTGAGTGGGGTGGATGGATTTGAGTGGGTGGGTTGGACTGAAGTGGGGTGGATTGGACTGACGTTGGGTGGATTGGATTTGAGTGGGGTGGATGGATTTGAGTGGGGTGGGTTGGACTGAAGTGGGGTCTGTTGAATTGGGGTGGATTGGATTTGAGTGGGGTGGATGGATTTGAGTAGGGTGGGTCAGACTGAAGTGGGGTGGGTTGGACTGAAGTGGAGTGGGTTGGACTGAAGTGGGGTGGATTGGATTTGAGTGGGGTGGGTGGATTTGAGTGGGGTGGGTTGGACTGAAGTGTGGTGGGCAGACTGAACTGGGGTGGGTGGATTTGGTTGGGGTAGAGTGAGGTGAACTAGGTTGCAGTGGAGTGGGTTATAGTGGAATGTGGTGGACTGGAGTGAGGTGGAATGGACTGGAGTAAATTGGATGGGATGGATGAACTGGATTAGGGTGGGTTGAATTGATGTGGATTGGGCTAGGAATAGGGCTGAGTGGATTGGGGTGGGGTGGATTATATGGGGGTGGGGTGAATTAGACTCCGATGAGGTGGAGTGCATTGTGGTGGATTGGATTGAGGTGGATTGGAGTGGGGTGGATTGGAGTGGGGCGGACTGTTTAGGATTTGAGTGGGGCAGCGTGGAGTAGGCAGATTCTTTTGGAATGGAGTTGGGCAGATTGGATTGGAGTCGGTTGAAGTGGGCAGATTCTTTTGGATTGAGTAGGGCAGATTCTTTTGGATTGGAGTGGGGCACAATAAATTGGGGCAGATTATTTTTAACTGGGGCAGATTATTTTGAATTGGAGTGCGGAACACTGGAGTGGGGCAGTTTGATTTGGAGCAGGGTAGATTGTTTTGGAGCGGGCATATTGTTTAGGATTGGAGTGGGCAGATTTTACTGGGGCAGATTGGAGTGGGTAAGAATGGAATGGGGCAGATTAGAGTAGGGAAGATTCTTTTAGCGAGGGGCAGGTTGTTTTGGAGTGGGGCAAAGTGTTTTGGATTGAAGATGAGCAGATTGGAGAGGGGCAATTTGGGGAAGGGTAGGTGGGAGAGGGGTAGGTTGGAGAGGGACAGATTGGAGAGGGGCAGATTGAGGAGCAGCATATTGAATTGGATTGAGTAGAGAAGATGGTTTGGGATTGGAGTGGGGCAGATTGTTTAGATTGGAGTGGGGCAGACTGAAGTTGGGCAGATTTATTGGATTGCACTGGAGACGATTGGAGTGGGGCAGATTGTTTTGGATTGGTGTGGAGCAGATTGGAATTGGGTGGATTGGAGTGAGGCAGGCTGGTTAGGAATGGAGTGGGGATTACTGGAGTAGGGCAGACTAGAGTAGCGCAGAATGTTTTAGATTGGAGTGGGCAGATTTTTGGGATTGGAGTAGAGCGGGGCAGATAGGAGAGGGGCAGTTTGTTTTGAATTGGAGTGGGACAAATTGGAGAGGGGTGGGCCGTTTTGGATTGGAGTGGGACATATTGGAGTGGGGCAGATTGTTGGAGTGGAGATTGGAGTGAGCAGATTGTTTTGGATTGGAGTGGGGCAGATTGGTGTGGGGCAGATTGGAGTGGAGAGATTATTGTGGATTGCAGTTGGGCAGCCTGCTTTGTATTGGAGTGAGGGCATATTGGAGCGTGGTCTAATTGTTTTGGATTGGAGTGGTGCAGATTGGTATGGGGAAAATTGTTTGATTACAGTGAGACAGACTGAAATTAAGAAGATAGTTTTTGAATGGAGTGAAGATGATTGGAGTGGGGCAGATTGTTATGATTTGGAATGGGGCGAATTGGAGTGGGGCGAATTGGAGTGGGGTGAATTGGAGTGGGGCGAATTGGAGTGGGGCGAATTGGAGTGGGGCGAATTGGAGTGGGGCGAATTGGAGTGGGGCAGATTGGGTCGGGCAGTGTGGATAAGATTTTTTGAGATTGGAGTTGGGCAGATTGGAGAGGGGTAGATTGTTTTGGATTGGTGTGGAGCAGATTGGAGAGGGGCAGATTGGTTTGAGTTGGAGTGGGGTGGATTGGGGAGGGAGTGGTGGATTGGATTGGTGTGATGTGGATTGGATTGGAGTAGGGTGAATAGGGATGGAGAGGGTGGATTAGGATGAGGCGGATTGGAGTGGGACAAATTTGAATGGGGCCAATTGGAGTGGGGTGGGGCATATTAGAATGCGGTGGGGCAGATTAGATTGGGGCGAGGCATATTGGAGTGGGCGGGGCATATTAGAGTGGGGTGGGGCATATTGGAGTGGGGTGGGGCAAATTGTTTTGGTTTAGAGTGGGGCAGATTGTAGCATGGGCAGATTGGAGCATGGGCAGATTGTTTTGGATTGGAATGGGGCAGATTAGAGTGGGGCACACTGGTTTGGAATGGAGTGGGTGGGTTGAAGTAGGGCAGATTGGAGTGGGATGGACTGAAGTGGGGCACAATATTTTGGGGTGGGGTGGATAGGAGTGGGCAGCGTGTCTTGGATTGGAGTGGGACAGATTGGAGTGAGGCAGATTGTTTTGGATTGGGGTGCGGAAGATTGTTTTGGATTGAGTGGGGCAGATTAGAGTAGGACAGATTGTTCTGGATTCGAGTGCGGTGGTTTGAAGTGGGGTGGGGTGAGGTGAACTGAATTGGAGCAGGCAGATTGGATTTGGCTGGCTTGGGGTAGGTTGGAATGGAATGGATTGGGTTGGAATTCATTGGTGTGGGATGGATTGTCAAGGATTGAGTGGGATGAATTGGGAAGGGGTGGGTGGATTGGGGTGAAGTGGATTGGATTGGTGTGGGTCAGGTTGAAGTGGGGTGGATTGAAGTGGGGCAGACTGGAGTGGGGCGGACTGGAGTGTGGTGGATTGAAGTAGGGCGGAGTGGAGCAATTTGGAATGGGCAGTTTGGAGTGGGGCAGATTAAAGTGGGGCAGATTAAAGTGGGGCAGACTGCTTTGGATTGGAGTGGGGCAGGGTGCACTGGAGTGGTGCAGATTGTTTTGAAATCTAGTGGGCAGGTAAGTGTGGGGCAGATTGTGTTGGATTGGAGTTGGGGAAATTGTTTTGGATTGGAGTGGGGCAGATTGTTTTGGATTGGAGTGGGGCAGATTAGAGTGGGGTGGGTTGGGAGGATTTGAGTGTGACAAATTGAAGTGGAGAGAATTGGGGTGAGTGGTTTGAATTGGAGTGGGGTGGGTGGATTGGATTGGATTGCATTGGGTGGGTGGATTATAGTTGGGTGGATTGGATTGCAGTTGGGTGTGTGGATTGGAGTTGATTGGACTGGATTGAAGTGGGGTGGATTGGATTGGGGTGGGGTGTTTTGGAGTGTGGCGAGTTGGTTGGATTGGAATTTTTGGGTTGAACTGAACTGGGGTGGGGTGGATTGAGGTAGAGTGGGACGAATTAGATTAGAGTGGGGTGGATTAGATTGGAGTGGAGCGGGCTGCAGTTGGGTGCACTGAAGGGAGGTGGAGTGGGGTGAAATGGTGTTGGGTGGGATGGACTGGAGAGGAGTAGATTGGACTGCAGTGGGTGGGATGGGTTGGAGTGAGTGGATAGGATTGAGTGAGGTAGATTGGATTGAGTTGAACTGGATTGGACTGAGGTGGGATTGGGTGGGATGAAATGGATTAAGGTGAGGTATATTGGTTTGATGTGGATTGGATTGGGGTGGGGCTGAGTGGGGTGGGGTGGGGTGGACTGGAGTGGGGTAGATTTGATTTGGGTTGATTGGATTGGGGTGGGGTGGATTGTATTGGAGTGAGGTGGATTGGAGTGGGGTTGACTTGAGTGGTGCACATTGGAGTGCTGTGAATTTTTTCAGATTTGAGTGGGGCAGAGTTTAGTGGGCAGATTCTTTTGGAACACAATACAGCAGATTTGAGTGGTGTGGATTGTTTTGGATTGGAGTAGGAATAATTGGAGCAAATTGTTTTGATTTGGATGGTTTTGGGTTGGAGTGGGTGGATTGTTTTTGATTGAAGTGGTGCAAATAGGTTTGGATTGGATTGGGGCAGATGGTATTGGAGTGGAATGTTTTGGATTGGAGTGGGACAGATGATTTTGGATTGGAGTGGGTCATATTGAAGTGGGGCAGATTGTTTTGGTTTGGAGTGTGGCAGATTGGAGCAGACTGGAATGGGGCAAACTGGAGTAGGGCAGATTGTTCTGGATTGGAGTGGGATGGACTGGAGTAGGGCAGATTGTTTTGGATCAGTATGGGACAGATTGTAGTGGAGAAGTTTTCAGACTGGAGAGGAGTAGATTGTTTTGCATTGTGTGGGACCGGCTAGAGGGGTACATTGTTTTGGATTGGAGTGGGGCAGATTGTTTTGGATCGGGGTGGGTTGGAGGGGGGTGGGAGTGTGGTGGACTGGATTGTGTGGGGTTGATTGGAGTGGGGTGGGGTGGGGTTGGATTGGAGTGGGGTAGGATTAGAGTAGGGTGAATTGGGACGGAGTGGGCAGATTGGGGTGAGGTGGATTGGAGTGGGGCAGATTACAATGGGGCAGATTGTTTTAGATTGGAGTGGGGCAGATTGTTTTGGATTGAGTGTGGAACATTGGGCTGGGGCAGATTGTTTTAGATTGAAATGGGTCAGACTGGTGTGGGCAGATTGTTTTGTATTGGAGTAGGGTGGGCTTGAGTGGGTGGATTGTTTTGGATTGGAGTGGGACTGATGATTTTGGATTGGAGTGGGGCAGATTTGAGTAGATGGATTTTTTGGGATTGGAGTGGATCAGATTGTTTTGGATTGAAGCGGGAAGACTGTTTTAGATTGGAGTGGGGCAGATTGTTTTGAATTGGAGTGGGACAGACTGGAGTGGACAGACTGTTTTGGATTGTAAAGGGGTAGATGGTTTTGGATTGGATTAAATTTCTTTTGGACTGGAGTGGGGCATATTGTGTTTGATTGGAGTAGGGCAGATTGTTTTGGATCACGAGGGGCAGATTGGAGTGGGGCAGATCGTTTTGGATTGGTGAGGTGGATTGGAATGCAGTATATTGAAATTAGCTTGATTAGATTAGAGCGGGTGGGTTGGATTAGTGTGAGGTGGATTGGGGTGGGGTGGATTGGGATGTAGTGGGTGGATTGGGGTAAAGTGGATTGGATTGAAGTGGGGGCAGATTGGAGTGGGATAGATTGGAGTGGGCAGATTTCTATGGATTGGGGTGGGGCAGACTACTTATGATTGCAGTGGGGCAGATAGTTTTGGATGGAGTGGAGCAGATTGAAGTGGGGCAGATTGTTTTGGTTTGGAGTGTGTCAGATTGGATTGTGGCAGAACTGAGTGGGGCAGATTGTTCTAAATTGGATTGGGATGGTTTGGATTAGGGCAGATTGGAAAGGCAGATTAGTGTGGGATGGATTAGAGAGGATTGAAGTGGGGCGGATTGGAGCAGATTTGGAGGGGGGCTCATTGTTTTGCGTTGGAGTGGGACAGACAGGAGAGGGCAGATAGTTCTAGATTGTAATGGGGCCGATTAGAGTGGAGTGGATTGTTTTGGATTGGAGTGTGGCAGACTGTTTTGGATTGGAGTGGGGCAGATTGTTTTGGAGTGGGGCAGATTGTTTTGGGGTGGGGCAGATTGTTTTGGATGTGGGTGGGGTGGATTGGGGAGGGTGGGGTGGGGTGGATTGGGGAGGGAGTGTGGTGGATTGGGGAGGGAGTGTGGTACATTGGGGAAGGAGTGTGGTAGATTGGGGAAGGAGTGCGGTGAATTGGATTGGGTTAGATTGGATTGAGTGGGGTGAATTGGGATGGAGTGGATGGATTGAGATGGATTGGGATGCGGTGGATTGGATTAGACTGGGGCAAATTGGAGTGGGGCGGACTGCAGTTGGGGAGATTGGACTGGGGCAGATTGTTTTGGATTGGAGTGGGGCAGATTGTTTTGGATTGAAGGGAGGGAAATTGGACTGGGGCAGATTATTTTGGATTGAAGTGAACAGACTGGAGTGGGCAGATTGTTTTGGATTGGCCTGGGGCAGACTGGAGTGGGCAGATTGGATTGGTATGGGGAGGGGTGGATTAGTTTGGAGTCGGGTGGATTGTGGTGGATTGGAGTGGGGTGAATTGGTATGGATTGGGGTGAGGTGGATTAGACTGGAGTGGGGCAGATTGGAGCATGTCAGATTGGAGAGGGCGTATTGTTTTGGATTGAAGTGGGGAAGATCGGAGTGGGCAGATTGTTTTGGATTGGAGTGGGGCAGATTAGAGTGGGGCAGACTGCTTTGGATTGAGTAGGGCAGAGTGGGATGGATTGGAGTGAGGAAGATTGTTTTGGATTGGATTAGATTAGGGTGAATTAGAGTGGGGCAGATTAGAGTGGGACGGAATAAGGTTGGGTGTATTAAGGTGGGGCAGATTAAGCTGGGCAGATTAAGGGGGAAGATTATTTTAGAGAAAGGGCGGATTGTTTTGAATTGGAGTGGGGCCGATTGGAGGAGACCGATTGTTTTGGATTTAGTGAGGCAGATTGCTTTGGATAGGTGTGGGGTGGGGTGGGATGGATTGGCATGGATTGGAGTGGGGTGGATTGTGGTGTACTGCATGATTATGTATTAAAGGATCATTTCAGAAGTTACACATAAGAAAGAAACCATGTCGCTTTGCGATATGATAATCCTCATCTTTTGAGAACAGAGGCCATGAGCAAAAAAAGAAAGAACACACAAGTATAAAGTGAGAAAAGAAGTCTTAGCAAAATAAAATAAAGTTTACAATAGAAAAAAAATCTTTGTAACTTTGTTTGTCCTGCTGGGCACGTTTTTGCTAGCCACACTTCTGTTTACAGGACACTTAAAGTTAACCCCTTGGGTGCGGCCGCGATTCTGCGCCTGTGCGGCGCTTTTAATGAGTGGGCGGGTTCATGACGGCCCCCAGCCGTCATCAGCACACGACCACCGTAGTGCATGACGGCCGGGGGCCGTCATCAGCATAGAAGGGGTTAAACAGAACACAATAGTACTTCAGTCACATCAGCAGCACCGGACGGGCACTGATTAAGCTGAATCAATCAGTGATTGGTCCCTGCTCCGCAGTGTGGAATAGAAATTATAATAGGCCTGCCTTGACGAATTGTGTGGGGGTAAAGAGTGCCATTCAAGTCAATGGTAAGCAATGTGCGGGCTCCAAGACCTTTTATCCAAAGTGTCTCGCAAGCAAGACATATGCACAGGCTCGACCCTAAAAACAGCAAAAGAAGTGGCTGTCCCATTGCCCCATGCTGTATGATGTGGTTCAGGCGCTAAAAACTATTAACCGCCCCTTGCATCAAAATGCACACTCACTGTGGGCCCATACTTGCAGTGCGAGCAATTAACAGAGGTTAACACCCTTAGGCGAGGAAGAGGTTAATAACCATGCATTAGCCAGTAAAAGACAGTTGTATACAATTAACAGCAAAAACAGAGTCCATCTTCCTAAATCAGTTTAACTCTTTAGGTGAGTTGGTGAGAGGGGCCTGCCTAATATTCCAATGGTCCAATATTATCTCACTATCACCGTGCAGCAATTGTATCATCTCACAAGATCACACAGAGAATCTGCGCAGGAGGCAGAACTCGGACTACAGAATCCCAACCATGCTCACAGCATAAAACTTGAAAAACCTCTAGCATTTTGTAATCTGGCCATAAACAAATCTGGACGCCAAAAATAGAAACGAGAAACTACACAGAAGCTATATTAATCTAAAAACATATCCACGCTTTTTAACTTAGAAAATGAAAAGCTGTTTTAAATGTAGAAGGTCGGTACTAAAATAAATGTACCAGCTTTCCAAATATCACTGCAATAAAAATTCCTTAAGATTTGAATATAAACATCTTGAATGTTCCAATGAGATAGACTTGTTTGGATATAAAAGGAAGTACACAGTGTACCAAAACAGCAGTACCCAAAAAAAGCATAAGCTGTCAGAACAATAAGTACAGACACACAGGGCAGTTTTTACAGCAAGCTGCTTCGCTGTACAGCCTTATTTACAGTGGCTCTTATCAGTCAGGGAACAGCCACTGCTTGCCAATTTGAAAGGCCAGTACTGTGTGTTCTTTCACTCAAGTAGATGTGTACTCCAGGCATAGATTTTTTTTCTCCTTTTTTTTAATCAACAAAACAAAAACAACAAAAAAACCTGTCCACAGCCAGGATTCGTTCCTCTAAAGCACACGCACATGATCCGAGGAGAAAAAAAACAGGAGGAAAAAAATAAAGCACAGTGTACAGTGAGCGAATATGTAAATAGTCCAAGGTTAGTTTTACTAGGTGACTCAACGGGAAGTGGCGGTAGTGCCTTTCAAGGGGATTTAGAAAAACATGGGGATTTTACATTCCCCTGGCCTGGATGGCCAGCAAATGACATAGAAACAAAAACAACATTTATGAAAATGGCAAAAGGGCAACATTTGCCATGTTGGTTAGTAAACAGGGTCTCAGGGCATTAGGCATTAGAAATCAGGGGCTGGTGCAGTGGTGCTGTTCACAGTAAACACAGGTATCTGCAAGCCGATCTAGCTTTGGTGTGTTGCCATGTTTCGGCTACATTACATGCAGGTGGTGTGATTCAAGGTCACTCGGTGGGGGTGGGCATGGTTCCCAAATACAGTTCTGTACACTGGCAAATGTACAGGAAAACAAAGGTTTACTTCTAAAGTAGGATAGTTGTGCATTATAAATGACGAATGAGATCCTCTGTTCCATCCGGGTGGCACCACTTTTTTTAAACTAGACCTTGCAGCTCAGGGCTTACAAGAACTTCCAGTGAGTATGAAATGGGACCAAGCTAAAGAAAACGGACCAATGAGAGAAGGGCACATGTACATAGCTTACAATTCTCCTTCATTGGTGTCTTGTGAATAAGGTTTTAGAATGCTTCAATTTCAAAGAATGAAGAAGACTGAACTCCAGTGTCTTTCACTGATAGTGTCTGTAAGAAGAAGACCAATGCGAGAAGAGGGTGGGTACTATTCAAGGTTTTAAAGATTATCTACCTCCCTCAGACTTTCCCTCACTTAAATCTTGCTTCTGTAAAGGGCTAACCAAACGGTTTAGGCTATTGTGTCAGCGCTAGACTTCCTTTTCCTGCATTCTGTTGTGTGGTTGAAGTAGAGTACCATAACCCTTTAATGGTAGATACAGCCCTTCATCCATTGAACTCCGAATGCAGTGCGAGAGCTTAAATGTACACACACTTCTGAAAAAGGGTTGGCCTGGGCTAAAAGTGCACATCAGTGGCTCTTTGGGCATGGGCATGGGCAAAGTCGCTGGTTCAAAGGACAACTCATAAGAGGATTTTTTTGTGGATGTTAAAGGATTCCATAGATGGATCCGGGTGCTCTGCTGGACTCCCTAGCATGTGATAGCAGCAGAGTCCAAAGCAACACGTGTAGTAGTGGCCATATTGGATGTGTGGAACTGGCAGGTGAGCCACCCTGCCCTTTCGTGTGTTTGCGATTGGAGAGGGATGTGATGAGCCTGTAGTCGGCACAAGCCAATGTTCTGTGTACTTTCCAACAACTGCTACAGCAGTATGGAAAAAGAAGACCAAGAGCGCAAGAAGCACAGGCCCCGAATCCTGGTCCTTTCTTCATATTGTCACACTGTTCTCTGGCTATCTGTGGGCCGCTCTCTCTAAACTGAACTAGAAAACTATAATTCCTTGTTTTGTTACTTGTTCATTTTCCATTTTAGGTTCGAATGTATGGAGTGCTATCTAGGTCTTAATTCTGTCTTTAGGAGTGCCTATTTTACTTTATAGAAGTACACCAACAGCTACTCGATCCAAAATGTTTAATTATAATTTGTAAAGGAACTGAGGGAATGATAGGGAATGATAGGGCTAAGTCAAAGAGTGTTCAAATGGCTGTTGACATGATCAAGATGATTGTAATAATCACAATTAGTTTCTGTCATTAGCAACAACCTATGGAGTTGCACTGCCTGATTGCTACCCCTATCTATCCGAGCTCGGCGGCGATGGGTAGGTGAAGAAGTGTGGACGCGGGATCAGTGAGCCAAACCTTATGGGTTCCTTCCTGCGGTACCAACCCGCCGAGCATTGTTGTGGCATTTAATCCCTGACCTTTAGGCATAGGATAAAGCTACAGAGGTAACACATAGAAATCCACAATTTTGTTATTAGGCACATGACACCAGCATGTTGTTTAATGTTTGTAGACCTTGTTTTTACCCATTATAGGTCCTGATGAATCGCGGGCACTTAACCCAAGCGAGAAACATGTTGACCAATTTTGTTCTAAATCTAATCTAGGGCCACTATACCTAACCTGTTGGCACCTAGTGAGTTAGATTCACATTTTTAACTGCAGTAGGGGACCCCCAGAATAAAGTAGTTTCCGGTACCCTCTACTACATTTTAAATCACCACCCAGGCTACAGATTGCATCACCCGCATACCCGCACTTCACCATAAGGCAGTTGGAATAAAAAGATCTCCGCCAAAGAGCCCCTCTTAGAGGTGAGCCCGTCGGGGATTGCACCGCCTCCCCGACGAGGAGCAACGCCGATGATGAAGCATGACACCTGCATGGGTGTGTGAGGCAAATACTTCCAACAAAATGGATGCCCAAAGGTGTCACATCTTCACCTCCGGTCACGCCAGATACACACACTCTCCTATATAAGGAACAGTTCAGCATCCTTCTTTGTTGACTTACCCCTAACTGGAGTCATTCGTCTCGGTCTAAGTAACCAGTCTTTATGCAGCTGTGTAGAACATCTGATTTAACTTGTGAAACTGGATGTGGGTATGCAGAAAAGTGCTGCTTGGTTGTTGTGACAGTCTGCCTCACTAGGACCAAACAACATACAGCCTCCCTAGCTTACAGCTGACCCATGTAATGATGCAAGCCTTGCTGTAACTGTACCGTGTGATCCAAAAAACATTGCACAGTTTGCGGCCTACTGTCATCATAGCCAAACACCTCAGCCAGTCCAATTAACACAGAAGGAAATGTTAAGTGGTGGATGTAGGAGAGTAGGGTTTGCTTTCCTATGGTCACCCCAATTTTTGCTTTTTGCTTCACTGGTTTTCGACTTAATGTGGTTGTGGGCATGCTACTCAGACCCACAGCCCTGCTGTTCTCTCTCTAAATTCACACCATGTACTTTAGGTACATCACCAATTGGGATGTGGGTCACTCTTATGAGTCCCTGTACAGTGTACTATAGGTACCCAGGGCATAGGTGCACCCAAGGCCTACCAGGGGCTGCAGCATATCTTTTGCCACCCCTGGCTGGCCATCCAAACTGACACAACTGGCTGATCACTCAGCTAGGGCAAGGTCGTGTAATCACCACTTGCTTAGATATAGTATTCCTATGTCTAACCTTATATCTAGACACATATGCACCTACAAGTCACTCCTATGCCAGGCCTTAACAATCCTGAGGGCAGAGTGCTTGGTTTTATGTGAGATGGTGCTCTAGCATGAGCTGAGCCTGTCTGCAGATTTCGGAACCATGTCCTTACAGCTGTTCTAGGATATTGCCATACCATATACTCTTAAGTGCATTATGAACCTCGCGGTTAAATGCTATCTTTGGTTTGGCTTTATCAAAACATGTCGTGTAAGGTGTCATATGCTTTGGAATACTACCCCCTCGCCAGTTCTGGCGACGGGGGTAGCATTCCACCCTTCTAGAGGGAGAAGACATGTTACTTCCATTAATCCCGGTTAAAGTTAACCAGAGCCTCAGCATCACAAAATGGATGCTGCTGCCACAGACACAAGTGTGACCTCCTGCTGCTGGGAGTCCTTCCAGCGAGGGAGGCTTGGACAATAGGTTTCCTGTCACAGGGAGGTGCTTTCACCACCCCAGACAGGCTATAGTGTATTTGGGCAGGGAGGGCTGAATGAAATGAGACACTGCCTGGGGCACACAAGGTGTCCCATGCATAGTCCAGTTCAAACCGGTGCTGGGGCACTCCAGCCCCAGCTCTGGCGCAAAACTGGACAAAGGGAAAGGGATGTAACCACTCCCTTCCTGGGTCCCACCCATAGGAGGGACCTAGCAGGTAATCCAGCCCCTAGATTTGGTATATAGGTAGGAGCTGAGTCCCAAGACTTAAGATATGTCCTGACTGAAACTCTGATACGAAACTCTGGACCTTTGACATCCTACTCGACGTAGAAGACTGAAGAATCTCCCTTGTGGTCAAGGAGTGACCACCCTGTGCAAGCAGGCACCATCAAGCGCTCAACGGTTTGCTTTGTCGTTGCTCCCGCTTGAACACAGAGCCTGACAAGACCCAGACTTCCAGACATCCAACAGCCCGATCCACAGCAAAGCTGAGACTCGTGGAGGCGACGAGAGACGTGGGCCGGCCATCTTGGAAAGCCAGCAAATTACTTTCCGGGCAACTTCTGAGGCACCCTCGAAGTTGTGCATTGGGGATTGAGAAGCCCCAGCCCCGAGCACCAACTGCACTGAAGATCACCTCTCCACACTCACCGAGTGCTGCGTGGGGCCCTTTTGCATTTTCCTGCTCTGCGCGTCTGTCGGGTCACTTGCCCGTTGGCTAGTGGCCTCTGTGATGACGAAATCCGAAATCTACACTACTGGTCTGGTTGCTTAACACTGGCCCTTGCTTCCCTGCGAAGGAGAAGCCCCTCAGTCCTTGCTGGCCTGAGTACGAAGCCATCTTCAAGTCCTGCGAGGGTTGCATTTGCCAAGGCCTGTTGACTCTGAATCGAGATCCGACACCACCAACAGCGAGAGCCTTCGTGGGACAGTCCGTATCCAGCTCCTGGTCGTTGTCGACACCTCCTGGTCCACCTGGCTGCAGAGACAAGCTTCACGACATCACCTGATTGCTTCCCGACATCGCCTGGTTCCTTCCTGGTTCCTTCCTTGTCACTGGCTAGTGACCCAGACTCTGTCCCATCTGCTTTAAGGTACTCTTCATCCTCGATCCACCCTTGGATCCAACCGGACTCTTCTCTCCTGGTCGCCTGCAGCATCTTTTCTCCAAGGCTCCAAAGAACTCCACGACGAAACCCGACACACTTTGACACCTATGCACCCGCTTCCTGTGGGTGAGGTAACGAGAGTACTGTGGTGCTCCTGTAAAGAGTAACTCTCCTAGTGTCCTAGTTTCAAGTGGTTAGCTTCTAGTCCAGTCGGAAGACACCTAAACCTTTAACTTTCTAACATTACGCACCCATTGACTTCTATGTGTGCACGCGTGTGCATTTAGACACTGCAAACGCATTCCGTGGGCCTCCTGCTCCCTAACTACTGTTAGTCCAGTGTAGCCCCAGCGATTCCCAAGACCCTAGGCCTTACCATTGTTTGTGACATGGTTCTTATACCACTATTTTAGTATATGGTTTAGCGGGCCACCAGGGCCTATCCATATGTGTGCAACTTATTGTATGCTATATTAAGTAACTTGTTATGCGCTTGTGCTTCTGTGCTCATAAAGAGTACAGAGGGTTGTTTTAGAAATAAATACATATATATTTTGAATATATAACCTGTGTGGCGTCCTTTCCTTTGGTATTAAAAGGATTGCATATGGTAAAACAGTGGCTTCACATGCCCTCTTGAGTTAAGCCTAAGACTGCTTTTGTCCATGCTTCCACTAGGATAGCTGGTTTATAAGGTTGACTTTACAACCATCACCATGAGGGTTGTTTGGACTGGTGCAAGGTGCTCACTAGAATAGTGAACATCATATACCAGGCCAACTTCTCACAGTTGAGCATCCGTGTGAGATGTAAACAGAAGGGTGACTGAATGTCACTTTAGGATCAGTAAATAGGCACGCTGTGTTTGATATGGGGCTACACTGACTACAATCATTTGCAATGCAATAGGTCTCGCATTTGTTAAAGTTGGAGCTGTTGGCATTGAAAATGAATATGTTCTTTAATTTTTCATTTGTATTTGCAATAAGAAATAGACTCCTTATAAGCAAAGTAACCTATTAATAATTGACAGAAATGCAAACAGATAGAGCAGGTTATGCAGATGATATGAAATAAAATGTAGTTAGCTGTTGATTTTAATACTGTAAAAGTTATGCAAATCGTTTTAAAATTATGAAGGTGATACGTATTGGGTATGGTAATAGTTGTCTAATTTTTTTCATTTCTAAAAAATAGTTTATTGTTAGTTATTAGGCGAATTTTTTTGGCACTATATTAATAGTAATACGTATAACAAGAGTTTGAGCTATTGGCATTGTAAATGACAATGCCTTTTATTTATGTGTTTTGAAAACCTGCAAGCGCTGCGTAAACACGCACTTTGTACTTATAGTCGTTACATACGAGAAGCAAGGCTGGCAGTAACTGCGTCTCTTTTACTGCCAGCCCTGCTTCTTGTAAGCAAGGACTATAAGTATGCTTGCAGGTTTTAAAACATATAAATAAAAGGCAATGTCATGTACAATGCCAATAGCACAAACTCTTGCAATTGCGAGACCTATTGCATTGCAATGCTTGTTATTGCTTGTTTCCAATTGCATGGTTGATACTTTTCTTCTTCTTTAACTGTAGTATTTTGGGGCGGGTATCATGGTTGGCAATGCAGCTCACATCAGAAACAATTATGTTTGATTGATTTTGGATGATTGGCTATTTTCATCTTAAGCCTCCAATAACGCATTTGGGAGCATTACAAATATTTGGGTTGAGGGTGGACGCTGCCACTACAGCTTCTGGCCTGCATTTGGCTGGGGGCTCCATTGTTTTAGCTCTTTGGAGTTGTGAGGGATACGATCTGTAACCGGGGTATCAATTAGTGGTCTGGTTGCCCAGCCCACCTCATTTCCACAAGCTCGGGGGCCCTAAAGGGATGGCTTACTTCTGGCATAGTTATTATAGATTATTATCTGAGTGACTCTGAGGAAGCAATATTTTGGGGGGCCTTCTTATTACTGGTGGGATCTTTTATCTGGTTCCTGGGGATGTTAAGAACCAGGAGAGGAGTCACATAGTGGGCTCGCGAAAATTGTGAATCAGCCAAAAATGCCTCAGAACATCGCCTGAATATGGGACTTGGTTCTTAGGACTGCAACTAACAATATTATAACCATGGCCTTATGGGGGACTGAACTGAACTTGTGACCTTTTGATGATGAAAATCATGCAGTGATCACAATAAGTTAGGGGGTTGTCAGTCTAGCTATAAAAAGCTCACATGCACCTATTGACACAACTTTTGTTTTCTTAACTTCATTAAGATATAAAAAATAAAATGCAAACGCTGCCAGCACGCACACCTTGTGCACGGATCAGCTCACAGTAGTGAACCACACCTGAATATCAGTGAGGCCACTTTTGCTCAGGCCCCCTGCACATGCATTAAAGGGCGGGCCCAGCAAGAGACTGTTAATGACACCACCGCTGCTCCCAATCCACCCCCACAGTTGGGGAACAGAGGCCTATCTGCCACCAGTTACAGGCCTCCAGAAAGGCCGGCTATCATGCTGCCTAGAAAAGCGGCCCACAGCTGCAGCTCCGATGCCAGCCCATTGCCCGTCCTCTATCCCGACCCAGTCTAGATCAGTGGAGGAGGGGATGGGTGGGGGCTTCCATTGGTACATCCACCAGACGCACCACAACCTACCCCGATTCATGGTCTGGGTGGCAGGTCTCAAAATACCACACTTAGGGAACCTATCCGCCGGCGCTGGGAAAAACATACAGCAAGCAGTTTCACACCACTCCTACTCAAAGGGCAGATGATGGCAACATACATCCCTCGAGAAGGCCTCGACCCCATGAGTAACCCCGCATTCGCAAGCAAGGTGGGCAGCAAAGTGCTAGGAGAGCGAGTGATTGGCGAACGTGGGATATGCAGAAAAAGCATAAAATGCCATCATCCGTGTACCATGGATAGGAGTTCCCAAAACCGGGCAGTCATATTTCTGCACAGAGAGGAGTCTTTTTTCGATTGAGCCTTTAAAGTCCTACAAATGAAGTAGAATTGTAATGGTTTACTTCGCAAGCTCCCTGAAGCCCTAAGGTCATGGCATTCACTCACACGGGATTCAGACGGGTTGAAATCCCAGGCCGAGGATTAAACTGAGGTATACAGCGCCGCTCTTGTCCACGATCACAGAGGCAGGCAGCCCTGGGGTGGGGACTGGAGGCACTACTCCTAGAGAAGCTTGCATGGCGCAGGGCAGCCTGTCTCTGCCACTGATCCTGCTAGGGTTGCAGACTTCCGCGTTTTGTCACAGATCATGGCAATATTTATAATGCAGCATTTCCATGTATAAAACTTTCCGGGAGCCAAAGAGCAGGAACCGGTCCCATAAATCTCTCGGAAAAAGAGCCTTCTGGCAGAGGTCTACACCCGCCCGCATCGGTAGGGCAAGTAGCGTCACCTTTATCTTTACACTGATCACGCATCCTCACGAAACAGGCTGTTGCAACATGGTTTCTGAAAACAATCAGTACTTCAGATGAGCCCTTTCCATCGTTTTCAAATCCAGAAGAAGCCCCCCCAAAAAAACAGTGGTGCGCGCGAACCACAGAGGAGCAATGGTGGGAATCAAAACTAGTAGTGCAAGCGCACCACAGAGGGGCGGGGGCGAGGGGGCGCGGCAGTGAGGCGAACGCACACTGCTGGGCATAACAGACACCGGTGGGACATGGGCGGAGCAAAGGCGGGACATGCGCCCGCCTTTGCCCAATTGCGTGCTGTATTTTTTTAAAGCACGCTAAAGTCAATTGCAGTTGGCAAAAGCAAAAACACATGCACAGCTTTCAGAACCCCGTACAAGAGGTCTTGTGCTGCACATCAGTGCTGCGCACTACAACGCTAGGAGCGAGACCTAAAAATGATTTTGTGCAAGTCAAAAAGAGTAATTCTTAAAGTTAGTAATTCAGTAAATATTGGTCTCCTTTGTAGGGTGGTGTTCTTTAGTACTTGTTAAGTAATTCTTGCTACACTGTACTGAATCTTTTCAGCCAGATTACTTATTCTGTGGGCGGGCAGACAGAACTTGTGGCAGATGAATTTTACTTGCACGTGCTTGGTGAGCTAAGGAAGAAATGTATTATTGTTTTTAAGTTGCCTGAAGAAGTTGTCACCAAATATAATCAACTTATTATTTTGGTGTACTGTCATCCTTGATTAGGAAAGTATTTTGAGAATCTGACCTCTCTGATGGTAATGGTTGGATGCGGAAAGATGAGTATCTTGAGCTTATCCAGTCAGGCAATTTGATGGGAATAATTTGATGGTACAGAACCTCCTAACATTATCCTGGCCAGAATGGTGTGACTGGCTGCATCAAAAGCATCCGCTGGCCGTCTAAGACAAGGGTAGCTAATTTGCCATTGTCTCTCAGTAATAGCACACCGTGGTGTCAAGGAGCTCTTGCTGAGTATGACAATTGTCAGATGAGGATTTTACTCTGGGTGAAGAATCCTATATATTATTTTTGAGGCTATTGAGGACGGGATCTTGTTTGAAATAGGGTGTTAGGATCCAGCGTAAATTTTCTAAATAAGTGGAAGATCTGGTTCTTAATTGCTGACTTGGTAAGCCAATAAACATGTGTTGATGTTCATGATAAATGGATATAGTACTTCGGTATGACAATAGCTTTAATGACAATGGACCAGAATGTCACAATGTATTGTTTAACTTGGTGAGCATGGCAGTAGTTTCAGGGGTTGGGTAAGATTAGCATTTACATTTGATGGTTTCTAGCTATGAGTTACAAGATTCTTAGGGTGGTGTTTGATTGCCTTTCAGTCATTTGTGACTTGACAACAAAGCTCTTCCGGGTTGGGGTTGAGGACTTCATCTTTCTTAGTAAATTTACTTCGGGTAAACAAGGGCTCAATGTTCTGCTACATTTGGATGTCTTGGGGTAATATGTTTTTTTGGGATTGCAAATGTAAATTATTTTTTAAAAGATATTTGGGTGGGTGTTTAGTCTACGAAACTGCTTGATTATTTTTGCACCATCTGTCACTTGTTTGCATTAAAATCTTACATTGTTCTTATGATTATTGGAGAAAAAAGATTTGATAATTGGCCATTTTTTCAACAGCTTTCTAAGGCTGTATTTTTAGTTTCAGTTATATGGCGTACCAGTCTTTTTAGTGGCTATGTTCAGTATTTAATATATCTTTAGATGGGACACAAGAGAGTTACCGGACAAATTGAGTGTCTTACCTGGCTGTAGAAATGTGTTTGGTATTTAGTTGGTTACAAAGATGGAGAGGAAAAGAGAAGAGGAAAGGGTGGGTGAAAACGTAGGATGCTGACCTTAATCTATTCACATGGTATGAACTTTAAATGACTATTGATATACATGTTATGTTGTTATGTTAATTGATTTGTAAAGCGCATCTGTTACCCGAGGGTGTCCTGGCGCTATCTGCTGTCCCTAGGGAGAAGTAGGGTGCACAATCATAAACATAGATCTAGAATAACCAGGTTTTAAGCATTTTTCTGAACGGGACTAGTTCGGTGCAGCATCTCAGATGAACGGGGAGCTGGTTCCAGAGTTTTGCTGCCCCAACCATAAATCTCTTACCACCCCACCGGGCCTTCTTCACCAGTGGTGCTCTTACCAATCTTTGCCCTGTTGAACGCAAAGATCTAGAAGGTAAGTACCATTGCAAGTGATCTTGGAGATAGAGTGGGCCCTGCTTCTGAAGGGATCTAAAGACAAGGCACAAAGCTTTAAAATGTATCAGTTGTCTTACCGGCAACCAGTGCAGTCTGCGGATTTCGCTAGAGATGGGGGAGAATTTAGGTATGCCAGAAATCAGCCTGGCGGCTGTATTCTGCAGCAACTGTAACCTCTGCAACAGCCTCTACTTGATGTTTAAATAGAGGCTGTTGCAGTAGTCAAGTCTTGACATGACAAGTGAGAGTAACCACCGTCTGCCGACTCTCCTTGGGCACAAGGGGGATAATTTTCTTAGTGGTTCTAATAGTAAACATCGTGGAAGATACCACCGCATTTATTTGTTTTCTCATATCCAATCTGTCGTCAAGATAGACTCCCAGGTTTCTTCACCTGTGGGGAGGGAACCGGTAGAGGACCCAGGGAATTTGGCCAGCATTTAGGTGTCCAGATACTGATGTCATTACCAAAAAGGATGACCTCAGTTTTGTCTGAGTTTAATTTCAGACAATTGCTGGCCATCCATAATCCAACTGCTTCCATACAATCATGTAACTTGTGGCTAACTGCTCCTTCAAATCCAGGGAGGAGGGATACCACTATCTGCGTATCGTCCGCATAAGATGTAAGCTGGAACCCGTAAGATCTTATCAATGGGGCCAGGGACGATACGTACACATTAAATAAGGTTGGATTTAGTGTTGATCCCTGAGGGACCCCACAAGGCAGTTGGAATGGAGTTGAACAGAAATCTCCGAGGGCTACTATCTGCTTCCGCTCAGACAGGAAAGATTTTAGAACCTTCCAGGCAGCGTTCTTTACTCCGCAGGCTGACAAACAGTCCATCAACAATGAGTGATGGACCGTGTCAAACGCTGCGGAGAGATCAAGCATGATCATTGCTGCTTTACCCCCCTGATCTAACGTTTTCCTTATCTCATCAGTTGATTTAAGGAACATGTGGCGAGCTCTCAGTGTCATTTATACTGAGCCAGTTCCACTTACTGTTACATCCAATACAGTTTTTGGTAGGCCCCAGCGGATATGGAACCTCTGCACTATATAATGTGCAAAAATTATTGCGCATGTTTCATTGAGGGTCATTTTTTTATGTGAAATGGATTCAGTTTGCTTTTTAGAGCATGCTTTGCTATTTTTCAATGTATTTTACACCTACACTCAATTCATACGTGTCCACGTATATTGTGGTATCAAATCACTTGTTCAAGTAAAGTGATTTGCTTCTCCTCTTGACTTGAGGATTAATGATTATTTCTCAAAGACTACTGTAAAAATATAGTCAGAATATAAGATGTATTGGAGGAGTGGATAATTATTGTATCTGCAATGTGTGGGGTTTGATGTAAAGACAAAGATTCTGCATATATACTGCTGGGCCAAAGCATGTCAATATTACATGTTTCCTCTTAGTGAGGAGGGATATAGATGAAGAATGGAACATACCATTTTTGAATGGTTTGGAGCAAATGCGTTTTTTGTGGTTTTGAGTTCATTCTCATGTTCCTCGCGGTGGAATCAGAATAGTACTTTTAAAAGATACAAAACCCAAATGTATCAAAATTACTAATGCGTGCCAGGGATGCACTAAGTCTGCATTGGCTTTTGAAGACTCTTAATTCCCACCTTGCTATCCCATTGCGTCTCACGTTGTACTCTTTACATAAACTACTATATATGCATCTTTTCTTCTAATTTTGGCATATATATTAATTCCTGTACTCTTCTAAGAAGACTAAAGTTCAGAAAGTTTGGTGTATGTTATTTTATAATAGTAGAGGGCATTACATCTGGGGGTCTATAGGTGCCCCTAGGAAGGAATTCAACGGTTACTATTTCAAAGGAAGTCAAAGAAAAGACACATGGATGGCAAAGCTTTAAGAGATCACCTAAACCTAGTCAGTGACTCCTATCAGTAAGAAGAATCCATAGTTTTGGTCTCGAGATTAGGGAGCATGGTGAAAGGGGACTGCTCATTCCCTTAGTTTGATGGGCACATTTAGTAAGTAACTGTAGATGTTTGCTTTTCTTCCTTGAGGGGGAAGTAGATTACATCGTTAGTATACTCCTGAAAAGTAATCTGGGGTGATCTGTTCACGTTCTCTACCATCGGATAATCGGAGCTTGTAAGAGATGGAGGATGCGATGCCAGAGTTGTACTGAGGCACATCTCGCGAGAGTCCACAGCCTTCCACTGGTATTGAATAGGTACAGGCCTTGCAAGACAATGGGGGCGACCTTCTATTGCTGATGGGACGAGGGCTTGCTTTTGGCAGAACCTGCGTGAATCTCGAAGCACACAGAAATGCAAGGTTTCTGTCAGTGTCCCACAACTAAAAAACAATTTTGCATACATTTTAGTTTTTTTAGAGAAACAAACACCGAACTAAATATACACAAAAGAGTTCCAATAAGCACATAGATGTGAAAGACGAATTTCCGCTGTGTAAACAAATGATTAAGAAATACAGGGGCAACATGCCTTCCGTTAATTGGGGAAATGCTACTTTATCTTAACAACACAACGAGGAAGTAACTGAAAAAAAGATGTATTGCAACACCAGACAGGTCGTTGAGGGGACATAAAATATCACAGTCACGTTGATCCACTTCAGTCATTGGTGCGACTCGTGAGGTTTCACAGAGTTGCTCACAACACCAAATACTTAGCTGCAGCTGTAAAAATTCCTCGTGTGGCTGTTCCATAGCATTAACTATATTTTTATAATGCTAAAAATGTATGCGTATCCAAGCAATTCCTCTGGTTTCAGCATAAATCCCAGAGAAGAGAGTTTTAGAAGAGAACCTTGCAACAATACTGCTCATCAAACAGATGAGAGAGAAGAGAAAACGAAGAAGGGCCACAATACACTCCAGGAAGTCTTCCCTTGATTAGAGAATCTGGACTGCCCAGGATTCTCTTTGCATGCTCAGTTCTCCGGCTCACACCAAGCCCCCTCTTAGTCTCTCAGCTAGTGGACCCTAAGTGTGGACTTCGAGGACGAGACCACATATCTACATCACCCGCAATCCATTTTGAGAGGCTTTTCGCATCTCCATATTGACTGCCCAAAACTTCCCATACATGGGAACCTAACCCTGGCTCCATGAATCAATAACGCAATATCAGATGCTTGTTTGAAGGCTGGAATACTATCCACCAGACCAACGTTAAGGGTGCTACCTGTACTGAAACCCTGTTGAAGTTTACTAAACGTGCATGATGGTTGCTTTTTGATGTGTGAATTAGGTGAATGCGCTGGTGTTCTAATTCATTTTTAAATGTAAGTGTTCATGCTCTCTAATGGTAACTCTAAGATAAACAAAAAGGCTGTCTGGGCACAACAGTGTCATGTAGAGAATGCCCAGATTAAGGGACTTTCCTGCATAAATTGTGTGTCAAACTAATTCTCTTAGGAAAGTAAGACAAACTCTCACCCACCAACTTAGGTGGCATGCTTCATCATCCGGTTGTCTCTTCCTTCCAGCAGTTGTTTAGGGGGGTGGATGGGCTCCATGGGAGCACCAGATATCCCCACTATGCCCATTTGTCATGTTGTGTCTAATATCTGTCTAGAAAGCAACAATAACTAATACATTATAAGTCTATCAAAAGGGATTTTTAATTGTAACTCCAGGATCCCTTATCTACAGGCCAAATGTTATTTACCCACTAACAACCAAGTACCATAAACGACTTTTGGGCAGATGAGACAACCGTATGATGAAGCATGCCACCTAGGTTGGTGGGTGATTGTTCATCTTAATTTTTTTCTGAGAAATTAATTTGACAGCCACTTATGCAGGAGAACTCCTTCATCAAAGTATTTCCTACAGGACACTCTTGCTCCCAGATTACCTTTTTGTTTATCTTATATTTACTTGTAAGGAGGGATCTATCTTGGGCAGCCTTATCGCCCCCCTTTGCAACATACTTTTTCTCTAGTGACCATTTCTATTTCCTATGGTTTATATTTGATTTGTTCACTTCAAAGGAAGGGTTACTGTGTCTCTCTGGTCAAATCTCCAAAGTAAGGATTAGAAAAATAAATAGATCATTATTAAATCTTCTAACATTACATTGAATATGGTCTTTAAAAGTTTCACATATATGAAACATCAGGCTCCTGATAAAGACTAATTTATATTCGAAAGACATTGAGGTATTTAAGGCATTATTAAAAGTAACTGTTTGTTGCCTCGTCATCTGAGACACAAAGAACAATACTAATATAAGAAAACTTTGTGTTTTAATGAAAAAGTAATTATGGACAATGAACAATGTAAATAAATTCAAACAGAGCAAAACTAATGTGATGAAGAGAAACAGTGAGAAAATACCCTGGCCACTCAAACAATCTTTTTTAAAAAGCCCTGGCATGCACAGGGTAACAGCACCCATAAGTGTGCTGTGATCTTGTCTAGCTACAAACGTTAGTCAATGTGTCCTTGGAGCAGGTTTAAGGAGTTATAAATCATATCAGGAAGAGAAAAAAACACAAGCAAATAAAGATTCAATCAACAACTGAGTACAGAGTATTAGGACCAGTGACTTTTTTGTAAAAATGGCTGTCAGGTATCCCTGTTGAAGGAAAAAAGTTTCATTGGCAAAGACCTGTGAGGCCACAGAGGCGCCAAAACAGTACAGTTAATTATTATCTCAGAAGAGACTGGAGTCGGGATTGCTAGTTTGCATAAAAGGCACCTGATGTACCATAACACTGGTAATCAAAGCCATTAACCGATTGACTAATCCCAAGACCAACATTGCACAACTGAATGGTGTCCAACATCCTGGGTCAAGATGGAGCCACTGGCAGGCTCCAAAGTCCTGAACCTCAAGATGAGCAATGCCTTTTTGGTCATTTGTGAAGAAAAAAACATGAGGTTGTTCTATTTTAATGGTTATCATACCATAGCAGACAGTAGAACCTTGAAAGTTTGATCAGCTCATGTAAAAACATATCTAACTATTGAGAAAAAAACACATTCTCAGATGATACTGGCCTACGAATCACAACCAGTAGGTAAAAGAGGTAAAAGAACGGCTAATACAGTTACAATTCCTAAAGTCATTCTCCAGTCTGTAAGCTATAGACTGCGAGTAGCTGGACAACAGATTGGGGTGAAAGATTGACATGGAGACTGATGTGGGGCAAGGCTCACATGACAAGTAAAGAGAAGGGTCACAATTTACCCTAGTGAAAGTTTTCTGAAGCTTGTGTAGTCCAGCAAGCTGAGAGTTGCTTACTAGAATGATATATGACCACAAGCCATCCCCTTTTAGAATCTCTCAACTTGGATGAAAGTGGAGTGAATACTGGTGATACAACATCATTCGTCAGTAAGGGCTCATATTTCAAGAACTGGCAATCTAGGTTCCCCAAAGGACACCAAAGGATATTCCACCCCACTCATCCGGACTACACTTAATTAGTAATGCCAGACATAGCTGTGATTTCTGCAGTCCCAGGATAAGAACTTTAATTTCCAGCCCATTAGAAAATGGCTCTCCTCGAATATGACCGGAGTGGAGTTATTATTTTACAGCCAATACAATCAGAGAATAAGCTACATTTTGACTCCAATGAGATAGAACCTTTCTGTGTAAGAAACAGTATTATAGATGGTTACTTAGCTCTATAATACTGTGTGGCTTAGAACAGGTGGAATGATTGTGCCATCTAAATCTAGATAATGGTAATTTTTACGTTGGCAGTTGAAGACGGAAATAACAAATGACCATGATTTGAATCGGCCATAGGCAGTTCACAGTGATTCCATTTAGACTTAAATCTGACCCAATAATATGTAAGGGAGACATTACATGTGGTTAGTGACTGGCACATGAAATGCGTCTCTTGCATGTTATTGGATCTAATTTTTGTCTAAATGCAATCAGTGTTTAGATGCTGCAAAATTCCCCTTCCCCTGATCAATGCCTGCTCATAAGAAAAGAAGTTGAGGCACATGCTACATTTATGCTTAAATATGACCTTAACGTGAGAGAAAGGAATGGTGAGTGGCTTGGCAAGGTCTACGAGGACAGATTGTGCAAATGTAATTGTCTTCTGATGAACATCTGCAAACTTTGAAAACCCAATGGAAGGTGGGCCACAAACTTCACTTGATTGATGTCTAGTCTTTTCATACTACTAACATGTCCCTGATTAAGATCTACCAGCACTAGTCATACATTGACTTTTTTCCTTCTAACCACGCCTACAGAGAAGGATCAAGTAATTTCCAATTTGAAGAGGAGACTTGACTTCAGATCCAGGACTTATCTCCTAGTGGCTCAATGAAACACTGAGATACAAACAAAACTTAGAATATGGGGGAAAGTCATGCCTCAGTCACCATTTCTCAAAATAGCACTATGTCTGTATCAAAGACCGACCCTTTTTCTTGCAAAGTCATGGGAAGTCTTTGGTCATATTCTTCACTTGAATCCTTGGTATTAACTCTGAAACTACTAGAGATAATATGCAAGACATTATTGTATGTGCACATCAAATGAAAAAACACACGTTCATTTTCTCCTCTATCAAGCCCAGAGCTTAATTTGAGCTGGTGGTTGCAGGTAAGACACTCGTGTTTGGAGACAAGTACTTAATTTTCTTCATCTAAGAAAGATGGAAAAACAGTGACAATGGAAGAAATCAGGAATGAAAAAGAACCTGCAAGAGTGAGATAAAGAGGTAGGCGGTGTCTGATGATGGATGAAAGAAGTATGAGGTGAAATCAAGAAATGCAGATTTGGTATTCTGACCTTTCACACTTGTAGTGTGACCGCCGGCTTATGCCCAAAACTTTGGTTCTTAATACTTGGAATTGTTCAAATTAAGTATTGCCCACATTTTCAGATGCCTCTTAGTGATTCTTGGGTGAATTCTTGAGGAATCAGTATGAAACTAAATTTTGGACCAAACTGATCCAACAAATTAACCATAAAGTCCTGTCTATTTTTCATAATATTATACAGAATAAAGTCTCTCAGTCCCAAAGTCTTGAGCCCAACATTAAGGCTCACAGCAGCCTTAATCTGGCTTCTTTTGAGTCTCAGTCCCTCAAACATAGAGAGGTGTTGTTCTCTGAAACATACCTCTAGTGTAACTAGCACAAATAAAAAATGAGGACTCAACCCTCTTTTATTTAACCGAGTTTGTGTTCATTTGGGTCCAATTAACTGCATTTGGGCTTTCTCTAGTTTAAACTTTGTTTCCTACGATCATCAGTCATATTTACATGTTGCAAATCTCTACATGTTTGAATTACTGATCATTATACCTCATTGGCTGTTTCAGATGCCATGACACTTTGAAAGGAATACATTTACCTTGTGCCTTACTCGAACCTCTAGGTTTGAGCCCCAGTTGAGAAATAGGCTTTCCAGAAATCCTTACCCTCAACTTAGTCTAAATTGGTCATCCCTTTCCAGACGCTGCAATTGGACTCGAGATGGTCAATGACTTGAGTAAGCATCAAAGGAGCGAATACCAAGTTACTTACCCAAATAATAAGAGTATCCAGAAAATAATCTGTGACGGTCCCATAAAAACTTTCTGCTATATTCTAAATGCGAAGGCAGGACAGGTTCATATTCTTTGGGTCTGAAACGCTTGGAAGTGACACAGGTCGTAGCTTTGACCTGGTGTGAATTGGCATGTGCTGGACAATATTTGGGAACAAGCTCTGTTCAAATGCGAAATATTTATGTCAAAGACACCACATTATTATTGCTAACTTTTTAGGTGGGACACCACCCACATCATATTCCAAATTCTTCTTTTTTAAATATCTAGCAGGTTGTTAACATTTTCTACTCTTTTCCTATTTTAAGTTTTCAGTGCTCAGCCCAAACAAACAAAAATGCTGTCTGATTTGTTGCTGCATTGTTACATGTAACAAAGTCATTTAATTCCAAAACGTAAATCAATATCTCTTTTTGAGGGGGAGTGAACTCTGAATAGTTGTTGCAAAGAGGAGCTTTTGATAGCCAGCTAATGCATCCCTGCATCATTAAAAGGTGCTAAAGGCTGGTAAAAAAAAAACATTTTCACAGAAGTCTCAAGGCCTGACCATTCACAGGCTATTTCTAGAATGGTGATTTTCAACGTTGGTGATCAAGGGAAGTAGAAAACAGATGTCAGAAGGTACATTTACAAACAGTGAAACTCAATTTAAATCATTCAGTTTGTTGATATCCTAGAAATGTTACAAGTGTACTTAACATTGACCAATGTTAAAAAGCTCTGGTCTATACATTAAGTGACAGAAGCTATCATACTTTAGTAAACCAAACTATGTTCTGATTTTACTAAGACACAAACAGATCTTTGCTACATATACACAATGTCTAACCTTAACACAGCAGTACTAGCTAACTTCTTCACGATAAGATAATAGTAGTTCCTTGGCTCTCTTCAACCTTCTTCTTTGTAGAATTCACAGGACATAAGCAACACAAAAACACAGCCATGAAAAAGAAAGCACATTTATTGAGGCAGCCAACAAAAAGGTTGCATTCATACATTCGGCTCATTAAGCACATGCCAAGAGAAACAGCACAGCAGCACCAATGCGTCTAGATCTTCGATGGAATATTTGTTATGCAGAAAGAGCAGTGAAAATGCAACACCCACTGATTTTATTTAAAAAAAAGATCAAAACAAGTGATCATACGAAATCCAACATTTTGATGGGTTTGTGGATTATTGAGTTATCCAAGTTGTACTGCGCCGGGACAGGTCACGGTAAGTCATGTATGTGCACAATATCAACCAGGTGTGATAAAAGTTGTTGCACAGGTCCTTACTTATTTCAAGTAATTCCAGTAATCCAACTCCATTTCAGGAGGCTCACATTAATCTGGATTACTCCGCTGTGGCTAGGGGGTAGCGCAGCCGTCAACTCGGTAATACTCATTCACCGTGGCTGTCACCCTTCCTCGTTCCCTGTGCAATGGATCACTGCCATACACAGCTACCTGCCATGCACACTGCTTCCTAACTCAGTCTTTTACTGCCAGGCGCTCAGCTGGAGCCTGTAGTTTATACAAGAGATCAAAGCACTTTTACAATTTGCAAACTCCTGAAAGAAGGCAGCAATTACTTATGCCCTCACTTCGCGACAAGGGGGGCGGTAGGGTGGAAAGGGGAAGCGGGAAAGCCTGCTAGATCTAGTGAAGTGTGTGCTGGAGAACAAGGTTGTCCCATTTCTCAAACTTTAGTAAAATTACAGGTCCACATTGTTCTCCAATGCTCCCATGCTTTACTTGGGGAAATCGCTGATCTACAATTGTCGGCGTCAAGACAATTTTTGGCCCGTCTCTTAAAATCCATGCAGTCACAACACAATCCTGTAAGAAAACAGAGGATATTCGAGCTCGTTGATCGTGTTTTTTGCATTGCTTGCACTCAGTGACCAAACACGGAATTTGAGGAAAATGAGTTTGAAGTGTTTGTGGAACTGATAACTGCTACTTGACCTCAAAGCTCACATAGTGTTAGGATAAATAAGAAACTGTAGGTATTGGCACTCCAGCAAAGCACAATTATTGATCATTTAACTTCTTCCGGCACTTTTTCTGGTGCAAACTATTCAGCAACATGGAGGCCAACACCTCAACTGCCTGTCAGCTGAAAACAGGAAGAAATACTCCAAAAGGGGGTGTCCAATATAATTACTATAAACGGTCTTGCTGGTTACATTTTCTATGGCGGTAAAATCACTCCCTTCAAGGTTGACTATTAGGCTTTAAATTAACCTGCTGGGTCTCAGTAGTTACCATTTCACAGCTGTGGGGAGTCTGTAATTTCTGAAAATGATATCCCCATGCATTCCAGGATCTGACCTTACTCTAATGAGTTATGCGATTTGTAGGCTGTAGATTATATCCAAATAAGCCACAGAATAGTGTATTCTATATAAAGAGAAAGAGGGAGAGATTTAATGTCAAGTGGACAAGTTCAGAGAAAGATTAAGCTTATCTCCAGTATGGCACGTATACAGAATTGTCCATAATATGGCAAACTGGTGGATATAAAGCATGAAATGTAGATGGACTGAGGTCTTCGCATAGTGCCATACTATGCCTTGCCCTGCCACTACAAAATAATGCAGAAAGTTTACCATGGCACTTGGGACTGAAATACATAAGCTCACTTGCCAACAGATGTACATCTTAGATACTAGCTACTATGTTATTTGCATCTTCCAACTAGACGTTCATGGACCCCAAATTGCAAGATGGTGGCTGTGAGATCCCCTCGGAACAAATTTAATTTTGAACTAGAGGTTGCCGGGAAGTAAGCCATCCCATAAGGAGTTTCAAACCCAGAATCAAGGTAGGCGCTCCTCTCTGAACTCTGACCGTGGAGAACAAGTGGAAGTTGGTGTTGCTTGTATGAACTTGAAGAATGTCATTCCGTATTCCCTTGGATCTTAACAGATCAACTTTGAATTGGTATGGAAGGTGCCATTGCAAATGGCCTCCAGTATCCATCATCCAGCTACATTTTTAATATCCAGCACAGAGCACTTCACATGTACATTTTTATGATGTCTTCTTCTTCTGTCTTTCCCCTTCCCTTAATGCACCACCCACCCTCGCTTATCTAATATATTTTGCATAAATTCAAGGACCACATAGCATTTTGCATGCAACAGTGATATGTGCCTTTTGTTGGAATAGTCCAGCTCTTCTAAGAGCATGTGGGCATTAGAGGCCCAATGCAATTCCTACCGAGATATTTCTACGGCCACAGTATCAAGTATAGAACCTGTAGGAGTGCGAGAATTGGTGTATATGAGTCCACTCAGGGTGCTAGTGATAGTGGTGACTTATTTTGCACAGAAAGCACGTAGAGGACAACCGAAGGTTCAAATGGCGGGTATGGGTGGTGCAAGTAAAGGGCATGTTTACATTTTCATACACAAATATATAGAATGTTCTGAAATTGAAAAAAATGTGTTACTGCATAAATTGTGGCTGCCAGGCTTGTAAAATAAATAAAATAATAATCCCTCTTTTGAGCTCTGAGGGACAGAATGTTCTCTTAAATCTAGTTGGCTCTGCCACATTGTGATTTTCTGCCCATTCCTTTTATAACGTTTTTAGCCTAGAAAACGCCACGTCGCCACTGCCTTTCTATACTAGTAGGCGCCCTTAAACAAGCGCGAAATGCCCCTACGACAAGCTGCGCGTCAACTTGCCTAAATTGGCGTGGATGCCGCGCAGTTAGCAGGTTGTAAATATTATGAACACAGACTGGAAAAAAACACCCGCCAGACTTGATAAATAATAAGCAAACTTCGCCTGAGCAATCATACGCACTGCGAGTGTTAACGGGGTCCGCGCCAGGGGAGCAATCCCTACAAATATAGATTTAAAGGCAGGGGTGGGGGGCGGAGGAGTCCCAGGCGTGTAATTCACGCATTGTAGCCTCTTCGCTGCCTAATTAATTCAGAGGCTTCACAAACAATTGTATGTATATTCTATGCAGCAGATCAGGGGAGCCCAGAGCACAGTTTGCGCTGAAATGTCGCCCTGGGGCATCTACTTTGGGACAAGGCTAAAATTTGGGGAGTGCAGGGTGGACCAGGGAGAAGCCGTGGGGGACCCTCGCTTCTGCTCTAGACGCTGTTGGACAGACCACCGACCCGGGAGAGCGGGGATCTGCTCCGGCCCTGTGAGTGCCTCGCCGGCTGCTGAAAACAGAGCTTGTCAAAAAAACAAATCCATAACAGCCCGAGGCTCCTCTCCAATCTATTTTCTGCTCAGCTGGTTTTAAATGAAGTTATTATGAGTCATTAAAACACCCGCAAGCCGGTGGAAGTCGGCCAATTACAATTTTAAATTTAGCTTGTACTCTGCCCGTTCTCTTCTCTTCTTTCCCTTTTCTGCTTAAAGTGGTTTGAAGATCTTCCCCCTCGTGCGCCCAATGGGAGAACAATGTGTAGTATTTAGTGGGGGCCAGTTACTTGCAGCTACATAGGGCATCACCAATAACACAACAATAATTGAAAATAGACCCTTGAAGGGGACGGGGAAAGTGCTGAAGGGGACAGGGAAAGGGCCGAAGGGAACAGGGAAAGGGCCGAAGGGGACAGGGAAAGGGCCGAAGGGGACAGGGAAAGGGCCGAAGGGGACAGGGAAAGGGCCGAAGGGGACAGGGAAAGGGCCGAAGGTAACAGGGAAAGGGCCGAAGGGGACAGGGAAAGGGCCGAAGGGGACAGGGAAAGGGCCGAAGGTAACAGCGAAAGGGCCGAAGGGGACAGGGAAAGGGCCGAAGGGGACAGGGAAAGGGCCGAAGGGGACAGGGAAAGGGCCGAAGGGGACAGGGAAAGGGCCGAAGGGGACAGGGAAAGGGCCGAAGGGGACAGGGAAAGGGCCGAAGGGACATTGAAAGGGTTGAAGGGGGCAGGGAAAGGGCCGAAGGGGGCAGGGAAAGGGCCGAAGGGGGCAGGGAAAGGGCCGAAGGGACATTGAAAGGGTTGAAGGGGGCAGGGAAAGGGTTGAAGGGGGCAGGGAAAGGGTTGAAGGGGGCAGGGAAAGGGTTGAAGGGGGCAGGGAAAGGGTTGAAGACAGGGGAAGGGTTGAAGGGGGCAGGGAAAGGGTTAAAGGGGGCAGGGAAAGGGTTGAAGGGGACAGGGAAAGGGCTGAAGGGCTGAAGGGGACAGGGAAAGGGCTGAAGGGGACAGGTAAAGGGTTGAAGGGGACAGGTAAAGGGTTGAAGGGGACAGGGAAAGGGTTGAAGGGGACAGGGAAAGGGGCGAAGGGGACATGGAAAGGGTTGAAGGGGAGAGGGCTGAAGGAGACTGCATGAATCCAGTTGGTCTTTAAACTACTGGTGTCAGCAGGGATGGGTATCAGCTCACAAGGATATGCTTCACGTAGCTACATTTGACTCATCATAAGGTGCGCTGGATCACATATTGCGAGACGGCATACAGGCCAAGGGGACTTGTTGCAATTTTAATTTTCTGAGGGGAGCAGGGATTTCAATTCCATTCTGTGCTTTATTTGCAACTCAATTATGCATTTGACATGAATACCTACAATAAGGCACTGCCTCATTATCAGTAGCACCACACGTAAAACAAAAACACACCACACTGTACCAGGGGACAGTTCTTGTTTCAGATGTTGTCAGAAGGTACCGAAGGCAATGGCACAGTAAAAAGTCCTGCCAACTATCTCTGGAGGACACCAATCACTTTAATGACGCAGATCCCATCTGTTCCAAGATGCTGGAGCCCAGTTTTGCAAACTGATTCGCTCCAGAGCCGTCCACGTGGCCCAGAGGCCAGCACTGAGGCCCAGAAGCCACTACTTGGTTCCAGAGGTAATTTCTACCACACAGTTCTAAATGCCACTAACCCTGCTTCAGGGCCCACCAGCAGATTAATAGGGAGGGATGCTGCCTAATCCAAGATGGTGTCTCCTTGTTCCAGTGGCTGCTGCACAGTGGTACAATATGTGGCCTAGTCCCAGTGGCTCTCACATTACTGGAGAACATAGACTTCCACAAAGCCTAACCTGCTTTTCAAATGCAAGTTACAGAGAATGCAAATCATGATACCCAATTCATATCAAATGGTCCCATTTTGCATGCAAGGCACTCTACAGGCATCAGAAGCAATGATTTAGTCTGAGAGACTATTACCAAATCTGAAAGGACACCATGGAATCCATGACACTATGTTTCCATTTAGGAGACTAAGACAACCCTGAAAGGACCTGACCAGCTGGTGTCAACAAGTCTGAGAGCACGCTAATAATGACAATGCATCATGGCAGGTGTTGAAATATTTTTCTTCAACTATTTCCTGAAGGGCAAAATCCAACTAGGCACATATTCCATACAGTAGAGTGCGAGCGAAACAGGCATGTGCACCCATTTATTTGCACCCCTAAGCACAGTGGTATTGTAGAAAGAGTTGTAGATGATTGTGCCACCCCTTCTACACCCACACAACCCTGGTGCGCACTTTCCTAAGAGGGCGTTTCCTCATTTACATGGGAACATCCCCCAAGAAAAACGAGATAAGCCCTTTGCCTCTGTGCTGTGTTATGGCTGCTGGTGCAAAATAAAAGAGGCTGTCAGGAGGCACACTGACTAGGTGAGCGTCCACACAAAGGCAACCATCTGGAGAGGGGGGGAAAGGGTCCATGGACTGCCCGGCATCCCACTGCATGTGGGTGCAATCTCTGCACACCTGCCTGGAGGGGGATCTCTGTTCCCCTTTGAAGTGCAGAGAGGTGCCACCTGCAATGATCGATGGAGCAGCTGTCTAAATCAGCTGCTCTATCTTCCAATACTATGCTGCCCCTGGGTCAGACACAAGTTAGTGGTTGCCATGGGGGGTAGCACATATTTAGTAATTGGGCTCACTGTCCACTGCACCAATTTGAAGGTGTGCCATGCCACAAGCAAGGGCAGTATGCCCTATTGGCAATGCATCTCCTGGTAGACATGATTCCCAGATGTCACCTAGAAAACCAGAGCATTTGCGCATTTGCATGAGTTAGTCCTATCACCACATTTAGTCTACTTAAATGTCAGGTTGCCAGTGGTTTCATCCTAAACCATAATATGCATTATCATCAATACACGAATGACACAAATCTAGTTCTTACTTCAAGGTGGACCTAAGACAGGTATAAATGCACTGATGACCTCTTTCGCTAAAGCATCCACTTCAATGACACCAAATTAGCTAAGACTGAGCCAGGACAGAGAATCTGAAAGCAATGTCTCTAAGAGCTATCTCAGGATTAACTAACTGGAGTGTGGGTTTCAACCAATGAATGATGTACATCCTTAGTCCCACATCCAGGTGTGCAACTTCAGTGCCATTAAAGTTGGCGTCTTCCAGCATCATCCTAGGAACAGGAATTGCTCGTCCATGCCATTATCAGTATACCTGCACTACGACTGTGTACCCTATGCAATGCGTTCTTTTTGCTTGCAGGGGCTCGCAATACTGTTGAGTGTAGCAGCTTTTGATCTCTGATGTGTTTAGAACTTCAGGCATAAGCCTCTGAACACTATCAAGTGGGATTTGAACTAGTAATCAGCTGCTTTCCAGTAGGCTTCAGTTAGCCTATACTAGCGATTCATGCTTCATGTGTTACTCTACCTTGGGCCTAGCGTTGTGATTTAGAGTTTATAGACTGAATCCTTAAGATCCTCAACGACCTCTACCTTTGCATAACAACGTGGTCTCACTTAAATCTTTCTCAAGTGTGGCACAGCATCCCCAGTTGCCAACGCCCAAGTTTAACTAAACACAGCCACTCACTGTTTTGGTTACAAATCACAGACTATTATTTTCTTTTAAACTTTATCCATTTCTCTATTTGTGTTGCTCTTTTTTATTAAATATTAATGTAATGTATGCTGAAAAACCCTTTTTGGGGAAAGTCTTTAATACAATCACTAAAGAGATGATAAGAGGTCTCTGTCTTGTCCTTATTGTTACTACCTAGTGAAATGGTAAACTCCTGGCTGAGATGGTCACTTTTGTGCCCCTATAGAATTAAACCCCCCAATCCCCATACAGCAAAATAACTTCAGATGCGGGGGTCGGTCAGATAGAACACATAAGCTCCACATACCAGAGCGACGACTCAGCCCCTAATAGATCTAACCTGTTACTTATAGATCAAATAAGCTATCTACAGATTCAGGTTATCACCTTCAGATCCACCATCATCCATTAGAGTTGGCATCTACTGATCGAAAAGACACCTACCTTTTTATCTCCGATGTCCCATACCCATTGAGAGATCACTCACACATCCTGGAGGCCTGATAACAACCAAGAGGCTGTACACCCTTTGAGAGGCTACATAGGCACCCAAGAGGCCATGCATCCAGTCACATAGTTATCAACTCACCCAAAATGTGACCCAGTCACCTGGTAGGACATCTACATATCCAATACACTATGCACTCATACGAGAGACAATCTTCTCAGCTGAGAAGGCATCTGCTCCCCTGGAAGGATATACACTCACACAAGAAATTATCTGTTTATCCGGAAGACAACCTACCCATTTCAAGAGGAAATCTGCCATCTCAAGAGGATCACAACCCTCCATGAAGACACACCTGATTCAAGAAGGCAACTTCAAACCAAAAGCCCCTACTGATTCAATAATCAAACAACCCACATATCAAAAGGGACTACCAGTGAACCCATACAGTCAAAGGCAGATATTTGCAAGACGACCCATATGGACTCACACTGCTGTTTATAGACCCATGTCATTGATCACAGATAGAAATGCCCCCCTACAGACCCAAAAGGCTATCTATACCCCTTAGAGGCTATCTCTCCGGCCTTAACCCCTTCGACGCTCATGACGAGCCCAGCTCGTCATGTAGGGCCCATTGATTTCAATGGAAAGTCAATGGACCTACATGCATACCCCTTAGCAGCCAAGTGGTTAAAGGCCGCCGTTCTATCAAAATCCATAAGCCCACATTTCTCCAGATATGCGAGTGTTGTATGACGGAACGAGTTCCTCTACCCCGCATGGCTAAACCACGCGTTCTGAATAACGACTGCGTCTTAACCACACATTGAGTTACCACGAATGCTTTTACCACGAATTTTCGTAGTAAAGGCATACATCATAAAGGGGTATGCATGGCTAAGGTTGCCACCCCCCTCCCCACCGCCCTAGGGTACAAACCCACCCACCCCCCTCCTGCCCTGTGGTGCAACACCCCCGCTGTGTCCTCCCCCTTGCTTTATTCCTGAGGACCTTGTCCCTTAACCCTGTCCTTTAACCTGACCCTGGCCAGCCCTGATCCAGCCCTAAAAACCTGCCCGCCCTCCCCTAAGCCCTAAACACTACCCTGACTACCCATTCCCTCCCCCCTGAACTTAGGCCTAATTCCCTAACTCCTAATTTAAACAAGCATTTGCAATGCAATAGGTCTCGCATTAGTAAAAGTTTGAGCTTTTGGTGTTGCAAATAATAATACAACACCAATAGCTGTAATTTTCAGTAATGCAAGACATAAGTATGCCACTATGGCACAAAATGCACACACAGCTGACAGAACAATGGGAGTACGTACTTGGTAAACAAAAGATATGCGATTACGATGTAAGCTATAGAGACAACACATACAAAAAAAATACAACATAATAAAAAAGGGTCAGAGTGTCCTTCGTTTCAGAACTGAAGCATTTCCTATATGCTATACTACGAAGGCATGGTGGTTGCTTATTTATCTTATGCAACTAACAACCATTGGCGAAACCAATAGTACTGGCTTGTTGTAAGTGCAATGTTACTTGCTGTATGATATATCTGGATGTAATGACAGAAGAAGCAAAATACCAGTGGGGCGGGACACTAAGCTAAGCATAGAATTTCAATTTAAGTGCTTTCAAACCACACATTTAATTACATCGGCTACGCCCTTTTGGGCGACCCTCCAGTTTTTAAATCTCACTTAAAGCCCTGGTTTAACGTTTACCCTGGACACTTCTGAACCTCGGTCAGGGCCGGCTCTAGGCTCACGGAGGCCCTGAGCAGGGAGTGTAGGTAGGGGGCCCGAGGCCGCCAAATCCCTGCCTGGGGCCGCCACGCAAATATGTATCTAAGGATATATATTGGCGTGGCGGCCCCTGGGGTTTGGCGGCCCTGTGCAGGTGCACAGCTTGCACATGCCTTAGGCCGGCCCTGCCTCGGTCACCTAAGTTTGAATCCCTGCTTGACCATGCTGTGCAATCCTGGGTAAATAATAGTTTTTTACTTTGCTTTGGTTCCACCATTTACCAAAAAATGCAGCGTCTTGAAGCCACTGAGCTGCAAGTGGGCGCTAGACATAAGCACGCATTAATTCGAGATGCAGTTGGTTGGATTGTGAATTCACTGCTTGTCGATCGAAGGCTTTCACGGAAGGAGTGCGGGATTGGTGCGTTCTCCCTAGCGGGCACGAGACTTCTGTTTATGCTTATAGAGGCCTTAAGGTTCTCTTCTAATTAATGATGAGACTGTGGGAATGTAAACGTCAAGCATCGGATAATGGAGGGTACTTGTGGTAAGCACTGTGCGGTGTGGGATTGGCAGTTTGGGGGTTTTCTAAGGACAGTGTAGACTGAGTGTACACTCATACAAACCTCGAGGTTCAGCCCCTAATGGTACCTCGGAGGAGGCCAGGTGAGTTGGGGCTGTGAGAACAAGTGCTTCGAATCTACCTTGCACTAAAGCGATCTACGTTTAGAATGCACAGGCGGTGCAATGCTTCTTGTCTGGAGGCCTCCCTATTTCAAGGAGTCTTGGTGGTCGCTAGAGCTCGTGCCCCCGGTCTGTTGGCCCACTGCTCGTGCCGCTGCCATTGGCATGCAAAGCTCTGACTGGCAATGATTCAAGGGCAAGGAAGCTTCTGGTGAGTCTGGAGAGCGGCAGGGGAGGCTAAATCACAGCCTACCCTTGATATACTATAGTCAAGCCTATTTATGGCAAGGTGGCTGTTTGTCCAGCGCTTAATCCACTCTAAAGGAAGCGCGAAAGCTCCCAGAAGGAATGGTATCAGAAACACGAGAGGCTATAGGGTGGTGGGTGTGGCTGCCATGAGATGAGACAAGGAGACCCAACCACTGAGGCTGTACACAGCATGGTACGACCATGTCTCACCGAAGGGCACTTCAAAGCACTGAAGTAACAGAATGGATGACATGAGAGGCAAGAGGGTACCAAATTATGCGGCATGGTTGACTAAACTATGCAACAAGAAAAGGCAAATCATGCGGCAGAATGTAGAGTATTTTGTGGTAGCATTAGATTATCTTGAAATGTTTACACTTATTAACATTTTCAGAGAAAAGGTTTCACTCAATTAGATTACACCCAAATACAACAATAAGTAACAGAAGGGTGACCACTGACCAGTCCACCTTTACAAATGGCCTTCCACTGCACTGCAACATATCACCGCGTTTTTAGTAACCTTTGATCCGTTTTGGCTAGAAACAAACTATTGATTTTCAAAATCTGCAGATTATGCAGCAGCTGATGGATTGTGTGGTAAATGTGGCAAATCTATATTTATGCGTAAAAGGCCCACCTGCAAAATCACTTAATTCCAGTGGCCCTGCTCTTATCCCAGGGGCTCCGTTCCATCCTCGATCTATTCGCCCGAGCATCATCTTGTCCTCTGCTGCATAACTCGGGTAGCCCTGAATAAAAATCTTGCACAAGATTGGCCGTCGGAGATCAGAAAGACTAACATGCGGCCAACAGACAGCAGCACGTAAAGCCATTTTGAGTGTACCTCACGCTCTCAGCAGTGGGAGGACAGTTATGACTAACCCCCTGCATACCACCTGGGCCCCAAGCGATGTCGACCCCGCGGCCAGAAGTTAAATCTACGCAATGAGACTCATGCAGGCTGTTGTTTCAGTGAAGCCCGAGTACTTTTGGGGATGCACACTGAACAATTTGGAGTATCCAGGCACATTATAATGGTTTTCAAGAGGCTTCTACACTGAAAATGAAGTAGCCTCGCATAGATCAGCTGGTCTATGCACACGCGGCAGGTCAGTGTGCATTGCGCACGGGACAGCTTTAAATCCACGAAACAGAAACGCATTATAGCTGCAAAGGCACACTACTGCAGCAGTAGACGCTGCATAAAAAGAGTGGTGCGCGCGAGCAGCCCACCTCTCTTTCCTTCTTTCAATTAGTTGCTTACCTGTGAAATGAATCCAAAAACAGAAAAAGCCAGTGAGTGGTGCGCGGGCACGCCCCACAGCGAGACATGTGGTTTCAATTATGAAAATTGAAACCACATGGCCTTGGTGCACGTGATGGACACCAATAGGTCATGGGCGGAGCAATGAGCCCTCCTTTAGCCAATTGCGTGCTGTCTTTCACTACAATTCAAAAAGGGGGGTGGTGATGGACAGAGTATCTGAATTAAGCAGAACACTCCTACCCAGTCAAAAGATCAGGGCTTGATCCATCGCCGTTTTTTAGCTCACTGCACCATCCCAGTTCAGAACCTGGCTACATGCAAATTAGTCTGTCCCTGGCCCAGTGCATCATGGGAACAGGGCAGACCAAACTACCAAGCCAATTCTTTACTGGAAAGGAAACAAGTTTCCGGGGACCGGTTTCTGGCATTACAGCCGTCTTCGGCCCGGCTTGCTTGAATCCTGATGGTGCATGTAGCCAGGTTCTGAACTGGGATGGTGCAGTGAGCTAAAAAACGGTGATGGATCAAGCCCTGATCTTTTGACTGGGTAGGAGTGTTCTGCTTAATTCAGATACTCTGTCCATCACCACCCCCTTTTCTGAATCGTTTTGGCCACTATAGGAGTGGAAGGGTATGCTCAGACATGAGTCCCTTGCTCACTGCACCATCAGGATTCAAGCAAGCCGGGCCGAAGACGGCTGCAATGCCAGAAACCGGTCCCCGGAAGCTTGTTTCCTTTCCAGTAAAAAATTGGCTTGGTAGTTTGGTCTGCCCTGTTCCCATGATGCACTGGGCCAGGGACAGACTAATTTGCATGTAGCCAGGTTCTGAACTGGGATGGTACAGTGAGCTAAAAAACGGTGATGGATCAAGCCCTGATCTTTTGACTGGGTAGGAGTGTTCTGCTTAATTCAGATACTCTGTCCATCACCACCCCCTTTTCTGAATCGTCTTTCATTACAAGACGCATGCAAAGTCCAATAGCATAGCACAAAAGGAAAAGCACACGCACGAGCGTGTGCGATTTCTAGGTCGATTTTCAAACCCCCTCCAAGGGGCCTCTCGCTGCGCGAGCACTGTTGCACACTGCAACGCTAGGCGCGAGACCTAAAAACTACCCCAACACTCCCCCAGCCCTAAACATTACTCCGACCCTCCAAACCTGAAAACTTCCCCTCACCACTCCCAGCCCTGAAAAGTTGCCCCACCAGCAGCTCTGAAAACTAGCCCATCCAAGCCCAGAAAACTAGCCCCACTCCTTAGCCTGACAACTAGCCCCAATCCCCCCAGCCCTGAAAGCTAGCCCCACCCCAGCCATGAAAACTAGCCACACAACCAACCATGAAAAATTGGCCCACCCCATTCCATGAAATCTAGCCCCAATCCCCCAACCCTGAAAACTAGCCCCAATCCCCAGCCCTAAAAACTACCCCCAACTCCCAGCTCTGAAGACTAGCCCCGATTTCCCCCAGCCCAGAAAACCACCCTCGACCTACCCCCAGCCCAGAAAACTACCCCAATCCCCCAGGCTGAAAAGCTACCCCCAACCAACCCCCAGCCCACAAAATTACCCCTGACTCCCCCAGCCAACAAAAGTACCCCTCGACCCCTCTGCCCACAAAACTAGACCCGACCCCCAGCCCGCAGAACAACCCCCTACTACCCTCACTGTGATCTCTTCCTGCTTTCATCCGTCTGCAAGCCCTACCGCGCATTGCCAAGGCATATGCGTGGTTAAGGCATGCATAGTAGAGCTTGTGGAGTAGGAACACTAGTGGCTCAGACAGCAGTGTTCCGACTGTTCTCCATATTCGAGCATTCTGTGATGGATGTAAGGGGGCATGGAAGATCCTAGGGACCAACACTTGATTCAAGGGCTGGGAAATAACTAATGGCCATTCATAGGGTAACGTGGCCACCAACAAAGGCAGAAACCATGTGGCAGAAAAAAAAGAAGATGTTGCCGGTCAAAATTATCCAAACTGTAGTGGAAAAGGTATTCTTTCATTAAAATAAAAAAACAGTATTCCTCCTCTAACTTAATGTGGGAGTGAGACATTAATTCAAATACTAATAATGCACATCCCTTCAGAAAGCTTCTCAACAAGCCACATTAATTGAACCATTACAAGAACGGATATGGATTATGCTGTTATTAAAAGCTTTACATCATAGCGTGTATTTGTAAAGCTCACGTTCACCGAAGGGTGTCAAGGCTATCAGAGTCCTCTGATGAACACCATTCTTGTCAACTGTTATTTAACATATTTTAATAAAGATGTTTTGTGATGGTAAGTGAAAGAGGTCAACAAGTCTCCACTGAAACATTCTCCTTTATAAATACAGTAGGGCTTTCTCGTGATCCTTTTATTTGCCTGGGTTAGTCAAACATCCAAAGCATATTCTCTTGAATATTCTTCCAATCGAAAGATGATCACTTCTGATATCTTTACCTGTCTCTAAATAAAGACTTTATGAAAAACAACAAATTACCGAATCATTTTGTCTGCGATTAAAAGTGTAATATTCTTCAAAAGTCTAGAGTAAACCAACAGTCAATCAGAAGAACTATCAAATAACTCAAAAAAAAGTTTTGTGAATGGGCACAAATCTATTCAGTGAAGGATGAAATGTTGACGTGGAGCTGGAGGCGCTCAATGAGTAGTATTCCTTTTTTTCGACTATGCTTTCAATCTTGTTTGCAAAAACTTTAAAGGAATTTGTGCTCCATTTATATGCTTGCTCCCTTGTCTACGACACATGAGGTTGTCTTAGGCAGACCAGGTTAAAGGACAACGAACATGCACAATAAAAAAATATACCACAGTGATGTATGGAATTAGATGTTCTTAAGTCTTCAAAACAACATCAAGAATGTCAAGAGTAAATCCAAGCTACCTCTTGGAGACTTCATAAAGGAAACCAACAAACCTTCATCCAAAAATAAAACTACTTTTTTTGTTAACTACTACGTCTTGCTGCCAAGTGACAAAAGAGCAAATCTGAAAAGTGAAAGAAGAAAATCAATCCTATTTATCCAGCTGGGTGTTTGTCATACTGTGCCCTTTGAGTTAAGAATCTAATGGGTAAACAATGTGTAAGGATAACTTCGAGATTATGGGGTGATTACGTTGGTTGGCTACTTGGTGACAGACACCTACCAAGTGTGAATGAGTGAGATGTGTGTTGATTGGTTGATTGAGAATTAGTTTGTGTCGAAATAGGGATTTGTGTTGAAATAGGGATTGGTGTTGAAATAGGGATTTGTGTGGTAATTGGGGATTCATTTAAATAAGAGGAAATTTAGAGATGTGAATGGACAGGTTAAGAAGAAAGCAGGAGATAGTGCACTGGTTATGGTGTGATGATGGAATAAGGTGGCCGGTGAGAAGACTGGTAATACATAGGGGTGTAACTGTCTCTTAGGTGTGAAGACCAGGAATCTGAGAATCTGTGACTAGGAGCAAGTGGAGGGCTGAGCACAGAAATGGAGTGCCAGGCAATATATGGTCAAGTAATGAATGAATGAACAAATGGGATGGTGGATGAGAGCTGGGACAGATTAATAATACTTAAGTCAGATGACATGGTTATGTTGCCCAAAGACAACTGAACCAACACAGGCAAGTAAGTAGGTGGTTGAACAATGAGTTTATAGACAACAGCCAAAGGTGTACATGTAAAAAGGAAGCGGAATCAATGATTAAACTTTTAAGCAAGGGTGGCTCAGGTTGGTCAAGCACCCTACCGAACAAATGGGGCAAATCAACAAGGGCATAACTGTGTAAGCAATTTGGTTAGTGTTTTGTGCACACGCTTCATCCTCGTCTCCACTGCCCCGCTGTCTCAGGCACGATTCTCTCTCATCACATCGATATCCATCACAGAGATCAATCTTCAGTCTTATTTACCGACAACGTGCTCAGACGACCGCTTGCGGTAGGACTCTCACGCGTTCCTGGCGGCCACTAGCATTCTGCCCCCATTTACCCCTCTTGCTTGTGAACGCAACAATGGAACACCACTCCAGGAGACAAAAGAGAAACAAAGAAATCTCAGATTCAAGGCATATCCAGGGCTTGATCTGACAAACCCCATTAGGCTGTGCGGCTAATTAGTTTGTTTCTGCATAGGGTGAAAGGGAGGTAGGGAATTGAACAAAATAAAATCGCTTTCGAAAAGAACAATTGTTGCTGCTTCGGCACAGGGACAAAAAAACAGAAAGAAACAGCAAAGCAAAAGATCACACAATGCATACTTTTTTCTCTGCCACCCTTAAAGTAATGTTCTCTCTGACATCCTCCTCAGAGGAGGGAAAAAAATGACAAATCCAATCCAAAATTCAACAGCCTGTGTTCTGTTCAGCGAGCACACCATGTACTGTACAGCCCATAAAACTGCAAACAGCCTCCAGACACTGCTGCAATCGTCCTCCATCAAAACACTTTGTCTTGCATACAAAAATAAGACCCGGTGCCGAGCGGAATACTAAATCAGCCCATTACAGTACAGGGAGGCTGCTACTTAGCAACCAGGGGGCTTTAAAGCCGCGATGCGCTACAGGAAACAAAAATCTGTCAGAGCCTGTTGGGCAAATGATAAACATTAGCTGTATTAAAAACACAAAAGCCATGTAAATCGGTCGGCCATAATGCATGATAGGGTGTGGTGGAGGGATAAAAATGAGGGGGGTGGCAGTGAAGGGGCGTCAGGAAGGGATAATAAAGAAGGGAGTAGGTCGCTGCAAGAAATATGCCCTCATCAGTCAGGCTTGTGAACAGTCTCCACATGCCTGGACGCAAAAGGACAAGGTTATCTTTTGATATATTCACATAGCGCCTTCTCACATTAGTATGGCGTTGTAGAGCTACCTTAGCACAGTTGCTCCTATCCAACCTTATGGTATTTCCAGCATTCGCGTTTGGTTGTGTTTAGTTTATTATGTTTAGTGTAGAATTGGTAAATGTCTCATTTAGTGGTGGTGTGTTGTAAAGTGATTGTGGAAGGAGCTTTGATCGAGGTCGTTGTAGTGTCTTAAATGGGTAGATGGGTGTGCCCAAGGACTTTGCCATTTTGCCTGTAGCCCAGACCTTACCCAGTACCCTGGGCAGCTATGATGTGATATTGTAGGTTTGAGCACGTGGCACGTTGTTCTGGTTGGTTTGAAGATGCATCTTGGTTTAGCGCCTAAACAGAGCTATTGACAAATACTTTGTCAACTAAATGACTTTGTTGCTAAATTGCATGGATGAAGGAGCGGTCCCTATCTAGCGTTGTACCCAGTGTTTTTGGCTTGATGGCGAGGTTGGGTGTCTGATAACACCCGATTAAGGTATAAAGGAAGGTACACCTATTGCGTATTGATTTGATGGTGGTGTGGTGCACCTTGGACTTTAGTGGCTAAAACTGCCCCAATAAAAAATCCAGAGCCAATTCCAAAGATTGAATTCTTGTGGTATAGTTTCCGCTACATCTCACTCATTCTCAATGTATCCCATTCAATGATTAGAACTGCATTCTGGGCCTCCAGATGCAAGGCACAATTGGAGTTGGGGTGATCTTATACGGTGTTTAGCCTCTTAACACTCACAAGCACAACTCCTATCCTAACATACAGCTTCATGCAAACCAAGATAAAATAGCTCTCGTACTTTGTGAGGTGGTAATTATTTTCCCTAACAGATCAATAGAAACACGTGGACTAGGCATGAGATGGATTGCAAGGGGAATCGATTTCTATTTTAGTCTCCCCAACCTTTAAATTTAATTGTTATGACACACCCGATGGATTGTTTTCATGGCGAGGTTACGGTGGAAGTGGCACGTTCTACATTCCCTCGCTAGTTTGAGGGGGATGTGTATAATATCAGGATTTTACATATAGTACTGCATCATAGGGTCTCCAAGCGGAGTAAAAAGTGAGATTTGTATCCCAGTGGTTACAGCATGTAGACCACGCCCTAAATCATCTCTGAGGGATGCTGTTGTCTCCAGACTGTTTTACCCAAATATTTGTTAAATCCGCAGGTGGATTTGAGGGAAATAGACCCGTCAAACTCCATCTTTTCGTCTTTGTCAGAGGTTTATTCCCTTATAGGAAGGGTGGTTTTCCACTTTGTCGGCTGCACAGCATGCCACCGAGTACCTTGTGTAACTTTGCGAGTGCCATGTGAGCCGACAGAGCACTGGAAATATTGGCTACAGTAGACAGCTTGCATATATTAAGCGACATTAATGCAGACAGATGTGCCCACATGATGGGTGGAAATGAGGCAAACCTGGTCAAGCCCAAAAAACGAAACCAGCCATTCCCAACCAGTGAATTTATTTCAGAAGGTAGGATTTGATCAGGCCAGGAAGGGTCAGGAGCCTCTACCAACCGAAAGGTAAGCTCACATCTAAACCAGAGCAGGAACCACAATGTACAAGCCATTCGCTGGGCTCGAGCTCTTAAGTCAAAAACAACAACAACAAAAAATGCATACAAAAAGAAAAAGAGAAATGTATTTTTCATCAGCAGTGTATAATTTATACGCAGCACTAAATAGTTTTTGTTGTCGGGCTATTTCTTCTCCGCGCACCACTCTCTCCTGTGTATGAGGGTTGGACGGCAGTCAAGCTTGCATTAATTTCTGCTCTTGGTACAGTGTGTTCTTGGAGTCACATCTGCCAATGATCATAAACGCGCTGGAATGCTGGCAGAACATCCAGACCTGCCGGCAAGCTGGTGACATCACTCTGGGAAAAAGTTCGGGATGCTGGCCAGAGTGTAAAAACAGGAAGAAAAAAACAGATTAGGAGACAGCGTTAAACTCCCTCCTCGATTTTTTTTAATCTGTTAATTGACTCAACTACTAAAGATGTCAGAAAGGCAAAGAGTAAAAAAATGTAAACATTTTTTCTTGCTAGCATACTTTATTGGGAGATGAGTCTATTTGTAAAGACTTCTGGAATGTTGTATAATTTTTGAGTGTCAAACTATGGAAATTCGGTGTTTCTGCAGAGTATGGGTATAAGTCCAGAGTAATGTTTAAAATAGATGGCAACTTTTTTCAGCCAATAAAATTGTCACTGGCCTAAACTCGGTATTCTTAGTTTTTAATACTAGGGGAATTTATATCTTTCCCTGAAATATTTCAGGACTGGATTTAGAATAGTAAATAAGCATCCTGGCATATTTGGGGGAAAGCTGCTCTTTCCCCAAATATTCTAGGACTGGAGTTAGTCAATTTGACCTCAGAATGTCCGTCACACCAACTGCTGCCCTGAGGGTGCAGTTCGGGGTAAGAAACATGAATGACGAGCAGTACCTCCCTTTGGACCCCCCCCCCCTTAAACACACTTCTCGAGCCCCCCTCCGAGTTGCTCAGCTTTTCCAGACCAAAATGGTCCATTATCCGATCGAGACAGAACCTTGTGGAAGTGGAACACTCTCGTTCTTAAGCCCATCTGCTACATTAAATACTGTGCAAGTTGAATATGGAACAATACTCCTAAATATATCAAACTAGATTGCTCACTCTTCTACTTCAAAAAAACAAACTAAAGAATCACTTGCTCCTAAAACCCTTCAACAACAAAGGGTGTAAGCATAAAGTCTCTGGTACCATGAACTATTGTTTTTGTTCAGTCCCCTGACAAGGGTTACACCTGCCTCCCTCTCCTGTTTATTCAACATTCTCTATTCACCTATTTGTAGCTTAATGTCCCTATTCTCCTCTCATCACATTTCTTCGTTCCACTCTTTTCTACAGCAACAACTGTTTCCAGACTACATACACAAGATGTTATCCTACAGCAAAAGTGTTTCCAGACCACAAACACAGGATGTTATTCTACAGCAACAACCGTTTCCAGACTACATACACAGGATTTTATTCTACAGCAACATCTATTTCCAGACTACATACACAGGATTTTATTCTATCTACAACAACTTTTTCCAGACTACATACACAGAATTTTATTCTACAGCAACATCTGTTTCCAGACTACATAGACAGGATTTTATCCTACAGCATCATCTTTTTCCAGACTACATACACAGGATTTTATTCTACAGCAACATCTGTTTCAAGTCTACATACACAGGATTTTATTCTACAGCAACATCTTTTTCCAGACTACATACACAGGATTTTATTCTACAGCAACATCTGTTCCCAGTCTACATACACAGGATTTTATTCTACAGCAACATCTGTTCCCAGTCTACATACACAGGATTTTATTCTACAGCAACATCTGTTCCCAGTCTACATACACAGGATTTTATTCTACAGCAACATCTTTTTCCAGACTACATACACAGGATTTTTTTCTACAGCAACATCTTTTTCCAGACTACATACACAGGATTTTATTCTACAGCAACATCTGTTTCCAGACTACATACACAGGATTTTATTCTACAGCAACATTTGTTTCCAGACTACATACACAGGATTTTATTCTACAGCAACATCTGTTTCTAGACTGCATACACAGGATTTTATTCTACAGCAACATCTGTTTCCAGACTACATACACCGGATTTTATTCTACAGCAACATCTGTTTCTAGACTACATACACAGGATTTTCAACCCTAGTACTCTCTGCTTCTCCCGCTCAGTGATAAACTTCCGAGTAGTTTTGTGGATTATTGCTGGTGGTCCATGGATATGACTTCCAAAATGTTTACATGTCTAATCTCGGGATCTAATTAATCTCTGCACATTTACTTTAACACTCCTTACTAGTCCAACTATGAAGATTATTGTGCCTCCGCAATCTAGCAAAGTGCTCTGTGATCCTCCTGGAGCTTTCTTGTGCTTTAAAAAAAAATAAAAAAAATACCATAATTAGTTTTGTTGGAGGATATTTTGAGAACGCTTTTCTTTTGTGCCGACAATTTCAAAGTCAGCACCAAAATGTTTTACTTCATTTCTATATGTACATAGAGCGCATGCACCAGTCATTTGGAAACACTCTATAAAATCCCCAAACATCTTCCTGCGGCTGTCAGCTTCAGCAGCAGAGGCATTCTTAAATAAGAGAGGGAATGTTAATCTGAGTATTTATTCTGGGAGCATAACATTCCGTCTAATTTGTGTATAGGTAATCTGCTTTGAGTGGCACTAACTCGCTACAAATGGATGGTATGGGGTGCCACCCAGAAGCTCTTCAGAGGTTATGTAAAGTATCTCTACCCATCACTTTTTATCGACTTAACTTGATGAAATGGTCTGCCTAAATTAGAGAGGTATTTCTGTAACTGGGACTTCTATAGTTTGCGTTGCCTAATGGTTTATGGATGCATTTCGCCAGTGTGTTCCCCATTAGCCTGATGTGCACCCAAGCTCCCGTTCAGAAGGGAAGTGCCCTAGGAGTGGGCATTTAGGGGAAGAGACCAAAACGGATATAACTATAACTATAACTGTTTCTTGTTTGCAATGGTGTTGAAGGACTCAAAATAATCAAATGAAGACTTCCCACGGGTATTCCCAGTGGTAACAATGAATTCAAGCATCTCCTCCATCACTTTTTTTGCCTGAGATGTGAGGTATGGCAAATACTGAAGAGCCCGTTGACAAGATAGTCCTAAATGTAAGTATTTACTACAAGCTCTTTGTAGAACCCTCAATGGGTCATCTACAGCAGAATCTGCCGAATAGGACACAACAGATTGTCTTTAGTCAACGGTTGATAGGGTGGCTCGTTTGCTCTCAGGCTTACCCTAAACAAACATAATTTCCCCTTTTATAGGAGAATCAATGGCTTCCAAGCGATCTTGCTTACATCCATTTTTAGTTCTTGGCATTTGTGCTACTGTATGTTTTTTTTGGGAAAAAACTCTTTGCGCTATAAGCACAACTTGCCTATGTTCATAGCATAGCAACAAACTGACTAAACCAACTTCTTACTGCTTTAATCTTTCATGGATATTCACACCATCAAGGTCTTAAGATTAGAGTTTCAGGTTCTTCCTTCACATCTATATGATTAAAACGCACCACTGAATATTCAACCGCAAGCTTTAACCCCTCCCCTGCTGGTCACGGAACCACTCCGTCATCAGCTGCGGTTGCGCTGTGCTGATGACGGAGCGGTTCCGTCACGGCCCGCTCGGCATGCCTGTGCAGCGCGGATTCCGCGCCTGCGCTGAGCGTTCCATTGAGCGGGCGGGCCCGTGACGTAACCGCTCCGTCATGAGCACAGCGCAACCGTGGCAGGTGACGGAGCGGTTCCATCACCAGCATGCGCCCACGGCGCGGCCGCCCCGCCCCCTTAGCACTGCGATGGAATAGCCGCCGCAGTGAAGGGGTTAAGGACGAATCAACTACTCAGGACCTCATCCAGTTTGGGGGCTAAGAGGTCTGAACCCATCAGCTCTATGCTGATTTCCCCGTGTTGCGCTCACCTCTGAAAATGGCAATTCCTTCAAAGCTGCACGCATTTAATTTAAAACTCTACGTTTTCTCCATGTTACCTAACTCCATGAAAAATATACTCTTGTTGATGGATCTCATACAATTACAATTAATTCTTAACATTATCTATACAATCCAAGTGTCAAGTAAACAGACTGTAAGCCAGGCCTTCTTATGCTGTGCTCATGACTTGAAACTCTCATTAAATACCCAATGCCTTAACCATTCTTGTGACTTTAGCAAAACACTTCAGACACACCTTTCCTATGTTCACCTAACTCTTTTCAAACTTGTGATTTCCTCTATTCTGCCATTATGGTAAAAAGTTATGCTACTGATACAACGGTGGTTATGGTACTCTGAAAATTACACAACTCCTTCTGCCAGTCTGTTTTGTGCCGGCAGAATTTGCTACTTCTCTACCCCCATATCAATAGTTGTACATAACTTTGCCCTTCCTAATTTCTCTTATTGGGGAATGGCTATTCCAATTCTGTCCAAAGATACCTCTTATTGGTCTGTGGACATGGGCGGCTCTAGGCTCATGGGGGCCCTGGGCAAGGAGCGTAGGTAGGGGGCCCCGGAAGAGGGGGTTCGGGTGGGGCGGAGCCCCCCGGAGCTCAGGAAGGGGGTCAGAGTGTTTGGCAGTGGAACAGAGCAAGAGGCCACCAAATGTCTGCCACTGGGGCCACCACGCAAATATGTATCTATCCTCAGAGGATTATTATATTATGGATATATATTGGCGTGGTGGCCCCTGGGGTTTGGTGGCCCTGTGCAGGTGCACAGCTTGCACATGCCTAAGGCCGGCCCTGCTGTGGAATGCAGAGAACACACAGTAATGGAACAGTGGTGTAATTGAAGTCCAAAAGCTTTTCAGGTCGACCCTCACGTTGGAGTAGAGGCTTGTGCTTAGATCATATAGCCTAAATAGGTATAGATCTCTCTTTTCAATTAAAAACTTTACTTGATGCAACTTGGATATACCAGCTGTTCAAGCCATCATTTCCTAAAAAGGTTCACAGATACAAATTCTCTTATCAAGCACAGGAGGTTGTTGGTTTTTGGTGAAATTATATTTTATCTGGAACATAATCACTTCATGTGTCACTGCTATTTACTCCAATGTTATTGTATTACAAAATTGGAAAAATAACTTATTTTATTTTGTTTCTCACCTTTCTGTATTCAATGAGGGCTGCAATACAAACACCAAGTGGAGATGTGGGACATATGAGTTTTGTACATATAATTCAGACTTGTGTTTGTTTACAGCTGCTAAATCCATGTAACTCAAAAGACAAAAAATAACAGATGGTTTGAAAATATGGGTTGGAGGAACTCGCAGAGTTTCACTCAATGGAATTCCGTAGAGTTACATGAAAACTAAGCAAGATTCTGCAGAGTTTCGTGAACAGGTAAAATTAAGCATGTTGTGCTGCTCTAGCTGATTTTTAGTGCTGAGTACTGGTTATGCACTGAAAAACCAGCATGAATGGCACCATGTGGCACACCAGAGGGCACTGCTTCTCGAGTTGAGTTTGCTGTGGCTTAAGTAGATTTTCTACTTGAGCTGCAGCTTTCTGACCGCAAAAGGTCGGGACCACCGGTGACTGCCCGCATTGAGGAAACCTCGCCGAGTGCCCTCCTAGAGACCAAAAATTAAACTAGTTGACACTAAATCTCCCTCGTGCACACCAATCTACTTGGCAACTGCACTATACTCCCAGGCAGAAATAACAGTAGAATGCATTGTTGCACACCATGTTTTTGTATAACTTATTAGATTCAAATGCTACTGAGAACCCTGAGATATTTAAGTGTGAGAAGAAGGGCAAAATAGTAGTGTCAAGGGTAATTGTTAATGGGGGCCCTGGGGGGGGGGGCCGACCAAAGGGAGGCCTGCCACGCCCGGGGGAATTTGGGGGCCGGGGAGAGGGGGGGGGGGGTGGAGCTGGCACCGCCCGGGGCGGGTTGGGCGTTTTTTCAGTAGTTTTGGGCTGGGGGCGGGGCTTGGTTGGGCTTCTTTTGGGCTGGGGGGCTGGTATCCGACTGGCCACGCGGCGAGACACCATTTTGAGTGTGGTGTCTCGGCCGGCGGGCGGGGGTTTGGCGGAGGGACAATTTTTCTGTTGATGGACAATTTTATGGACAATCACTCATGGGCACGAAAGGCACAAGGGAATAACCTGAGGAAGGATGGACTTTCGATGGTGTGGAGATACCATGGGTCGTTGGACGAGGCAGGAGGTATGCTGGGCATGCTGGACTCATCGCTGGATGTAGGTGGAGCTCGGGTGAGCAGCATGCGGCTCCACGCGGCCGAGCGGATGGGCCGGCTCTGCCTGGTGCGGGCGGTCGAGCTCCCACGTGGGACTAGGTGAGTCCCAGCTGCCCCTACCCGAAGGGTCCATACGGCCGCCGGGGTTCTTTCTGGGGCAGGGGAGTACAGTCGCTTGCTCCTGTGCCTGAGTGTCTGGAACTTATTGCAGTATTATAACTGAAAGTATGCTTGGCTTGTCACTCTCGTATCTTAGTAGGCAGGTTTTGATCCTACGTGTGATTACGTGGTCGAAGATGTTCAAAGATTTGATGTGTATTTCAGCTCCGTTAGTAGGCTGATCGGTATTTCTGTTGTCAAGTTGTTCCCCACATATATTTGATAATTATTGCTTTCTATTCAATGCATGGCGGGCTGTCTTGCCACGCCGCCACGGCTCAATCTCCCCAGTGTAATTCCAGTGTCTATCACCAGTGCTGTCCAGGCTCGGAAAACAGAGAGAAGCAGATGGTCGTGTAAATTGTGATTATGCAGGGTATCAAGTGTTTTTGCTTTGAAGTAACTGAGACATGAGTGGGTGAGGGATAGGGAGTGGAAGTCATTGACTGCGGACAACTTCAACTATTTGTAACAATTTTCCTCTTTCTGATTTCCAATTACGGCTGGGACGCGCAGGGTACCATCTCATTGAGGCCCTCGCCAATGACAATGCAACAAAGGCATTTTAAATAGATAAAAACAGTCAGTGACTTATTGAATCTGGTGAACATGTCAGATTTGCAGGCCCTTTAAGCTTGGTTGATTCATTGGCACATGGCTTGCGAAAGTTATATTCTGTGGTATCCTAATGTAAATGGCTATGTTCTCTGTTGAAGGAACTGAGATTGACGGGTACTCGGGTGCAATAATTGTGATGGGCATGCTCACGTGCACAAAAGTGATGGCGTTTGTCTGCCACATCAGAAGGACGTTGTTTCTGGCACATTATTGGGTAGGGGTATGCATTTAGCGGAACAACACTGTGAATATTCTTTAGGGTTGTCGTTCAGGGCATATGCGTGACACTGATTTATGGTGTCCCAGTAATTGTGATGTACCACTTATTTTGCTCAATGGTTATAAAAGCCAAATTCACTTGAGTGATCCTTGCGATGGCCATTTTATCTGGACTAGTATGTGTGATAGACATAGTCAGTGTCTTAAAAAATGTGTTCGACATCTCTCCTGGCAAATAATTTTAGTGGTCATGTTCTGCTGCTCTAGTTAATTTGACAGCACATTTCACTACGAAAGTAAAATATGTCTAGTATATTTTCTGGAACATTAATTATAATGAATGTGTCTATAATACAGTTTGTGATGGCATTATCATGGTAAAGGTAATTCTGACTGGCACATTTCATGGATGAAAGGTGTTTTATAACTGGCATATTCTAAGCCTGCATACGCGATGTTTCTGTGAATCCCCCCCATTCTTTGGGCTGCCCGAGCAGTCGCCATGCTCTGCTCGCCTTGCCCCGGATTAAGTTACTCGTTTCTAGACACCTGCTTTCTGCGGGTGCCCCTTCTTTACCCCGAGGCTGCGTCACATGACGCCGCCTTGGTGGAAAGTGGCCGGGCCGCAAGGGTGCAAAGTGTGGGCGGGATAACTGGACGCGGACGGCTTGCTGCGGATTGGCAGCGGGGCGGGGTGGCCACGCCATGTCGGTGTTTTGCCTGTCAGCGGGTCGTGTTTCTGCCGCGTCCCTGTGATTTCGGCGTTTCTCTGTGGTCACGCACAGTTACATCACGCGCAAGCCCAAAGCGGGTGTCGGGACGGGTTCCTGTCATGGGTAGCTAGTCCTTTTGGGGGAAAAAACCTGGGAATTGATTATGCGTAGGCAACTTTAGACGGAAATAACTTTGAGGTGATTCAGGATTATTCAACCAATTAGGGCCCTGTAGGACTTGTTCCCCCTTTAGTGAAAGTTCTCTCAATGTTTTGCTTTCGCCGTAGGTCATTTACCTGGCTTAGAGTGCCAATCTAGAGGCTTGGGTATTTTGCCGCTGCTGATCAGTGTCAAGGTATAAGTGTTCCCGATGTGAAGTGTAATGGTTATGGGAGGGCCATGTTTGCTAGGTCTGCCTTCCTGGTAAAGCCCTTGTGGGGTGCACGGTGGGTGCCGGGCTAGTAAGTCGAGGGTGCGTGGAGGAGGGAACTCAAGGATGCAGTGTACGAGCTGGGCAGAGTTTGCTAACTCGGCGCGTGTTCAGGACATGTGCAACCACTTGTCAGGCCTCCCCCCCAATTCTTTCATACAATTTGGGAACCCCTATGGTTGGTCCCGGGTAATCCCTGGGCATCGTGGAGTGTGGGTAAGGGGACGGACAGGTGCTACGGTGTGTGTAATGTCCTGACTGTGCAAAAAACACTCCATTTGGTTTCCACTGCTGTAAGGCCATTCTGCCTATAGGATGGAATGGGGGAGGCCGGGCTGAAGTTTTGACACAGGGAGGGGTTGAGATGTCTCCTAGCTTTAAATGGACAGAAATCTTACCTCTGCAGCAGTACGCTGTTTTGACGTAAGTTATTGGTGCGGTTATATATGGTAACACGCTAAGGGCGTTCCCTGAGCTGAAAAGGAATAGTCATTACATTTGGTAGGCACGGGCGATTGATTTGCTCACAGGCGCTGGGCCGGGGGGCGAATGCTGAGACTCGACCCGGCTTCCTGAGCTCCGAAGTTAGTTGCTCTCTAGCCATTACGCCACAACCTCTCGCACAGGTGCCACGGCATGTTTTCCATAGTACATACCACAAGGGCATGGTTTTATGTATGCATGTAGTATATGGCCGGGGGCGGATGCTGAGATTCGACCCGGCTTCCTGAGCTCCGAAGTGATATGATATGATATGATATGATATGAATAGGCTTTTATTAAGCGCAGCATACACTCCATGGAGCATCTTGGCGCTAGTCATCTCGTGTCACAGATGAGAAGAAAAGAAGGGAAACGAAAAGTGCCAAGGGGAAAAGTGGGAAGTTAAGTAGGAGTGAGTAAGATTATATTAATGCTAGACATAGTGTGTCAGTAGCCTCGAAAATCCATGTTTTAATGGCTTTTCGGAACAGGGTCTCTGAGTGGATCAGGCGCAATTGAGGGGGGAGCTTGTTCCAGGCTCTGGCTCCTAACACTCCAATGGATTTTCCACCTTTTGTAATTAGTCTGAATTTAGGGATGACTAATAGGTTCAGGTTGGATGATCTGAGTGACCTGGAGGGTGTATATCTTCCAAACCTTTGGGAGAGATATGTGGGGCCCGACTGGTGGTAGGCTCTGAAAGTAATGAGTAGTATTTTGAATAGTACTCTCTTGTGGATGGGTAACCAGTGCAGGGTTTTTAATGCTTTGGAGGCAGATGATTTCCTGGGCAGTCTTAGCACCAGGCGGGCAGCCGCATTCTGAACCATCTGCAGTCTATGTAAAACCGCTTTGTTGGAGCCTGCATAGATGCTGTTGCAGTAGTCTAGTCGGGATGTGATGAGGGCCACTGCTACCGTTTTTCTGGCCGTCAGAGGGAGGAGGTCAAAAAACCTTCTGAGACCTCTAATGATGTTGAAACAGGACCCTGCCACAGCCCCTGCTTGCTGTTTAAAGGATAAGGCTTCGTCAAACCTTATCCCGAGGTTGCGGGCCGACGTGATGGTATTTGGCGGGACTTCGGCATCTTGGGGCCACCAGATGTTAGGGGAAAAAAGGTTATTCTGGCCAAAGGGTAGGATCTCAGTTTTTCCTGAGTTGCACTTAAGGTGGTGAGTTCTCATCCATTCAAAGGTTGCAGTGAGACATTCTCTCAGATTTGCTTCTGCTTTGGTTGAGTTGTTATCCAATACAAGGATGAGTTGGGTATCATCCGCGTAGGATATTGTACTGATGTTGAATGATGAGATGAGTTCAATCAGGGGGGACATGTAAAGGTTGAAAAGAACGGGGCTCAGGCTTGAGCCCTGTGGTACTCCTGTTGTTAGAATTTTTTCATCTGAGCATACATTTCCTAATATGATGACTTGTTTCCTATGGCTTAGGAAGTTTTTCATCCATTTAAAGGCGATTCCTGTTAGTCCCGATTCTGCTAGGCGGCCAATTAATACGGGGTGTGAGACCGTATCAAAGGCCGCCGATAGATCGAGCAGGATCAGGACGGCCTTTTTTCCCTGATCCAGAGCTGACTTAAGTGTCTCTACAGTATGCAGAAGGGCTGACTCAGTGGAGTGTTTTGCCCTGAAACCTGCCTGGTTAGGGTGTAGGAGTTGGTTTTCCTCAAGATGTTTAGTTAGCTGTTTATTTACTGCTGCTTCAGTCAGTTTAAACAGTATTGGAAGCAGCGAGATAGGGCGAAGGTTAGAGAGCGTGGTAGGATCAGCTAAGGGTTTTTTCTGCAGCGGCTTTACAGCAGCACACTTCCATTCAGATGGAATGACTGCGGTGGTCAGAGAGGAGTTTATGATGGAATTTATGGTTGGGTTTACTATGTCCACCAGAGTGTGGAGCAGCAGTGGGGGGCACGGGTCGAAAGGGGAGCCTGATTTACAGGAGAGAATTGCTTGTCGGGTTTCATCAAGGCTGATGGGGGCAAAGTTAATTAGCTGAGGGGTATTGTTTGTTAATTGTACATTGTCACAGAGGGGGGGTTCTGCAAGATCTGGGAAGTCTTTGGTGAGATTTAATATTTTATTCTCGAAGTAGTTAGCTATGGAATTACAGAGTGTCCGAGAGGGTGGTATCTCCTGCCTGAGAATTCTGGGGTTCATGAACTCCTCCACTATTTTAAAAATCTCTTTCTGTTTGTTGTTGGACCGATCAATAGCTTCTAGGAAGTGATCCTTTTTAGAATTTCTGATCATGGAGTGATAATGTTTCCTAGCGGTTTTGTAGGCAAGAGCTTCCGTTACGTCATAGTTATGGCGCCATTTCTTTTCAAGGGTTCTGACCTCAGTACGTTTGATTTTTAGAGCGGGGGAGAACCAGGGTGCTGACTTTTTATTCTGTTTTTTCCGTATTTTACCTGGATTAGTAGGACCACCAAGGTCTGTGACCCATTTACAATAGTTGTTATAATCGGTTTCAGTACATCCGGTAAGGGACGGTTTAGATTTTTCTGCCATGAGATGCAGATTGGGTGAGTTGGCAATTTTTTTCCAATCTTTCTGTATCGAGAAATCGATTTTTGGGTTAGTATTAGGTCTTTTCTTTTTGGTTGTAAGCTTAAAGGGGATTAACCAGTGATCGGTCCATGTCTGGATCAGTGGAATTTCAACGGTTAGGGTTTTGATATTAGTACAAATGCAGTCTAGTATATGGCCTGCTTTGTGTGTGGGCATTTTTGTCAGTATTTCCAGCCCTAGGATACCCGTTAGATCGTTAAGCCATATTGTATTAGGATCGTTGGGTTTATCTAAATGGAAGTTTAGATCACCCAAAACTGTAAAATTGGCATATTTCAGGGTTAGAGTACTGAGTACATCTTCGAAGCTTTCGAAGAAGCCATTCTGAGGTCCTGGGGGGCGATAGATTAAGGCCCCCATGAAGGTGTTTTCCTCATTTAACTGAAAACAGAAACCCATACTTTCTGCCCCTTTTATGTCCGAGAGTTCGAACGTTGAGCATTTCAGAGAGTCTCGGTGGATAATGGCTAGTCCACCTCCTCTCAGTTCCGGTCTGTCGGTCCTCTGAATGAGGTAGCCTTGAGGGACAGTTTCAGTTATAATCGGATTACACCATGGTTTAAGCCAAGTTTCCGTAATAAATAGTAGGTCAATATTTCTCTCTGTGATGAGGTCGTAAATATGCTGGCCATTCTTACATATTGACCTAGCATTAATCAAGGCTCCTCGGAGAGAAGTCGTATTTTCCATAGTGGAAGACTGTATTTCCGGGGTGAAGAGTGTTTTACAGGTAAGACAGTAAGCAGGTTCTGACCACTTTTCAACATCAATCATGCTGTGACAGTGATTTTTATTAAGATTTAGGGCGAGTAACTGATCTCTAGTATATGTAGGCGTTTGGTTGGTACATACCTTAGATCGGACAGCATCATTGGCCCTGGGCCCGGCCGAGGCACGGACGGGCACAGACGGGCTTGCCTTAGGCGCGCCTTCGGCGCGCAAACGGCGCGCCCGCTGCGCCCGTCCGCTGCGCGTCCGGAAATGACACATTTTTCTATGGACAGGAAGTTGGGAGGGAAGGGGGGCGTGGCCTCGTGAGGGGGCGTGTCCGAGCTTCGCGCCGGAGACGGCGGGGGAAGCCTTTCTGTGCTTTGGGATTCCGGGTAAGCCCTAATATCGGCTCCGCGGGTGCTTCCTAAGCGTGGATGGAGGTAGGCGAGTAACAACCGCAGTGCTAAAATACAATTCAATTTTTAAGTGACTCTCAAATATTTTAAAAAGTTCTGGCCTAGCTCCCGGCTTTCCGCCTCAGGAGACACGAAATAGCAGTGAAATCGCTTGTTGTCAGCGGCGCCTTTATAGCGCGATTGTAGTGGGCGTGGCCTCGTGAGGGGGCGTGTCCGAGCTTCGCGCCGGAGACGGCGGGGGAAGCCTTTCTGTGCTTTGGGATTCCGGGTAAGCCCTAATATCGGCTCCGCGGGTGCTTCCTAAGCGTGGATGGAGGTAGGCGAGTAACAACCACAGTGCTAAAATACAATTCAATTTTTAAGTGACTCTCAAATATTTTAAAAAGTTCTGGCCTAGCTCCCGGCTTTCCGCCTCAGGAGACACGAAATAGCAGTGAAATCGCTTGTTGTCAGCGGCGCCTTTATAGCGCGATTGTAGTGGGCGTGGCCTCGTGAGGGGGCGTGTCCGAGCTTCGCGCCGGAGACGGCGGGGGAAGCCTTTCTGTGCTTTGGGATTCCGGGTAAGCCCTAATATCGGCTCCGCGGGTGCTTCCTAAGCGTGGATGGAGGTAGGCGAGTAACCAACCACAGTGCTAAAATACAGTTCAATTTTTAAGTGACTCTCAAATATTTTAAAAAGTTCTGGCCTAGCTCCCGGCTTTCCGCCTCAGGAGACACGAAATAGCAGTGAAATCGCTTGTTGTCAGCGGCGCCTTTATAGCGCGATTGTAGTGGGCGTGGCCTCGTGAGGGGGCGTGTCCGAGCTTCGCGCCGGAGACGGCGGGGGAAGCCTTTCTGTGCTTTGGGATTCCGGGTAAGCCCTAATATCGGCTCCGCGGGTGCTTCCTAAGCGTGGATGGAGGTAGGCGAGTAACAACCACAGTGCTAAAATACAATTCAATTTTTAAGTGACTCTCAAATATTTTAAAAAGTTCTGGCCTAGCTCCCGGCTTTCCGCCTCAGGAGACACGAAATAGCAGTGAAATCGCTTGTTGTCAGCGGCGCCTTTATAGCGCGATTGTAGTGGGCGTGGCCTCGTGAGGGGGCGTGTCCGAGCTTCGCGCCGGAGACGGCGGGGGAAGCCTTTCTGTGCTTTGGGATTCCGGGTAAGCCCTAATATCGGCTCCGCGGGTGCTTCCTAAGCGTGGATGGAGGTAGGCGAGTAACAACCGCAGTGCTAAAATACAATTCAATTTTTAAGTGACTCTCAAATATTTTAAAAAGTTCTGGCCTAGCTCCCGGCTTTCCGCCTCAGGAGACACGAAATAGCAGTGAAATCGCTTGTTGTCAGCGGCGCCTTTATAGCGCGATTGTAGTGGGCGTGGCCTCGTGAGGGGGCGTGTCCGAGCTTCGCGCCGGAGACGGCGGGGGAAGCCTTTCTGTGCTTTGGGATTCCGGGTAAGCCCTAATATCGGCTCCGCGGGTGCTTCCTAAGCGTGGATGGAGGTAGGCGAGTAACAACCGCAGTGCTAAAATACAATTCAATTTTTAAGTGACTCTCAAATATTTTAAAAAGTTCTGGCCTAGCTCCCGGCTTTCCGCCTCAGGAGACACGAAATAGCAGTGAAATCGCTTGTTGTCAGCGGCGCCTTTATAGCGCGATTGTAGTGGGCGTGGCCTCGTGAGGGGGCGTGTCCGAGCTTCGCGCCGGAGACGGCGGGGGAAGCCTTTCTGTGCTTTGGGATTCCGGGTAAGCCCTAATATCGGCTCCGCGGGTGCTTCCTAAGCGTGGATGGAGGTAGGCGAGTAACAACCGCAGTGCTAAAATACAATTCAATTTTTAAGTGACTCTCAAATAGTTTTAAAAAGTTCTGGCCTAGCTCCCGGCTTTCCGCCTCAGGAGACACGAAATAGCAGTGTTAGTTAGTAGCTCTCTAGCCATTACGCCACAACCTCTCGCACAGGTGCCACGGCATGTTTTCCATAGTACATACCACAAGGACATGGTTATGTATGCATGTAGTATATTTCTCTTGTCCGTCAGGGTGCGCGTGGGGCGTTTTTAGGTGCTGACACATTTTGGGGTGCCGGCCTAGGTACAGGTTTTGGGAGGCTCGAGCGGACGGTGCTGGCGTATAGGCGGTAACGGGGTAAGCGGCTTGGTTAGGCCGCAGGCATTTCAAGGGCTTGTGGGGGTCGTGCGTGGGTGAGAGGTACGTTCTTTGTAGTGGGCTTTTTCCTGGTGGACAGACTCTGGGGGGTGACGCACTGTGTGGAGGACGTTTCCCTGGGCGCCAGGGGGGACGCACGGTCCCGTGTCGGTGTGGTCATTTCTCCGTGGTGAGCTCGACTCCATGGTCAGGGAACACGCCCGCCGGAGGACAGGGGGGGGTCGCGAAGTACGGCGGGGTCTGACGCGGACCGGTGACGCGGCTATGTCGGGGGCGGAGGGGTATGGTGGGTGACGGGGGGTTGGGGGGCGATGCGGCAGGGGTTTTCCGGGCGGACGGGCTCCGGTGTGGGACGCACCATCCGGAGGGCTTCTCTCTGGTGGGACGGCCGGATTCGGCGGACTGCCTGCAGGCGCTGGGCGGCTTCCCAGGCCTTGTGGTGACAGGGTGGGGCCCTGGGCGCCAGAGAGAGGGTACGGCCCGTTGTCGGTGCGGTCACATTTGGTAGAGAGCTCGATTCCGTGGACTGGAAGCACGCCCCGGGGGTGATGTTGACTGAGGGCATGGCCCTATACAGTTGGTGCTGGAGGGCATGGCCCTATACAGTTGGTGATGGAGGGCATGGCCGTATACAGTTGGTGATGGAGGGCAGGGCCCTATACATTGGGGACGGAGGGCATGGCCCTATGCATTGGTGACAGAGGGCATGGCCCTATACGTTGGTGACGGAGGCCATGGCCCTATACGCTGGTGACGGGGGGCATGGCTCTATACGTGGTGACGGAGGGCATGGCCCTATGCGTGGTGACCGAGGGCATGGCCCTATACATGGTGACGGGGGGCATGGCCCTATACGTTGGGATGGTGGGCAGGGCCCCATGGTTAGGGGGTGGACCTGCCGGCGGTGGTGATGGAGGGCATGGCCCTATACAGTTGGTGATGGAGGGCATGGCCTTATACATTGGTGACGGAGGGCATGGCCCTATGCAGTGGTGACGGAGGGCATGGCCATATAAGTTGGTGACGGAGGGCATGGCCCTATACGCTGGTGACGGGGGGCAGGGCTCTATACGTGGTGACGGAGGGCATGGCCCTAGGCGTGGTGACGGGGAGCAGGGCCCCATGGTTAGGGGGTGGACCTGCCGGTGGTACGAAGGGCATGGCTATATACATGGTGACTGAGGGCATGGCCCTGTACGTTGGGACGGGGAGCAGGGCCCCATGGTTAGGGGGTGGACCTGCCGGCGGTATGAAGGGCATAGCCCTATACAGGGTGACGGAGGGCATGGCCCTGTACGTTGGGACGGAGGGCAGGGCCCCATGGTTAGGGGGTGGACCTGCCGGCGGTAAGAAGGCATAGACATGGCAGCGCGGTGTTGAGGGGGGTTTCGCGGCGCGCCATATGGTTAGGGGGGGTCCTCCCGGCTGGGCCGCGCGGCACGTCCCGGGTTTAAGCGGGGGGAGTCCTAGGGGGGGGTCGAGGACCATTAGCACGTCCCTCGAGTGGCGGTTATTCCTATTATATGGGAGAAGAGTAGAAAACCTGTTGGGATTATCGGGGGTAGGTCAAACACAATAAAGTATTTAGCCAGGTGGAGAGGCAAAATGACGTTATGCTAATTGTTATGCTAATTACGCTATGTTATGCTAATTGTTACTGTTTGTGGATTGTGGGAATAAGTTAGGGGAGGGGGTGGGGGTGAGTCAGGAAATTACGTATTTATGAGGTTTAGATTGTGCGGCACAGGCCGAGGATGGTATTGTGTAGGATGCACCTGCTTCCAATAAAGCGGCCTTTATCACACCTACATTGAGCCTCGGGTCGGTGCTTTTCTCCCCCCCCCACCCTTTCCCCAATGGGCCCCAATGAGTTTTGTACTTGCCAACAGTTTGTAAATAAAATAGGACATATTAATGTAGGATTCGATTAAATTGCACATTTGCATAAATTGGATGTGTAGGACAATGTATTGAACATTGTTAATTCATAATGAATACCTAGAAGCTGTGAATATCCGTTAGAATGTTTTGTAAAGGGGATTCTGACTTCGAAAACTTGACATTTTAGTTGATGCAATAGTGGACAAGAGTTACTAAATAAACAGCATGGCAACACACCCTCAGCTTTTCCTGAGATTTTTCATCCTTGGTGTTCTGAACAATTCTTTACTTTGGAATGGCACTTGCAAGCCATACATTCTGATAAAGAAATGACCTCTACTTAAGCTTGTTACTTTTCAAAACATTACATTCATGGAATGCCTCACACCTTTCCATTTCTATGCTAGTCTTCATTTTCAGACATCTTTATTTACAAATTTTTAGTCCGTTGGATTGTACTATTTTGGAAGGGTTATCGTTGGATTGTACTATTTTGGAAGGGTTATAGTTTTTTTTGGCTGATTTCACACACCAAATGTATAGTTAATTTAAGTCCAAAATTGTGTATAAACAAAGTTATTGAAATCCACCAAAGCATTAAACTGAGAGCCAGTTGGCCCATCATTAATTAAGGAATCTACACAGAAGTCAAGTCTATCCTTATCTAATAAAATGTTTTCCATCTTCATTGTGATTTATAAATATATTGTTGAATAAGTAATGTGCATAATTTGAAAAAAGAATATCCATATTCACAACTGTTGAGTATATTTAGGATCTAGTAACAGAGATGGGAACTAGAAGAAAAGTGAGTTAAGTTGGTTCATGACAGCCAAATCCATGCCAAATTTTCAGGATAATCACTGGCTTCGTTTAAGATTCCATCTTAAATGTATTTCATTTGGATATTCTGAAAATCCTGGTATGTATACAGGGCTTGTGGTCCAGCATTGGACACCTCTGAATTACAAAAAGCTAATGATGATTGAAGATTGCTGAAAATGCTACACAACTTAATGACTTGGAATTTTGGAAAGACTATATGGAAACCACTTAAATGTGCACCCATTCTTCTTGGACGCCCTTGGGCAACAATCACGCTTTATAAATACCTATTTCATTTCATTTCAAATGCTTGGCTAGAAGAGCTGCACTGCATATCACATGAACCATTTAAAACAAGCATTACTAAGCGTGGGTCCAGGAGATAGATTTAGTATAACCACTGACTTTGTACATAAGTTCCATTTGAATTCATAGCATGTACTTTCATCTAAATGTAGATAATCTGAATTCTGGAATGATTTTCAGGATAACCACTGACTAAGTAAATGAGATCTTCTTGGAGTTACTATACGTAAATTTATGTTCTGATGATATCCTAATATGTAGAACAAAGGGAATGGGCCTGAACCTAGAATATTTCAATAGGCATGTGTTGATTCACGTTTGGACAAACTCATTACTTTTAGCTTAAACCGGTATTTTATTTATACCTTTTCTTTCACTTTCTTTAGTGCTTTCAATTTATAATCAAACACAGAAAAAGACATTACAGTCTACATAAAAAATCCATATGTGCATTATTAATTCACAAAACATTAGACAATAACAATAGACTTACTTAAATACAATAAGGAAATACATGAATGAGACATAAAAAAAAGGAAACATCCGATATTTAAATATTCTTACGCTAGCTTTAGCAATGGAATCTGAATGCTGATCCTTACCTATATGCATATGTTAGAAACGCAGAGGAACAATGAATTAAATTTAGTCTATGTATGGAGGAAAGTACCTTGTATAAGACACCAAATTGATCCCTGTTGGTCCCCCCTTTCTTGACACCTGACGCAGAAGCCCTTAGAGCTAGCTAAGGATCAGCATTCAGATTCCATTGTTAAAGCTAGCGTAAGAATATTTAAATATCGGATGTTTGCTTATTTATGTCTCATTCATCTATTTCCTTATTGTATTTAAGTAAGTCTATTGTTATTGTCTAATGTTTTGTGAATAAATGATGAGCATATGGATTTTTGTATGTAGACTGTAATGTCTTTTTCTGTGTTTGATTATAAATTGAATGCAATAAAGGAATTGAAAGAAAAGGTATAAATAAAATACCGGTTCAAACTGAAAGTAATGAGTTTGTCCAAATGTGAATCTAAACACGTCTAATAAAATAATCTAGGTTCAGGCCTATTCCCTTTGTTCTACATATTAAATACGGCCCAGCCTGCCCCTTGGGCCCAACTCCCTTTGTTGCTGATGAGATCCTAAAGCACTTTTATGCACCAGGCCACTGGTACCTAAATTGGACAGCCCCAATATAAAGCAATGGTGTCAAGTGTAGGTTAAGAAGGGCTGGATGCATGCCTCCATTTTCATGAAAACCTCTGGCCATGTATTCTATCTAGGTTCAATGTACGTAAATGTATCACTTGAGTCTCTATTAATACAAACTAGATCTAACGGTACTGTAATACATAAATTCCTTCTTAGTGCCACGTGTTATATTAAAAACATCACTGAAGTCGTTGTTCCAGGAAGTTAAATAAGTCCAGCTTTCCAATCGGTTGTTTACTGTCGAGGCCCCTTAACTAATGAGAGCGGGATCTTTATAGTGGTCAGTGTGTGTTGTCGTTCTGGCAGAGTACTCTAACCTCAAATTGGACGGCAAAAGAGAATACAATGTTCTGAACGCAGCACACACTCATGAGTTCAAGGACAATTATGACATTGTTTGGCTCAAATTTCTGCCAGCAATGTTATAACAATCTGCATGGACACTGGCCAGGGAAGGGAGAATGGCTTAGCAAAGCAAGAAAGGGACAGGATCTGCACTCATGGAGGCAATATGAAAACATTTGGGTTGGTACATATTGGGCCTCTCTCCAAAAACTTCTGTAGCAAAGCTGTTAGAAACCCAACCAAGATAGAGTCTAATACCAATGCATCCACATTGCTTAGAGTGTGGTGAAGAGGTTCTTAAATAGCTTATGTCTAATACTATATGAAGAGATGTGGTCTAGTGGCTTACTTGCTGAAATTATAGCATGGGATCAATGTTGAAGTAGAAATGCAACAACTTATAAAATATGTATTGTAAACACAATAAACAATCATCTAGCGCTATGTGTACTACTGCTCTTAGCTACATGTTTTCTGTCTTGACCTAACCAACCAACTTCTCTCCACCATCACGTTCTCTGATCCGGTCTCAGCTGGACCTCACACACTACTACACTATTGTATCATTCTTTGAACAGTGTTCTTTGCAAACTGCTCCACTTTTCCTAGGAGTTAGGTTTAGGCTAAATTAAAGTATATTTAAAACAATAATTATTCAACTGTTAGCTTTACAGTTCTCCACCACAGCAACTCAATCTAAAAGACACATATGTACCGTTTTTATTGTTTTTTTATTTGACCATATTTACCCTACTTTCTATGATTCCATAAAGAGACAAGCATGATCACCCACTGACATCAGAGGAAAAGAAATTGTGCGTAAAGTTGATCCAATTTGTAAGCTGATTTCTGCTGGTATACTGCCCAGTAATGCTGGAGAGAAGTGACCCAAACAGTCACTCCATCATCCTTTGCATTTGACTCAGTCAATCTTGCACTAAGGATTCATTCGAACTATTTGTTCTGAACACTGCTTTTAAAAAAAAAACACTATTGAAAACTTGGCTAGTTCAAACCACTGAAATGTATTATTTCTGTTATAGTGTATGTCCTGGCAGGTATATAAGTCTGTTATTTAACCTATACGGTAACATTTTCTTCTATTTATTTTTAGATCAGCTGCTTCTTTGCTGCCGCCTGAGTAGATTTTCTACTCGAGAGGCAGCTTTCTCAATGCGAGCGGTAGCTTACTCACCGCTAACTGTTGCGACTGCCAGTGACCACCCTCTTTAAAAAAATGTCTCCGGGTGCCGTCCTTGCACCTGAAAATTGTGCTAGGGGCGGCCAATTCTTGCTCATGCTCGCCAACTTAACGCTGGCAAGCCGCACGCGAGAAACACTCTGCATCGCAGCGGTTGGTGGAGGTTAGCCAGAAATCTGTGTTCCATGTATAACACGGAATGGGCAAAACTCCATAAACTCCACCAGTGGAGTGGAATTTTTTGGTCACCCCTAATTATCTTGTGCAGTGAAGATGAAGGAGAAGGCAACTTTCTCAAACCACACGACCCAGTTTTGTGCATGTGAACCCCTCACCTGCTGCCTATTTTATTTATGCTTTGCCAACCGAAATTATGTGACAATAAATGTCAAAAATTGTAAGATGTATATGTAAAAAAAAAAAAAGAACGAAAAACAGTTCGCTGTAGTGTTCGGGTCGTGCCTACCAGACATCCAACCTGCTTGGTTCCAAAAAAACCTATTGTGCACTTGCCAAGAAAGTTGAGTCTACCAAACAGCAAGGCGGTCTGGTAGCAAAAGACCTCTAGAGAGCTTACCAACACCATAAAGGGGAGTACAGTCTGCTCATTGCTTACTATTGATCGGTCTCATTATAACTCGCTTGTTTGCTTCTTATTCAATGGCTTTCTTTGTTCCAGCTTGTCTACCTTGTACTGGTTCCTCACCTGGAGAATAGCCTCTGTACCTTCTCTCTGATTGGCTGGCTTCTATCCTTCCACCACTCACTTTTAGGGAACTATTTTTTCGGTTTTGCTTGGCACAGTATGAGAGTGCCTGTGTTTTCTAGCTCTCTCCCTCTGTGCTTCTGCTCCGCGACCCCCAGGTAAGAGCCTCATCCCAGCACTGCTGTTTCCCTCATGTACTGCAAACTTGTGTGCTGCCTGCCCCTCCACCTTCAAAGAGGTGTTTGATGCTACTTCATTTTTTTTCTTTTTACTTACCAATCCATCTCAGAAAAATGAAAAGTGGTACAAGCGTCATAGTGTAGGCAGGCATATATGGTGATGCCTGCAAACGCCTAGAAGATAATAGGGTTGATCGGTTCATTAAGCCTTTTTTTTTTTTTATATCTTACTTTTTTTGTACTTCTGGCTCTGTTGCACAGCAGCTTGCCAATGCTGTACAGCATTACCAAAAGGCCTTTGCAAAGCTGATAGTCCCAAAGGTGAGGCCTTTTGCTTTGATAACGCTTGACAAGCCTTATTGCCGACTGCCCAGGGCCGGCGCTAGGCATGGGCAGAGTGGGCAGCTGCCCAGGGCCCCGCGCCTGCTCGCAGCCGTAGGCCTCCCACCTTTACAGAATCCAGACTTTTGAGGCCCAGGGGGCCCACCAAGAGTTTATATTTTTTCTTTGAACAATCTCCCCTGCAAGCCGGTCTCTGTGGGCCCATGGCTGCATTCCCATGTTGATGGCAGCAATGAATAGCGGAATATCCTGCTGGGTGCAGAACAATAGATTGAATGACGATGTTGGTGCATCAGAATGGAAACTGCTCACCTAGGACAAGTAGAAAGGGATCAAAGAGGGGGATTAAAGGGGTTATACATACTGAATCGAGGGAGGGGGGAGCAGATAGGTGTGTGTACGGCAGTGAGAAAAGAGGTGCACGAAGAGGAGCAGAATCAGTATGTAAAAGTGGTGGAGCAGGTTTAAAGTGTGCTGGGTCACTCGAGTCTCAGTCCCTCTAGTGAATTAAAATGGACATTCAAAAGGGGCCCTAAATTCATGTCCTTAAGTTTGCCTGCAAAAACATTGATCAGTGTCTGCACAATGAATGAAAGTTCTGAAAAGCAGGTGATGGGAGGGGCTAGCTCTTCATTTTTGCCCTCACCCTCAGAGTGAAAAAACAAATCTTAACTCTGCAGCAGAGCCCCCTTCTCTACCTTCAATGAAACTTCAACGAGACTCATTATAATTCTTTCACAGTCTCATGGCAGAACTGGAGCATTTTCAATATTATATACAAGGAAGCCGTAGATGGTGCTTATTAAATCTTATACAACTAATAATCACTGACAAAACCAATAGTCCTGGCTAGTTGTAGGTGTAATTTTACTTGTTGCAATATTTTTCTGGAGGCAATGACAGAGGCAGCACAATACCAGTCAGACGGCACAGTATGCGAAGCACAGATTAATATAGCTTACATGTTTTTAAGCCACACCCTTAATTACATCAGCAACTCCCCTTTGAAAGATACCCCCAGTTTTTTTCATCCCACTTAAAGCCCTCCTGTCATGTCAGTATGTAGGCCGTTTTATTGGCTAGTTGTTGACCTGCTTTATGGTCAGGAGAGCCGTTTTTTACTATTTATTTTTATGATATTAAAGCAAGCATTGCCTGCACCAAACTCAAAACAGTGCAGTCTTCCATACCTAACAAAAAACTTACACAGCATATATTTACATGTTTAAAACTGCCCCAGTTTGCAAACATGGGACACTTTTCTAGCTAATTAACTCACTAATGGGGCCCCTTTTATTTAGGTACTGGGCTTTTCTTTCCCAGTCTGATGCTGCATGTTTAGCAGGGCCACTGGCATTATGCATTTGTGCAGCCGCGGCGAGTTCTGCAGAATTATGCATTTGACGCGTTTGCTACATAATCGATCATCTGCTGCATAATTCACAGATTTTAACAACAAAATTCCTTTTCATCTCAAACGGTTCAAAAGTTACAAAAAATGCAGACACGTCTTGCTGCATGTGGGAAGGCCCTTTGAAAAGCTGGAATAGTCAACTTTCTGTTTCCCACTGATAAATGTGGGTGTTCAATTGGTACTAATGTGGTGCAAACAGTGCCCAAACAATGTTACCAAGTTTAAAACTGCCAAAAAAATGAAGTAATACTATTTCAAAATGTGCCAGATTATGCCACATAATTTGCCTTTTCTTGCCACATAATTTACTCACCCTGCCACATAATTTAGTCCCTCTCCGCCGCAATAATCGCAGTGGTCCTGATGTTAGGGTAATCAATGGCAGTGATTTTGTTCCTGTTTGTATTGTATATGCTTTACTTAATCTTGCATTCCCCTAGAGTGGTAGCTATTTCCAGCATGTGTGTTTCGGGATTTCATCTCACAGCATATTACTCTTGGATGATATACCCTTTGAACTGAGTTGCCTCCAGGTGTTTACAACAGGCTACAGCCTAGCACCTTGGAGTTGAGGCTGCAGGCAACTTTCACGCTGTGTCTGTCTGTGGTTCAAAAAGGTGTCCAGATTACATGATCATTCAAAGTATGGCCTCTCTGCAGAGCACAAAGACCAATGGTCCTGCATTCAAGTTGTGATCCTAGGCAAATGTGTGTGAAGTTGCTACTTATTGTTCAAAACAACAAAGGGAAAGGAAAATAATGTATTGTGGTTACTCATTTAGCTTAAATAGGTACCAACCATTGACAAAACCCAGTCGCGGCCTGCATAAGTCACGGGTGTGGGGGGTTGGTTTAATTTTAATTATTAAGAAGAAGAAAAAAAAAAAAGAACTTTCCTTAGCCGCCCGATTCGATTCCACGTCGTTGCTGCTTAGGGGCCTCACATATTCCTATTCTGCCCGGGGCCCCACATATCCTAGGACCGGCCCTGCGGCTGCCAAGTGTACTGACTGCCGTTAATTGCCTGTCACACAAAGAAAGCGCATACCAAAGACAGTATGCACAATTAAAGTAATGCCCAGCTGCATGTGGGCAATAAAGCTGTTCTCTCAACTCTAATGTTATCATCCACGACCGGACAAACAGGTTAACCCTTCCCATCAACTTCAAGTCCCGTTTTCTCACTGTCGCTAAATATAGGCAAACCTCAGGACAAAAAAAATCATAGCCTAAGCCTTCGGATTGGCCGAGGCAATGTCAGAGTTCATTATTCACCAATCCGAATATAAAAACTGGAAGAAAAAAAAGTGCCAGGATTGTTCATTAAATATTTTGGTCAACTATTCTGTCCAAACGGGGTGCAATGTGCAAAAGGGAATGTTTGCCCTGCTTTGAGATGTCGTGGCTACTTCTTTTCACATATATATATTTTACAGAATTTGGATTTTTCTATTATGCATTTAGAACAAACCACTCACTGACTCGCTTCCGCCCGGCCTCTCCCTCCGCGCCAGATCAGAGAGAGAAAAAAATCCGCTTGTATGATGACAAACTTGGCTGCAGCTTCACTGTACATACTGTACCCACAAGCCTGGCGGCGGGCCAGGGCTGGCGCAGGGCCAGCTCTACAATAACAAACACGGCCAGTAGCAGCCAAGAAGGGGGAGGGAGTCCTTGTAGCGGAACAAAAAGCCCGCAGTACGCCCTGAACTGAGCCACATAGTACAGAGAGCGGCAAAACATTTACACCCCGTCCTTGGCGCGAGCGCGTCCCCGCCTTTCTCCTCTTCCAACGTCCAGGGCAGCCCGAACCCCTGGTGAACAGCCAGGCCAACCGAGACCTGCCTTCCAAAGCAAAGATGAGACCACAGTACCCCACGGGTGCTTACCACTGCTTCTCAGAATTACATTCTATGCACTTGGCAAGCGGATGCCCGAATGTGCCCAAGATCACAAAAGGCCCGCTCAATTAACAGAGAAAGTAGGAACTCTGCTCCAAAAACAGGCATAACTCAATAGGAACAAATGTAATGACCATTTTTGGAATTCACAAAGACAGAAAGTCTCGCTCCTGCTGCACCTTCGCACGAGCACTCGTGATAACATTTCATCTTTGGGAAATTCAGCATGGGTAGATTTGCGGCTGCATTAATGTAATGCATCAGGCAATTCCTGCTTCAATTTTTTTTTCCTTTATGGGGAAAATCTTCTTTCCGGTGGAGAAACCACTTTCTCTGTTCTATCACCAATTCCGTTCCCTCCGCTTTACAACCATGAAAACAGATGTAGTCATCTCTTTGACAGGTATGGAAAAGGCTTGTGGTTACCCACACACCATGGTTATATAGGAGGGTCCCCACCACCAAGACTCAGAGCTTCACCCGGCGAAGAGATTTACTCACATAAAATGTCACAGTGTTAATGTAATTTTATGTTTGAGTAAGTAAATCAATTTCAGTGAAAAAAATATATATACACAAACCACCTCATTTCCCACAAAGATGACAACATATGACACACGACAATAGTGTACGTTACCATTTCAATACTTTTGGTGACAGAATAGTCACCAAGTCCTCAGCTCTGTCAACCTCTCCAAAACCACTATTACTTCCTAGTGTCTGTCACAATATTTCATTCTGCTACTTATCTTATGACTGCTCCAGGAGGTTTGTCCAGATCATACCGCCATATTATCTGTTTAAAAGAAATCCCTTATGTTACTCCCGAGCCTCTCACAAGACCTCATAACATCCTAACCAATGATCTAGGTCGACCCATCCATTTAAATATACTCACTGCCTGTGCTTCAGATCTGACCGGTCTCCGCGATCACTCTTGCCCCCTAGACTCCAGGTGTTTAACATGATTATTTACATTGGATTTCTGGGACAGGCCTATCCCTACACCTTACTGTAAATGCAGAGAACTCATCACCAAAGACAATATGCGTCAGTGTCCTGACATTTTGAGTTCTTTGGAAAATTCAACTTATGGATTCCAATTTTTTCCTAACAGGAAAGAGAGGAAGGATTCTACACACTCTCCGGTAAGAGGAGAATGCTATGTTTTGGAAACAACAGAATGTTGTTAAGATGACCGGCGACAGATGCCTCGCTTTGAAACTAAGACAGGCACCAGTGAGAGATTCCTGCCCTGTACGCAGTGTCTTTCTGATGCAAAGAGGAGAATCCAATGCTCATGGCTTTTCGACAGCTACATCAGCGAATCAACTAGGGAAAATGTACTGCGGGTGAAGGTACATGGAGGGTGTAAAATACAGACACCAACAAGTGCGTAGTGACAAATGTTATGATAGTTTTAATAAAGGCTCAGTCCCAAACAGGGCTCAATGACAGCCTTGATCAAAGCCACAAAAAGACCACCCTCCACTTCAAGTGGGAGAAATACTGTATACTGGAAGAAGCTGAGTCATACCGGTGTGCGGTTAGTCCAAAGGAAACTTGGTTTTGGTCATGAACACCACAACTTTGATCTGAATCATTCACATCCCGTCCTGGCTGACCCGCTTCACGTGTAATGAGGAAGGTCACATGTTCTTACATCATCAAAGGCGACACAATTCTACCAGGTGATGTTGGCTTCTGCAAAGGGCAGCCCCATCTAATACTTTCTTCACGGTAGGGACATGTAAGGTGAGGCATCTAATGATAGTTTTGTAAACACAAGTGTCCTGGTAATTCTAACTAGATATTGTATACCAGGAGCTGAATTATGGTGCTCATGGGACCTTTGCAGCCTGTGGTCTGGTCCAGACAGCAGGAACACATGGAGTTCATCAGAGGTTTTTTTTTCCTCTCTCCTGACTTGTCACCTTGTCTTGCTCACTAAGACCCAATCTCCTGCTCTCTAGCAGAAGGAAATGGGGAGGCAGAATAATTTTGTACTGAATCATTAGCCCACCCTTTCCACGTGCACTCCTCATCAACTCATTTCACCAGCGCACACCTCAAACTGCAATCCATGCAGTGTTCCCTCCCATCCTCTTTTTAACATCCCGTTGCGCTGCTCACTAACACCCACATTTTACCATGGAGATACATCCACCATGCCAGCCACATTTTTCACTTTGTAAATGCCATACTCTGGTTTTTCCTAATTCTGGCAGCAATAACTTTAGGGAGCCAGGCCTATAATAAGGGAGCAATTATTCTGTTGTAACTCCTCCCTTCTTCAGGAAGCATGTCACGTGACAGGAGGGGTGGGGTTGAATTGATGGTTCCGCATTATTTTGCGACCACAGCAAAGTCAAGAAATAAAGCTGGGGCATTCCACCGAAAAAACACAGATCAACCAAGGCAACAATTTGCAAAATGGCTGCCCTGCCACACACTATCAACATGTAAAGCAAAAATGCATTGCCTTGAGAAAGACTGGATTTTAATTCGAAATGCATGGACTCCCAAAGTTATTGCTTAGAAAATGTAATCAATCAGGTTTATAAAAATCTCAGAACATACCATTTCTACTGAACTTATATTCCACCGAACTAGAGAAGAAGGTCTGCTCTTTGTAGTTCCTTCTGCATATCTATTTAAATTGTGGCCCTACGTGCTGTTTCTCATTGGTCAATAGTCTTCAAAAGAGAATGATGCATCCAATCAACAAATGCAGCTTTAACCATGAACAAGTTTCAGAAAGGTAGAGTTATCAAAATCGAAAGGAAGTGTCAAAAATAGAGTGAAATCAACTTGCACTCAAAAGAAGAAAAAAATAATAAATACAAAAAACAAATGCACAGATGAAAACCCAGCTAAAAACAGGATGAGGAGGGCCAAGGAATAGAAAATATCGTTTGAATAAGAAGCTAGGTAGTACTGCTGCCCTGGACCTACCTGAGTGAGCCAGTAAGTGCATTCGCAATCTTAAGCTGTCGAGAAAACGCTTTCCACACAACTCACACCAATAAGTCTTCATCCCACTGTGCAGCTTCCTGTAAAAGAGGAATGAAAGAATGTGTGTGTTATTAGGGAGCTTGGCTATTTTCCTACATTAGTAACAGGATCAAGTTTGCACAATATATTACATATTATATATTATCTGTGTGACCCACTCCAAAATTAGGGTCTACGCTGCAGGACCAGCTCTCCAAGGGGTTGACTGCAAAGAAACAGTTGTGGTGCAGCTACTACTACAGTACGCAAGCCTTGGTTCCAAATCGCCCCAAAAAATTTAAGGAGCCATAAGCTGGTTGGGGTAGCATCTTCTGGCCCAGGTCAGAGGGACCCAATGAGGTTATAGTTTTTCCTTAAAAGAAGAAGATGTTACATGTTGGTTTTGCAGACCCTGGGGCGTGGTTCGCAAACCCACAGACTTGTGCGTCAGAACTCGAACACCAAATGCAATGCTTGTGCCCTCTAAATCTTTAACCCAGTAACACCTAAAAGCACAACATAATTGAATAACAGGACATGCCCAAACCATTTAGTAATACTAAATTCATAGTCATCTCTTTCATACTGGTAATGGTAATGTGATCAGTAATCCCATTGAAATGATTATTTACAACGTTTATATTACCATAGTTCACATCAAGGCTGAGGTCATCAGTACTGCATTTGGTGTTGAATTTATGGATTGAGGAGCCAACCATTACCTGTGTATTTCAGTGGATTTTTAGATTTAATTCGTAACCATAACTGTACTTCAACATAATCTACCTTTGGTCAATGAATGCAAATTTTCTATCAGGAATGTCCATGCGTAAAGAACGTCTATGAATGTCCATGCGTAAAGAACGTCTATGAATGTCTATGCGTAAAGAAACTATAAATCGTCACCTTCAAAGTAGGCAACCAGGTATGTTTGGAAGGAACAGACCATGAAGATGACTTTGTCCTTTAAGACAACCATAATATTTAACTTGTGAAGAGAATACATATTCCACATAGCTACATTCATACGTGCGTTACATCGACTGCCCTTAATTTGCGACAACAATAATCATATTTTCTTTATTGTGCATTAAAACTGAAACTATTTGTACTAGTGTTCGGCTTGGATTGTGTTTTTTTTCTTTTATCATAACTTGTATTAAAAGGCCTTCCAAGATGATCGCCTGGGGTCCATGCACACAAACATTTGAAGGGGATCGCCCCTACTTGTATTTCACATACCTTCAGATTGGCCAACCATCCCAGATAGGACGGCCAATTTGCAACAGTAAAATCATAATACAGTATGCATGAGGTGTCATGCATGTTACAGAAGCGAACACCCTGGAAGCATTGTGTGAGGAGCTGGCAAGCCCTCCTAAAACAAACAAACACACAAAAAAATAATAAAAAATAGATTTTCCGATTGGATAGCAACAACGTGCAGAAGCACAATGCTGAGGCTCACACGGAGGCGAGCACCAAGGAGTTAAGAGGGTGGATACAATGCCCACAATAAATGTGAGTAATAATTGAACAGATCAGTGTATGGCGAGGAGTTGGTAGTCAATTAGGGGGTGAGGGCTATAAAAAGCAGGTGTTATTTCGGCACAACCATTTGCCACAATAAGTGAAGTGCACAGCAGACTTCGCCAGACCTCTTAGATTTGGAACCCCCTTGGTTCTGGCAGCCCCCCTGCTGCAGCAGTAGATGTATTGCTTCATCATTACATGGCAAACAGGCCTAGTGAATAAATCTCATATACATTACTGACTCCATCACTGGCACTTTAGCATATGTCAGCAGTGGCTTTTGCGGCGTGGCGTTATCAATAGGTTGTAAACAAAAAAATCTATACTTAATGGAGACCATTAAAAACTGGAGTCGTTTGTCTGCAGGAGTTATGAAGACATTATTTATACAGATTTTCACACACAGTGTAACCCCAGACAGGCAACAATGAAAAACCGGGTGGGCTGCAAACCCAGGGTGCACAACACGGCAGTGAGGGCATAGTCAGTAGGAGTAGCAACCAACTGCTCAGGGTTAACAGATGAGCGAGATGTGGGTTTGCAAGTCCGACTGTGTACATTTTGAACATGTAAATGCTCGACTATAACTCCCTCCACACACACCAAGAGCAGTGAAGGAGGAGAACAGCCCTTCATATACAGGCAAAGCAGTGACGGTAAGAAAACAAGCCCAGAAGGGGCAATCCTGCCAACAGACGTGAGACCAGAAGGTTATCCCACATGGGCACCTTCTTCCAACTTACTGTTCCGGTAAACACCCTGTCTTCTACATTTCATGCTTCATAACCAAACCAGGGGTCTTCGCGTCTCTGTCTGCCCATCCTCTGATCTTAAATGTAGCAAACACTGATCCAGACTAGAAACATCCCATGAGAGCCAGTTGGCAGCCAACATATTATTACAGTCCCTACGAACCATCTCTGGCTTTTGAAGGTCTTCAATTTGAGTTCCCTAAAACCTAGAAACATGCAAGAATCATAAGAAAGGCAGTGGTGTAATGCAAAATGATGGGCCTCCCCTGCAGAATGTAATGAGGGACCTCCAAGCCTCCTACGGATATTCATTGACTTTGGGCTGACAGGGGCCCATAATAAAAGGCTGAGTGCCCCCTGGAGGGTTACTCCCCCTCAGGGCCGGACTGGGAACCACAACCAGCCCTGGCAAAGTGCTCGGCTGGCCCCACCCTCCCCACTCGGGGAGTTAGAGGTGCCGCCGAGCTGTTTGCCGGGGCCGGTTTTCGGCCAATTTTGATACAGGGCCGATTAAAACGGGCCCAAAACCAGTCCCCACCCGTGCAGCGCACCGGGGGATTGCCCGGTGCCCGCTATGGCCAGTCCGGCCCTGCTCCCCCTCCTTGAAACTCATGGACGGCAAGGGCCTGTGTTACGCCCCAGAGCAAGGGTGAGAGAATGAATACTAAATATTTACAAAATATTTTTAATTCTGACTGGAGTGCAGGTTGAGACATAATAAAGTCCATTTGACTGTGCACAAGACATTATGGGCCAGATGCATGAAGAAACCGCAAATCCTTGCAATTCGCAATTAGGAAATCGCAAAACGGCATGCATGAAAGTGTATTAAACACTTTTTGCGATTCCTAGGGGATCACAAATGACCGACCTCATGAATATTTATGAGGCAGGTTGCAATTTGCGACCCCCCTAGGAATCTCAAAAATCACAGGGACGGTGGCCAGTTGGCTTCAGCAGACCACCGTGTCTGTAATTCCTTTTAAATAAAGCATTTTTTTTAAATGCAGCCCGTTTTCCTTAAAGGAACACGGAATGTGTTTCTAAAACAAACATTTTAAGTTTTCTTTTAATTTTTTAAGAGCAGATAGTGGTCCGTGTAACCACTGCCTGCTCTTAAAAACTGCTGTAACAAACATTCACAAAGGTGAAGTGGCCCCTTGGGAACCCCTTCCCATTTGCGAATGGGTTACCACCTACTTAAAGTAGGTGGTAAAATGCGAATGCTTTGCGACCGCATTTCAGTCACAAAACATTCCTACATACCGATGCGATTCGGTATTAGAAGGGACGCCCTAAACACACCCCTTCCTAATAGCGAATCACAAACCCATTTTGCGATTCGGTAACAGGTAAACGAATCGCAAAATAGGGTTTGCTGCATCTGAAAAGAATATTTTGCGTTCGCAAACGGGCCAATTCTGCTAATCGTCCCGTTGCGAAGACAAAAATGCATGATGCATGTGACCCTATATATCTTATGCTGGCCGACAGAGAACTGTAGGGAAACTCTTTTAGACCTGACCACAGTAGGCAATTCCTCACGTACTAGAACAACTGGAGAGGGTGGCATTTATTGAGAACTAAGTACTGGATCGGTTCAAAGAAGGTTTTTTTTTTGGAACTTTATATTATTTTAAATAATCATACACTTAAAAATCCAACGTGTGAATCATCAATGCTCAAATGATATACCTATCGTATACGGTATATAATACATTTTTTAAACTGGCTTACTTATTCACAGTGCTTTCTGTCTTATGCTTGGACCTCTTAGCACTGTAAATAGATCACTATTTTCCCACACTGGTATTCAGTTCAATGACCGTCAGGTTACACCTACTGACATCTGAATTGACTGCATTAACCAACTTTGCTGTCCTGCCAGAAAAATTTTATTTCTCACAAATAAATGTAAATTGTATTGATTTTTCGTTTAAGGTGTGGGCATTATATTTTACAAGCAGTTACCTGAAGGTGAAAGGCCAACAAACATTTGCAGAATATTTTGTTCTTGGTAGCAATGTCTCTGACCCCGCACTCCCACTCGTTGACCGTGCCACCATTGTACACAGGATCACAGTTCCCATACTTTTCTTTATGCACGTTGCCCACTGGGCAGACCTAATGTTTGCACCCAGTCTATGGCTATTCTTTGGGAGTAGTCAATAACAAATATATGGTTGTAAATTTAGATGTCATTCTGCCTTTGTAGGTTTCAAGTTCCGACACAAAGTACAATATTCCAGAGGCGCCGTAACAGTATTTTGCAGGGCTCCACACACTAGCTGAACCACTTTGTATCACTATTGTGCAATCACTTGGTACAACCATAATGTACGAGTGAAGTCCATATTTTTTCTCAACACCTTGCGCAAGAGCCAGGCCTTCACTGGGCACACTAACATTTGTACGTGAAGAATTAAAGGTCCCTTTTTTCAAAATGTGAATGAGTCAGACTACTGCAAAAGTAGCTTGTGGCAGTTTCAATTACTTATATGTCTGACACATCCATGTGGGGAAAATATTGCCCGATACATCTATTACATTACGAATTTGTTTTCCAATTCATCTTAATTTTCATATTCCAGAAAAAGTAGAAAAACCTCCACTCTCATGCTCCTGCTCAATAAATTCTCTTCATGGGAAATTAGAAGGCAATATATGGTGCCACAGGGTTTCCACCACACTGGAAACAAGGAAGGAGCTGTTGGCCTGTCAGTGACTCTTTGTGCCTGAAATTGAAACTTTGTGTAATGTAAAATGAATTTTTAGAAAAATTTAAACTGCGACTTATAGGAGCACCCTTCAGCCCTAGTTCCTTCCTTCTAGTTCTAGAATCTAGCTTTAATTGGACCCTCACACGTAATATGGTTATACACCATGCATGAGATTCTCCTGGGGACAATAAAGGTTTACTCTGTGAAGCTCGACGCAGCTGTTTGACAAGGCTTACGTTATAATGAAAACAGATATGGGCAAACTCATTTGAATATGATGTTCATTTGTCCACTCTTCATGTAATGATATACCTTATTCATTACATTCTTTATGATATATTATTTTGAAATAATGCACACCCTGATAACTTTGGAATACATGTCAATCTTCAGCAGAATCCCTCAGAAATGGTCTACGAAGATGGCACTTGGGAAGCAAAGGTTGATTCCAGTGCAGAAAAATGTGCATCTATGCACAATTTCAAGAGGATGGAATGTTCAGCAGAACATTTAACAATGTACCTTGAAAGTGAAGCACTTGTGCTTAAATGTGCCCACATTCATGATTTCACAAATGGAAAATAAACTTTCAGACATGCTAGATCCCTAGGAAATATGTCAGTCTTGAATAACTCCTACCATATCATTCCCAGCAGTACAGACTACTGATGTTTCTAAGCTCATAGAAAGGATACAACACAGTGGTGTTCACCTGGCTCCAAATCGTAAACAACTTCTTATATTTGTCATTGAGCTCAACCACCAAGGTCGACTTTCTAATTGTTGACTTTCTGCACTTGGTTGACCAGCCCCCTATCTCAAGCTGGACATATAGATCAGAAGACAATTCTATTCCAGAATTACTTGAAATGGCATCAACTATGCAGAGAAATTAACCAAGAATGCTCCTGACACCATATGTCTTGAGAGCAATCCAGCCCTGGGAGGTGCACTGTGCAACTGTTTTAGAGATCTGGCAGGAAAGGTGAATGCCTCAATATTCATGACCAATAAAAATTGGGAAGAAGAATTACACCACATGCCTAATCACGACTCACAAAATAGAATTGCATGACCTTTCATTGAAAGACATCTCCATCAGCATCGCTCTCTTTTTTACCAAGTAACAGCCCAGAAAATTAGATCAACGATGTACGTCCTGGGACAAGTACTAACCACCAACATGGTTTTAAAGCACCCGCAGGATGAATGGCTAAACAGTATGTGCTGCAGCAGGGTAGGCATACAAGAAAATATAGGTAGCAGTGCAAACTCTAGCTCGGACTCGGCAATGACCATGACAGCCAGCGTACGATCTGGATACACCCTCCAACAAGCATTGGCAAAGCCAATTGGCTTGGAAGTGGCCACCAGACTTTTGGCTTTGTTATTTCTTGCTTTGCCATAGTTTGTGCAAAACTCTATTGTGTTGTTGGAGATAAAGTCAGGCCCTAATCAATCTAAAAAAGAAAAAGAAAAACACATTGGCTAAAAGTAAAAACATTGTTGTGATAGCAAAATGCACACATCACCATATTAGTTTCATGCAGATAAGGGAACTGCTGTGCATGAATATTTCCCTTGGTTAAGGGCAGAAGGTTGTCCTTCACAGTGAAGTTAGCCGTTGGGTAAAGTGGGCTGACCTAGTCCCATGCTGTATGATGTAGTGGGTGGAAGACATATGGGGATGACACAATACCAGAGTAATGGATGACAACAATTGGCTGAAAGCCCCCATAAGTAAGTATATAAAAAATATAATTTTAGTAAATGTAAAAGACCTTGTCTAGCACAAGACCTAAATATCCCAAAAAGGGCATGATCAATTTATTAAACATGCAGTTTAGAAACCAATGAAAGCCATCACTGGTCAGCAGTAATGGCGCAATATATGTATGTCTTATATGTATGTGCATATGTATTTAGCCATATTCATAAAGTGAGAACCTTTCTAGGAAGTAATAGAGTATGAACATGGTTATCCATGTAGCAGCTCCATAGGACCTTACATCTTCTTAGAGGATGATTGTCGAGAATATTCAGCTGCCGACACAACTTTAGATCGGTGTCCATTGTGTTGCCAATATATTTCTCTCACTCCATAACCCTTACAACTTAGAGAGAAACAAGGGAGGGGAGTCTTGACACGTCTGATTAGGATGGCCGATCGTTATCAGAGCCAATTGTACACACTTGCTTTTAACAAGGCGTTAATGCTCTTATCTGCTGGTACCTGGGTGCCAAATATGATTGATAGGATCACTCAATATACACTGGCCGGATTAGGGAGATGCTGTAACACAAAAGCCCTGGAAGATAACAAGCAAGGTATTACAGCGGCGTTAAGATCCTAAGGGACAAAATCAATACTTATTTTCTAGGTCTAACTAAAGTTCTACTTAAATTGCATCTCTATTGATTTTACATTCCATGACAGATATATCTGTATACACATACACAATAAAACGTGTCTCACAGGCAGTGCACACATCTGAAAATACTTTTGTCCATAGACCTAGCTATAGACATTTATTTTATAATAAAAGAGACTAATACATTACGATGCAAACAACCTAACATTTTGTATATAGAATCAGGACAGTAGAACATTTAAAATGGAAAAAAAACACCGACTGATTTTACATTCTGCTCTGATGCATTAAACAGTAAACAAAAATCTGAAGGCATGAACACTAAACGAGGACACAACACAGCCCCCCCATTCCTTATGCAACAATTGCATTTTGTTCATATTGTGAGATACTAAGCCAAGTTAAGCAGGCAGATCGCAACAAGACATTCTCTAAGAGAAACAGGCTAAGCTACAGTCAATTAACAGGGTGAAGGTAGGGAAGTTAGCAGATTGGATAAACTTCCTCATAAAGCAGCAGGAAATGCATGAAAAAATTAAGATCAAGCAATCAGATCTATTGATCATTAAATTGGAATAAAGTAAATGGGTATTAAAAGCACAGCTATTCGAAAAAGGACTCCTCCCTGATCTGATAATACATCTCGCATCTTCATACTAATGAGCATTTTCATCAGATGAGATGCTAAAAAAGCAGTCCTGTGAGGTTAATATATTTAAATGAGCGACATTAAAACACATTCAAAGACCTCTGGAAAAACAATGGACTCTGTAATTTCTCTACTACATCTTGGTGATTGACAATATTTAGAGGGCACCACAGGAATGAAATAAATCCCAAGTGACTAACCCATCTCAGCACCGGGAAACCTTATAAATGCTGCTGTGCAAACATTCTTTCATTCATTTAACTAACAATACACCCTAAACACAATTTAACACTTTATGACTTAAATTTGACCGCCTTTGAAATTAACAAATGATTTTATGAATTTCCTCAGAGAAATTTCATTGAAATGAAGACTTTCTGATTAGAAGGCGAAAATAAGTCTCTTAGTACTAAAATCTGCTCAAATGTGACAACATTTAACGGTCTGAAAAATAAGAAAACTAAGACCGCGCAGCTTTGCAATAAAGACAATAACAGCATTTACAACCAGAAGTTGGTCAATGCGATGGATGCTTAAAATGAGCTTCCTTCTTTACAGTCACTGCTCACACAGGCAGCCTTCAAATCCTCACGACGTGGTACAATATCCAAATGTATCAAATTCACGCAGTTTGCAGGGGCCTTCATTGGATCAATTCTCTGCGAGATGGCTTTAACGCGCCCTCCCTCCTCGTATCCGCGCCCAGCCACCATCCCAAGCAACAGCCATGCATTTCTGCCATTTGATTACTTTTAAGTGTATTTTCCCCCCAAACAGACTGAACACAATGGTTAAGATTTTTGACAGAAAACTATTCCAAGCCATTTATTGCCTTAATAAGCACCTTTGTCCAACAGGCAGTTTTGACAAGAGCGATAAATTCCAAATTTATGTCAACAGAGCATATGTTGAACACCTCATTTCTGAGCTAGAGCGGCATGCCGCCTCATAAATCAGAGTTGTGTTTGAAATGAAAGTAGATTACAGGCCTCCGTTATTGAGCAGTTAGAGCAATAGTCGTATAAATCAGAACTTTTAACTCTAGGCAATCCGTTCTGCAATTAACTAAGGGGTACTTTGTCATTCGCAGGCTTGTGTGGAGACTTGGCAGGGCGCAGAGCTAATGAAAAAAAAAAAGTTATTTGGCAACAAAAGGGCTTAACACTGGCAAGAGCTTTGCTAAACGCCTGCACCTTTTGTGAAAGTGCGTTTTTACAACAAAAAGAACACATCAACATTAGTCTTGGACAATGTCCTTAAAATAGATTTTGCGTGTCAAACTCACAATTGGCCGGTGACTATTCTGCACAGTGTTCAGTCGATGTTTACCAAAGTGGAAAAATTACAACACTTAGGAAGAATACCAGTGTTTTTTTCGAAATAACCTATTTTTTTTTTTTGTACTGGCAACTCAATTTGCATTTTTTCTATAGCATTTTATGTACTACATTGTTTGCATCGCACATCTATTGTACATTTACTGTACATTGCAGATGACTGATCTCCCATGAACAGGTCAACACTCACTATAATTACCTGGTCCATCAATTCAGGTTTCACAATTTTCAGGACAACCTAAATAGCAATACTTAGCTGTGTAATCATGCAAAACATATATACGGTAAAATGACCTTGTTAGTGTACTGTAAACTCAATTTTGTAAATCGGTATGTCAACAATTAGTTGTCTGTAGCACAGACACAGAAGCTTGCAAAAATTGTCACAGCTTCACCCAGTCCTTCACAACGACACACATTTCATCATAATTATGGAGAAAGCAGAAGTCTTTATTTTTGTTAAAAAAAAAATCATCAGCAGACACCATGAAGAAAATGAAGACATAAGAAGGTAATCAGAGGGACAGGGTTGGGTAATTGGGTAGATTGTAAGCGGAGAGGGAGGTAAAAGTAGAGGGGGTTTTGAAACACAAGTGCATGAGTTGATGCCCATTACCAAAGAGTGAGTGAAGGGCACCTCTTCCCTACCATGGGCCCATCAAAATGCTAACTATGACTTGCAGGCTTCATGTATATCTCATCAGGAAGTACTTAACAAAAAGAGCTTCCTTGCAAAAGGTGCTAAAGGTCATACTCAAAACACATCCTATATTAAACCACCAATAAGTGTGGTATTAGAACCTGTTCCCACAATAGTGTAGGAATGGTAACATGTATTGGACATGGTCTTAATCAAATGAATTAACAAAATGAGCGAAAACTCCCTTTTTCAACACCAATATCGAAAGCTAGAGACTGGCTAATGTCCAGTGATCAACACACTACAAAAGGGTTGGGTTACTCTAAAGGAATCTGGACATGTAAAAGAGAAATAGGAGGAAATAATGCTGTGCACACATCTAATGGACTCCATGGTCAAATGGCTCTTCAATCCAGAGAGTAAAGAAGATTCAATGCCTCATCCAAAAGAGTTTAAGGGGGTTAACAATTCACTGTTCATCTCATAGCATTAGACCCCCCACATGCCATGTGAGTTTCCTAAAATGCTTGGGGAATTTTATAGCAAAGTGGTTGCTAATTACTGGATGACTTGGAAAATCACTACATGTCATTTGCTTGCAGAATTCTCCAATTACTGCAGGCCCATGATCTCACTCCTTCCTTCCCAATCATAGCAAAATGGTTGCGACAAAGGGTTTGATGTTTGAGATTTACGTAAATAACCAACCAGTCGACATTGCTAGAATAATAATGCACTTTTTATGACAGAAAAGCCAACCATTGCTATCCTCGCATAGAGTGACACTGATGGGCTGTAACGCAACAAAGCATGGGAGACCCCACCCCAAAAACTCTTCTCACTCAGAGTTTTTACATTATATTTGTGATAAGAAGGGAGGGAGAAGGAACACAAATGTCAATTTAATAAACCTACTCTTCTCCAGAGGTTAGCACATGACTTTTATCATGTCTCACTCTGGGTACCTCACACAGGCACAGATTCGTTTTCATTGCAACAGATGAGGAAAGCTTGCCCCTTGTGCCACAGCAATCACAACGACCTTATCATGCATAAACTGCCCCTACCACATTAAATGTCAAAGCGAAAGTGAGGCAGCAAGAATGCATATTTTCAATTGGGAACAAAATGAATGTGGTAGGGTGTTGCCGGATGAAAGAGAAGGACAAAACTTCTCTTGACAATATAGTATAAACTTTAATAATACGTGCAGAAGGTCAGACAGCTCAGTGGAACTGGAATCTGAGCTTCAACAACAGGCAGACAGTTTCTTTTATACAATTTTGAGAGTAAATACGTCATATTTGCATATTCAATCACGTATCCCATTATATAACAAGCATTTGCAATGCAATAGGTCTCGCATTAGGAAAGTGTGAGCTATTGGTATTGTAAATGCCAATTTTTTTTAATATCTGTTGGCTTTGAAAATATATAAATTAATAGCATGGTTATTCACAAAGCCAATAGCTTACACTTTCCTAATGCGAGTCTTATTGGCTGTGGCAATGCTTGTTGGTAGCAAGCAAGGACATTGCTGTTGTGGTGTTGAGTGATGATGTGGTTGGGCTGAGTGATGTGGTGGTGTCCCAGAGTGATGTGCTGGTGTCCCCGAGTGATGTGCTGGTGTACCCGAGTGATGTGCTGGTGTCCCCGAGTGATGTGCTGGTGTCCCCGAGTGATGTGCTGGTGTCCCCGAGTGATGTGCTGGTGTCCCCGAGTGATGTGGTGGTGTCCCCGAGTGATGTGGTGGTGTCCCCGAGTGATGTGGTGGTGCCCCCGAGTGATGTGGTGGTGCCCCCGAATGATGTGGTGGTGCCCCCGAGTGATGTGGTGGTGCCCCCGAGTGATGTGGTGGTGCCCCGAGTGATGTGGTGGTGCCCCCGAGTGATGTGGTGGTGCCCCCGAGTGATGTGGTGGTGCCCCCGAGTGATGTGGTGGTGCCCCCGAGTGATGTAGTGGTGCCCCCGAGTGATGTAGTGGTGCCCCAGAGTGATGTAGTGGTGCCCCAGAGTGATGTGGTGGTGCCCCCGAGTGATGTGGTGGTGCCCCCGAGTGATGTGGTGGTGTCCCCGAGTGATGTGGTGGTGTCCCCGAGTGATGTGGTGGTGTCCCCGAGTGATGTGGTGGTGTCCCCGAGTGATGTGGTGGTGTCCCCGAGTGATGTGGTGGTGTCCCTGAGTGATGTGGTGGTGTCCCCGAGTGATGTGGTGGTGTCCCCGAGTGATGTGGTGGTGTCCCCGAGTGATGTGGTGGTGTCCCCGAGTGATGTGGTGGTGTCCCCGAGTGATGTGGTGGTGTCCCCGAGTGATGTGGTGGTGTCCCCGAGTGATGTGGTGGTGTCCCTGAGTGATGTGGTGGTGTCCCTGAGTGATGTGGTGGTGTCCCTGAGTGATGTGGTGGTGTCCCCGAGTGATGTGGTGGTGTCCCCGAGTGATGTGGTGGTGTCCCCGAGTGATGTGGTGGTGTCCCTGTGTGATGTGGTGGTGTCCCTGAGTGATGTGGTGGTGTCCCTGAGTGATGTGGTGGTGTCCCTGAGTGATGTGGTGGTGTTCCTGAGTGATGTGGTGTGTGAGGGTGAGGGTGTGTAGGGGGGGGGTGAGTGAGGATGAGAGGGTTGTGAGGATGAGAGGGTTGTGAGGGTGAGGGTTGTGAGGGTGTGTGAGGGTGTGAGGGTGAGTGAGGGTGTGTGATGGTGAGGGGGTGTGAGGGTGAGGGGGTGTGAGGGTGAGGCTGTGTGATGGTGAGGGGGTGTGAGGGTGAGGGGGATGGGGGTGAGGGTGGGTGAGGGTGTGTGAGGATGAGGGTGTGTGAGGATGAGGGTGTGTGAGGATGAGGGTGTGTGAGGGTGAGGGTGTGTGAGGGTGAGGAGGTGTGAGGGTGAGGGTCTGAAGTAAATGGTGGCAGGGCAGACATCATGAGACAGAGAGAAGAGACTGCGTGGTGACTGCGTTGGTCAGTTTCAGAATCAGGAGGGGCAGAGACAGCACAGTCTGCGAGGGTCAACATGTCTAAAGGCAAAGCATAGCAGATGTAGCATTGCAGCTAGCAAGTCGAGTGTTTTCAAGCTGGGTGTCCCTAGAGTGATGGCAACACAGCAACAGCATTTGAGGAGCAAGGCTACTGTAAACAAGCACGGTAGGCTTTCACTTTCGTCCAGAAACTATCTCTCAGCATTGCTGTGGGGGGGGGGGGGGGGGGGGGGGGAGCGGCAGACTTTGAAGTCTGATGCCGAGGCACAGACAAATGGTGGTGTGTTATGTGGCTGGCATTATGTGTGCACGCGTATAGATCACATGAACTGTATGCGATCCGCAGCCGTTTTGGTAGACTGTTCTTTTCCGCTTACTATAATCCCGCCGGAGCAATGCGCATTCTCCTCAAAGTCCTGCATTTTATTAACTAACCTATTAGTGAACATCCCTCCTAACTTCTCACTAACCCTTTCACAACATTCTATCACTATGTGAAGGACACAGAACATCAAAATCAGTCCTGATATACAGGATGGTAATCAAGTGAGCCGCCCAGCAAGCCATTCATTGGGGACACCTCCCTTGCCCACCATCTTCTTTTGCGAAGTATGTAGAACTGGAATGGCTTCGGCGAGTGTCCCTTTGGGGGAGTCATTGGCTGGCATATATGTGCTCAGGCAGTTTAAATATTGGCACATACTCCTCCTTCCATAGCTGCCATTAAAACCAACACATATTAATGCTGCATAATCATTACTCTAATTGCACCCACCTCTTCTTTGATTGCATTGAAGCCGTCTTCAATGGCATTTATGGCCTTCAATAACTCCCAGAAAATTATCAGGAGCTAATGCACAGTTGCTTTTTCTTGAATGAACAAAGGATGCTTCCAAAGAAGATTTGGGCCTCATTGAACAGCCTGTGCTCTTCCCAGGCTGTAGTACCATATTACTCTGCAGTTCTCTTCCTCCAATTCCTCCAATCTGCCAAAGCATTACCCCTAAAGATAAGGTCTTGTTGATTGGTGTGCGCTGAGCACTTAACTAGCGTGACTTTAGATGGAAGTGTTAAAGCTTCTATTCATTGTGCCAAGAATTCCTTATGCACTGAGGGGGACCCATCAGATGTAAGAAGTCCTCTCCTTTCCTATATGCGAATGCTGGAATGTACATGGTGGTGATATATGCTGAATCTGAATAAACGGTGGCCTCTAGTCCTTCCACTAGCTGCAATGCTTCAATCATAGCTACTAATTCAGCTGCTTGTGCTGAAAAATGGGACGGCAGTGGAATCTGGTCAATAGTTTATAATGTACCAGATTATCCCTGCTGTTCAGCTCTTGCAACTGCTGCTCCTGAATGTCTTACCCCAGTCTCCTGATCTACGAAAGAAGAACCATCAACAAAAAGCAACATGCTTCCTGGGATGGGGTCCTCTCCCACCTTACTTACTTTGTCTGGTGTGTCCCTGTTCATAGTCCGTAATATGTTGCTGGATTTATTGTGCGACCGCGAACAACTTGTAAAGATGGTACTGAGAATATTACTTAGTACCCAGATGTTCTCTAAGTTGGAAGAGTACTCTAAATTCTTTGTAAAATAGTAAATACTGCATGCTCTACATACAGTTTGAAAGGTGATTCATTCACTCTTGTGGTGCTTTTCTGGAATGTAAATGCTGCGGTAGCTAATGCATGCTCACATGGGTGGTGACCTTTCATTATAGGATCTAGCAGCCCACTATATTAGGCAATTGGCTTGTGTCCCATAGATGTCTTGAGTCAGTAGCTGTCATTGTCATTCCATTGCAATGACAAAAGAGGTAGAATGGTTTACAGTAGTCAGGCGTACCTAGCACTGAGCATTTGCAGTTGCATTCTTTAGTTACTGGAATATTGTCTCTCATCAGTCCAGTTTATTTCATTCCAATTGGTATGGGACTCTTTTAGAGCAGTTACAAGTGGTGCAGTTAGAGTGGCATGAGCAAATGCCCACTGTCTCACATAATTGCAAAGTCCTAAGAATTGCTGCATTTGTTTTGTGGTAGTGGGTTTGGACATATTTCTGATACCCTCTGCTCTGCCAGGTTTCACCCTCCTCCCATGTCTGGATATTATTGGTCTTAAATAGCGAATTTCTGTCCATACATATTGTAAGTTGTCTTTATCCATTTTGTAACCTTTTTCTGCAAGCATGCAAAAAAGACCAAGAGTATAATCCCTGCATATGTCTTCAGTGGGGCTACACATTAAAATGTCATCCACATACTGTAAAAGGGTGCTTTTGCATTTTACACTAGCTAAATCCTTTTTCATTGTCCTGTTAAAGATACTCACATTGCCCTGAGGGAGTATTCTATAGCAATACGGAGTTTGTTGGTACGTGAATCCTATAAGACACTGACTATCTGGGTGCAGTGGAATGCTGAAAAATGCATTTTTCAAATCAGTTACTGAAAAGGAAGTGGCATCTGTAGGAATATTTGTTAGTTTGACTGATGGGTATGATGCCGCCAGAAATTCTGGAATTACTATATCATTCAGGGGGGCAAACATCTTGAATGATCTCCAAGTTCTTCCCTTAGCCTTTTTTATCGGGTAGATCAGTGTATTACAGGCTGGTGTTCTCTCATCTATTTCTTCCTGATCAAGCAACACCTGTATTGTGGAAAACATGTCTTCTTCTGCTTCTTTGGAGAAGGGATACTGATGTACCTGTGCAGTATCACTCTGGGTTTAAATGTTGTTTTCACAGGCTCTTCTCCCTTAATCCATCTCAAATTGTGTGGTCCCTTTGTCCACAGACTCTTTGGTACCTTTGCCAAGTCCATTTATCTTATTGTACTGTTTTGTCTTTGCTTTGGCACTGTCTTATATGGTAACTCTACTCTAATGGGAATATCCATTTAAGTGCCACTGTCTCAACTGATGGGCTATCATCAAACATTTCTTCATCTGATATGTCTCTAAACCTGACCTCTGGATCTGTAAATACTACTGATGCCCACGTTGCTTGTCTCCTGTCAAAAGCTATCAATAATGCATAGTGTGGTTTTATTGCAAGGGTCATTATTTCTAGCACCATATCATGTTCTTCTATGGGATCCAGAGGTCTCTTGGGTCTGAACTATAGTTCTTTTGGTATCTGCACTGCCTTCCCCAGTAGCGCTGGTGTATGTGCTATCATAACATGAATGCCACATAAAAATGCCTCTGTATTCACAGGAAGTGCTCTGACCTGTTGTCCCAAGTCCTCATTCCCCATAAGAGACAACATCCTACCTGGTGTAGTACCAGGAGTGTAGCATACCATTGATCCATCTTCCAAAAAGAGATGGTCATATTCAGCTTACCATCAGGTCTCTTCCAAGAAGATTGACCGGTGCCTTTGGGGAATATAATAATGATCCTTCAATCTGTGTGTCTCCTATTATCATGCTCACTGATTCAGTAAAGGAAACCCTCCTGATAGCCCCAGAAAACCCTTGTGTGTCCATTGACTTGTGAGAAAGTAGTAGTGTTCTTTGACTAATGCAAGACTTAGTGGCCCCAGTGTTGGTTAAAAAACTATAGGGGAGACCTTCTATGACTAAATGTGTTGTATATGTGTTGACCTGCACACCTTCTGAAAAATATGTATTGCAATATTATAACAAATTTATACTGATCACTTTGTGGTGTGTCTGCATTTTAAGATTCTTGAAACTGAAAGGACTAAGGCAGTGCGTCTCACAGACCTGGGTGATCCCAGGCCTTGAAATATGTTATTTATGCTAAGGGGTTAGGGCTATACCCCCCAGTGTGATAACACGCAGACACACCACAAAGCACATGAACAGGCAACGGTCAGTTGCATGTATTTACTTTTGAAACTTACACATTGGCACTGGTAGGATTTATAATACTGCTTGTACCCAATAATACAATGTTTTTTAAATTTCTATGCGCCACATTGTATTAATTTTGTACTATATTTGTTAAATATACGGTTATAAGATTCTTGAAACCAAAAGGACTAAGGCAGTGCATCTCACAGACCTGGGTGATCCCAGGCCTTGAAATATGACCTTCTAGGACTACCATCACAGTGGGTTCCTCATCTGATCTCTGGGATACCAATAGGATTGGGCACATAATGGTTGTCTGTGGTCTTCCTCATTGTGTATAGTTGATGGTCTATTTCCCTCTGGACATCTGGGGGTGTGCAGAAATGGGATCACCTCCTTGCACTGTTACTCCTCCCAATTGAACATGTGTGGCTCCTCCTGTAGTACTTCTAACAATCTCAGGCATAGTCTGTGATATTTGCCCCCGTTGTGCAGTCCACTGAACTTAAGGGATCTGCGGATGTTGTTGGGGAGCTCATTTCACCTGCTGTGGCCCTATCTTTCTCTGCAGAGCAAACAATCCATGCGCTTGTTCATTGTTCTTTTTCGCTCTATATTCGCTTCGAAATTGTCCCATAAAAACACTCTTGTCTTGTCCTATATCCTCCTTGTCTTTTTCCCCCGCACTGGCCCTTAGCCTCATGAAAAACCTCCTTGTCTCTTTCCTAAGTTACTTGCTGGCTGCCCTACTGGTGCCTGCACCAGCACTGGTATTGTGATAGCCATTGGTGGTGCTGCTACAGGTGCCGTTCTTTACTTGATTTTTTAAGTTTCTGTTGCACCAACTTAACTGTGGCCTGTGACCTGCAACAGTGAATTATCAGTCTCACTCATTGGGAATTAATATTAATCTTCAGGCTTATCTTCAGGCATTTTAATTTGGTTCCCTGTGTTCTTACCTGAAATAATGTCTCCTCACTTCCAGGACACCTTGAAGTTTGTTTTGAAATAACAAAAATATCAGAAAGATCTTTCTGCTTTTCTTCCTCACTTATACCAGACTGTATAACAACTTGCGCGGAATCCTGAAATTCTCTACAATTTGCACCTTGTGATCATGCAGCACTGTGCTTTTTAGGTTGTGCTTCATATTCATGGAGAGATATATACTTGCAACTGATGCGCTTTTTGGATTCGCAACCAAGGGTCTGGCGTGCTCAAGGCAAAGTTAATTGAAACCAGCTCTTTGCTGTCCCATTACCCAACCATCAGACTCTCCAACTTATGCCTCAGCCTTGGTCGCTTTTCCTTAAAAACACCTTCCAAATATATTAAATCTGGAACTATGGGAACCGGGCTTCTGACTTATTCAGAGTAAAGCCTGCCAGCCTGTCTCTTTATCACATCAGACTTCACAAACTTGTTACCCAGTCCAGTCTACCTATTACTACACTAGCACTGCAGATCTAACAGAGATACTTGTGGGCACGCCACAAAGGAATGTCCCTTCCAAAATGCATTCTGGGTAATGCACTATTACGTGCTAGATCACTTTGAATGAGTGTCTCTTCCATTAGCAGTCTCCTGGGCAATGCACTACTACCTTCTATATCCCTCCCTGAAGGGAGCGTCTCTTCCCTTCTATTTCAAAGGGGAATGCAAACTAGCTAGTCTTCCGGTGCGTACCAGGAACCACCACATTTCATTTCATGGCGTCCCAAGAAAAAGAAAAACCCCATGCATTTATTTCTATGCTATAATTGCCAAAGATTCATGCAATTTAACATTTTAAGGTACGAAGTTTGATCTCTCGCCCCTGTTTTGACTGCAAACTGCCTATTGAAAAGATGAGAAGGTAAGAGTCCCAGAGTTGGTTTAACACTCGGCATCTGCTTACCTAAAACCTGATTGCGCAGTTTCTATACCATCAAGGACAGGCAGCTCTTCCCTCTGGCGCGGTCTCGGAAAGTCAAGACGAACTCCTGGCTGGCTCCGCCAAAAATGTTGCCGAACTAAAGGAAGAGGCGGCACAACTTCTTTTGGCAATACATTATAAAGCTTAATAATGCGCACAAAAGGTCAGACAGCTCAGTGGAACTGGAATCTGAGCTTCAACTTACAATAGGCAGTCAGTTTCTTTTATACACTTTTGAGCATAAATACGTCATATAGCTGCATATTCAATGACGCATCTTCTTAAGCACATTATATCAAAAAGTAATACTTTATGCAAAAAACCTAATCACATGTTTATGAAATGTGATACATGTGCATGTAGTTCTTTGTTATGCTTTAACACCACAGCTTGTACTATAGGTTGTCCTTGGCATGTCTCTTTTAACCCTAGCAATACTCTACCCTCTACATATTTACTGTTCTACAAGGTCTAATATCCCACCTTTCCTGTGCCCTCTATGCTATCATATCTACATATTTGCTCAGGCGTGTTCTCGCAATACAGGCCTGTCGCTTTCCATTTCTGCTATGTCTACTTATATTTCTCTATTCTACTGAAGCTCATCTCTACTTCCCTCCTCCCAGGACCTGACCCCATTTTGTGCTGCTTTTCTATTCTACTAATGCAGATAGATTAGGCCTGTATTTCTCTTTTAATACATACATCTGCACATCTCTCTACTGACGCTTGCATTGACATGAGGGGGACTGCTTAATGTTCTATGTTTATTATAATAAAGTTCAGACTCATTAACAAAAAGTAACCATAGTCCTTTACGCTTACTGCAACATTTGTGTGCAAACTCACACATTTCTTGAATATTGAAAGATTTCGGAATAGGTTTGAGAATACCCATTTTGACTGATGCAAAGCCATTTTGAGCATGCAAAACATGTCTTATGTGCGAGCAATTTTGCTTGGCAAATTGTTTCGATTTTTCCCCTATGGAAAAATTAGTCAATTGACATTGGTCATATGGCAGTGGTCCTCACTTCTCCACAGTTCCCTCAACTCTGGCAGTTCCAAGGTAGATCTCTTGGAAGGATTATGTTTAGAGCTCGATTAAAGAAAGACTTGATAAAAACAATGTGTAAGTACACAAGGCCAAGCTCCCACTGATCAGGCTCCAGAGAAAAGAGTAAGCAATGGCTTTCTTCAAATAACCATACTTGCTTTTTGGTGGCAAAATGAGGACCAAAAACCCCCCACAAACTTTACAGATTTGTTGCTGATTAAGTAGTGTTACTGAAATAAAGTACCACTGCCCTCTATACAAACACGATGACATGGATTAAGTTATCCATTCCCTAAAAATGCATACATAGTTTTCAAACTAAAGAAACGTATCAAGTCATTTATCCCAACACATTCCTGCGCTGGTATTTCACAATGGATGGTAGAGGTAGATATAATAGTGCATGGTCCTATTTGCATATTACACATACTCAAAATCAATATTTTCTTTGGGTGAAGTTGAACATTTTAACTGATCAGCATTTCCCACTTGGATCATTGCTCGACTCCGCAAAACTGCTGCCAAAAGGGCCAATTTAGCTTTGTACAATATATATTATACTGCTAACATACGATCTAATTTTACATTTCTGTACCTTTAGTAAATAATTTAATATCGAATAAACTTGCAGTCTTTCATGTCAGCACACAAGCAATATGTCGAAGTTTTAGCAGACGAATATAATGTTATTGTTAAAGCCAGAGCCACTGGAATTATGCGGCAGGGAGGACCAAAAAATACTGCAGGATTAATTGAGCAGCAAGAAAAGCCACATTGTGTGGCATAATGCAGCACATTTTGAAGCCCCATTACCTCACTATTTTTTTCTCATATTAGTATTATTAAGGCACTTATAGAATGTTGATATTTCAACACCAACAGATTGTGTACTTCTGGTCATTGACACGATGTTTTTCTATGTCCTAACATTTACACAATACTGATATTCCAGCCCCTTTAAAAAACGAAAATATCGCAGCACACTTATAAAATAACATTTTTACAGCATACCGATCTAGTGTTTATGTTTCTGCACACCTGGTCAATGCTGAACTTTCATTGCGCTTACAGATGCCTACGCCCAGATAGTCGCCATTGTGGCACACTTACAGAATGTTTATTTTGTCACACTCTCAGAATGTGACTATATTTTATCATTTTAAAGAACATCAATACTTTATCATGCTTACAGAATGACTTAATTTTCAATTACAAAACGTCGACATTTCAGCATGCGTATAGAATGGCAAGTCAGCAAACGTACAGCTTAGCCGTTTTTACTACGTCTGGGCGGTAAACTCCGCTCTGGGTGATTGATTGGTTGTCTGACTAAGTCTAATGTCTGAGTGTCTGAGTTTGTGGGTGAGGAGGTGTGTGACTGCCTGTATGGATCAGTGAGTGGGTGAGTGAGTCAGTGGCTGTATGGGGAACTGTTGCGTGTGTGAGAAGTTGTATGGGTGAGTGAGTGTCTATGGCTGTGTTGGTTATTGAGTGCATATGTGTTGAGTATGTGAAAGGCAGTATACATGATTGACGGGGTATATGAGTGACTGTATGCATGAGTGAGTGGCTATATAGATGAGTGCATGCTTCTGTCAGTGACTTTGTAGATGAGTGAGTATGTGCTAGTATTTGTATGAGAAGTAGGTGGGTGTATAACTGGGAGAGTAAGTGGTTGTATAATTGACTGTATAGGTGACTGTCTAGGTGTGTGAGCAGTTCTATGGCTGACTCACCCAGTGTGTGAGCGCCTGTATGACTGTATGAGTGAATATGTAAATGACTGTATTAGTGAGTGAGTGGGTCTATGAGTGGCAGTATGGGTGAGCGAGTGGATGTGTGTATAGATCAATCAATCAGTGAGTAGGTACGTAAGAACTTTTATGGCTCTGTGAATGAGTTTGTGAATGGTTGTGTGGGAGTGGCAGTGGGTGTATAAAATATTCTATATGGGTGTGATTGGGTGCATCACAGATGCTGTGGATGATGTCATCACTGATGTCATTTGAGATGTAGTTCAGCTAACTATAACGGCTGCATTTCTCTGGTTTTGTATGAGTGAAATGTCAGCCTAACTATAATGTCCCTGCAACCTTTGTTTTTTTCAGTGAATTTCTAAGGTTATTAAAATGCTAATTTCTAACTATTTTAAACTAGAAGTCACGTTTGCAGAGTGGTGGAGAAATGGGTCTGGGCCTCCGACCAGTTCTAAGGAATTCCGTTGCGTATGACTTACAGGAAGTACCAGGAAGGCTTATTGACCTCCAAGGTCCCTCTGGAGTAAAGTGGATTTCATCCCACAACCAATATTGCGGAAGGAGGTGCGTTTGCGGAATGGTGGAGAAAGGGGGCGTGGCCTCCAAAGACCGTTTAGCAATCCCACTCTGTGGGACTTACAAATGGTAACAGGAGGGATAGTTGGCCCCCAAGGACGTCCTTGGGGGCCACCTCCCTCTCCTATTACCTCCAGTAAGTCCCACACAGCAGGATTGATGAGTTCTGATTGCAGGCCATGCCCCCTTTGTCCAACAGTCTGCAAACGTGCCTCCTGGTGCACTCTTGGTTGGGGGATGAAGTCCCCATCGCTGATGGTGCTCCTTGGGGGCCAACCAGCTTACCTGTTACCTCCAGTAAGCCCCACACAATGGGACTGCTGGGAGGTCGTAGCAGGCCACGCTGCGTTTCTCCATCACTCTGGAAATGCACCCCCTGAAGCGCTTTTGGTTGGGGGATGAAGTCCCCTTGCCTCTTAAGGGCTCCTGGGGGCCAACTAGCCCTCCTGCTAACTCCAGTAAGCCCCACACAGTGGGATTGCTGAGAGGTGCTCGCAGGCCATGCCCCCATTCTCCACCACTCTGCAAACATGGCAGTGCAATACACCTGACGAAAATTCGTATTTTGGAACACACAAGAGAAATTAAGAATAGGTATGCAACCTAACAGTGGCCAGACACTTTAGTGCCAAGCATGACAGAAACAGGGACCTCCTCACATTTTTTTATTTAGATCATGTAACTGCCAATCCCAGGGGAGGAGATAGGATTTTAAGTCTAAGAAGACTTTAATCACGATATATCATTGATCTTCAAGCAAAGGCCCCAGTGGGCTGAATAGGTATGGGGACATGTATAAGACCAGGATATTGATTAGAGACAGTAGTCAACATGAATGGTGAAGCAAGGACTACGGGGAACAATTAACTTATACAATGGTGGCACGCTATAGAGTTTGGAAAGGGTTATGGAATATGACACTGCTAAGCATACTGAAATAAGCCCATCTAGGGCCCCATGTATAGATCAGTGGTGCAAGGTTGGAAACAACTATAAGAGTTGCCCATACAGGGCGTAATCCGGCCTTTAAAATATGTATTCATATCAACACATAATGAGGTTGAGACATTGTTTTCATATCATTCCAATATGGCGTCGACTTATAAGTCTGTAAATCATGTTTGCACCGGTGTTGAGATTTGTTTAATCGTGTCCGGTTTTAATGAGGCACATTGGTATAAGCCCATCCAGGGCACAATCAAGAGTGATACAATTAATGTGAAACCATATAGCGCTAAATCGAGCTTTTGAATCATGTATTTGTGCAATTAAATGTAATATGCTGATTGTCTGCACACCACTCCAATATGGTGACACTGTTTACTTATAATAAGTCCTTTAACATGGTCTATGCCCATGTCCATATTGATTTAAATGATGTCTGTTTGCGGCGCGTGATTGCACTGATGAAGGCGACAGCCGAAACGTGTCTGTGTTTGCAGGATTTCATTTAATAAATTCATCAAACTCACCCCAGAGAGTGCTTTATTTCGTGCTCATCAGGCACGGATATTTGGAGCGGTAATTTTGAACGCGGGTACACCCCTGCGAAAAACGCATCCGCCTACGAGTGCACGGGCAAAGGTGATTGAGGAGCGCTGAAAATATATATATTTTGCACTTTGTGAAAATGAAAACATTGCGAATAAAATAAGAAAATAAAAATACTTCTTTAAGCTACAACCAGTCGTGAGTTCGCTGTGTTGAGTGCTGCCTTTCTCTGTTCTTCAGTAATGGCGATGGAACGTTTGTGAAGGTGAACACGGGATACTATTTTCCATTATATATATATATATATATAAATTCATCTTTAAGCACACATTAGGAAGTCCTAGCGCTGTGATGGCCTTAATGCAGAGGTCTTCAAACTGGGGGGCGGGCCCCCCTGGGGGGGGCCTCAAATGATCTAAGGGGCCAGGCTCTGGCCAAAAGAAACATTACGCTTTGTTTTCATCCTAAAAAAATGAGCAGCAGTAAGCTTGTCTGTAATGGGCCATCATTCACATCCTTTGTCATTTAAATCCTGGCTGGGAGAAGGTGTCAAAAGGGAAGGGACTTCAAATTTTCTCCAAGACCCACACTGCCATTTTGAATAACCTCACTGGATCCTTTGCAGATTAGTAAGGCCTGCCTCACCGGAATAGTATGTTTGGAAATCATGTATTTGTTTGCATTTCTAAAACAGTGACAGAACGTAGCTGCAATGTTTAAATAGGTCTAGACATATTTAAACATTGCCAGTTAAATAAAATAATTGTGAAATATTTTGAGGCGGGGGCCCGGTGAATTGTTTTTCTACACTGGGGGGGGGGGGGTGCGGAATAAAAAAGTTTGAAGACCACTGCCTTAATGTTACCATGGAACACTCTCTCACACAATGAACTCCTCTGGCATCTTCCGGTCCAGCACATACAGCCTTGAAAACGCTAAACAACACGAGCTGTGCCGCACAATGGCCGTGATCTGTTGTCGTCCTTATGCATTGTGCTTTCAGGACTTCAAAGGCTGCAGTCTTTTTTGCTTCTTGAGATAAAAGTAACGATTAAAGAGGTGATATTAATATCCATTGTGGAAACGATAGGAAAGCTGTGCATCAAGCATCTCAGAACACCGGTGGTAGCAGGTAAAGATTCCATTCACTGCTGGAAGAATGCCGCACAGGTGAAAGGACAAACTTGATGGCACATTTGGACAAGACTAGCAGGCGCACAAAGATTCCACTTTACAGAGCAGCTTTTGTGATATTGTGATTTCAGACATGCTTCTAAAAGGCGCCAGTTTAAAGATGAAGAACATCAATTATATTAGAAAAGTCTTAATTTGGAAATAATTACCGATTAAATACCATATGATGATGAATTTAAAATATCATGAGACGAAGAATTTGGACATGCATTAAGCATCTTACACTCTATTCGTTTTGTATAGTCCTACAATTGAAAAATTTACAGATCAGAGAATAGAGAGATTTTCTTATTTGTCTGGACATTTATTATGGAAGAGCACATAAAACAACAAACAGTGTACACATTAACTCAGCCGAGTGTGGTGAAGCAAATGAGTTGGGGTTTGTTGTCAGTGGTTACAATGTTACTGGTGCTTCTTTGCGCTTGATGGATATTTCCAATCAGAAAGGTATCTGCCTTTTGTAGTAGAAGTTTGTGTTTGTATTGCACTTTCACCAGATGTGTTCCCATTTCCTATATTATAAGGAATTATTTTAGTGCCCAAAAAGAGAATAATGTTCATTTGTTATGCTGATCGACAGTGAATTTGTTTGAAGCCCTAGAAAAACCTATCATTTGTTTGATTAAGCATGTCATCTCTTTGTACTTGCCTGCGCTAATGGGATTGCGTAACCCTTTGTCTTCACTGTATCATCATGAGAATGTTGTTTTCTGCTTTAGCCCATCTCACAAATCGTTCAATCCTACCTATATGAGACGTGCCCCTGACGATGTATAGGCCACAGCATTTCCTTTGACAAAGACATATGGCACACTAGCAAACATACGTGTGAAGGTGTGCTTTTAAGATTGGGTTGGTGATCCAGTAGGCAAGGTTCTGTTCTACACGCAAAGCATTTTTCCAAAAGGTATGACACTCTGGATACTGCTTTAACAAATATTTTTAGATCTTGGGACATTCCCAAACCATATGAAAGTAGTCAGCAATGGCAAGCTCGTTCCTATTCATTTATTGGATAGATACGTTTGGTGTAGGTTAACTGAAGTAACTTAAACCTTGGGTTTCTGGAATCTCTCTTGGCGTGTTTTGATAAAGTCACCTAGTCTATGTCCATCAATTGCCTGTGAAGCATTAAATTCTTGAGTTCTCTCAGGTCCAGAAAACATCGAACAGTGATTATAGGAGGTATGCTGCTCTCTTTCACTCACCACGTGTCAGCATGTCAGCATAAGCTGGAATGGGGTGCACATCTCGGGCTCATTAGCATTGCTCCCCATAGGAGGCGGACAGCTCATCTGTGTGTGTTATAAGTCATAAAGAGTACTGGGTTAATGTCAAATATATCTCTCACATTATCATATGAGTGGAGTGTTGCACCATCATACAGGTCTCCCATATTTGTGAACTCTGCCATGGTCAGGGGAGGAGGTTATCTCAGCCGAAACACTTCCCTAAATACATGGATTTGAGGAGCGCAAGCCTGTGTAGGTCGAAGGTATTCAGACATCTTTGCCAGCAATGCTAGTTGTGACACGGTTGGTTCATGAAGGAGCTTGTTCCATGACTCAGAGCACTGCTTTGTGTAGAGTGTTTGCAAACAGCTCAGCATCCAGGTCGTTCTTCAGAATATTGGTTTCATCCTGGAACAATCTAGTGTGCCGTTGTCATTGGGCCGCAAAGTAATACAGCTTGTGGTAGGTTGTTACAGAGCCTCCTCTATCAAACTGGAGCAGTCAAGGCCACCCTCTTCCTTTCTTTATCTCATCTCAAAATCAGAGAACAGAACGAGTAAATCAACATGAAATCTTCGATGGACAAAGGGATTGGTATCATGTCTAGAAAGTATAGGAGGCCAGGTAGCATTATCATTTTAAAGAGCGCTACTCTGAGAAGGGTGAGGGATGCAGTGTGTGTCAGAGTGAAATTGATTTACTTAAAGCTGCCACTGATTTCCCGATGCTGCCAACAACAGGTTGTGTTCAAGTGCTAAATCTACACACCAAGATACCAAAATGTGTCCAGCTCCCAGTGAAGTGCACTTGCTGGCAGATGACACTGATCATTATCCTTTAAAAAGGGCAGGATATATCCCAATTTACGTTTAAGCCTGATATGCTGCCAAACTCTGCAAGGAAATCTAGAATTCATTTGAGGATATAAGATAGTGTCCTCTCTGTATATTAATATCATATGATACCTAGTTGCCAGTGGTATTCCCAACATCCACCATTTTGAAAAAAAAACATGATCACTCCATCAGTAGTTCCACTAGTATAGGTGACCGTGGGCTTCTCCGCCAGGTTCCACTGTATACTGACCATTGTTTGGATAAAACACACCCTGCACCTACCCTTGTTGTGGAGTTCAAATATAATAAGTGGACCCAGGCCATAATCACTGTACCTAATCCTATTTCTGGCAAGCACTGCAAGTATACATAGTCACTTGAGTGATCCAAATGCCTTTTCTATGTCAACTGAAGGTACCAAAAATGGGAAGTCAGTGGTGGGAGTTCTGTTCTTTATATGAAACAGATGGTGCAGGCTGAGTGACATTGCGCATCCCAGAATGGAGCCACTTTGGTCATGACACACCAGTGAGGGAGCATTGGGATTAACCAGTTTACTCGTATTGTGTAATCTTGATTTATCATGGATAAAGGACTGTACACTGATGTTCAAGAGCTCAAAACCCTCTGTTGGCAATATTAGCAGGACAGCATTCCCAGCTGTTGATGAACAGCAGACATTGGGTCGGCAAACTTGTACACAGACAACAATCGTGGAAACATTTGGTCTCGGAAAAAGCCTTAGAATTCTTTACCGAATCCACCTAATGGAAGGGTTTCACCCGTAGAAAGCTGGCATGCACTGGTTCAATCTCTGGTGGAGTCAGAGGTTTTGTTGTTGCTGCACCAATGCAGGCACACCTATAAAGTACAAGTATGATGTGATTTCTGGCAGGTTTTGAGCCAGGCTATCAGAGTTGTGTGTAACAATCAGTAAAGACTTCATTAACATCTCCTTAAGAGTTTGATGGTACTGCCCCATCAGTGGGCATGGTGCCATCAGTAGAGGAGACCTCCCAGGCCAGCCGTTTCCTTGCCTTGCCAATCACATTGGTGTATGTTCTCTATATTCGGGGCACCTCACTCTTTATAGCAGGTCCATGTATTCAGACCTACTGTGTTTTAGTAGTTGGACATCCTGGAGCTCAGTCAGTAGTTTGTTTGCTAGTTATTAGAATTACATTCCAAGTTGTGCAGCTTCATGCCTTAGATCTGTTTTACTCCTCATGAAATTTTAATACAAGTCCCTTCCAGTATGTCCTTGAAGGCTTCTCATTCAATTAATGCAAATGCATCCTGCACAGAGTCCTAATTTTCTGTGAAATAATTAACAATGCTGTCTTTTAGCGTGTTTCCGAATACCCTGTCTTGCGGGGCGGTTGAATGCAGTCCAAAAGGGAACAACAGTAATTTGCTTACCCCGTTTTAGTGTCAGTCATAAGAGGTGGTGATCAGATCATGTGTTGCCAAAGTATTCTTATTACGAGAACTTGTAAAACCAAGGCTCTTGATTAGGTGGAGGGGGAGGCAGACAGGCAGGTAGGCAGGTAGGCAGGCAGAGAGATAGATAGATAGATAGATGGATGGATAGATGGATGGATAGATGGATAGATGGATGGATAGATGGATAGATGGATAGATGGATAAACAAAACATCAAATATGTATAAGCAACCATACAAATATATTTCATTTGAAAACGTTTTATACTGCAAAAATTAGTATTGCTGTATCACCTTTCCAACAGTTTTGTGTGCTACTGAGGCACCCATCACCATGTGTTAAAAAGCGCATACATAAGACAAAAATAAATATATTCACAGAGATGTATGGGAGCATGTGTTTTTGTTTCAAAAGATCAAACTTAACTGGCTTGCAATGGAGTGCTGTACAGGGAGAGGCTCCTTTGGTAATACATTGGGGCGGGACAGAGGGAGGAGGGAGAGCTAGTGGGAGAAATTTACTTCACATTGCATAGGGAGGCATGCATAAAAAGGAACTACATGTCCAGTAACAATTAGTGTACAGAAATGACAGGAGGACCATATAAATATATACATCTGGGTCCTTAACACGTTATGGCAATTATGCATGTTGATTATTACTGCTCCAATTAGTGTTGGGAACATATAGCTTCCCTAAGAACTGTTCCCCAGCTAGTATTCTTTCTATCAGAACGTAACTGCATTCAGTTTCTTTAGGTTTACATAAGGAATGACAGATGAAATGCAAATTAGGGTTCACCTTACAAAAGAAGACTAGGAAATACTTGGCCATTGCATATCTTGTGAAGTTTGGTGAGTTCCCTAACAAGGGGTAAGTTTCTAGTTGGCAGGCTATTTGAATGCTCCTACATTTGAAGTATGTGTACACTGTGGCATTTAGCAACCGTTGCAATACCCCTTAGTTTCCAGATTATAAAATTATATTTGGATGGTATACCTAATGTGGAATTCTGGTCAGCAGGAGGAGTTGGGAGTTTGGCTACCCTAAAGCGATCGTTGTAGTCACACATAGTGTTTGGGATGTGTCATCCACTATATTGTTGGACATCTAGGCATTTAAATATAGCCTCCATCACCAAGGTCTCAGTCCATACAAGCATCATATAAGCGGATAAGGACGTATGTGACAGTTCTGCGGTTGTCCAGAGTAGCCATTTGAGGACTTCCAGAAATGTTTGAGGGCGTGGAAGCAAGTGGAGATGGCTGAGTTGACTAGATTCATCATGGAGATCTTTTTGTCAATGCTATCGATCATGATACCCAGCTTCCTGGCCACAGTACATAGTTGGGCATCAGTTCTAGCTCGGAGGGCCACCATCCCATGAATCCTGCGGAGGACCACCTCTGTTTTGTCACTGCTAAGCATGAGGTCGTTCTTGTTAATCCAATCTTCTACTGCCAACATACATCTGATGTAGTTGGCTTGGGTGGTGGGGGTATTATCAGAAAGTGAGAGGCTGAGTTGAGTGTTGTCTGTGTAGGAGAGGATACTGAATCAGTGGGATTATATGATAATGGTGAGAGGGGACATGTAGATGTTTAAGAGTATTGGGCACAGAGAGGAGCGTTGGGGGATGCCACAGATCAGATTGGGTACATTGGATAAGTAGGAGGCTCTCCATTTGAGTCTAGCCTGAGAGAAAGGAGCTGAAGCACCATAGTGATGGGCTTCAAATTCTTGGCTCGAGGAGACATTGGATTAGGATGGTGTGGGAAATGATTCAGAGAGGTTTAGTAGGAGGAGTGCTGTTGTTGTTCCCATGTCCATGAGGTGGTGGATTTGTCTGTAGTAGCGATGAGAGAGGTCTATGTGCGGTAGTTGGGTCTGAATCCAGACTGGAGTGGGTTCAGGAGGAGGTTTGAGTTGAGACAGTTGATCAGCCATGTGTTGATTAGTTTCTCTTGGTCAGGCTGAGGGGTTCGCCAATGGTTTCTAGAACAGTGGTGGAATGGTGGTATTTTTCCAGGAGCCCAGAAAATTAGTGGATGAGAAAACAAGTTGAGAACAGGTATGAGGACTGTGCTAATGGGGCCGAGTCCATTGCCAAATTGTAGTGTGGGCACAAATCCAATGGGATGCATGGTGGTGGTGTTGGCTGGCCAAAAGATCGGGCGATCTCTGTGGTTGGAGTACGGGCTTCAAGTGTGGGTGCAAAGCATTTGTAGATGGTGTCAATTTGGTTGTGAAATACACATATATATATCAAATATGGCCCACATCGCTTAATTTTTAAATGAATGACTACCAGTGCACAAAGCTCTGCTTAGAAGTCCACTGAAGGTTCAATTATGTGTCAGTGCCCAGAATAACAAAGCTATGTAGCCTTCAATCCATCTCATTTTTCTTTAATCCACTACCAGACACTCCCTGTGCCTTTATCTCACTCTTGCAGGTTCCTGCTTTCTCCTTTTGTGACGGTTTTTCTGTTTTTATCTTCCTCCGTCTTTTGCTTTGTGTGTTTCTCATTCTCTTGCTATGGATAAATGTCTGATGCACAAATAAAAGCAATGTTCCCCAAAAATAAGTGCCAGTGTCCTCCACCAGCTCCCTGTAATATCAGAACATAGCATTTCCATCTTTATCCTGCCTCTCTACTGTCCTCTGCAATCTACCATGTTCCTATTCGCATTTTTCATTCAAACAATATCAAAACTAAGCAAGGAAGCACCATTAGTAATATATGTGAGTCCCTATTTAACCACTTCAATGTTTTGTTGCAGTAAGAGTGCTGAGAAAAAAAGCCAACACATTCACTGTTAGTACATTAATGTTATTTTGACCTTGGACCAGCTATGAGAAAAGTAGCATGCTGTACATATAGTACTGAATTATGATGTGCAAGGAGGTGAAAACAAGCTTGGCAGAGGCACAGCTATATTCTCAGCGGCAGTAAGTACTATGAGAACTTTCTACTTTAAAACACACTATCTCCTATTTCTTTGCCTAGTGTTTGCCTGCTTATTGGAAAATGGCCAAAGAGCTATGTATTAAATGGTGTATTCCACTGAAGAAACGTAACTGTTATATAATTCAACACATCTAGCTTTCAGGGGCATATATAATGTCTTTCCAAAGTATGGGATGAATAGTGCAGGCCCTTACACAGACCCACCCTTACCCTCTCCCCCTACTCAAACATATGTTAAAGAAGTTGAAGGGAGCAGAGGAGACCTCAGTCTGTCCATAATACTACTGCAAAATGTAAACTTTCCTGCGTATAAAGAGTACACTGAGACCACCAATACAAAGCGCAGTGAAACGTTTCCACGGTTGAATGCACTGGCCGAAAAAGGTAGCTGGGGAGGTTGTAGGGGTAACTCGGGGGGACAAAATAAAATAAAAAGGAAAAAAATTACCTGATCGCCACCTCTGCCGTCTGCTCCATCCCACTCTTCCTGCTTCTGAAACAGGCTCCCAGGCTGCACTGCGGCCAATCATGATGCTGCAAGAAAGCAGCATCAGGATTGGCCTGAGTACTACAACTTTGCGCTCCCAGACAGACTGGGAGCCTGTGCCTGCTTTCTCCAGCCCGGGCAACACAGCTGGGGCTAGAGGAAGCTTCACTGCAAATGAAGTGTTTGGCTGACCTGAAACGGCCAGCCAAACACCTTGTGCACAGTGAAGGGACAAGGGAGTACACTAACACTCTCCCACCAGTGTCTTCCCCTGAACCCGCCCCCAAGACTTGTCAGAGTCCTGGGGGTTGGTCCAGGAGGTTAAAATAAAAATATAATAAAACGGGTTAGAAACCAGTTTTATTATCATTTTATTTGCGTCTGGTGGCGGGGGCAGCGCTCCTCCGCCCTAATGGAGGGGCCGCTGCTGATAATCATTCATGATCGCCTTCACTCTAGTAGGGGTGCAGACCTGCAGCCACCCTGAAGAGCCATGCCTATGACTTTACATTTTGTTCAATAAGTTGCTAAATTCCCTCCAACACCACTTCTTTATACACCATTTGCTTAATGAAAATTGGAAATTGGCTGCTTTCAATCGCCCTTCATAAAAATCCTTCAAGTAAACCACTTTGTGTCCTGAGCTCATTGCTACAGATTGACTGCCAGCATGTCACTGGAACCTAATAATATTAATTATTGCCTTCTATTGTGGCCTCTCAAAATGTAATTGTGAGAGTCAAGATCTACACCATGACCTGCTCTTCCCCTTAAAGGATTCAGAAAGCAGAACAAATAGAGTTACGGGTCCTAATTTGATGAGCTGATCTCGGTATTCCATAAAAGGCGATACTTTATCATTAGTGCCTTCTGATGAGGGTGCTAAAAGCAGTTATTTGACCTACCCAATCATAGGCCTGAAACCTCATAATGAGGGGACAGGGCTATTAACGTTCCATAACATTGGATAGCATTTGAAGCCAACAGAGCTCCATATCCTTGTCTCGCTCATGTTCGCACATCTTACTTCTACTAATCTTAGAATGCAGTAAACTGCATTTCTGTGCAACATATCTTGAACTTCTGTTTGGAAAACTGTTTACCCGATGTCACTTTACTCTTTAAAAAAATATTGAAAATTGACATTGTTTCAATAGGCTCCATTTGTTTCTGGTTGTTGCCTTTAAAATCACTCATTTCAAAATGTCCTCATTTTAGATTTCTATATAGTTGTTTAATTTAACATAATGTCTTCACAATTGGCGTAAATAATGAAACCTAGCCGCGTACGGAATTCTCTTAACACATAATACTGCTTTAATGAAGCCAGATCAGAGAGCAATGGGGAACAAGGGGTTAAATTTACTGTTGTACAAATCTTGAAATCCATAAATTTCAAAAAGAAGGTGCACAGAATTATCCTGCTCCAAAAATGTGGAATTGTTTAACGACTTGCTTTTTCACCTAACGCTTTAGAATGAATATTAAATCCACCTACTGACCGTCTTTATTGTATCGAGATCTGACTCCCCCTACCTACCTATGCCTTTCACTCCCTATATTGCAGTCCAAGCCTCTCACCCCATGTTATGTACACGCCTGCACATGCACTTTGTAGTCCTGTTTGCGGGACAGATATTCCTGATGGCATGGACTCGTGCCCAGGGCCAGGTCTATTCTTTAGAAGTAACAGGGGCGGCTACTCCGTAATGGCGGATGCGCGTCGCCCCACTCCTCAGACGCCCCACTCCTCAGAGCCAGTCAAAAAAAAAAAAATTGTTAATGAAGAAAAATCATTTTCTTTTTCTTTGACTGGATTTGACATGAATGGAGGGCATGGCCGGGCCATGACAGGCAGGTGGTGGCACTTAGTAGTGTGCATGTATGTTTGGCCAGCCGTTCTAGGCCGGCCAAACATACATGGCCACTTCTATTTCTTCAAACCTGCTGTGAATGCACCTGTGTTCACAGCCGGGTCGGAGAAATGCCTCAAGCTCACAGGCAGTGTCTGAGTAGCAGAGCAGGCCACTCAGACCAATCCAGACGCTGCTCTCCTAGCAGAGCAGCGTCTGGATTGGCTGAGCAGCCTCTGCCTTCCCAGAGACTGCTGGGAGAGCTCTGAGGCGGGAGGCGGTCGTCAGGGTCAGAGTCTGCAGGGGAAAAGGGAAACTTTTTTTAATTATTTTTCCTCCCACCCCTTACCCACACACACCCTTCCCTAACCCTCTTCCCCCTTTGTGATGTGGCGGCCACGACTGCGAAATAGCCCGAACAGAGTAACGACAATAGAATATCAACCCTAAATAAGATACCTTCATTCTAATGCCGAGATTCTCCTTTAGTTACACACAGCATGAGTATAGAATTTTTAATGTTTTTGTGCAAGTATGCAGTACTTGCCTCCCTTGTTGTCAGGTCCTCACTATACAACATCAGGGATTCTATAGGACATACGTCCCCATTTCTGTAAATAATGTAAGATTGAATGGAATAACGTACATAGTTCACAACCCAGTTTCAAGTTTGTCCTCATATGATCAACATGAGACGAAAATTAAAAATTGAAGCAAAGAAGGATGGGATTATAGCCTACTGGTATGGGCAAGCATTAGTTTTGTGCCGTACGTCAGCCACAGAAAAAGATTCAGCCATAATCACAAAAGGGAAATGACGAGATGCCTGGAAGAAGACACTTGAATACCCAACACAATCCGGTGTTAATATTGATTTACTCTTTCAGGGCTCGTCCCCCCTAACCAGTGTTGTACTGAATGGAGTATGAAAGGACAAATGATATTCATAGGAAGAAAATCACCTTTCCTAAACATTCTGCCGCTTTGCCATCTGAAAACCGGTTGCATCGTTTCCACCACAATTTAAAAGACTCAGGACCTCACAAAACACCATTAGAAGAAGATGGAAAGACACAATGTTATTTTGGATTTCTTTTATTCCGCATCAGTCTCTCTTCCTCGTAACAAAATACGCCAGCTAAAGGTTGTTTTCCAGAATGCGAAATGTCCCTGTAAACGGCAGAGCACTCAAACCTTACCCTGCATGTATTACCTTTGCTAGGGGTAATTTTAACGAGCAGCATCGATTATTCTCCAGCATCTTAATGTGAAACCGTCTGGATCCCAAAGGGAGCCGCTGTTTATGTTTAGAATTAAACCCAACAGGAGACATGTTGAATTCTAATCCCTACGTATCCCTTAGGCAAGGCATTGAAATTCCATCAATGAATAAAAAACAATTGCATAGAGACAATTAACACATTAAGGAAGCTTCTAGGCACTCACACCATCTAGATTAAGCAGTGGGAAAATGATTACTTGACTCAAAGCGCAAGAGGAGTCAAACACAAAGACTCAGGGGATTTTAATACAGGATTCGGAACTCCAAAAATGGCAAGTTAAAAGAGAAGGCTTATCTCAAATGAATGAACTGGCCTCCCCAGAACTTTAGGAATTTACGTTTGTACTCCTCCTACCATTTTAACTAATCCATTTACTTGCTATGGGTGTAGCTTTGGCTTGCAGGAACCCTGGTACACACAGCCGAAATAGAACAAAACATAACAAAGGGGCAGTCAGTTGCCCCTGTCCCCAATGGTCTCTCCCAGGCACTCTTCAAAGGAAACATTAAGTTTTGGGCAGGCAAACTGGCTCCTATCTTCAAATATGCACTGGCAACTAAACAAATGTCTGATTCTTGGTGCGGGAATATTATCCACCCAATATTTCAGGGAGGAGATCCTGCTAATTAGGACAAATATTTTTACTTGACATTGCAACCAAGTATTTTGCGGGCCAACTACTCAAAGACTAGTCGCACTGGCCCTTTGTGCAGAGATCATGCCAGTAAACCAAGCAGATTTCAGGAAAGGAATGGGCACATATTGCTGATCAGCCATGCATTGCTCTACTTATACTTTGTCGACTTTAAGTCGCATTCTAGTTGTATCCAAAAATATTTATGGTCTAAACTCTCAAGAATGGGAAATCTGACGACTTTGTAAAAAGAAATTATCCTATTACATACCAACACCTCATTGATTGAATTTGGAAATGTCTAGAAATCTGCAGCTTTGCGAAGTACAAAAAAAAATATCACCTGTTCTGACTGGGAAATTAACATTTTGCGCTCCCTAATAAAAAGTTCACCATGTCTAACCTCGACATGGGTTTGTTCCAGTTCCCGTCTCCGACCATCATTTTAGAACAAAGGTTTCCCAGTCCCTCACCCACATCAACAAATGGGTATCCCAAGGTGGCCCGAGTGCAAAACAGAGGGCCCAAATAATATTACCTTCCATAGTTAAGACCCTAATTTACTCCTACCGCGGAAAATTCACATATACCTTTAGGAAATCGCTTGAGATTTCAGGGTTCTATCAAATCTTTAGATTTCTTTAAAAATGTTTTAACTGTAATAAAAAACGTAGTGAATGCTAGATGTTCAATCGTACTTGAAATATTCTCTATATCTTACTGTGCAAAACTTTTTTGAAACAAAATGATGATATTCAGCCATGGGAAACAAAATGGATCACAAAAAGTGTGTTGAAAAGGAAAGTTTAACGAATGTATGACTTGCATTCAAAAAGAAAGAAATTCTGAATAAAGAAACTAGAAAAAATGAGAAACAATACACTGACATTTGAGGAAACACTACAGCTATACTGTCAAAAGTACAAAAAGAATATATCACAAAATAGCTCACTTTCACTCTTCTTGTTGTAGTCCTCGTTTACTACTTTTAAAGTATGTGTAGCATGTTTAGCCATTAAACAACAGTGCTCGATGTAGGGTGTGGCACTCCTGATCCAAAACATATTTTCGGGATTATCTCGCACTACGTAAATTAGTTCCATTTTAAAAGATTTTCCTAAATTTGTTTTATGTAGATGTACAGAAAACATAGAATGGACTCAGCAATCTTCGACCTAGTTTGGACAGTCCTGGCATTAGCTAACCCCCATCAATATATAGAGATTGTTTTTGTAATATTTTAACGGTTGTGCAGCTCATGCGACCCCGAAGGTACTTTAATGTCTGGGGCAAGGCCAAACTGACAGACAGTGACTCCACATTAAAACCGGAAGTCCCTCTTCCAAATACTTTAAAACTAAATTCCATATCCAATCCCAGATCCATGTTAATGAGTTTCTGAATGCTAAACCTCTCCTCCTTCATTGGAATTAACGAAAATAAATACCAAAAACGATCATCAGAGATCCTGAAAAGAATACATGTGGATCCCTCAAAGACTTGGACAATCCAAACATAAATGTGACCAGTACTCATCCCACAGAATGTGTTTTGCCAAGGATTCACGGCCACAGCTGGTTTGCAGTGCTTGCAAATGGCAAGGTCACTGGGCGGGAAGTAGCAAAGGTATAAAATGCTTGCATGCACAATAGATTATACAGAGAATAGAAAAGTGAATGGGATTGCACACAGAGATGTAGAAAGAAACAATTACGCTAAGGAAAGATGGAGGCCCGAGCTGAGCCGGCTTGTCAACATGGTTTAACGTTGAGAGGGAGTATGGCTGCAGCCCACAAAGCCCTAGCGGTCTTCAGTTACTTCAATTTGCATGGAGCCATCTCTCGCACCGTCTCAGGATATTCGCCAGAGAACCCAGCGCATCTAGTTTGTTAACTCACCCAATAGGACTGTGATATGGCTGTATGCATCTGGAGAGCAAAAATGCAAGACACACTCTCCGGAGAAAAGATAAATACATACCCTGGGGAACCTCAGCATTTATTCTGTGCATTATAATAATAGGCACGGTTCCATCAAGCTCCTCCATGTTTTGAGATACCATTGCATTATGTTTCCACTAAGCTAGCTATCCCCATTTATTGCATTCTGGGACAAATGAGAAACCGCCCTTTTACAGTTGTCACTGGTCAATGGAAGAAAACCAAAGTGCTAGGGTAAGATAAAAATAAATTTACCTGGAACTCTTCCTACATGTGCTGCACTGTAGTATTTATATTTATATGGTAGGATTTCAACGGAGATTGACCTCCCAATCTAGTTGAAAATCCTTCATAGAATACAAATTAGAAATCTAGCTCTAAGATCTATAATCTCATCATTTCATATAAACCTTTGAGACCATGAGTTGCAAAGAATTTTATTGAATGTTCGAAACGGCATGCATTTCACACTAGCTTCATGAACAACTTCAGGTAACTACTTTATGGACACAATCTCACTGAGACACCATCCTTACCATTGTACTAAGCAAATGGCTAGTAATAGATCAGGAAGATAACATATGAAGTTGTCGTCATCATACAGCTGGACCTATCGTCAAATTTAACTTAGTGCCATGTTAAAAAAATTGTTACAGAACACTTGTAATGAAAAGTTAATGAAAATCATTTTACTCCACTGTTTTCAGGAAAAAAATATGTATGCTAAACAATATACATCCTGTCTTTGGTTCTTGTCTCACTCATGATACAAAAGAGAGATTCGAAATGAGCTAATGAAATCACCAGACAAATGTGAGCCCAACACATGAAACATGCAAATAAATATCAAGAGGGGTATGAAATTTTATTTGTTTTCCAAAATCTTGCAAAGGTCACAAACATCACGAATTTAAGAAAGATATTCCCATAACAAAGCTTGGCCTGCTGATGAAATTTCTCATGAAAAACTTTTCTTAATGAGCTTTCCTACACAAAAAAGTGCGATTTTCACATCACTAACCATTTGCGGAATTTTCTGCCTTGCATTTTGTTTTTCATTTTGTGATTAAAAAAACTTTGCAAATTTAATAAGAAGACACGTATTTAAAATCTGCACATCCATAATCAAAAGGGGATGGGGAAATGTCAAATGAGAACTCGAGCAGCTAGAACCAAGGTGAGGAAAATGCATCGTTATTTTGTTGACTACACTTACCAAATATTCTGCAGGGCTAAGAGTAGTGTTAGGCAGAAGGTTTAACTGTGTCCCAAATTGGTTACAAGCATCTTGTCACCCACTCTGTCGTATTCTGATTGTATTCTCTGTCAGTAGCCTGACTTCAGCTCGATGCAATGTTTGCCATTTCCGAAATATTTTACAAAATCACATTTGCCCCTTATCAGAGCATTTCCTCTATATGTCTATACTACAGCATGATAAATGTTATAAAACATAGGACATATGGACGCAATCTAGTATCCATAAACCAAGCATTAGTGTGAGCAGCAAAATCCTTAGTGAAGTGAAATAGTGCATGTCGAGTATCTTCCAATACTCCTGGACTCATGTTGGATAATCAATAAAAGAAGATCCAGACACTCATAACCGGCTTACCATGCACAGTTATTCAGTTCTCTCCTACCGGCTTCTCCCAAGCATTTTGTGGATACTTCAGTGGCAAATGGCATGGATCGGAGGTAGGATGGTCGGGGAGAGGATGCAGGAGATAAGGGCGTGGATGCCGGAGGTGGGGGGGGGGGGAAGGACGCGGGGGAAGCAGCTATAAAAAAATATATATATATATACATACATACATACATACCTTTACGCTGTGTCTCTCCTCCGTAGTCCTTCCCTCGCTCGGCCATAGGAAACACACCCAGGTTCCCAGTCAGCCATTCACAACGCTGCCTTAGCAGCGTTGTGATTGGTCTGAGCGGCATGTTTTGGCGCTCAGATGCTGACTGGAGGCCTGGGCACGTTCTCCACGTAGGCTGCAATTCAGCCTGCATGGAGAACATGCAAAGTGCGCAAGACTGTTTTGGGCGGCCCGAGAGGGCCGTTCAGGCAGTCATTGCGCATGTTAGGAGGTTGCTACTGATGAAGCAAAACTTCGCATATTTTGCAGCTTGCCGAAGTCATGAACCTCGTTTATGTGTAATAAGGTAACATAAGTATGTTCTACTAACGTTTATTTTTGTTTAGGCAAAGTTTATGAAGCTTGCCTACGTGTATTTCTAATACACTTACCCCGTGTACTTTAACATGGCCGCTGCTTGTATTTTAGTTACTGCGCATGCGTCAGCCACATTCACGTGTCCTGACGCGTCTGCAGAAGTGGAGGGAAAGTTATGCGCATGCGTAATTCATAGCTGTGCTTATCATGTGGTACTGCTCGTGCCACTGCTCTTGTGCCGTATCAATGTAGCTAACATTTAGAATGCATAGGTTTATTTCTTGATGATGAGTTAAAAGTACAAACCCTGTGATGTGTTTCCATGATGACATTATTATGTATTAATTTGTTTTCGCTTACTTTTCATGTACCGCGGGGAATGGGGGTCTGTCTGTACTGAGAGCCATCTTGGAGGTCCCTTCTGCGCAGATGCGACTTTCCGGGGACCTGACAACCTTGGCTGATGGAACTTAGCCAGCTGGCACTAGTGGGCAAAATGCTCCTGAGAACTGACCTGCAAGCTCGGCTGAACGGAGTCACATGACCCTACTATGTTACATTGTTAAATTGTCATTGTGTTTCTGCACAGTTTCTCCTGGGAACCCCAAACTAGCTAGGCGGTACCCAAGTATGCTAATGAAGGCTTAAAATCTTGTATTGTGATTGGTGTGTTACCCAAATCCTACCTTAGGACCAATCGAAATTGAGGGATTCTGACACTTTGCAACATTGGGGGGTGGTACACTGTCCCCAAACTGTATATCTACCCTGGGTTCCCCTAGGGAACCGTCCGACTTGTCTGGTTTAGCTGACCTGTCACTGACCCATCGTACTCAATAGGTGACTGAAGATACAGAGCGCTGCGGAGCACTCTGTCCGAATTTGACCATAGACTAAGGTTCTACTGAACCTCAAAGTGCTGGCGAAGCACTTAGCTGGGAGTTCGCTGACCCAATCGGGGTCTTGATCGATAACTGCAGAGCGGGTGGAGCGCAGGCGTTGCTTCCAAACTGTGGGTTCCGGTCCTGTCCTGAGGGTTTGCTGTCCTGTCCTGAGGTCCTGTCCTGATTCCTAATCCGAGGGTATCCTGTCCTATCCGGGGTGTCCATTCTGCACCTGCTGTCCTTTGAGGGGTATCCTTCCTTGAGGGTTTCCTGTCCTTAACTGACCCGTGGCCAGGGTTTGGTTTCCACACCTTTCTAGGTAAATATTGCTCCGAACCTCTTAAATCTTGCACCTTCTGAATTTCTAACTTTTGCTTTAATAAAGTTCATCATTGCATATGTTATATTTTTCCATGTCTTTCCGCAACTATTGAAAGTCATTTGCATTTTTCCCATACGTTTGTTCCTATGTCTTCACACTTGTTAGAAATTATATTTTGCATTGCAGTTTGTCATTTTCTGATATGGTCTAGAACCTCATTGCCTAGATTGTTCAAATGCCCGTTCACCTTAAGTGAAGTGTGTTACTCTTTGTAGGCCCTCCTATAGTTATACCTACATAGTCTGCCCTGCTCAAATAATTCTGATTAGCATAGTATTTTCTCGTTATACTTTATATCAGTATTTCAATGATTACTCTGTCATTAGTTCTTTACAGTTATATTATTTACGTTATCTTGGTTATTGATTGCCTTATTTTACTGTACCTTATGCACGAAACAAATGAACTTTAGATAAACATTTTAAAACTTCCAGTTGTCCGTGGTCATTTCAACAGCATTTTGATTTTTGGTTGGGTTTGTATTTTGCTGCTTTTCCTTTACAGCTAGCTCCCTGATTCATTGTGGTCATTAGGTACTCGCATCGGTGGATGGTAAGTCGGGTGCACTGAGAAATAATAGTAGGGAACATACACACACAAATTGGTAGAGCTCGTGAAGTCACCTGATCGATGTATGTGGTGATTTGAAAGTATATGGGCCCTGAAGCCGGAAACGGCGAAAACTATTGGTCGGGTGGCCTCGCGCGCTCTATCAGTTTTACTGGTAGCCAGAGGATGGTTAGGGACTAGTTGAGAGTAAGGCAGGGATTAGTTGGACTAGTTGAGTCGGAAGCTGCTAGTATATTGATGCTGCTAGAAGAGCGGCTGTTCTAAGAGACCTGATCATTCTCTTGTGAATACGCTGTTTTGGAATTCATGAATTGCTGTATTGTTATTATTCTTGTTCTTATATTGTTATATGTACTAATCCATGCATTTGTCAATCGTTTAGTTTCTTGTTGTCCGAACTCCCCGGGGAATTGAAAGGGCAAGTGGTGAATAGAATCCATTGTCCTGAGGTCACAGGCTCGAGGAAAGTTAGGTGCAGGTTAGGATAACCGGGAAGCACTAACTAGGGGTTTCTGAATACATGTGTGAATAAATGACAGTAACGGGGTTCATTGGCAAAATTCCCATAGTGGCGTAACCTAGTAAGGGTCACATCGGAAGAGTAGCAGGTTCCTCGGAGCTAGCGTGAAAGCAGAAGAGTCCGCTGGGAAACCTTAAACTCGGAATATATCCCGGAAAGAAGTGGATGAGTTTAGGGGAATAACAGGTTCACCGATGCTAGAGTGAAGGGTAGGCGGAAGAGATCTACCCGCAGCGAGTGAAAAGTAAATGGAAGTAGTTTACTTGCAGTAAAATAATTCTTTCTCTGTCTAGACACTTGAGCACTGTGGCGAATGTGTATTTGTTGTAAAATAACCAAGCTCTGAGCACTTTAAAAAGAAAGAAAGTTTCCGTTACCTTGTGAAGGGAGGGAGTCAGTCGCGAAGCGCCTCTGACGTCACTCTGTGCCGCGCTGGGATTGGTAGAAGCAGCGGGCGGGTAGCGGAGCTGAGATTGTAAAGGAGGGGTGAGCGCCAGAGCGTGGGAACTGTCTCACGAAGGGGCCGCGCACCCATTGGCGGAGAATATTCAGAGTCGCGCACCCATTGGTCGCACGGATTTCCGAAGCGCGTTCTGATTGGAGGTAGTTTGTAAACAAAGTTTAGCGTAGAGGTCGTATGTGGCACTCGCAAACTACAGGAACTCGACCTGATCCAAGGCACCTAGGGTTTGAAAGGGATCAGTGGAAGACTAATAGATACGATATTATGTACGGAACCAAGAGAAAAATGTCCCTTGTAAGTAAGGTGAAAAATTATTTCAAAACGGACAAACCGATTAAATCTAGGGAAGGTGTTCTTTTCCCACCACCTAATACTCCTGCCTCATTCATGATGTTTGACCGAGGGTACAATACCTGTGTGTGGTTGGAGAATTGGGTGAAGTACACAAAAGATGACGGAGTATTGGCATTTCCATTAGATGGGACTTTCAATGGTAGGATCCTATTTAATTTAAGGACTCGGATGAACGAATTGCATCCCAGACCGAGACTAACGCAGTATGAGGCATTAGAGGAATGGGAGATTGAGGCTTTTGAAAGAGAAAGACCCCGAATGGACAAGGGTTTGACCAAGTGGTACCCCAGGCTGAAACAGGAGTCCAGGGATAAAAGGATGAAACAGTGGAGGCAGAGCATGATTGTTGAGGGTCTGTTTCCCATGATGCCGGCATGTCATAACCCTGTAGCGGGTGAGAAAAGTACTGAAAAATGTAAACATTGGGGGGCCCCGGGGGAATCAGATGATGAATTGATAGATGACATCTGTACCAGGAGTCCGCCACCTTATAATGAGGGAACCCGACCTTCCAGTGTAGGAGATGCTCCCCGACGCCACTTCCTCAAGGAAGAAGACAGGTCCCTAGGACTGGGAGGGGGTGGTCAAGGGTTACCCTATTTTGAGAAACCCGAACCGACGGAAACAAGGGATATATATCCCAAAGTGCCCGCAAGTCAGGAAGAAAAATACTCACGTACAAAAATGTTCCTTCCCAGACCACTGTATGAAAAGGAAGAGAAACCATTGAATTCAGGACTGCCTTTTGTTCAACCTCCATATGAGGAAGAACGCAGGTCCTTTAATACTGGAACTTTATTCCCGAAACCAAATTATGGTGGAGGACCAAGTGAAACGCATCCTACTGCCCCGAGTTTTACTCCTCCCTTGACCCCACAGATATTACATGACACGACTTTAAGAAGGATACTAGTGAAAAAGGAGCAAGAGGCTCTAGCTAGACAAAGGACAGAAATAATTCAGAAAATCTCCCAGTTAAATACCAGTCCTGAGGCATTGACTATTCCAGTAACTATTGGACCAGTGGTCCCGTTATACGGAAATGGTCAGGGAAATCCGATTACTCCGGTTATGACCCCAGTCATGGCACCCCCGAGACAGGAACCGATAATCATAGATGATCAGTCCAGTGAGTGCGAGTCTGAAGTTGCGTTCTTGGACTTGCCAAACAAACCGACCGGAAAGGGAATGCAGCAGAGACATAACCCTTTTAATACAAAAGAAATTAAATTAGAGTCAGCAACAGGTACTAGGAATGTCTCTCTGGTAACTCCGGATGAAATTGAGAGTTGGAGTCGTGAATTAGAGAAACAGACTCCGCAAACGAAACCTTTAGACCTCTACAAGCTGAGGGTAGAAATAGAAGAATTAATGGCAGGAAATGTGGGGTTGGATCGATTGAATACCTACTCTGAAGAAGAATTGTCGTTTATATGTAAAAGCTTTACAAGGAACACCAGAGTGCTCCACGAAAAACTGACCGAAACAGCAGTTAGTATGGGGGTAGATATCTCAAAATCCAAGCCCTTACAGAAACCGTACAGAGCAGACTTCTCAGACAAAGATATAGAGCACTTGAATGTGGCAGGAAAAAAGTTGCAGATTAAAGAATTAATGGGGGTACTGCAGAAATGGGGAGATGTGGAAAGATGGAGAAGCAGGTGGGCGAAAAAGAGGGAAGAGGCTCGCTCCCGACAAGTGACTCCTGAATTTGCTTTAAGGGAGGTAGAGAAACCTGAACAGTTATGCCCCATGCGCGAAGTTCCAGGAGGGAAATATGTGCATGTCCCCTGGTCTAGACAGGATATTGTGTCCTTTACGAACGATTTTCCAAAATTACGAGAGAAACCAGTAGACTGGTACAGGCAGGTGGAGAGGTTCGTGAAGGTACAGAAATGTCTGTGGAAAGACCTGGATGGGTTTTTCGACATTGTGGTTCCGGTAGATTTATGGACCCAGTGTAAAATAGCCATAGACTGGCCTACTGAAGAGTACCCAAGAAATAAGGAAACAGGGGAGCCATCAAAGGATGTCATGCGAAAATATGAGCAGGTAATTCAGCATTTGAAAGAAAAGGTGCCCGCAAAGGAAACTGATTGGACAAAAATAGATAGAACAACACAGGAAAGGGACGAGACAGTGCACTCCTTCTATGAGAGGTTATTGCAGGTATTTAAAACATACAGTGGTATTGATAACATCGATTTGAAGGACATGAGGCACTTTATTTACAGGTTTGTAAATGGTTTAAGACCTGAAATTTGTCAGTGGATAAAAGATAATAAAATCTGTTGGCATACAAAGAAAATGGATGAGGTCCTGCGGTACGCTAAGTACTGCGAGGACGAGATGGCAGAAAAGAAAAAGGCCCTTAAGGAAAAAGTGATGTGGGCTCAGGTGAAGCTCGCAGAACAGCAGGAAAAACAATTGAGTAACATGGTTAAAAATGCTGAGAACAAAAGTCCTGGGGGTGGAGGAAAGCCCCGGCCAAAATTTAGCAGGGAAGAGGCTATGAAGAAATTTCCCTGCCATCAGTGCGGCGAAATTGGACACTGGCGAAACGAGTGTCCCCAATTAATAGATGATAATGCAAAAACTCCTGATTTAACTCCACAGACGCAGAAAGAAAGACCAAGAAAGACTCAACCCCAGGTAAAAACAGTTCAGGTGCCTCGAGCACCCAAGCAGGTATACAGGGGAAAACAGGCAGAGGGTGAGGAGATAGAAGTTTGGGTAAGCGGTGAGAACAGAAATACAGCAACTTCGCAGTATCTGCTAAATGATACCTTCCTTTGTAATGATCAGGACTGACGGGGCCTGAGAGGGGAGGACGAGGAGTGCGTACTTGGCGCTTCCTTGCCGGTAGACCAGTCTGGACCATACATTGAAGGAAAGGTTGACGGAAATGATGTCACCTTTCTGTTGGACACTGGCGCTACCCGTTCTACTGTAAGAACAGTGGACGTTCCAAACCTACCCCTCTCGGGAGAAAATATCCAAGTAGTGGGTGTATCTAATCAATTGATTAGTACTCCTGTTACCGAACCAATGGAGATTTCAATTGGAAATTTTAAACAAATGCATAGGTTTGTCGTCTGTGACACCAGTCCAGTGAATCTACTGGGTCGTGATTTGCTGTGCAAAATGAACTGTACCATCTTTTGCACACCAAAAGGTGTTGAAATACAGACCCCAGATGAAGATGGCATTTATAAACTATTGTTACTTAGACCTGACTCAGAAATTAAAAGATTGACCCTGCAGGACTTGCCCCAAGAACTCCAGGAAGCGGTAAAGCCAGAGGTGTGGGATTTCACTGGAAAAGATGTGGGACTAATGAAAGATGTGGACCCCATACAGATAGCCATCAAGGACAATGCAGTATATCCTAACACTAAGCCCTACCGAATGAATGCTGCAGTGAAAGCAGGGGTCACTCTGGAAATTCAAAAATTATTAGAAGGAAACATCATACAGGAAGTAATGAGCAGCCCATGCAACTCACCGATTATGGGCATCAAGAAGCCTAGTGGCAAGTATAGGGTAGTGCAAGACCTAAGAAAGGTAAACAAAATTGTAGTTCCTTGCTGCCCTATTGTCCCGAACCCAGCAGTGATATTGTACCAGATTCCTTGGGATGCTGAGTGGTTCACTGTGATTGATTTATGTCATGCATTCTTTTCGATACCCCTGCACCCCGACAGCAAATTTCTTTTCTCGTTTGCCTTCGAAGGTCACGTGTATTGCTGGAACCGGGTCCCTCAGGGGTATACAGAGAGCCCCTCTATCTTTAATCAGATCTTGAAAAAATGTCTGGAGACTTTGATCTTACCTGGGAATTCGGTCTTAGTACAGTACATAGACGACCTTCTACTGGCGTCTAAAAGTCATAGGGACTGTGTAGTTGACACCATTGCCCTCCTAAATCATCTATGTGAGAAAGGGCATAAAGTGGCACCTGACAAACTACAGTTCTGTGCAAAATCAGTAAAATATCTAGGACACCAGATAGAAAAGGGTGTCAGAAAAGTCACATCAGAAAGAGTGAGAATAATTCAAAAGATGCAGTTGCCCCGTACTCAAAAAGACGTCAGAATGTTCCTGGGTGTACTAGGCTACTGCAGGCAGTGGATTCTGGGATTTGCAGCCTTAGCCCGGCCTTTGATAAAAATGACCACGAGAGGAATGCCAGACATTGTAGAATGGGACGATGAAAGCCTAATGGCTTTCACAAGACTGAAAAACTGTCTGTGTACAGCCCCTGCGCTGGGAATGCCTGATTATTCCAAAGAGTTTGCCCTATTCTGTGACACTCGCGATAATTGCGCATTGTCAGTCCTGACTCAAGAACATGGCACGACCAGAAGGCCTGTGGCCTATTTCTCTGCCACCCTGGACCCAGTAGCTGCTGGGTTACCAGGCTGTCTGAAAGCAGTAGCTGCTACCTGTGCAAGTTTAGAACAAAGTGAGTCCATTGTCATGGGACATCCTGTGACTGTGTATGTTTCACATGGAGTGGTAATTCTATTGACCAGAACTAAAACGCAGTATCTCACCCCTAGTCGGCTGACTAAATACGAGAGGATTCTTGTGGGTGCAGCAAATGTAAGCATTGTTAGGTGCGGTATTCTGAACCCTGCCACTTTACTCCCCGACCCCTTGGAAATGGAAGGTGGGGATGATGATGAACATGATTGCATTGACCTGACAGAGTTCAGTACTAAACCACGCCATGACATAAAAGAAACGCCATTGCCTGAACATGATAAAGAACTATTTGTGGATGGTTCCTGTCTAAGACATGAACTAGGAGGCCTGAGTGCTGCTTATGCAGTAGTCTCTTTAACAAAGATTGAAGAAGCAGGTTACCTATATAACATCAAGTCTGCACAAGTAGCCGAATTGATTGCTATGATAAAAGCTTGCAAAATTGGGAAGAACCTACGCATAACAGTGTATACTGACAGTCAGTACTGTTATGGAGTTGTGCATGACTTTGGCCAATTGTGGCTACAGAGGGAATTCATGACTTCCTCAGGTACTCCCATTCGGAATGCAAAGGTTGTTCATGACCTTTTGGAGGCCATCCAGTTACCCAAGGAACTGGCAGTGGTAAAATGTGCTGCTCATAAGAAGAGCATGGACAAAGTATCACTGGGAAACGATTATGCTGATCGAGTGGCCCAATGGTGCGCCAGAGATCACTATATCGTAAATCCTAAACGAGGGGGGATCGGAGCCAGCTGCCAACTTCAAGTGTTTGAGGAAGTGCCTACTTGGGATGAAGTGAGAGAGTGGCAGGAGTCGGCTCCTTGGCAAGAAAGAGAGAAATGGAAGGAGGATGGGTGTAGACCGAGACGTGTGGATGGTGTGATTTTGGGCCCAACTGGTATGCCTGTGTTACCCCGCCACTTGCTTGGCACAATGGCAAGATTAATACACGAAGGATCACACATTGGTAGGGATGCCATGATTCTGGTATTTCAACAGACTTGGTACAGTAAGAAATTCAGGAAGGTAGCAGAGTCCCTCTGCCAGAGGTGCCTGTCATGTCAACAGATGAACCCAGGCAAGAGGACAATGGTTGAGCTGAGCAAAATTGGGAGATCAGGGGGTCCCTTTGTAAAGATACAGATTGATTTCATCACCATGCCCCGTTGTGAAGGAAAGCGATATGTCCTTGTCATTGTGTGCGTATTTTCAAAATGGGTAGAAGCTTACCCTACTCCCCAAAGTGACGCACTGACAGTAGCGAAGTGTTTACTAAAAGAACTGATACCTAGATTCGGGATACCATTCATTATTGAATCAGATAAGGGTGGACATTTCCAGAATGAAATACTGGCTGAACTCTGTAAGGCCTTTGGAATAAGGCAAAAACTTCATTGTGCATACCACCCAGAGGCTTCTGGAATAGTGGAACAAGTAAATGGAACTATCAAAAACAGACTAGCAAAGCTGACAGATGCTACTGGCATGACCTGGGTGAAGGCCCTGCCCCTGGTCCTGATGGGACTGAGAAGTGTTCCTGACCGCAAGACAGGCCTAAGTCCCCATGAGATCATTATGGGAAGAGTGATGAGACAAGCATGGGTGCCAGGAAGCAAACTGTTGAGTATTACTGATGATTTGGTGCTTGAATACTGCAGAAGATTGGGTGACCAAGTGCGTTCTATCTCTCGCCAGATTGGAGACGACGGCATCCTCAATCCAACGACTCCTCTCCACAGCTTGGTTCCAGGAGACTGGGTCAAAATAAAGAAGCACACTCGATCAAACTGTCTGGTACCAAGGTGGGGAAAGAAACGCCAAGTAATCCTGGTAACAACAACTGCAGTGAAGGTCGCAGGTATTCCCCAGTGGATCCACGCTGGACATACCCAGAAGGTATTACCAGACAAAGAATTTGCAGAAGAAGGGCAACCAGCAGAGGACTCTGCAGGAGCCAGACCAGAAGCAGCTGACAACGAGCAGCCCAGCACCAGTCAGGCTGCAGGAACAGCAGACGTTGGCCCAGGAGTAGTTGACTACGAACTGCCAAGAATCCAGCCTGCTGAAGAGGTCCAGGAAACTGAGCCAGGAGTAGCTGAAGACGAGCTGCCAAGCATATGGCCAGAAGAATGGATACCGATGATTGATCTGACCGAAGATCCCATCAGAACAAGAGAGCGACTTTGTGAAGGTAGGGAGTGGACTAGTCAGGAAAAGCAAGGCACAGGCGAAGAACCTCAGCCGCTTGAGATTCACATCAAAACTGAGGAAGGAGAAGGTCAGACAGGGACAGAACAGGTGTTCGATACACCACCGCTAACACCTGATGTGGATAAGGGACAGCTTAGAAATAGAGTGATAGTTCGAGCAGAAGAAAATCAAGAGATCGAAGTGCTTGAACAGGATCAGATAGGGTTAGAAGAACGGGTTCAGGAAACAGAAACAGAAACAGAAACAGAGACAATCGAAAGCCAAAAACAAAATATTCCTGAACTAGGCCAGATTAGTAACCAGGCAGAAGAAATTGATGCTAGCCCTGGAACTAGCGAGATAAGGGAAGAAGAAGAAGAAAGTGAAGCAGAATTGCCACAAGCTAAAGAGAATAAGAGGATAAGAGAAGAAAGCGAAGTCCAAGTACCAACTAAGAGACTAAAGAAAAGAAACAACCTTGAGCCTAGGTTCGTAAAGAGATTGAGGCTAAGGATAAAGACAGTGGAAGAAAAACGTGCAGAAGCAAGGAGAAGTGCACGGATAGCAGAGCAAGAAGAAAACTCTTCCAAAAGAAGGAGTGAACGAATAAAAAGACAAAACAAAAAGTACAAGTCTCCTGAATGGACACTCGTTTTGGAAGAACTTGAAGATCTTGATATAACTGACGTAAGCGACGGAGAGCCCGTCCCTGAGTACTCTGCTGAAGAAGAAGACGAACCACCGTGAATTTGCACAAAGTAAGCTAGCTGTGTATAGACACAAAGAGAGGTCGAGAAACTTCTTCTGAGCCGAAATGTCTGATTCAACTGTGAATGGTAGACCAAGTTGCAGTCGTTGCAAGACGTGCTGCAAGGTGTGTATATGTAGCATAGTAGTACTGATAGTAATATGGATAGGACTAACAATCTTTATACCCTTTACTGTAAGTAAAGATACTAACATTGTCCCTACTGAAATTGTAAATACTGACAGTGAGGAGTGGACAACACAGAGTGTAGCAAGACATGAGAGAGCACTGAGACAAACAAAACGAGACTTAGAAGCATCAGATGAGGGAGGACTACATTATCATGGAATTAAGAACAGGACACACTTAAATGTTTTTGCAAACTTGTTAATACACTATGTAGAGACTATGGAAATTGAAGATTGTTATGTCTGCATGAAGCTACCTACCTCTGTGGCTGAAGGCGTGACATACCATCACTTGCCATTGACATATGGAATTTCTTGTAGCATTTTAGCTAGTTTATTTTACAAAAGAGGACCGTTACAGTACTATTACTCTAATAATGACGTGATCTTTTCTGAACTTCCTATACGTGGGAACTTGAATCCTGTACATACCAAAAGCGACACCATAAGATATATGGGAGACTACTTTCTGACTATAGGTAACATTGACATAGCTGATGCACACAGAGATAACTTGACTTGTTCTTTGCGTGAACAGGAAAAGATGTTCCTGAACATGGCAGAGAAAAGAAGAATTAAAATACAAAAGAAGGCTAATGACGAAAGTCAGAAAAGGCCAAAGTGGGCAGAGAACATGGAAGGCACCTCAAATGGTGGGGCGGGACCTGCTCTGTTGCTGGATTTTGAAAAGAAAGGCAAGCTATGTCTTCACCGCGAGAAGACTAGCTATTATAATAATGTTTTCATTGGTTCCAGTGAATGCGAACATAATTACAAGGTAATTGGAGGTTGGGGTTTCAAAAATGGGTCAGAGCCTGTGTTTCCTGGAATTTATTATATTTGTGGGGACAAGGCTTATTTCAAATTGCCGGATCACTGGTATGGAAGCTGCTATTTTGGCATTGTCTTCCCGAAAATATACCATGTGAATGGAAAAGCTGGAAGCAATGAAGATACTAATGGCTTAGTGCGTAGTAAAAGAGAAAGTATAGGTGAAATTATGGGTAGTATTTTCAGTGCACTGATACCTGGAGTGGGAGTGGTTCTGAACACTCACAGAATTTGCAAATTGTCTACTATAGTGGATGTGCTGTCTACTGAAACAGCTCATGGATTTCTGCTGGTCAATACCGAAATGGTTGCGATCAGATCAATGGTTTTACAAAATCGACTTGCTCTTGACACCTTATTAGCGAAAGAGGGCGGAGTCTGCCGGATGTTGAAGGCGCAACATTGTTGCACTTATATTCCGGATAAAATTGTACAGATCAAAAAATATGTGAAAAACATTACTAATTTGACAAAGGAACTCAAACCACTCGAGGTTGATAGTGCCTGGAAGAGACTGGTAGATGGTCTCTCAAATGTAGGTCATTGGCTTGCTAGTGTAGGTAAAAGCTTAGTGTTCAAGATACTGATGCCAATTGGTATTATAGGTCTTATTATATTTCTCATTTTTATCTGTTGTAAATGCCGCAAGCGCACCAAGAAGCACGAGGTAAATGCAAGAGGGTTGAAACGGAGTGTGGATGAGATTGAATTAGAGGAAGTGAATGATCAGATATACAAAAAGGTGAAGACTTCTCACCCTACTAGAACTGAGAGAGAAAAGTTAGAACGATTGCTGGAAGAGATAGAACTTTATAAAGTGTGAAAGAAAGTTGGCATCTGGTTCCATTTTTTTGTGATGATAGTAAATATCATCAAAGAGGGGATTGATGAAGCAAAACTTCGCATATTTTGCGGCTTGCCGAAGTCATGAACCTCGTTTATGTGTAATAAGGTAACATAAGTATGTTCTACTAACGTTTATTTTTGTTTAGGCAAAGTTTATGAAGCTTGCCTACGTGTATTTCTAATACACTTACCCCGTGTACTTTAACATGGCCGCTGCTTGTATTTTAGTTACTGCGCATGCGTCAGCCACATTCACGTGTCCTGACGCGTCTGCAGAAGTGGAGGGAAAGTTATGCGCATGCGTAATTCATAGCTGTGCTTATCATGTGGTACTGCTCGTGCCACTGCTCTTGTGCCGTATCAATGTAGCTAACATTTAGAATGCATAGGTTTATTTCTTGATGATGAGTTAAAAGTACAAACCCTGTGATGTGTTTCCATGATGACATTATTATGTATTAATTTGTTTTCGCTTACTTTTCATGTACCGCGGGGAATGGGGGTCTGTCTGTACTGAGAGCCATCTTGGAGGTCCCTTCTGCGCAGATGCGACTTTCCGGGGACCTGACAACCTTGGCTGATGGAACTTAGCCAGCTGGCCCTAGTGGGCAAGATGCTCCTGAGAACTGACCTGCAAGCTCGGCTGAACGGAGTCACATGACCCTACTATGTTACATTGTTAAATTGTCATTGTGTTTCTGCACAGTTTCTCCTGGGAACCCCAAACTAGCTAGGCGGTACCCAAGTATGCTAATGAAGGCTTAAAATCTTGTATTGTGATTGGTGTGTTACCCAAATCCTACCTTAGGACCAATCGAAATTGAGGGATTCTGACACTTTGCAACATTGGGGGGTGGTACACTGTCCCCAAACTGTATATCTACCCTGGGTTCCCCTAGGGAACCGTCCGACTTGTCTGGTTTAGCTGACCTGTCACTGACCCATCGTACTCAATAGGTGACTGAAGATACAGAGCGCTGCGGAGCACTCTGTCCGAATTTGACCATAGACTAAGGTTCTACTGAACCTCAAAGTGCTGGCGAAGCACTTAGCTGGGAGTTCGCTGACCCAATCGGGGTCTTGATCGATAACTGCAGAGCGGGTGGAGCGCAGGCGTTGCTTCCAAACTGTGGGTTCCGGTCCTGTCCTGAGGGTTTGCTGTCCTGTCCTGAGGTCCTGTCCTGATTCCTAATCCGAGGGTATCCTGTCCTATCCGGGGTGTCCATTCTGCACCTGCTGTCCTTTGAGGGGTATCCTTCCTTGAGGGTTTCCTGTCCTTAACTGACCCGTGGCCAGGGTTTGGTTTCCACACCTTTCTAGGTAAATATTGCTCCGAACCTCTTAAATCTTGCACCTTCTGAATTTCTAACTTTTGCTTTAATAAAGTTCATCATTGCATATGTTATATTTTTCCATGTCTTTCCGCAACTATTGAAAGTCATTTGCATTTTTCCCATACGTTTGTTCCTATGTCTTCACACTTGTTAGAAATTATATTTTGCATTGCAGTTTGTCATTTTCTGATATGGTCTAGAACCTCATTGCCTAGATTGTTCAAATGCCCGTTCACCTTAAGTGAAGTGTGTTACTCTTTGTAGGCCCTCCTATAGTTATACCTACATAGTCTGCCCTGCTCAAATAATTCTGATTAGCATAGTATTTTCTCGTTATACTTTATATCAGTATTTCAATGATTACTCTGTCATTAGTTCTTTACAGTTATATTATTTACGTTATCTTGGTTATTGATTGCCTTATTTTACTGTACCTTATGCACGAAACAAATGAACTTTAGATAAACATTTTAAAACTTCCAGTTGTCCGTGGTCATTTCAACAGCATTTTGATTTTTGGTTGGGTTTGTATTTTGCTGCTTTTCCTTTACAGCTAGCTCCCTGATTCATTGTGGTCATTAGGTACTCGCATCGGTGGATGGTAAGTCGGGTGCACTGAGAAATAATAGTAGGGAACATACACACACAAATTGGTAGAGCTCGTGAAGTCACCTGATCGATGTATGTGGTGATTTGAAAGTATATGGGCTCTGAAGCCGGAAACGGCGAAAACTATTGGTCGGGTGGCCTCGCGCGCTCTATCACTACCACTAGTCCCTTACCCCTGCCCCTCAAGCAAAGCTGTGGGCACGTAAGTAGGAGAAAATAAAATAACGTAAGTTATTATCATTTTATTTTCTCTGTGTTTCACTGCAAAAAAGCGGTGGGGTGAATCTCCTCCGCCTTAGTAGAGGAGCACCACTGGGATACTTGTATTTATCAATCAAGCTCAAAGCCTACATTCGATTTTTCCAAAATCAGCACAGGCAGCAGAGTTGATCTTGGTTTCTCAGTGCCACTTGATAGCCTCGATTCCCTTCACAACAGGAGTTGAGTTTTTGGTAAATTGAACCCTCATGAGGTTTGACTTCGAGCAGGAGCGAAAGGATTGTGATGCAGACCAAATGAAGTGCATTCAGAAGCTTCCAAAGGCTGGGCCTATCTACCTACAGGCATGTCCTGTCTATATTGAAGTTGTACCCAGTGTCCTGAAAGGTTTCAAGGTAACAGCTTAACATGATGAGGCAGAATCCAGCAATGGTCTTTAGATTTCCCGGTAGCCTTACTATTCACAAAACAATCAGGCCTGCCGGGGTGTGTGTGTGTGTGTGTGTGTGTATACATTATTTCTATAGTTTGAACCTAGCCAAAAAGTCTGAAGAGCACTAATCAAGATCCAAGGCAAGAATACAGTGAATTAATTCTAGGGAGGTAGCTGGTTATTGAATTGATACTGCTTTGTGATGCAGTGTTCTTTGAAGAGGTAAGCCTTCAACTCTTTTCTAAATTGGAGCCGTTTTGGGGCAATACTTATGTTAAGGCATGTTGCTCCAGATCCTGGGTGCATAGATGGAAAAGGCCTGCTGCTTTGTTTTATAAGCAAATTAATTGACCGTAACCGGAAATGATGCTGGCCTAGTGTGGTTTATCGGAAGAAATCAGCAACACAACCTTTGACAGCCAAATCTACAAGGAAACCGTTTAACTTATAGCTATGGGTAAATATAGGATGGTGCAGCTCAAGGATGCCAGACTCATACACATATTTGAATCATGCAAGCTTGATGTCACCACGGTTAGATGATAACAAGCCCCTTCCAGCTGCTCATGGCCTAGTACCCTGCAAGAGACTCTGAACATCCCGAAATGAGCACCACTAGGTGTGTCTTAACCGATAATGAAGATTTAGTGACCCAGTAAGTCTGAGACAAAAAAGGTGGCGGTGTTCTATTCACATAAAATATATATTTGTTCTTTAAAGTGATCCTGTCATTAGTATCAATAGTCACACAGAGTTTTATGAGGTACACAAATAAACATTATAAATATCACTGCTGAAGACATGCCAGCCTACTCCATTACTGAGCCAAATGCAACCAACACACTGATGTCCACCACACCCACTATCACTAGCTCCCACATTAACAATGCTTGACTCTCCAGAACACACACAGTCACTTCACCGGGCACTAGCAGTGCTGTACTCTCCACTGCACCCGCCATTAGTGCCAACCTCATTACCAATGCTTGCGGCAACAGTGCACCCACAATAACTGGGCTCCACACTAACAATACACTACTCTCCTAAGCACTCACTATCAGTGGGCTACACGCCCCCAGCATTTTCACTCTCTACCACCACAGAGCCATGCAGTGAAGAGACCAGCTGCACCCTACATCACAAGACCCTCAACACCCTACATTTATTCAGTACCACTGTGGGGTCCACCATGACACTACTGTCTTTCACAGCCTTATATGGTCTAGTGCGAGGCAGTCTCTATGGGATCCGCACTGGCTCCCGGCTGACCAACGTATTCTGTTCAAAGCTCTCACGCTTGCCCATGGGGCTCTTTACAAGACTTGGCCTCAGTATCTCAGAAGTCGGTTTACGTTCTATGTGCCGCCACGACATCTACATTGCACAGGTCGATGCCTCGCTCTTGTTCCCAGGTACTGCCTGGTAAGGATGGGAGGTAGCTCCCTTTCTGTCGGAGCAGCCATGGCTTGGAATGCCCTGCCCTGGAATGCCCTGCCCTTTGAACTGCGGAACACGGGCTACTTTAGGCTGTTTAAAAAACACTTGAAAACTCTGTTATTTAAGTAATCCTCATGCCTGGTCTAGCCCTCTCTGCCTCCACCTTTTGGCTTCCGCGCCGGGACACTTCCGACTAGCCGTGCGCGTTATAAATGGAGGATAACATAACATAACATGGTACAGTAGGTGCTTGGGAGCAGTCTCATGGCACTGCAGGTGCTATACAAATAACCTATAGCAATTCACAGAGATATTGTAAAAACTAAAAAGTAATTTGTTGACAAACAGAATCCATTTAAAGCACACAGCAGAAGTAGTTCAAGTCTGAGTTGCCTATTTCACTGCTGTCAGTTTGTGCTTTTTACATGCAATTGTACTTTTTAGGTCGAGTTTACTAAACCACGCATATGCGGTCTGTTCTGAAGCATATTGTGGCTTACAAAGAACATAGAGGCTGAAGCCCAGTCATTGCTTACCATTGTTTGGCTTCCCATCACTCTCATTTATCCGCTTTTTATTCGTGTCCCACTTTGTTAATTTTGCATTTGCCCCACAACTGGAGCATTGCTTCTTTGACTGGCTGGCATCTCTGCTTCCACTGCTTGCAGTTCAAAACACTACCTTTTTTTTGTGTTAAGCACTCAATTAGAGTGCATGCTTTTTTGAGCTGTCTCCTTCGTGTACCCCCTCTCCCCCTGCACTCCCATGGTACGTGCCTTTTCTTCTGCGCTCGCCTGTGAGCTTCTTCCCATTGCCTCTCCCACCCATGCCCACTCCTCTCTTCTCATTGTCCCTACCCCCACCTGATCTCGGTGTGTTGCTTTCAGGGCCGGATTGGGAACCAAAACCGGCCCTGGCAAAGTGCTCGGCCGCGGTTTGAGGGTGCGACCGAGCTCTTTGCCGGTGCCGGTTTTCGGCCGATTTTGTTACAGGGCCATTTTTGCAGCTATGCTGCAAAAACGGCTCTGTAACAAAAACGGCCCCCAGGGGCCCAAAACCAGCCCCCACCCTTGCGGCGCACCGGGGGATTGCCCGGTGCCCGCAACGGCCAGTCCGGGCCTAGTTGCTTTCTCCAAACCTGTTTACTTCCCTGTCCCTCGCACCCTCCTCTGTGTTGTTTTTGTATCCCTCTCATCCTCTGCGGTGTTGCTTCACCATCACTCCCGCATTCCCCATGCTGCTTTGGTGTGACCCCACGCTCCTCTGTGTTGCTTACGCTTTCCCCTGTTCTCCCCTAGTTGCTTCTTCCCCCATTGCTTACAACCCCCAACATCGCTTAAAAACCACACATAAAAAAACAAAAACCGTTCTTTGTTTTATTTGTCCTTTATTTACTGATTCAATTTGGATCAGAAACTAAAATGAAAGGGAAAAAAAACCACCCATGTCCTTTTGTAGGTGTGCCCCCATGCCTGTGGGGACGCATTCAAAATTACGTGGGCAACTGTGTCAAAGCTTTATTTTTCTTTTTTTATTAAAAAAACTTTAGCCAAGCTGCAAGGCATTAGAGAGGCTGTGTAGCATGGCTGAAAAACATTGTCAAAGCTTTTAGGTCACAATGTCTAGACCCATTGGCTGTGCAAAGCCTTATGGTCTCAAATAGCTCAGTCACTAACAGGATCAACTCTCCTCAGTAACTGCAGAGTCATAGCTCCCCTCTCACCTTCAAACAGCAGATTAAAATAACATGCACAGCTGTAATGAAAGGGCTGGAAACGCGGCCCTGCTCCCCTACAGAGTGTTTGGTGTGAAAGGAATGGTGTGCTGACTGCTACAGATGTGAAACGAGGTGTCGGGGACTGAAAGCAGGCAAACAACATTTTTTTTTAAATACAGTATGCTAAAGTACTTACGCCAGGAAGTCATAAATGCGTAAGTACCACCACAAGAAACTCCATTTGAAATTATTCAATTTCAAATCTCGTTTCAGAAGAAGAATAGGCAAAAGCTGACCCCAGCAAGGTGCAATGATTTTCTCAGGCCCTCTTAGTCGTTCCAACTATAAGGCCGCCCACCTCCCCTTTCAAAACAATTGTTGAATTGTTAAGTCGGAGGTCACCTTTAAGCTTGGCAACCAGGTGAAATAGCTCATCCAAGAAGTCGCTGCTGGATTAAGTACCCCAAAAAGCAAAGACTAATTGCTTTGAGGACAAGCCTTGTAGACTTGGAAAGTCAGGTAAGTCATCCCTACTGTGAACATGACATCCTCAATATTTTGCACCAGGGCCGAAGATATCGCAGTTCATTTTACAGATATGTGGTGTCCAACTTTGGCCCAGAGCAGGCCGATCTAGGCCAGGTTTTTATTTATCCACATAACAAATTTTCATGAAATTAATGTTGGTGAAACTTGTTTACACATTTAATAGATAGTCATTCAATCTTGCCTAGACATAAGTGTTTAAATACAGATAATAAAAGCAACAAGATTTAAGTTCAGTTAATTTAAGGTGAACTGTCTGCTAAAAAAAAAGGATGGTTACAATGTGATGTAGGATTGGAACATCTACCATGATAGCCAGACTTTGCTGGGAGAAAAAGAGAGTTGTATGAAACATATCTGACCATCAGGATCACCGGTCTCCATACTCTCTAGCTGAACACAGCTTTTCAGCACACTCCAGCATACCTTATAACGTTAAGCAGCTTGTTGAGATCTTACAAGCTCCCCAAGACATGGACCACTTGACAAGCACAAGCAGAAAGAATCACTTCACTTCATTTGTCACACTTTCGTTCAACACTACTTATTCCTTTAATAAACCTTTCACTTTACTTACCCCTCCGCGATCACCCACTTCCACAATCAAACCCAAACATAAGGAGGGACACGCATAAACCAACGCAAAAACTAATTTATTTTCAAGTGCACAGCTCAGATCCTGTGGATTTTCCAAGGTTTCAACAAACTAATCTGAAGTGCACACCTGGGTCCTGCGATAATGTCAATTGTGTTTATACTATGAAAGGATTAAAAATTTCACAGACTTGTGATTTCCTGACTTAGCACAACACACACGATTAATTAACAGTAAGAAGCAACATAGGTCTGACCAATAAAGTGTTAGAGAAAACAATCTTGTTTCTCCAGATTCCACACAAGCACTTTAGATTAATGTGTGCATGTGCACTAGGGAATTAAATAATGCTATTATATTTTAAGTACATGTGTGTCTTTATTTTGGAATCCATTTTGTAAGGTTTTCATATACTATTCTGGGTTCTAACTAACCTTACAAATTCCATGAAAACTACTTCAATTTTGAAGGGAATGTATATTGACCGTGTAAAGTGTACATTTCCTTGGACCAATGTCACTAACAACCACCATTAATCCATACCATTCAACATTACATCCATACCAATGTCAAAATTGGAAACCCCCACAGTTATGTGTAGACAGTTCTGGTTTTAAATGCAACCCGGTTCTGGACGTTACGCACACTTTTGCCCGCAATAAGGTTTGCCGTAACTGGAAACCAAAGCCTTGGCAGGTTTTTACTCCGTGAGACACAGTGGGGAATTTTCAGCCAGCAGTGTCCCACATAATTGACACAGATCTAACACATGAGCAGTGAGGACCGCATATGTGCTAAACATACATTGACACCGATCTAACACATGTAAAAACTGAAGAAAGCTGGAATCAAACCGCAGGATTGCTGACTATTGGAGCGAACGCTCGTAGTCGGAGGATAAACACCGAAACCATTGGATGAGCCGATATAGGAAGCCTTGTGTATGTGCTCCACATAGGATTGAATACAGTCTAGAAGGACAACTGCGGCCATATTAAAGGACCCTATGCAGTATTCGTCCCTAGGAGTGAAATCCTGGAATAATGAATTTTTAATGTTGTAAGAAGAAAAAAGACAATCAACTACCCTTGTCTTGAAAAAGGTGTTGCATATCAGACAGCACACCGAAACGCGTCGACGCTACTGTTTTGATTAATTTCAAGGGACTATGGTGTTGGGATTTCTGATACTAGCCTGACGGTGTCAATAGATCCTAACAAATTAATGATCTGGGATGTTTTCGAAATGAATCACATAATAATGTCTCTTTTGTGATGCTTTTTAACATTTTTATAATTGTTTTGGGATTGTCAATGTGCTTTATTCTTATTGCTGTGTTTTTAATTTTTTTATATTGATTACGAAATAAATTTGAATATTTTCTTATCATTGGGAGCTTCAATTTTGATATGTTTGTACTCATAACCGTGGGGGTTTCCTATTTTGGCATTGATATGGATGTAATGTTGAATGGAAAGGATTAACGGTGGTTGTTAGTGACATTGGTCCAAGGGAATTTTCACTTTACACTGTTTGTGTTGGTACCCTGTCCCTTGGATAGTTGGGCCACTCCCTCTATTATTTTAAGAAGGTATATTGACCCCCGTTAAAAGATAATGATTATTATTATTTTTTGCTCTGCATTTATATTTCTGAGCTGATCATTTTAAATTACCTCATAAATGGCGGTATATTATTTTGGAAATTCAGTAGCTCCAATTTTGGGAACAATTAACTTAAGTTCAAATTGACTCTGCATATGATAGTGTAAACTGGGGTTAAGGGTGTCCAATGTATTTAAAACTCACGATCTGTGTGTGTATAAGTGCAGGGAAATTGTTCTGCCGTAGAAAACAAAATTGAAGATGAATCCGTGTCTTTATAGCAGTCACGAGTACATTTCACGTGAACAGAATGACAGAAAAAGACACATGCCTTCACTCTACTATTTGGAAACAAAACAGTCCTGTGGGTATTTAAACAACGCGTAATGTATGCATGCTTGTGTTGGGTGCTAAGGAAGTGGTTTACAAGTAATATTTTGCTCCCACTGAATTGAAAGAAAATGATGCACCGAGTACATTATCATTCAGTAAACACTTTTTTAAATCAGTTCTTTCGTGACTAAAAAGAATGCACATTCAGTGGAAGTTGCGGTGCCTGGATTATCACGGATTATTTGTGGCAAAATTCGATTTTTGGACCAGTTGAGAAACCGTCTAGAAGTAAGCAAATGACGTAAGCAATTGCAGCTCACAAGCAGACAGCAGACTCAATCAAAAAGATAGCTTGGTAACTTACTCAGAGAATACATGGGCCTGCCTGCTGATTGATTTCGCTAAAAAAGCATATGTGGGATTTCACTTTCAGTACTTGGTTTAAAGTGATACGCTGTATTCCAAGTTTAGCATCCCAACGTGCTGGTAATAAGCAACAGATGAGGGGGCAGTGTCGCTCCTGAATTTCGTATTTGTGGTACATAAATTGGGAAACACTGTGCTAATATTAAACCGCACACATTGGTGTTATCACTCCCCACCCTAAGAAAAATAATGGCTCCCAGAGGAAGTGAAAATGACTTAGCGGAAGTGTGCCCGAAATCCATTTCTTACATCCCTCCCAGCTACTGAGACCCTTTCTCGTAAAAAAAAAAAAAGGCCAAACAAAATCTGGACTTCGTGTCCTTCGGGAGCAAGATGGGGGGGAAACGCCTTCATCCGTGCCTTTCTCCGGGGCGGGCGTCATGCGCAGCTGGGCGCCTCTCAGGCCTCCGCGCCACAAGCGCACCTCCGCCGTTTTTCTCCGAAGATAAATTAAAGGGCTGTCCGCTGCGGACAGCCAAAGTGGTTGTGTTTCTGTTAAGGGGCAGTGGAAGTGGCTTTGATAAATGGCGGCCCTAATCTTCGGCTGTTCGCCAGCTCTGCTTCCGACAGGGCGCAGGAGATAGATACCTGCAGACAGACTAGACAGAAGAAGGACGTGTCTCGGTCTGTGGCTCCGTGAAAAAGGCGGGAGCGCCTCGTCCGTGATCTGCCCTCACTCAGGGGAGGGATTATGATGCTAAAACTGCCCATCCTCCGCCATGCGCGACACGCTGGTGTCAAACCAACAAGCCTTCATCACGCATTCACCGTGGAACCACTTTGCGCCATCACGCACGGTGTTTGAGGCTCATGCTGCGCGCGTTGGATGTGCTAAACGGTTCTCTGAACGTCGAATTTTCATGTGCAATATTCAAATAAACTATGTAAACATCGCTGTTCCTAATGTGTCGCGGTGCAGCGTGAGGTAATGTGAGTTGAGGATCACGAACTAACAATCAAGCCCCCCACAAGGACCCCACTGAGCGGTGCACGCTTGTTTCAGTCCCAGTCACCCAGAGCCTGGCTGTGAAGACTCCGTCAGTCATCAACCAGTGTGTCGTGCGCACCTTGTGTGGTCTCATCACACACAAGAAAACTCAAACTTGTAACACTGGTATTCAATTAGTGTACACATGTGTCAGTCAAGCACACACTACAGAACCAGAGATGGCCAAGGTATGACCAAACCCATACCAGATTTTCAAAATATACCAGAAAGATACATTTAAATTTTTTTTATCTCGGTGGGATTTATTTACATAGTCAGAGATTATCCTGAAATCTGCAATACATCCGGCCCCACTTGGTCCACAGGGTTCACCACTGACCAGACTATCCTCTGGCAGCCAATTTGGAAATTTGAGAAATACATTCTTGGGAACCACTTATCCCTTTGGCGGGAGTACTAGTTGCCTTTCAAGGCTTTCTCAAGTGCCCTAAAGTAGACAACTATATCAATTCTAGAGGCAGTCTAGGGCAACTCAATAAAGCTTGCACAAGATCTCTTCACTTGCCCTTGGCGGCTAATTTGAATATCAGGGGTTACTAGAATGTCTTTGCTCTCAGTCAAGACCAGTGCTCTTAGCAAACAAAGGTTAGTTTACCCCCAAATTAGTTTGGTAGCAGGCCCAAGAAGACTTTACCTTCAGGTGATTTTGAAAACCATGACCTCCAAAGTGGGAAGTCAGTGACAAGATAATATATATATATATATATATATATATATATATATATATATATATATATATATATATATATATACATATACATATATATACATATATATATATACATATATATATACATATATATACATATACATACATATATATATATATATATATATATATATATATATATACATATATATATATATATACATATATACATATATACACATATATACATATATATATATTTTTTTTTTTTTAAACAAGCCCTGTTTTCAAGTCCTCTGAATTAGTCTAAATAAAGATTTAACTTCCAGATACAGTTTAGTTTGTTGGTCAACATTAGCCAGTTGGCTAAAAACATCATTCTGGGGGCTGCAGGTCATGAGTAAGGCTCCATGTTTTCCTTTTTTTACTGCTTTTTACAGATAAATACAGACAGAAAACCATTTTTTTTTGTCTGTATTTATTTTTAAACGTGGATAAAAATGGAACTTGGGTGCTTTCTGAGTGATTCTAAATACACTTTGCCATGACTGCCAGGCCAATAACTGTGTGGATTAAGAGGTAAAAGGGATAAAAAAGAAAGGAATTTTAGTAAAGAGGTTTAAACAGGAGTAAATATGCACAAGCCTGATACTGAAATGAGCATATTTTCATATAAGAGAATTGATTTATCTTCTGCCGGTGTTTATATCACGGAAACCTGGCAGGCTTCAAGCAAGAGTGAATATTTATTAGTTAAATAAAGGTTGAAATATACCAGTTTCAGCTTTATTTTTTCGCAAACCCCATAATAAATATGGATAAATACAGATAAAGTTGACAAAAAAAAGAAATATGGATAAATACAGACGGAAATGTCAAAAACATAAATACCATAAAACCGGGAGCCCTAGTCATGAGTTAGGATTGTTGCAGGGCCAGCACAGTCTTTCAACCTTCTAGAATGAATACACAGAGCATCCATACATTGGATATTATTAACATGTATTTAAAATGTGCTTTGACATTTCCAAACTGCTTTATTAAGCAGAATACAAAACAATGAGCATATTTTTGCACTAAAGTAAGTGGCTTGGCCGAGATTCCACCCTCATTTGGCAGGAGAGGAGATCTATTTCAACCTATGGATTTGGTTGAAAATTCCATTAACAGTGCCATAAATCCAATTATTTAGGAGCATTTGCCACTTAATCATTTCAAAGAGATTTTTAAAGAGCGATGCATATGATTTAAACAAGCAATCATTCTTTAACCAGCCTGTTCGTTTCAGTTGTTCATAGCAATAGCTTTAAAAAAAAAAGAATACTTTAAAAAAACTGAAACCATTTTTCAACATGTTTCAGTCATTACAGTGATCTTCTTCAGGAAGAAAGTAATTTCAAACTGCACCACACCCTCTCAATGTTGCAGGACAGCACATTCAGTGAGGTATGTAAATCAATCGGTGGAGGTTGCACATTGAAGAATCAAACAGAGCAAATTCAGAAGCAGCAAAACAAGGGCAGATTTCTTAGCTAAGGTAGGTGTGCAGTAATTACCAGCTGCTGACTGATTGCTGCTAAAGACTAGTGCTTTGCGTCATCATCATCGCTGGTTCCTGTATTTTAAGTATCTCCAAAATGAATGTGTGTTTAAAGATATATTTCTGTAGGATTCCGAAGTGTGGAACAGTGCAAAAGAGGAAGCAACTCGGGTATCAATCTGGTATCGGACCTATGATAATATTAAGAGCATGTTTTGCAACACACAAAGGACAGTATACACATGCTGGAATGGAATGGAATGGAAAGAGGATTTATACAGCGCGATGGCTACCCGAGGGCGTCCCAGCGCTGCACAGGAATGTGGGTTGAACAAGAGAGGCTGGATTCTGTGGAGCTGAAAGAAGATTTAGATCATGGTTTTGTTGAAAAGCCAGGTTTTAAGAAGCTTTCGGAAAGTGAGTAGATTGGATTCTGATCTGATTGGTAGGGGAAGAGAGTTCTAGGTCTTGGCTAGATTGTAGGAAAGCGAGCGGCCTCCGCATCTAGCTCTTCTGATGCGAGGTACGGAGGTGAGGTGGGAGGTCGCAGATCTGAGGGAACGAGAGGGAAGATAGGCTTTCACCAAGGGGCGATTGATGGAGGGGCCTGTTACCCAGTAAGAGCGGTGTGCAATGCACATGCTCTTGAATTCGATTCTGGCTCTTACAGGGAGCCAGTGGAGGTCCTTCAATCTGGCTTTGACTGAGGTTCGACGAGGAATGTCCAGAAGGATTATTGCCGCGCAGTTCGGAATAATTTGAAGTTTGTTGAGTGTGGACTGTGGGGCCCCAAGGTATAGGGCGTTACCGCAGTCGAGACGGGAAAGAATTAGTCCCTGGACCAAAATCCGTCTCGAGTGGACCGGGAGAAGAGGAAGAATCTTTCGAAGTAGTCTCATCAGCCCGAAGCAGGTGGCGGGAAGCTTGGTAGCTTGGTGGTTGATGGTAAGAGTTTGGTCGAGCCAGACGCCAAGACTCTTGATTTGTTCTTTGGGTTGCGGGGGGCTGCCTAAACAGAGGGGCCAGATGGAGTCAATGGAGTGCATGATGTTATTTCCAAGGAGCATTACCTCGGTTTTGTCCCCGTTAAGTTTTAAAACAGGAGCCTGACATCCAGGCAGCGACGGCTTCCAAGCATTTGTGTAAGCTGTGGTGGGAGTCGAGGGGAGGATCCAGTGCTACCACTAGCTGTGTGTCGTCCGCATAGGTGACGATTTTCACACCGAAGGGGCGGACGACATCACCTAGGGGGCTAAGGTAAACATTAAAAAGGGTGGGACTCAGGGAGGAGCCCTGAGGCACTCCGCAATTAAGAGGTTTACTGGAGGAGATGAAATCCCTCTCGAATACTTGGAAGGATCTATCTGTGAGAAAGGATCTTAGCCAGGTAAGTGCTGTTCCGGACATTCCTATCATACCAAGGCGGTGGAGTAGAATGTTATGATTTACAGTGTCGAAGGCGGCACTTAGATCAAGTAGGACGATGGCCGTAGACCCGCCACCGTCCAGGATCCTTCTTGCCTCCTCTGTCACTGCAATCAGGGCGGTCTCCGTTCCATGACAAGGCCTAAAGCCCGTCTGGGAAGGGTCCAGTATGTTGTTGGATTCCAGGAAGTCAGTGAGAACAGAATTAACATGTTTCTCAAGAAGTTTACTGAGCCAGGGTAGGAGGGAGATAGGTCGGTAATTAGAAGGGTTGGATTGGTCAAGGCTGGGCTTTTTTATTAGAGCCTTGACCATTGCTCTTTTCCATAGGGGCGGGACGATGCCAGTGTGGAGAGAAGAGTTGAGCAGGTCTTGGATGGTAGGAGAGATCTGACTGGATATCGGGGTAAGGACCCTGGGTGATCCAGATTTGACCTGTCCCATGATTTTTTCTAGGTTAGTTAGGTCTAGTGGCGGCAAGCTATTGAGAACATTAGGTGGGACTGTCGTGGGACCTGTGTTAGTAGAGTCTATGGACGAGGTGGCGGAGTGAGGGAAGGATGAGTTAATGACTTCTATTTTATGGTGAAAGAACTCCGCTATTTCCTCACAGTGGGTCTGGGTATTGTTGTGGTGTTTTGAGGTCTCGGGAAGTTGCAGAAGCGATTTAGCTATCCGATATATCTCCCTGGGTTTAGATGCTGCCTTATCTATCTGTTGTTCGTAGTATTTGGCCTGCGCTAGTTGGATGTCTGCTTTGTAATTTTTAATGGCTGCTCTATAGCTCGCTTTGTCTGCTGGGAGGTAATCGAGGCGCCATTTCCTCTCGATTCGTTTGCAGGCACGTTTGGCCTCCCGTAGATTGGTCGAATACCATGGGGCTGTTGGATTGCCCCGTTTGGGATGGATACTTTTTAGTGGGAGCACAAGATCTAAAGAGCTGGTGATCCATCTATTGTAGTTCTCATTGCCCTGAATGGGGTTAGAAGTATTAGGGGGTTTGGAGTTTTGCAAAAAATCCTGCCACTCAGGTAGGGGGATTTTTGACCAGTTACGTGATAGCTGGATCGTAGGGGCTTTAGAAAGGGAATGGTGGGGAAGGGTCCAAGTGAATGGAATAAGAAAGTGATCGGACCAGGGAAGGGGAGAAGGATTTTCAACGTGAAGGTCGGGGCAGTTACTGAAGATGGGGTCTAGGAGATGGCCCTTTAGATGAGTAGGCCCAGGGACATGTTGATGTAGTTCAAGAGCATTTAGGTTGGAGGATAGTTCTCTGGCGATGGGGTCGCTCGGGTCATCCAAATGGATGTTGATGTCGCCCAGGATTGTGAAATTGGCAGAGCAAAGTGCAAGATTGGCAGCTATTGAAGCGAGATTGGAAAGGAACTGGCCTTGTGACACTGGCGGGCGGTATATGAGCATACCAGAAAAGGTATGAGAGGGACTAAGTTTTATAAAGAAAGGAAGACATTCACTGTCTGGGAGATGTAAGGGGGTGCTGGTGACTTCGTATTCTGCTTTATAAATTACAGCTAGACCACCGCCAATTCCTTTTTTACGGTCAAGGCGGAGTATTTGGTATCCAGATGGAAGTGCTTGTACCAGATCGGGTTCTGAGTGTTCCTGTAACCACGTCTCTGTCACAAAAAAGATGTCTGGACTTATTTCCTCTAACATTAGGGAGATTTCCGTGGCGTGTTTGGGAAGCGAGCGGCAATTAAGCAGAAGCATAGAGAATGTTGTGGGCTTCATTGTGGCATGGGGTAGAAAATGAAAGCCACACTGTTTGTTTATAGCTGGGTCCCATGCGTGTAGGCAGGGTAACTCAACTGCCTGGTTAAGTTGACGCAGGGATTGAGAATTATAGGTGATGGTCTGCCCTGCTGGCTGTGCAGGGGGGTGGCCCCTGGCCTCGGTTGGTCGCAGACGGGCGCAGACGGGCTTACCTTTGGCGCGCAAACGTCGCGCCCGCTGCGCTCGTCCGCTGCGTTTCCGGAATATACACATGGTTTATACTAGTGTATGATGGGGCCTGGGGGGGGCGTGGCCTCCTAAAGGGGCGTGGCCTCCGGGTTTGGCGTGATGGTGCCAAGGAGTGTTGGGATAGAGTGCCGCGTCAGCGCTAAATCCGTTGCCTCGGACGACTTGCTACCAGTGGGGGTAAGTGAGTTAAAAACACAGATAATGGTGACAATAAGTTTTAAAATATGCTACATTTCCAATGGAATAATATTACATATCCTGTGCAACACTGGCACATAATAAAGCAATCCCAAACTGCCACACAACAGAAACCAACATAAATGATTTTCCAAATGTTATCTTCAAAAATACACCCAACCAAGACCTTTATACAAACAATTCAGTAGTGGGGTATTTAGACAAAAAAGCTGCCTTTCCTAAATTAGAATTTGACATCTTCTGGTGTATAGAATGTCTTCTAGTGATACTTATCTCCCAGAGAACAATACATTCATTCCAAAATGAAAACTTACATCTTTTATTTTTTCAAACCAGATCTTTTCGAGCCACGGTTAAAGCAATACTGCAACGATCCTCTCAGAACACAGCCTTTCACTCTGGCATCAAGATTTTGGAACTCCCAGTAAAACCGAGAAACATTCAAGACAGCCTGGTATTGAGAAAATTGACTAACCTGGCTTATACCAAACAGATGACGAAGGAGCCTGCCAATCAAGGTATAACAATATTCCTGTATTTTTACCAACTGGAATTTATAGGTTTTAGGAATAACACTTGAATGGGAAAATAAAAGGATGCCGTGACATGTCTTGTGGATCCAATGTCTGGATGCTGAATGACTCTGCTTTTGTCCTATTAGAATTATATCTCTGGACCGATTATAACCATTGGGTCATACTTGAAAGGGGAGGTAACAGGATGCTTGTGATCGTGTGAATCCACTCTCTGTTTGTGTAAGAACTCTGCTTATGTCCTACCAGACGCGCATCTCCGTGGTTGTTGTGGGTGCAGTGGCTGCCTCAAACTAGATTTTAGTGTTAGATGGGGAAAGAAACTAGGATTTCCACAGTACACTCTACACACATCCCCAGCCATCGGAGCCCAAGTTTAGTGTGGCTGAAGACTTTCACAATCTTGAAAATGCCTAAAGTGGATTGGCTCCAGGAGCGTTTTAACCCCATTGGGTTTGGTGTACTCAATAGTCATTCCAACCCACTAGCTAGAGCCAGTCATAAGTGAGGCACCTTCAGGCACCCACTTTAGAACACTTTCTGGACCTGCGACAGATCAGAAGAGGACTGGGCCTGCTGTCTGTGACGTGAGAAAACTCTGAAGGACTAAACATATTCCCTTTTGTACCCTATGGATGTCATTTGGAAGTTGTTAGGTGTCACAGGTGTGACGTCTAGCTTGTTTTCTTCTACACCTTTTGCCACCTCTGAGGCTACGGGTCACAAAGAAAGTGCCAGGAGTAGCAGAGAGCAAGCTAGAGGTCACAGCTTCAACCCCAGACTACCCGCAAATGACGTAAACGTTGTACCCAGGAGAAAGAAGTTGAGTCCTAGTGTCATAAGGTTGATCGCATGTTAAAGCTACATGGATACAACAGCTGCAAAATACCTTTTCCTGAAAGTACTTAGCAGACCAGGGGCAAATGGACCTGAACTGGACCCTACTCTTGGCCATGCGTGACATCCCTTGATGTCCTGGGGGCATTTGAACTGTAATACAATGATGAGTTTGGACTTAAAGGACTAAGTCAGAAAATAAAGTCTTTGACCAGGACGAATTTGGTTGGTGTATCCAAAACTCGCTCCATCGCTGTTAGTCTCAGGTTGCACTTAGCTCCCGTGTTCTATGATCAAAGACTATCATTATTTCTTTAGGCACTATTTTCCCTTAAATATTTAAAAATCTATATCTTCACGTCCCCTATTGGATTTTTATCATTTTGTTTATTAAATGTTACTGTAAGTTTCTAAATCAGGTTGAGATCTTTATTGTTTTTCATTTTAACCTTATTTTTGTTTTTTATACTGCATAAACACTTTACGAATTGCCCTAAACTAAGCTAGTCTACTATGTGATATAGCAACCAGAAGGCTGAGCTCCGGTAAATTTAGGGATGTTTAGGTTTCACCCAGGCAAGAGTTGTGATTATTCTTTGAAGTGGGTAGTGGCCCATACCAAATAATAATGCAATTTCTTACAGGGCCAACGGTATTAGCAACAAAAAAAAATTACTTCCTTGGGAAGCATATATACATATATACACATATTTAGATATATAGATAGAAATATATAAATACATGTAATTTCTGCAGTGTGTCTTGTATTATATTTGAAAACACTGTGTTTAGGATGAATGATACAAAAAATGCGACCAAAGTGACAAAGACTTGGAGGAGCCAAAACATGTAATTTCCTTTGTATGTATTTAGATTACAAAAAGCCCCATATAGCACCCAGTTTGGAGTGATGGCACCTGTGTGTGCTTTTCTATAACATTTTTTTTTAGTTTTATATAACAGAGTGCTGTACAAAATGGTGACAAGCAGATAAGCATAAACAAGTGACTCTTTTGGGAACCAAAGCGCTGTACATCAGGAAAAGCAAACATATACAAATGATCTTTTCAGAAACCAGTTAGAGGTGATCAATTTTTAACATCAATATTAAAACATTGAATATATCAATATATATATATAGATAGATAGATAGATAGATAGATAGATAGATAGATAGATAGATCGATAGATATATCTACGCTCCAAGTTACCAGTTCCCACTCGTTGAGTTAGCACACGACCGCGCACTGCCCCAAGAAGAGGGACACGTGGCCTGGAATACTCCACGCCAATCTGTGGGCCACACACAAGGGATTGAGGGAAGACGCTGTGATCTGCGGCCCATCCACGG